>NC_140710.1:32870000-33470000 GCF_050655825.1 Lonchura striata | reverse complement strand
AGACTGAGAGGACGAGCACGAGTTTCCCAGGAGGGGCTGCATCAGGAGGAATTCAAAACTCCAGAAAATTGTCCTGGAACACCTTCCCTAAGGATGCTAGAATGGAATTGAAGAGGCAGGCGAGCGGCCACCTGGGTCCTCTAGCAGTCCTTCGGGTGTGCGCAAAAGCCCGGTGCTCTTCGGCTTCGTTCTTCGCCCCCGTACAAGCTACCGCTCTGTCCGGCTCCCGGAGCAGGAGAAGCGGCTGCTTCGCGCACACAGCAGCGGAGCGGCAGCCGTACGCTCCGAAGCGCTGCTTCAGCCGAAAGACGCCGGCCACCGGCGCTTGGCTTCGGACAGCACCGGAGAGCCGTAGTGTGCGTCTGCACTAGACTGCATGATAGCGATAAGCTTTGGCAGTGTGTCTCGCAGGGAGATAGCTTAGGAGCGCAGCGCACTTATGCCTCCCTTGTCCAGAAACACGGATTTGCTGCACACTCCAAAAACACTGCTCTTTCCATGGTACTATGTAAGCTGCTGTCTGACGCCCGTTCTCTTCTGCCCACTCTTGCCCAGCTGGTTGTTGCAGCGTGCACGTGCCTTCCTGGCATTCAGTGCACAGTGAAAGCAATCGCAAAAGTCCAGCAGCTGCTGACTCCCAAACACAAGGCGCTTGTCTACGTTTTTGCTTCTCGACAACTCAACGCAAACCTTCATTTCTGCAGCTGCCATCGAGTTTTCTGCATCTCGAGCCTTCTGGGACGAGCACCAATTTCCCAGGAGGGGCTGCATCAGGACGAAGTCAAAACCCAGAAAAGTTGTCTCGGAACACCTTCAATAAAGCATGCCAGCAGTGCATTGAAAAGGCAGGTAGCTTTAGCCACCGTCCTCTAGCAGTCGCGAAGCTGTGCACACAATGTCTACTCCCTGCGGCAACGTTCTTCGCCCTCGTGCAAGCTACCGCTCTGTCCGGCTCCCGGAGCAGGAGAAGCGGCTGCTTCGCGCACACAACAGCGGAGCGGCAGCCGTACGCTCCGAAGCGCTGCTTCAGCCGAAAGACGCCGGCCACCGGCGCTTGGCTTCGGACAGCTCCGGAGAGCCGTAGTGTGCGTCTGCAACTAGACTGCATCGTAGCGAAAAGCTTTGGCATTGTGTCTCGCAGGGAGATAGCTTAGGAGCGCAGCGCACTTATGCCTCCCTTGTCCAGAAACACGATTTTACTGCACACTCCAAAAACAGTACTCTTCCCAGGGCAATATATAAGCTGCTTTCTGACGGCCGTGATCTTTCGATTACTCTTGCGCAGCTCGTTGTTTTAACGTGCACGTGCCGTCCTGGCATTCAGTGCACAGTGAAAGCAATCGCAAAAGTCCAGCAGCTGCTGACTCCCAAACACAAGGCGCTGGCTATGTTCTTGCTTCTCCACACTTCAACAGAGTCCTTCATTTCTGCAGCTGCCATCGAGTTTTCTGCATCTCGAGCCTTCTGGGACGAGCACCAATTTCCCAGGAGGGGCTGCATCAGGACGAAGTCAAAACCCAGGAAAGTTGTCTCGGAACACCTTCAATAAAGCATGCCAGCAGTGCATTGAAAAGGCAGGGAGCTTTAGCCACCGTCCTCTAGCAGTCGCAAGGCTGTGCACACAATGTCGTCTGCCTGCGGCAACGTTCTTCGCCCACGTGCAAGCTACCGCTCTGTCCGGCTCCCGGAGCAGGAGAAGCGGCTGCTTCGCGCACACAACAGCGGAGCGGCAGCCCTACGCTCCGAAGCGCTGCTTCAGCCGAAAGACGCCGGCCACCGGCGCTTGGCTTCGGACAGCTCCGGAGAGCCGTAGTGTGCGTCTGCACTAGACTGCATCGTAGCGAAAAGCTTTGGCAGTGTGTCTCGCAGGGAGATAGCTTAGGAGCGCAGCGCACTTATGCCTCCCTTGTCCAGAAACACGATTTTACTGCACACTCCAAAAACAGTACTCTTCCCAGGGCAATATGCCAGATGCTCTCTGATGCCCGTGCTCCCTTCCTACTCTTGCCCAGCTCGTTGTTGTAACGTGCACATGCCGTCCTGGAATTCAGTGCACAGTGAAAGCAATCGCAAAAGTCCAGCAGCTGCTGACTCCCAAACACAAGGCGCTGGCTATGTTCTTGCTACTCGACGACTCAACGCAGCCCTTCATTTCTGCAGTTGCCATCGAGGTCTCTGCATGTCGGAGACTGAGAGGACGAGCACGAGTTTCCCACGAGGGGCTGCATCAGGAGGAATTCAAAACTCAGGGAATTTGCCCTGGAACACCTTCCATAAGGATGCTAGAAGGGAATTGAAGAGGCAGGCGAGCGGCCACCACCGCCCTCTAGCAGTCCTTAGGGTGCGCGCAGAAGCCCGGTGCTCTGCGGCTTCGTTCTTCGCCCTCGTGCAAGCTACCGCTCTGTCCGGCTCCCGGAGCAGGAGAAGCGGCTGCTTCGCGCACACAGCAGCGGAGCGGCAGCCCTACGCTCCGAAGCGCTGCTTCAGCCGAAAGACGCCGGCCACCGGCGCTTGGCTTCGGACAGCTCCGGAGAGCCGTAGTGTGCGTCTGCACTAGACTGCATCATAGCGAAAAGCTTTGGCAGTGTGTCTCGCAGGGAGATAGCTTAGGAGCGCAGCGCACTTATGCCTCCCTTGTCCAGAAACACGATTTTACTGCACACTCCAAAAACAGTACTCTTCCCAGGGCAATATGCCAGATGCTCTCTGATGCCCGTGCTCCCTTCCTACTCTTGCCCAGCTCGTTGTTGTAACGTGCACATGCCGTCCTGGAATTCAGTGCACAGTGAAAGCAATCGCAAAAGTCCAGCAGCTGCTGACTCCCAAACACAAGGCGCTGGCTATGTTCTTGCTACTCGACGACTCAACGCAGCCCTTCATTTCTGCAGTTGCCATCGAGGTCTCTGCATGTCGGAGACTGAGAGGACAAGCACGAGTTTCCCACGAGGGGCTGCATCAGGAGGAATTCAAAACTCAGGGAATTTGCCCTGGAACACCTTCCATAAGGATGCTAGAATGGAATTGAAGAGGCAGGCGAGCGGCCACCACGGTCCTCTAGCAGTCCTCTAGTGTGCGCGCAGAAGCCCGGTGCTCTGCGGCTTCGTTCTTCGCCCTCGTGCAAGCTACCGCTCTGTCCGGCTCCCGGAGCAGGAGAAGCGGCTGCTTCGCGCACACAGCAGCGGAGCGGCAGCCGTAGGCTCCGAAGCGCTGCTTCAGCCGAAAGACGCCGGCCACCGGCGCTTGGCTTCGGACAGCTCCGGAGAGCCGTAGTGTGCGTCTGCACTAGACTGCATCATAGCGAAAAGCTTTGGCATTGTGTCTCGCAGAGAGATAGCTTAGGAGCGCAGCGCACTTATGCCTCCCTTGTCCAGAAACACGATTTTACTGCACACTCCAAAAACAGTACTCTTCCCAGGGCAATATATAAGCTGCTTTCTGACGGCCGTGATCTTTCGATTACTCTTGCGCAGCTCGTTGTTGCAGAGTGCACGTGCCTTCCTGGAATTCAGTGCACAGTGAAAGCAATCGCAAAAGTCCAGCAGCTGCTGACTCCCAAACACAAGGCGCTGGCTATGTTCTTGCTTCTCGACAACTCAACGCAGCCCTTCATTTCTGCAGTTGCCATCGAGGTCTCTGCATGTCGGAGACTGAGAGGACGAGCACGAGTTTCCCAGGAGGGGCTGCATCAGGAGGAATTCAAAACTCCAGAAAATTGTCCTGGAACACCTTCCATAAGGATGATAGAAGGGAATTGAAGAGGCAGGCGAGCGGCCACCTGGGTCCTCTAGCAGTCCTTCGGGTGTGCGCAAAAGCCCGGTGCTCTTCGGCTTCGTTCTTCGCCCCCGTACAAGCTACCGCTCTGTCCGGCTCCCGGAGCAGGAGAAGCGGCTGCTTCGCGCACACAACAGCGGAGCGGCAGCCCTACGCTCCGAAGCGCTGCTTCAGCCGAAAGACGCCGGCCACCGGCGCTTGGCTTCGGACAGCACCGGAGAGCCGTAGTGTGCGTCTGCACTAGACTGAATCATAGCGAAAAGCTTTGACAGTGTGTCTCGCAGAGAGATAGCTTAGGAGCGCAGCGCACTTATGCCTCCCTTGTCCAGAAACACGGATTTGCTGCACACTCCAAAAACACTGCTCTTTCCATGGTACTATGTAAGCTGCTGTCTGACGCCCGTTCTCTTCTGCCCACTCTTGCCCAGCTGGTTGTTGCAGCGTGCACGTGCCTTCCTGGCATTCAGTGCACAGTTAAAGCAATCGCAAAAGTCCAGCAGCTGCTGACTCCCAAACACAAGGCGCTGGCTATGTCCTTGCTTCTCCACACTTCAACAGAGTCCTTCATTTCTGCAGCTGCCATCGAGTTTTCTGCATCTCGAGCCTTCTGGGACGAGCACCAATTTCCCAGGAGGGGCTGCATCAGGATGAAGTCAAAACCCAGAAAAGTTGTCTCGGAACACCTTCAATAAAGCATGCCAGCAGTGCATTGAAAAGGCAGGTAGCTTTAGCCACCGTCCTCTAGCAGTCGCGAAGCTGTGCACACAATGTCGTCTGCCTGCGGCAACGTTCTTCGCCCTCGTGCAAGCTACCGCTCTGTCCGGCTCCCGGAGCAGGAGAAGCGGCTGCTTCGCGCACACAACAGCGGAGCGGCAGCCGTACGCTCCGAAGCGCTGCTTCAGCCGAAAGACGCCGGCCACCGGCGCTTGGCTTCGGACAGCTGCGGAGAGCCGTAGTGTGCGTCTGCAACTAGACTGCATCATAGCGAAAAGCTTTGGCAGTGTGTCTCGCAGGGAGATAGCTTAGGAGCGCAGCGCACTTATGCCTCCCTTGTCCAGAAACACGATTTTACTGCACACTCCAAAAACAGTACTCTTCCCAGGGCAATATATAAGCTGCTTTCTGACGGCCGTGATCTTTCGATTACTCTTGCGCAGCTCGTTGTTTTAACGTGCACGTGCCTTCCTGGCATTCAGTGCACAGTGAAAGCAATCGCAAAAGTCCAGCAGCTGCTGACTCCCAAACACAAGGCGCTGGCTATGTTCTTGCTTCTCCACACTTCAACAGAGTCCTTCATTTCTGCAGCTGCCATCGAGTTTTCTGCATCTCGAGCCTTCTGGGACGAGCACCAATTTCCCAAGAGGGGCTGCATCAGGACGAAGTCAAAACCCAGGAAAATTGTCTCGGAACACCTTCAATAAAGCATGCCAGCAGTGCATTGAAAAGGCAGGGAGCTTTAGCCACCGTCCTCTACCAGTCGCAAGGCTGTGCACACAATGTCGTCTCCCTGCGGCAACGTTCTTCGCCCTCGTACAAGCTACCGCTCTGTCCGGCTCCCGGAGCAGGAGAAGCGGCTGCTTCGCGCACACAGCAGCGGAGCGGCAGCCCTACGCTCCGAAGCGCTGCTTCAGCCGAAAGACGCCGGCCACCGGCGCTTGGCTTCGGACAGCTCCGGAGAGCCGTAGTGTGCGTCTGCAACTAGACTGCATCATAGCGAAAAGCTTTGGCAGTGTGTCTCGCAGGGAGATAGCTTAGGAGCGCAGCGCACTTATGCCTCCCTTGTCCAGAAACACGATTTTACTGCACACTCTAAAAACAGTACTCTTCCCAGGGCAATATATAAGCTGCTTTCTGACGGCCGTGATCTTTCGATTACTCTTGCCCAGCTCGTTGTTTTAACGTGCACATGCCGTCCTGGCATTCAGTGCACAGTGAAAGCAATCGCAAAAGTCCAGCAGCTGCTGACTCCCAAACACAAGGCGCTGGCTATGTTCTTGCTTCTCGACAACTCAACGCAGCCCTTCATTTCTGCAGTTGCCATCGAGGTCTCTGCATGTCGGAGACTCAGAGGACGAGCACGAGTTTCCCAGGAGGGGCTGCATCAGGAGGAATTCAAAACTCCAGAAAATTGTCCTGGAACACCTTCCATAAGGATGATAGAAGGGAATTGAAGAGGCAGGCGAGCGGCCACGACCGTCCTCTAGCAGTCCTTCGGGTGTGCGCAAAAGCCCGGTGCTCTTCGGCTTCGTTCTTCGCCCCCGTACAAGCTACCGCTCTGTCCGGCTCCCGGAGCAGGAGAAGCGGCTGCTTCGCGCACACAACAGCGGAGCGGCAGCCGTACGCTCCGAAGCGCTGCTTCAGCCGAAAGACGCCGGCCACCGGCGCTTGGCTTCGGACAGCACCGGAGAGCCGTAGTGTGCGTCTGCACTAGACTGCATGATAGCGATAAGCTTTGGCAGTGTGTCTCGCAGGGAGATAGCTTAGGAGCGCAGCGCACTTATGCCTCCCTTGTCCAGAAACACGGATTTGCTGCACACTCCAAAAACACTGCTCTTTCCATGGTACTATGTAAGCTGCTGTCTGACGCCCGTTCTCTTCTGCCCACTCTTGCCCAGCTGGTTGTTGCAGCGTGCACGTGCCTTCCTGGCATTCAGTGCACAGTGAAAGCAATCGCAAAAGTCCAGCAGCTGCTGACTCCCAAACACAAGGCGCTTGTCTACGTTTTTGCTTCTCGACAACTCAACGCAAACCTTCATTTCTGCAGCTGCCATCGAGTTTTCTGCATCTCGAGCCTTCTGGGACGAGCACCAATTTCCCAGGAGGGGCTGCATCAGGACGAAGTCAAAACCCAGGAAAGTTGTCTCGGAACACCTTCAATAAAGCATGCCAGCAGTGCATTGAAAAGGCAGGGAGCTTTAGCCACCGTCCTCTAGCAGTCGCAAGGCTGTGCACACAATGTCGTCTGCCTGCGGCAACGTTCTTCGCCCACGTGCAAGCTACCGCTCTGTCCGGCTCCCAGAGCAGGAGAAGCGGCTGCTTCGCGCACACAACAGCGGAGCGGCAGCCCTTCGCTCCGAAGCGCTGCTTCAGCCGAAAGACGCCGGCCACCGGCGCTTGGCTTCGGACAGCACCGGAGAGCCGTAGTGTGCGTCTGCACTAGACTGCATGATAGCGATAAGCTTTGGCAGTGTGTCTCGCAGGGAGATAGCTTAGGAGCGCAGCGCACTTATGCCTCCCTTGTCCAGAAACACGGATTTGCTGCACACTCCAAAAACACTGCTCTTTCCATGGTACTATGTAAGCTGCTGTCTGACGCCCGTTCTCTTCTGCCCACTCTTGCCCAGCTGGTTGTTGCAGCGTGCACGTGCCTTCCTGGCATTCAGTGCACAGTTAAAGCAATCGCAAAAGTCCAGCAGCTGCTGACTCCCAAACACAAGGCGCTGGCTATGTTCTTGCTTCTCCACACTTCAACAGAGTCCTTCATTTCTGCAGCTGCCATCGAGTTTTCTGCATCTCGAGCCTTCTGGGACGAGCACCAATTTCCCAGGAGGGGCTGCATCAGGACGAAGTCAAAACCCAGGAAAATTGTCTCGGAACACCTTCAATAAAGCATGCCAGCAGTGCATTGAAAAGGCAGGGAGCTTTAGCCACCGTCCTCTACCAGTCGCAAGGCTGTGCACACAATGTCGTCTCCCTGCGGCAACGTTCTTCGCCCTCGTACAAGCTACCGCTCTGTCCGGCTCCCGGAGCAGGAGAAGCGGCTGCTTCGCGCACACAGCAGCGGAGCGGCAGCCCTACGCTCCGAAGCGCTGCTTCAGCCGAAAGACGCCGGCCACCGGCGCTTGGCTTCGGACAGCTGCGGAGAGCCGTAGTGTGCGTCTGCAACTAGACTGCATCATAGCGAAAAGCTTTGGCAGTGTGTCTCGCAGGGAGATAGCTTAGGAGCGCAGCGCACTTATGCCTCCCTTGTCCAGAAACACGATTTTACTGCACACTCCAAAAACAGTACTCTTCCCAGGGCAATATATAAGCTGCTTTCTGACGGCCGTGATCTTTCGATTACTCTTGCGCAGCTCGTTGTTTTAACGTGCACGTGCCGTCCTGGCATTCAGTGCACAGTGAAAGCAATCGCAAAAGTCCAGCAGCTGCTGACTCCCAAACACAAGGCGCTGGCTATGTTCTTGCTTCTCCACACTTCAACAGAGTCCTTCATTTCTGCAGCTGCCATCGAGTTTTCTGCATCTCGAGCCTTCTGGGACGAGCACCAATTTCCCAGGAGGGGCTGCATCAGGACGAAGTCAAAACCCAGGAAAGTTGTCTCGGAACACCTTCAATAAAGCATGCCAGCAGTGCATTGAAAAGGCAGGGAGCTTTAGCCACCGTCCTCTAGCAGTCGCAAGGCTGTGCACACAATGTCGTCTGCCTGCGGCAATGTTCTTCGCCCACGTGCAAGCTACCGCTCTGTCCGGCTCCCGGAGCAGGAGAAGCGGCTGCTTCGCGCACACAACAGCGGAGCGGCAGCCCTTCGCTCCGAAGCGCTGCTTCAGCCGAAAGACGCCGGCCACCGGCGCTTGGCTTCGGACAGCTCCGGAGAGCCGTAGTGTGCGTCTGCACTAGACTGCATCGTAGCGAAAAGCTTTGGCAGTGTGTCTCGCAGGGAGATAGCTTAGGAGCGCAGCGCACTTATGCCTCCCTTGTCCAGAAACACGATTTTACTGCACACTCCAAAAACAGTACTCTTCCCAGGGCAATATATAAGCTGCTTTCTGACGGCCGTGATCTTTCGATTACTCTTGCGCAGCTCGTTGTTGCAGAGTGCACGTGCCTTCCTGGAATTCAGTGCACAGTGAAAGCAATCGCAAAAGTCCAGCAGCTGCTGACTCCCAAACACAAGGCGCTGGCTATGTTCTTGCTTCTCGACAACTCAACGCAGCCCTTCATTTCTGCAGTTGCCATCGAGGTCTCTGCATGTCGGAGACTGAGAGGACGAGCACGAGTTTCCCAGGAGGGGCTGCATCAGGAGGAATTCAAAACTCCAGAAAATTGTCCTGGAACACCTTCCATAAGGATGATAGAAGGGAATTGAAGAGGCAGGCGAGCGGCCACCTGGGTCCTCTAGCAGTCCTTCGGGTGTGCGCAAAAGCCCGGTGCTCTTCGGCTTCGTTCTTCGCCCCCGTACAAGCTACCGCTCTGTCCGGCTCCCGGAGCAGGAGAAGCGGCTGCTTCGCGCACACAACAGCGGAGCGGCAGCCCTACGCTCCGAAGCGCTGCTTCAGCCGAAAGACGCCGGCCACCGGCGCTTGGCTTCGGACAGCACCGGAGAGCCGTAGTGTGCGTCTGCACTAGACTGAATCATAGCGAAAAGCTTTGACAGTGTGTCTCGCAGAGAGATAGCTTAGGAGCGCAGCGCACTTATGCCTCCCTTGTCCAGAAACACGGATTTGCTGCACACTCCAAAAACACTGCTCTTTCCATGGTACTATGTAAGCTGCTGTCTGACGCCCGTTCTCTTCTGCCCACTCTTGCCCAGCTGGTTGTTGCAGCGTGCACGTGCCTTCCTGGCATTCAGTGCACAGTTAAAGCAATCGCAAAAGTCCAGCAGCTGCTGACTCCCAAACACAAGGCGCTGGCTATGTCCTTGCTTCTCCACACTTCAACAGAGTCCTTCATTTCTGCAGCTGCCATCGAGTTTTCTGCATCTCGAGCCTTCTGGGACGAGCACCAATTTCCCAGGAGGGGCTGCATCAGGATGAAGTCAAAACCCAGAAAAGTTGTCTCGGAACACCTTCAATAAAGCATGCCAGCAGTGCATTGAAAAGGCAGGTAGCTTTAGCCACCGTCCTCTAGCAGTCGCGAAGCTGTGCACACAATGTCGTCTGCCTGCGGCAACGTTCTTCGCCCTCGTGCAAGCTACCGCTCTGTCCGGCTCCCGGAGCAGGAGAAGCGGCTGCTTCGCGCACACAACAGCGGAGCGGCAGCCGTACGCTCCGAAGCGCTGCTTCAGCCGAAAGACGCCGGCCACCGGCGCTTGGCTTCGGACAGCTGCGGAGAGCCGTAGTGTGCGTCTGCAACTAGACTGCATCATAGCGAAAAGCTTTGGCAGTGTGTCTCGCAGGGAGATAGCTTAGGAGCGCAGCGCACTTATGCCTCCCTTGTCCAGAAACACGATTTTACTGCACACTCTAAAAACAGTACTCTTCCCAGGGCAATATATAAGCTGCTTTCTGACGGCCGTGATCTTTCGATTACTCTTGCCCAGCTCGTTGTTTTAACGTGCACATGCCGTCCTGGCATTCAGTGCACAGTGAAAGCAATCGCAAAAGTCCAGCAGCTGCTGACTCCCAAACACAAGGCGCTGGCTATGTTCTTGCTTCTCGACAACTCAACGCAGCCCTTCATTTCTGCAGTTGCCATCGAGGTCTCTGCATGTCGGAGACTCAGAGGACGAGCACGAGTTTCCCAGGAGGGGCTGCATCAGGAGGAATTCAAAACTCCAGAAAATTGTCCTGGAACACCTTCCATAAGGATGATAGAAGGGAATTGAAGAGGCAGGCGAGCGGCCACGACCGTCCTCTAGCAGTCCTTCGGGTGTGCGCAAAAGCCCGGTGCTCTTCGGCTTCGTTCTTCGCCCCCGTACAAGCTACCGCTCTGTCCGGCTCCCGGAGCAGGAGAAGCGGCTGCTTCGCGCACACAACAGCGGAGCGGCAGCCGTACGCTCCGAAGCGCTGCTTCAGCCGAAAGACGCCGGCCACCGGCGCTTGGCTTCGGACAGCACCGGAGAGCCGTAGTGTGCGTCTGCACTAGACTGCATGATAGCGATAAGCTTTGGCAGTGTGTCTCGCAGGGAGATAGCTTAGGAGCGCAGCGCACTTATGCCTCCCTTGTCCAGAAACACGGATTTGCTGCACACTCCAAAAACACTGCTCTTTCCATGGTACTATGTAAGCTGCTGTCTGACGCCCGTTCTCTTCTGCCCACTCTTGCCCAGCTGGTTGTTGCAGCGTGCACGTGCCTTCCTGGCATTCAGTGCACAGTGAAAGCAATCGCAAAAGTCCAGCAGCTGCTGACTCCCAAACACAAGGCGCTTGTCTACGTTTTTGCTTCTCGACAACTCAACGCAAACCTTCATTTCTGCAGCTGCCATCGAGTTTTCTGCATCTCGAGCCTTCTGGGACGAGCACCAATTTCCCAGGAGGGGCTGCATCAGGACGAAGTCAAAACCCAGGAAAGTTGTCTCGGAACACCTTCAATAAAGCATGCCAGCAGTGCATTGAAAAGGCAGGGAGCTTTAGCCACCGTCCTCTAGCAGTCGCAAGGCTGTGCACACAATGTCGTCTGCCTGCGGCAACGTTCTTCGCCCACGTGCAAGCTACCGCTCTGTCCGGCTCCCAGAGCAGGAGAAGCGGCTGCTTCGCGCACACAACAGCGGAGCGGCAGCCCTTCGCTCCGAAGCGCTGCTTCAGCCGAAAGACGCCGGCCACCGGCGCTTGGCTTCGGACAGCACCGGAGAGCCGTAGTGTGCGTCTGCACTAGACTGCATGATAGCGATAAGCTTTGGCAGTGTGTCTCGCAGGGAGATAGCTTAGGAGCGCAGCGCACTTATGCCTCCCTTGTCCAGAAACACGGATTTGCTGCACACTCCAAAAACACTGCTCTTTCCATGGTACTATGTAAGCTGCTGTCTGACGCCCGTTCTCTTCTGCCCACTCTTGCCCAGCTGGTTGTTGCAGCGTGCACGTGCCTTCCTGGCATTCAGTGCACAGTTAAAGCAATCGCAAAAGTCCAGCAGCTGCTGACTCCCAAACACAAGGCGCTGGCTATGTTCTTGCTTCTCCACACTTCAACAGAGTCCTTCATTTCTGCAGCTGCCATCGAGTTTTCTGCATCTCGAGCCTTCTGGGACGAGCACCAATTTCCCAGGAGGGGCTGCATCAGGACGAAGTCAAAACCCAGGAAAATTGTCTCGGAACACCTTCAATAAAGCATGCCAGCAGTGCATTGAAAAGGCAGGGAGCTTTAGCCACCGTCCTCTACCAGTCGCAAGGCTGTGCACACAATGTCGTCTCCCTGCGGCAACGTTCTTCGCCCTCGTACAAGCTACCGCTCTGTCCGGCTCCCGGAGCAGGAGAAGCGGCTGCTTCGCGCACACAGCAGCGGAGCGGCAGCCCTACGCTCCGAAGCGCTGCTTCAGCCGAAAGACGCCGGCCACCGGCGCTTGGCTTCGGACAGCTGCGGAGAGCCGTAGTGTGCGTCTGCAACTAGACTGCATCATAGCGAAAAGCTTTGGCAGTGTGTCTCGCAGGGAGATAGCTTAGGAGCGCAGCGCACTTATGCCTCCCTTGTCCAGAAACACGATTTTACTGCACACTCCAAAAACAGTACTCTTCCCAGGGCAATATATAAGCTGCTTTCTGACGGCCGTGATCTTTCGATTACTCTTGCGCAGCTCGTTGTTTTAACGTGCACGTGCCGTCCTGGCATTCAGTGCACAGTGAAAGCAATCGCAAAAGTCCAGCAGCTGCTGACTCCCAAACACAAGGCGCTGGCTATGTTCTTGCTTCTCCACACTTCAACAGAGTCCTTCATTTCTGCAGCTGCCATCGAGTTTTCTGCATCTCGAGCCTTCTGGGACGAGCACCAATTTCCCAGGAGGGGCTGCATCAGGACGAAGTCAAAACCCAGGAAAGTTGTCTCGGAACACCTTCAATAAAGCATGCCAGCAGTGCATTGAAAAGGCAGGGAGCTTTAGCCACCGTCCTCTAGCAGTCGCAAGGCTGTGCACACAATGTCGTCTGCCTGCGGCAATGTTCTTCGCCCACGTGCAAGCTACCGCTCTGTCCGGCTCCCGGAGCAGGAGAAGCGGCTGCTTCGCGCACACAACAGCGGAGCGGCAGCCCTTCGCTCCGAAGCGCTGCTTCAGCCGAAAGACGCCGGCCACCGGCGCTTGGCTTCGGACAGCTCCGGAGAGCCGTAGTGTGCGTCTGCACTAGACTGCATCGTAGCGAAAAGCTTTGGCAGTGTGTCTCGCAGGGAGATAGCTTAGGAGCGCAGCGCACTTATGCCTCCCTTGTCCAGAAACACGATTTTACTGCACACTCCAAAAACAGTACTCTTCCCAGGGCAATATATAAGCTGCTTTCTGACGGCCGTGATCTTTCGATTACTCTTGCGCAGCTCGTTGTTGCAGAGTGCACGTGCCTTCCTGGAATTCAGTGCACAGTGAAAGCAATCGCAAAAGTCCAGCAGCTGCTGACTCCCAAACACAAGGCGCTGGCTATGTTCTTGCTTCTCGACAACTCAACGCAGCCCTTCATTTCTGCAGTTGCCATCGAGGTCTCTGCATGTCGGAGACTGAGAGGACGAGCACGAGTTTCCCAGGAGGGGCTGCATCAGGAGGAATTCAAAACTCCAGAAAATTGTCCTGGAACACCTTCCATAAGGATGATAGAAGGGAATTGAAGAGGCAGGCGAGCGGCCACCTGGGTCCTCTAGCAGTCCTTCGGGTGTGCGCAAAAGCCCGGTGCTCTTCGGCTTCGTTCTTCGCCCCCGTACAAGCTACCGCTCTGTCCGGCTCCCGGAGCAGGAGAAGCGGCTGCTTCGCGCACACAACAGCGGAGCGGCAGCCCTACGCTCCGAAGCGCTGCTTCAGCCGAAAGACGCCGGCCACCGGCGCTTGGCTTCGGACAGCACCGGAGAGCCGTAGTGTGCGTCTGCACTAGACTGAATCATAGCGAAAAGCTTTGACAGTGTGTCTCGCAGAGAGATAGCTTAGGAGCGCAGCGCACTTATGCCTCCCTTGTCCAGAAACACGGATTTGCTGCACACTCCAAAAACACTGCTCTTTCCATGGTACTATGTAAGCTGCTGTCTGACGCCCGTTCTCTTCTGCCCACTCTTGCCCAGCTGGTTGTTGCAGCGTGCACGTGCCTTCCTGGCATTCAGTGCACAGTTAAAGCAATCGCAAAAGTCCAGCAGCTGCTGACTCCCAAACACAAGGCGCTGGCTATGTCCTTGCTTCTCCACACTTCAACAGAGTCCTTCATTTCTGCAGCTGCCATCGAGTTTTCTGCATCTCGAGCCTTCTGGGACGAGCACCAATTTCCCAGGAGGGGCTGCATCAGGATGAAGTCAAAACCCAGAAAAGTTGTCTCGGAACACCTTCAATAAAGCATGCCAGCAGTGCATTGAAAAGGCAGGTAGCTTTAGCCACCGTCCTCTAGCAGTCGCGAAGCTGTGCACACAATGTCGTCTGCCTGCGGCAACGTTCTTCGCCCTCGTGCAAGCTACCGCTCTGTCCGGCTCCCGGAGCAGGAGAAGCGGCTGCTTCGCGCACACAACAGCGGAGCGGCAGCCGTACGCTCCGAAGCGCTGCTTCAGCCGAAAGACGCCGGCCACCGGCGCTTGGCTTCGGACAGCTGCGGAGAGCCGTAGTGTGCGTCTGCAACTAGACTGCATCATAGCGAAAAGCTTTGGCAGTGTGTCTCGCAGGGAGATAGCTTAGGAGCGCAGCGCACTTATGCCTCCCTTGTCCAGAAACACGATTTTACTGCACACTCCAAAAACAGTACTCTTCCCAGGGCAATATATAAGCTGCTTTCTGACGGCCGTGATCTTTCGATTACTCTTGCGCAGCTCGTTGTTTTAACGTGCACGTGCCGTCCTGGCATTCAGTGCACAGTGAAAGCAATCGCAAAAGTCCAGCAGCTGCTGACTCCCAAACACAAGGCGCTGGCTATGTTCTTGCTTCTCCACACTTCAACAGAGTCCTTCATTTCTGCAGCTGCCATCGAGTTTTCTGCATCTCGAGCCTTCTGGGACGAGCACCAATTTCCCAAGAGGGGCTGCATCAGGACGAAGTCAAAACCCAGGAAAATTGTCTCGGAACACCTTCAATAAAGCATGCCAGCAGTGCATTGAAAAGGCAGGGAGCTTTAGCCACCGTCCTCTAGCAGTCGCAAGGCTGTGCACACAATGTCGTCTCCCTGCGGCAACGTTCTTCGCCCTCGTACAAGCTACCGCTCTGTCCGGCTCCCGGAGCAGGAGAAGCGGCTGCTTCGCGCACACAGCAGCGGAGCGGCAGCCCTACGCTCCGAAGCGCTGCTTCAGCCGAAAGACGCCGGCCACCGGCGCTTGGCTTCGGACAGCTCCGGAGAGCCGTAGTGTGCGTCTGCAACTAGACTGCATCATAGCGAAAAGCTTTGGCAGTGTGTCTCGCAGGGAGATAGCTTAGGAGCGCAGCGCACTTATGCCTCCCTTGTCCAGAAACACGATTTTACTGCACACTCTAAAAACAGTACTCTTCCCAGGGCAATATATAAGCTGCTTTCTGACGGCCGTGATCTTTCGATTACTCTTGCCCAGCTCGTTGTTTTAACGTGCACATGCCGTCCTGGCATTCAGTGCACAGTGAAAGCAATCGCAAAAGTCCAGCAGCTGCTGACTCCCAAACACAAGGCGCTGGCTATGTTCTTGCTTCTCGACAACTCAACGCAGCCCTTCATTTCTGCAGTTGCCATCGAGGTCTCTGCATGTCGGAGACTCAGAGGACGAGCACGAGTTTCCCAGGAGGGGCTGCATCAGGAGGAATTCAAAACTCCAGAAAATTGTCCTGGAACACCTTCCATAAGGATGATAGAAGGGAATTGAAGAGGCAGGCGAGCGGCCACGACCGTCCTCTAGCAGTCCTTCGGGTGTGCGCAAAAGCCCGGTGCTCTTCGGCTTCGTTCTTCGCCCCCGTACAAGCTACCGCTCTGTCCGGCTCCCGGAGCAGGAGAAGCGGCTGCTTCGCGCACACAACAGCGGAGCGGCAGCCCTTCGCTCCGAAGCGCTGCTTCAGCCGAAAGACGCCGGCCACCGGCGCTTGGCTTCGGACAGCACCGGAGAGCCGTAGTGTGCGTCTGCACTAGACTGCATGATAGCGATAAGCTTTGGCAGTGTGTCTCGCAGGGAGATAGCTTAGGAGCGCAGCGCACTTATGCCTCCCTTGTCCAGAAACACGGATTTGCTGCACACTCCAAAAACACTGCTCTTTCCATGGTACTATGTAAGCTGCTGTCTGACGCCCGTTCTCTTCTGCCCACTCTTGCCCAGCTGGTTGTTGCAGCGTGCACGTGCCTTCCTGGCATTCAGTGCACAGTGAAAGCAATCGCAAAAGTCCAGCAGCTGCTGACTCCCAAACACAAGGCGCTTGTCTACGTTTTTGCTTCTTGACAACTCAACGCAAACCTTCATTTCTGCAGCTGCCATCGAGTTTTCTGCATCTCGAGCCTTCTGGGACGAGCACCAATTTCCCAGGAGGGGCTGCATCAGGACGAAGTCAAAACCCAGGAAAGTTGTCTCGGAACACCTTCAATAAAGCATGCCAGCAGTGCATTGAAAAGGCAGGGAGCTTTAGCCACCGTCCTCTAGCAGTCGCAAGGCTGTGCACACAATGTCGTCTGCCTGCGGCAACGTTCTTCGCCCACGTGCAAGCTACCGCTCTGTCCGGCTCCCAGAGCAGGAGAAGCGGCTGCTTCGCGCACACAACAGCGGAGCGGCAGCCCTTCGCTCCGAAGCGCTGCTTCAGCCGAAAGACGCCGGCCACCGGCGCTTGGCTTCGGACAGCACCGGAGAGCCGTAGTGTGCGTCTGCACTAGACTGCATGATAGCGATAAGCTTTGGCAGTGTGTCTCGCAGGGAGATAGCTTAGGAGCGCAGCGCACTTATGCCTCCCTTGTCCAGAAACACGGATTTGCTGCACACTCCAAAAACACTGCTCTTTCCATGGTACTATGTAAGCTGCTGTCTGACGCCCGTTCTCTTCTGCCCACTCTTGCCCAGCTGGTTGTTGCAGCGTGCACGTGCCTTCCTGGCATTCAGTGCACAGTTAAAGCAATCGCAAAAGTCCAGCAGCTGCTGACTCCCAAACACAAGGCGCTGGCTATGTTCTTGCTTCTCCACACTTCAACAGAGTCCTTCATTTCTGCAGCTGCCATCGAGTTTTCTGCATCTCGAGCCTTCTGGGACGAGCACCAATTTCCCAGGAGGGGCTGCATCAGGACGAAGTCAAAACCCAGGAAAATTGTCTCGGAACACCTTCAATAAAGCATGCCAGCAGTGCATTGAAAAGGCAGGGAGCTTTAGCCACCGTCCTCTACCAGTCGCAAGGCTGTGCACACAATGTCGTCTCCCTGCGGCAACGTTCTTCGCCCTCGTACAAGCTACCGCTCTGTCCGGCTCCCGGAGCAGGAGAAGCAGCTGCTTCGCGCACACAGCAGCGGAGCGGCAGCCCTACGCTCCGAAGCGCTGCTTCAGCCGAAAGACGCCGGCCACCGGCGCTTGGCTTCGGACAGCTCCGGAGAGCCGTAGTGTGCGTCTGCAACTAGACTGCATCATAGCGAAAAGCTTTGGCAGTGTGTCTCGCAGGGAGATAGCTTAGGAGCGCAGCGCACTTATGCCTCCCTTGTCCAGAAACACGATTTTACTGCACACTCCAAAAACAGTACTCTTCCCAGGGCAATATATAAGCTGCTTTCTGACGGCCGTGATCTTTCGATTACTCTTGCGCAGCTCGTTGTTTTAACGTGCACGTGCCGTCCTGGCATTCAGTGCACAGTGAAAGCAATCGCAAAAGTCCAGCAGCTGCTGACTCCCAAACACAAGGCGCTGGCTATGTTCTTGCTTCTCCACACTTCAACAGAGTCCTTCATTTCTGCAGCTGCCATCGAGTTTTCTGCATCTCGAGCCTTCTGGGACGAGCACCAATTTCCCAGGAGGGGCTGCATCAGGACGAAGTCAAAACCCAGGAAAGTTGTCTCGGAACACCTTCAATAAAGCATGCCAGCAGTGCATTGAAAAGGCAGGGAGCTTTAGCCACCGTCCTCTAGCAGTCGCAAGGCTGTGCACACAATGTCGTCTGCCTGCGGCAATGTTCTTCGCCCACGTGCAAGCTACCGCTCTGTCCGGCTCCCGGAGCAGGAGAAGCGGCTGCTTCGCGCACACAACAGCGGAGCGGCAGCCCTTCGCTCCGAAGCGCTGCTTCAGCCGAAAGACGCCGGCCACCGGCGCTTGGCTTCGGACAGCTCCGGAGAGCCGTAGTGTGCGTCTGCACTAGACTGCATCGTAGCGAAAAGCTTTGGCAGTGTGTCTCGCAGGGAGATAGCTTAGGAGCGCAGCGCACTTATGCCTCCCTTGTCCAGAAACACGATTTTACTGCACACTCCAAAAACAGTACTCTTCCCAGGGCAATATATAAGCTGCTTTCTGACGGCCGTGATCTTTCGATTACTCTTGCGCAGCTCGTTGTTGCAGAGTGCACGTGCCTTCCTGGAATTCAGTGCACAGTGAAAGCAATCGCAAAAGTCCAGCAGCTGCTGACTCCCAAACACAAGGCGCTGGCTATGTTCTTGCTTCTCGACAACTCAACGCAGCCCTTCATTTCTGCAGTTGCCATCGAGGTCTCTGCATGTCGGAGACTGAGAGGACGAGCACGAGTTTCCCAGGAGGGGCTGCATCAGGAGGAATTCAAAACTCCAGAAAATTGTCCTGGAACACCTTCCATAAGGATGATAGAAGGGAATTGAAGAGGCAGGCGAGCGGCCACCTGGGTCCTCTAGCAGTCCTTCGGGTGTGCGCAAAAGCCCGGTGCTCTTCGGCTTCGTTCTTCGCCCCCGTACAAGCTACCGCTCTGTCCGGCTCCCGGAGCAGGAGAAGCGGCTGCTTCGCGCACACAACAGCGGAGCGGCAGCCCTACGCTCCGAAGCGCTGCTTCAGCCGAAAGACGCCGGCCACCGGCGCTTGGCTTCGGACAGCACCGGAGAGCCGTAGTGTGCGTCTGCACTAGACTGAATCATAGCGAAAAGCTTTGACAGTGTGTCTCGCAGAGAGATAGCTTAGGAGCGCAGCGCACTTATGCCTCCCTTGTCCAGAAACACGGATTTGCTGCACACTCCAAAAACACTGCTCTTTCCATGGTACTATGTAAGCTGCTGTCTGACGCCCGTTCTCTTCTGCCCACTCTTGCCCAGCTGGTTGTTGCAGCGTGCACGTGCCTTCCTGGCATTCAGTGCACAGTTAAAGCAATCGCAAAAGTCCAGCAGCTGCTGACTCCCAAACACAAGGCGCTGGCTATGTCCTTGCTTCTCCACACTTCAACAGAGTCCTTCATTTCTGCAGCTGCCATCGAGTTTTCTGCATCTCGAGCCTTCTGGGACGAGCACCAATTTCCCAGGAGGGGCTGCATCAGGATGAAGTCAAAACCCAGAAAAGTTGTCTCGGAACACCTTCAATAAAGCATGCCAGCAGTGCATTGAAAAGGCAGGTAGCTTTAGCCACCGTCCTCTAGCAGTCGCGAAGCTGTGCACACAATGTCGTCTGCCTGCGGCAACGTTCTTCGCCCTCGTGCAAGCTACCGCTCTGTCCGGCTCCCGGAGCAGGAGAAGCGGCTGCTTCGCGCACACAACAGCGGAGCGGCAGCCGTACGCTCCGAAGCGCTGCTTCAGCCGAAAGACGCCGGCCACCGGCGCTTGGCTTCGGACAGCTGCGGAGAGCCGTAGTGTGCGTCTGCAACTAGACTGCATCATAGCGAAAAGCTTTGGCAGTGTGTCTCGCAGGGAGATAGCTTAGGAGCGCAGCGCACTTATGCCTCCCTTGTCCAGAAACACGATTTTACTGCACACTCCAAAAACAGTACTCTTCCCAGGGCAATATATAAGCTGCTTTCTGACGGCCGTGATCTTTCGATTACTCTTGCGCAGCTCGTTGTTTTAACGTGCACGTGCCGTCCTGGCATTCAGTGCACAGTGAAAGCAATTGCAAAAGTCCAGCAGCTGCTGACTCCCAAACACAAGGCGCTGGCTATGTTCTTGCTTCTCCACACTTCAACAGAGTCCTTCATTTCTGCAGCTGCCATCGAGTTTTCTGCATCTCGAGCCTTCTGGGACGAGCACCAATTTCCCAAGAGGGGCTGCATCAGGACGAAGTCAAAACCCAGGAAAATTGTCTCGGAACACCTTCAATAAAGCATGCCAGCAGTGCATTGAAAAGGCAGGGAGCTTTAGCCACCGTCCTCTAGCAGTCGCAAGGCTGTGCACACAATGTCGTCTCCCTGCGGCAACGTTCTTCGCCCTCGTACAAGCTACCGCTCTGTCCGGCTCCCGGAGCAGGAGAAGCGGCTGCTTCGCGCACACAGCAGCGGAGCGGCAGCCCTACGCTCCGAAGCGCTGCTTCAGCCGAAAGACGCCGGCCACCGGCGCTTGGCTTCGGACAGCTCCGGAGAGCCGTAGTGTGCGTCTGCAACTAGACTGCATCATAGCGAAAAGCTTTGGCAGTGTGTCTCGCAGGGAGATAGCTTAGGAGCGCAGCGCACTTATGCCTCCCTTGTCCAGAAACACGATTTTACTGCACACTCTAAAAACAGTACTCTTCCCAGGGCAATATATAAGCTGCTTTCTGACGGCCGTGATCTTTCGATTACTCTTGCCCAGCTCGTTGTTTTAACGTGCACATGCCGTCCTGGCATTCAGTGCACAGTGAAAGCAATCGCAAAAGTCCAGCAGCTGCTGACTCCCAAACACAAGGCGCTGGCTATGTTCTTGCTTCTCGACAACTCAACGCAGCCCTTCATTTCTGCAGTTGCCATCGAGGTCTCTGCATGTCGGAGACTCAGAGGACGAGCACGAGTTTCCCAGGAGGGGCTGCATCAGGAGGAATTCAAAACTCCAGAAAATTGTCCTGGAACACCTTCCATAAGGATGATAGAAGGGAATTGAAGAGGCAGGCGAGCGGCCACGACCGTCCTCTAGCAGTCCTTCGGGTGTGCGCAAAAGCCCGGTGCTCTTCGGCTTCGTTCTTCGCCCCCGTACAAGCTACCGCTCTGTCCGGCTCCCGGAGCAGGAGAAGCGGCTGCTTCGCGCACACAACAGCGGAGCGGCAGCCCTACGCTCCGAAGCGCTGCTTCAGCCGAAAGACGCCGGCCACCGGCGCTTGGCTTCGGACAGCACCGGAGAGCCGTAGTGTGCGTCTGCACTAGACTGCATGATAGCGATAAGCTTTGGCAGTGTGTCTCGCAGGGAGATAGCTTAGGAGCGCAGCGCACTTATGCCTCCCTTGTCCAGAAACACGGATTTGCTGCACACTCCAAAAACACTGCTCTTTCCATGGTACTATGTAAGCTGCTGTCTGACGCCCGTTCTCTTCTGCCCACTCTTGCCCAGCTGGTTGTTGCAGCGTGCACGTGCCTTCCTGGCATTCAGTGCACAGTGAAAGCAATCGCAAAAGTCCAGCAGCTGCTGACTCCCAAACACAAGGCGCTTGTCTACGTTTTTGCTTCTCGACAACTCAACGCAAACCTTCATTTCTGCAGCTGCCATCGAGTTTTCTGCATCTCGAGCCTTCTGGGACGAGCACCAATTTCCCAGGAGGGGCTGCATCAGGACGAAGTCAAAACCCAGGAAAGTTGTCTCGGAACACCTTCAATAAAGCATGCCAGCAGTGCATTGAAAAGGCAGGGAGCTTTAGCCACCGTCCTCTAGCAGTCGCAAGGCTGTGCACACAATGTCGTCTGCCTGCGGCAACGTTCTTCGCCCACGTGCAAGCTACCGCTCTGTCCGGCTCCCAGAGCAGGAGAAGCGGCTGCTTCGCGCACACAACAGCGGAGCGGCAGCCCTTCGCTCCGAAGCGCTGCTTCAGCCGAAAGACGCCGGCCACCGGCGCTTGGCTTCGGACAGCACCGGAGAGCCGTAGTGTGCGTCTGCACTAGACTGCATGATAGCGATAAGCTTTGGCAGTGTGTCTCGCAGGGAGATAGCTTAGGAGCGCAGCGCACTTATGCCTCCCTTGTCCAGAAACACGGATTTGCTGCACACTCCAAAAACACTGCTCTTTCCATGGTACTATGTAAGCTGCTGTCTGACGCCCGTTCTCTTCTGCCCACTCTTGCCCAGCTGGTTGTTGCAGCGTGCACGTGCCTTCCTGGCATTCAGTGCACAGTTAAAGCAATCGCAAAAGTCCAGCAGCTGCTGACTCCCAAACACAAGGCGCTGGCTATGTTCTTGCTTCTCCACACTTCAACAGAGTCCTTCATTTCTGCAGCTGCCATCGAGTTTTCTGCATCTCGAGCCTTCTGGGACGAGCACCAATTTCCCAGGAGGGGCTGCATCAGGACGAAGTCAAAACCCAGGAAAATTGTCTCGGAACACCTTCAATAAAGCATGCCAGCAGTGCATTGAAAAGGCAGGGAGCTTTAGCCACCGTCCTCTACCAGTCGCAAGGCTGTGCACACAATGTCGTCTCCCTGCGGCAACGTTCTTCGCCCTCGTACAAGCTACCGCTCTGTCCGGCTCCCGGAGCAGGAGAAGCGGCTGCTTCGCGCACACATCAGCGGAGCGGCAGCCCTACGCTCCGAAGCGCTGCTTCAGCCGAAAGACGCCGGCCACCGGCGCTTGGCTTCGGACAGCTGCGGAGAGCCGTAGTGTGCGTCTGCAACTAGACTGCATCATAGCGAAAAGCTTTGGCAGTGTGTCTCGCAGGGAGATAGCTTAGGAGCGCAGCGCACTTATGCCTCCCTTGTCCAGAAACACGATTTTACTGCACACTCCAAAAACAGTACTCTTCCCAGGGCAATATATAAGCTGCTTTCTGACGGCCGTGATCTTTCGATTACTCTTGCGCAGCTCGTTGTTTTAACGTGCACGTGCCGTCCTGGCATTCAGTGCACAGTGAAAGCAATCGCAAAAGTCCAGCAGCTGCTGACTCCCAAACACAAGGCGCTGGCTATGTTCTTGCTTCTCCACACTTCAACAGAGTCCTTCATTTCTGCAGCTGCCATCGAGTTTTCTGCATCTCGAGCCTTCTGGGACGAGCACCAATTTCCCAGGAGGGGCTGCATCAGGACGAAGTCAAAACCCAGGAAAGTTGTCTCGGAACACCTTCAATAAAGCATGCCAGCAGTGCATTGAAAAGGCAGGGAGCTTTAGCCACCGTCCTCTAGCAGTCGCAAGGCTGTGCACACAATGTCGTCTGCCTGCGGCAATGTTCTTCGCCCACGTGCAAGCTACCGCTCTGTCCGGCTCCCGGAGCAGGAGAAGCGGCTGCTTCGCGCACACAACAGCGGAGCGGCAGCCCTTCGCTCCGAAGCGCTGCTTCAGCCGAAAGACGCCGGCCACCGGCGCTTGGCTTCGGACAGCTCCGGAGAGCCGTAGTGTGCGTCTGCACTAGACTGCATCGTAGCGAAAAGCTTTGGCAGTGTGTCTCGCAGGGAGATAGCTTAGGAGCGCAGCGCACTTATGCCTCCCTTGTCCAGAAACACGATTTTACTGCACACTCCAAAAACAGTACTCTTCCCAGGGCAATATGCCAGATGCTCTCTGATGCCCGTGCTCCCTTCCTACTCTTGCCCAGCTCGTTGTTGTAACGTGCACATGCCGTCCTGGAATTCAGTGCACAGTGAAAGCAATCGCAAAAGTCCAGCAGCTGCTGACTCCCAAACACAAGGCGCTGGCTATGTTCTTGCTTCTCGACAACTCAACGCAGCCCTTCATTTCTGCAGTTGCCATCGAGGTCTCTGCATGTCGGAGACTGAGAGGACGAGCACGAGTTTCCCAGGAGGGGCTGCATCAGGAGGAATTCAAAACTCCAGAAAATTGTCCTGGAACACCTTCCATAAGGATGATAGAAGGGAATTGAAGAGGCAGGCGAGCGGCCACCTGGGTCCTCTAGCAGTCCTTCGGGTGTGCGCAAAAGCCCGGTGCTCTTCGGCTTCGTTCTTCGCCCCCGTACAAGCTACCGCTCTGTCCGGCTCCCGGAGCAGGAGAAGCGGCTGCTTCGCGCACACAACAGCGGAGCGGCAGCCCTACGCTCCGAAGCGCTGCTTCAGCCGAAAGACGCCGGCCACCGGCGCTTGGCTTCGGACAGCACCGGAGAGCCGTAGTGTGCGTCTGCACTAGACTGAATCATAGCGAAAAGCTTTGACAGTGTGTCTCGCAGAGAGATAGCTTAGGAGCGCAGCGCACTTATGCCTCCCTTGTCCAGAAACACGGATTTGCTGCACACTCCAAAAACACTGCTCTTTCCATGGTACTATGTAAGCTGCTGTCTGACGCCCGTTCTCTTCTGCCCACTCTTGCCCAGCTGGTTGTTGCAGCGTGCACGTGCCTTCCTGGCATTCAGTGCACAGTTAAAGCAATCGCAAAAGTCCAGCAGCTGCTGACTCCCAAACACAAGGCGCTGGCTATGTCCTTGCTTCTCCACACTTCAACAGAGTCCTTCATTTCTGCAGCTGCCATCGAGTTTTCTGCATCTCGAGCCTTCTGGGACGAGCACCAATTTCCCAGGAGGGGCTGCATCAGGATGAAGTCAAAACCCAGAAAAGTTGTCTCGGAACACCTTCAATAAAGCATGCCAGCAGTGCATTGAAAAGGCAGGTAGCTTTAGCCACCGTCCTCTAGCAGTCGCGAAGCTGTGCACACAATGTCGTCTGCCTGCGGCAACGTTCTTCGCCCTCGTGCAAGCTACCGCTCTGTCCGGCTCCCGGAGCAGGAGAAGCGGCTGCTTCGCGCACACAACAGCGGAGCGGCAGCCGTACGCTCCGAAGCGCTGCTTCAGCCGAAAGACGCCGGCCACCGGCGCTTGGCTTCGGACAGCTGCGGAGAGCCGTAGTGTGCGTCTGCAACTAGACTGCATCATAGCGAAAAGCTTTGGCAGTGTGTCTCGCAGGGAGATAGCTTAGGAGCGCAGCGCACTTATGCCTCCCTTGTCCAGAAACACGATTTTACTGCACACTCCAAAAACAGTACTCTTCCCAGGGCAATATATAAGCTGCTTTCTGACGGCCGTGATCTTTCGATTACTCTTGCGCAGCTCGTTGTTTTAACGTGCACGTGCCGTCCTGGCATTCAGTGCACAGTGAAAGCAATCGCAAAAGTCCAGCAGCTGCTGACTCCCAAACACAAGGCGCTGGCTATGTTCTTGCTTCTCCACACTTCAACAGAGTCCTTCATTTCTGCAGCTGCCATCGAGTTTTCTGCATCTCGAGCCTTCTGGGACGAGCACCAATTTCCCAAGAGGGGCTGCATCAGGACGAAGTCAAAACCCAGGAAAATTGTCTCGGAACACCTTCAATAAAGCATGCCAGCAGTGCATTGAAAAGGCAGGGAGCTTTAGCCACCGTCCTCTAGCAGTCGCAAGGCTGTGCACACAATGTCGTCTCCCTGCGGCAACGTTCTTCGCCCTCGTACAAGCTACCGCTCTGTCCGGCTCCCGGAGCAGGAGAAGCGGCTGCTTCGCGCACACAGCAGCGGAGCGGCAGCCCTACGCTCCGAAGCGCTGCTTCAGCCGAAAGACGCCGGCCACCGGCGCTTGGCTTCGGACAGCTCCGGAGAGCCGTAGTGTGCGTCTGCAACTAGACTGCATCATAGCGAAAAGCTTTGGCAGTGTGTCTCGCAGGGAGATAGCTTAGGAGCGCAGCGCACTTATGCCTCCCTTGTCCAGAAACACGATTTTACTGCACACTCTAAAAACAGTACTCTTCCCAGGGCAATATATAAGCTGCTTTCTGACGGCCGTGATCTTTCGATTACTCTTGCGCAGCTCGTTGTTTTAACGTGCACGTGCCGTCCTGGCATTCAGTGCACAGTGAAAGCAATCGCAAAAGTCCAGCAGCTGCTGACTCCCAAACACAAGGCGCTGGCTATGTTCTTGCTTCTCGACAACTCAACGCAGCCCTTCATTTCTGCAGTTGCCATCGAGGTCTCTGCATGTCGGAGACTCAGAGGACGAGCACGAGTTTCCCAGGAGGGGCTGCATCAGGAGGAATTCAAAACTCCAGAAAATTGTCCTGGAACACCTTCCATAAGGATGATAGAAGGGAATTGAAGAGGCAGGCGAGCGGCCACGACCGTCCTCTAGCAGTCCTTCGGGTGTGCGCAAAAGCCCGGTGCTCTTCGGCTTCGTTCTTCGCCCCCGTACAAGCTACCGCTCTGTCCGGCTCCCGGAGCAGGAGAAGCGGCTGCTTCGCGCACACAACAGCGGAGCGGCAGCCCTACGCTCCGAAGCGCTGCTTCAGCCGAAAGACGCCGGCCACCGGCGCTTGGCTTCGGACAGCACCGGAGAGCCGTAGTGTGCGTCTGCACTAGACTGCATGATAGCGATAAGCTTTGGCAGTGTGTCTCGCAGGGAGATAGCTTAGGAGCGCAGCGCACTTATGCCTCCCTTGTCCAGAAACACGGATTTGCTGCACACTCCAAAAACACTGCTCTTTCCATGGTACTATGTAAGCTGCTGTCTGACGCCCGTTCTCTTCTGCCCACTCTTGCCCAGCTGGTTGTTGCAGCGTGCACGTGCCTTCCTGGCATTCAGTGCACAGTGAAAGCAATCGCAAAAGTCCAGCAGCTGCTGACTCCCAAACACAAGGCGCTTGTCTACGTTTTTGCTTCTCGACAACTCAACGCAAACCTTCATTTCTGCAGCTGCCATCGAGTTTTCTGCATCTCGAGCCTTCTGGGACGAGCACCAATTTCCCAGGAGGGGCTGCATCAGGACGAAGTCAAAACCCAGGAAAGTTGTCTCGGAACACCTTCAATAAAGCATGCCAGCAGTGCATTGAAAAGGCAGGGAGCTTTAGCCACCGTCCTCTAGCAGTCGCAAGGCTGTGCACACAATGTCGTCTGCCTGCGGCAACGTTCTTCGCCCACGTGCAAGCTACCGCTCTGTCCGGCTCCCAGAGCAGGAGAAGCGGCTGCTTCGCGCACACAACAGCGCAGCGGCAGCCCTTCGCTCCGAAGCGCTGCTTCAGCCGAAAGACGCCGGCCACCGGCGCTTGGCTTCGGACAGCACCGGAGAGCCGTAGTGTGCGTCTGCACTAGACTGCATGATAGCGATAAGCTTTGGCAGTGTGTCTCGCAGGGAGATAGCTTAGGAGCGCAGCGCACTTATGCCTCCCTTGTCCAGAAACACGGATTTGCTGCACACTCCAAAAACACTGCTCTTTCCATGGTACTATGTAAGCTGCTGTCTGACGCCCGTTCTCTTCTGCCCACTCTTGCCCAGCTGGTTGTTGCAGCGTGCACGTGCCTTCCTGGCATTCAGTGCACAGTTAAAGCAATCGCAAAAGTCCAGCAGCTGCTGACTCCCAAACACAAGGCGCTGGCTATGTTCTTGCTTCTCCACACTTCAACAGAGTCCTTCATTTCTGCAGCTGCCATCGAGTTTTCTGCATCTCGAGCCTTCTGGGACGAGCACCAATTTCCCAGGAGGGGCTGCATCAGGACGAAGTCAAAACCCAGGAAAATTGTCTCGGAACACCTTCAATAAAGCATGCCAGCAGTGCATTGAAAAGGCAGGGAGCTTTAGCCACCGTCCTCTACCAGTCGCAAGGCTGTGCACACAATGTCGTCTCCCTGCGGCAACGTTCTTCGCCCTCGTACAAGCTACCGCTCTGTCCGGCTCCCGGAGCAGGAGAAGCGGCTGCTTCGCGCACACAGCAGCGGAGCGGCAGCCCTACGCTCCGAAGCGCTGCTTCAGCCGAAAGACGCCGGCCACCGGCGCTTGGCTTCGGACAGCTGCGGAGAGCCGTAGTGTGCGTCTGCAACTAGACTGCATCATAGCGAAAAGCTTTGGCAGTGTGTCTCGCAGGGAGATAGCTTAGGAGCGCAGCGCACTTATGCCTCCCTTGTCCAGAAACACGATTTTACTGCACACTCCAAAAACAGTACTCTTCCCAGGGCAATATATAAGCTGCTTTCTGACGGCCGTGATCTTTCGATTACTCTTGCGCAGCTCGTTGTTTTAACGTGCACGTGCCGTCCTGGCATTCAGTGCACAGTGAAAGCAATCGCAAAAGTCCAGCAGCTGCTGACTCCCAAACACAAGGCGCTGGCTATGTTCTTGCTTCTCCACACTTCAACAGAGTCCTTCATTTCTGCAGCTGCCATCGAGTTTTCTGCATCTCGAGCCTTCTGGGACGAGCACCAATTTCCCAGGAGGGGCTGCATCAGGACGAAGTCAAAACCCAGGAAAGTTGTCTCGGAACACCTTCAATAAAGCATGCCAGCAGTGCATTGAAAAGGCAGGGAGCTTTAGCCACCGTCCTCTAGCAGTCGCAAGGCTGTGCACACAATGTCGTCTGCCTGCGGCAATGTTCTTCGCCCACGTGCAAGCTACCGCTCTGTCCGGCTCCCGGAGCAGGAGAAGCGGCTGCTTCGCGCACACAACAGCGGAGCGGCAGCCCTTCGCTCCGAAGCGCTGCTTCAGCCGAAAGACGCCGGCCACCGGCGCTTGGCTTCGGACAGCTCCGGAGAGCCGTAGTGTGCGTCTGCACTAGACTGCATCGTAGCGAAAAGCTTTGGCAGTGTGTCTCGCAGGGAGATAGCTTAGGAGCGCAGCGCACTTATGCCTCCCTTGTCCAGAAACACGATTTTACTGCACACTCCAAAAACAGTACTCTTCCCAGGGCAATATGCCAGATGCTCTCTGATGCCCGTGCTCCCTTCCTACTCTTGCCCAGCTCGTTGTTGTAACGTGCACATGCCGTCCTGGCATTCAGTGCACAGTGAAAGCAATCGCAAAAGTCCAGCAGCTGCTGACTCCCAAACACAAGGCGCTGGCTATGTTCTTGCTACTCGACGACTCAACGCAGCCCTTCATTTCTGCAGTTGCCATCGAGGTCTCTGCATGTCGGAGACTGAGAGGACGAGCACGAGTTTCCCACGAGGGGCTGCATCAGGAGGAATTCAAAACTCAGGGAATTTGCCCTGGAACACCTTCCATAAGGATGCTAGAAGGGAATTGAAGAGGCAGGCGAGCGGCCACCACCGTCCTCTAGCAGTCCTTAGGGTGCGCGCAGAAGCCCGGTGCTCTGCGGCTTCGTTCTTCGCCCTCGTGCAAGCTACCGCTCTGTCCGGCTCCCGGAGCAGGAGAAGCGGCTGCTTCGCGCACACAGCAGCGGAGCGGCAGCCCTACGCTCCGAAGCGCTGCTTCAGCCGAAAGACGCCGGCCACCGGCGCTTGGCTTCGGACAGCTCCGGAGAGCCGTAGTGTGCGTCTGCACTAGACTGCATCGTAGCGAAAAGCTTTGGCAGTGTGTCTCGCAGGGAGATAGCTTAGGAGCGCAGCGCACTTATGCCTCCCTTGTCCAGAAACACGATTTTACTGCACACTCCAAAAACAGTACTCTTCCCAGGGCAATATATAAGCTGTTTTCTGACGGCCGTGATCTTTCGATTACTCTTGCGCAGCTCGTTGTTTTAACGTGCACATGCCGTCCTGGCATTCAGTGCACAGTGAAAGCAATCGCAAAAGTCCAGCAGCTGCTGACTCCCAAACACAAGGCGCTGGCTATGTTCTTGCTTCTCGACAACTCAACGCAGCCCTTCATTTCTGCAGTTGCCATCGAGGTCTCTGCATGTCGGAGACTCAGAGGACGAGCACGAGTTTCCCAGGAGGGGCTGCATCAGGAGGAATTCAAAACTCCAGAAAATTGTCCTGGAACACCTTCCATAAGGATGATAGAAGGGAATTGAAGAGGCAGGCGAGCGGCCACGACCGTCCTCTAGCAGTCCTTCGGGTGTGCGCAAAAGCCCGGTGCTCTTCGGCTTCGTTCTTCGCCCCCGTACAAGCTACCGCTCTGTCCGGCTCCCGGAGCAGGAGAAGCGGCTGCTTCGCGCACACAACAGCGGAGCGGCAGCCGTACGCTCCGAAGCGCTGCTTCAGCCGAAAGACGCCGGCCACCGGCGCTTGGCTTCGGACAGCACCGGAGAGCCGTAGTGTGCGTCTGCACTAGACTGCATGATAGCGATAAGCTTTGGCAGTGTGTCTCGCAGGGAGATAGCTTAGGAGCGCAGCGCACTTATGCCTCCCTTGTCCAGAAACACGGATTTGCTGCACACTCCAAAAACACTGCTCTTTCCATGGTACTATGTAAGCTGCTGTCTGACGCCCGTTCTCTTCTGCCCACTCTTGCCCAGCTGGTTGTTGCAGCGTGCACGTGCCTTCCTGGCATTCAGTGCACAGTGAAAGCAATCGCAAAAGTCCAGCAGCTGCTGACTCCCAAACACAAGGCGCTTGTCTACGTTTTTGCTTCTCGACAACTCAACGCAAACCTTCATTTCTGCAGCTGCCATCGAGTTTTCTGCATCTCGAGCCTTCTGGGACGAGCACCAATTTCCCAGGAGGGGCTGCATCAGGACGAAGTCAAAACCCAGGAAAGTTGTCTCGGAACACCTTCAATAAAGCATGCCAGCAGTGCATTGAAAAGGCAGGGAGCTTTAGCCACCGTCGTCTAGCAGTCGCAAGGCTGTGCACACAATGTCGTCTGCCTGCGGCAACGTTCTTCGCCCTCGTGCAAGCTACCGCTCTGTCCGGCTCCCGGAGCAGGAGAAGCGGCTGCTTCGCGCACACAACAGCGGAGCGGCAGCCCTTCGCTCCGAAGCGCTGCTTCAGCCGAAAGACGCCGGCCACCGGCGCTTGGCTTCGGACAGCTCCGGAGAGCCGTAGTGTGCGTCTGCACTAGACTGCATCGTAGCGAAAAGCTTTGGCAGTGTGTCTCGCAGGGAGATAGCTTAGGAGCGCAGCGCACTTATGCCTCCCTTGTCCAGAAACACGATTTTACTGCACACTCCAAAAACAGTACTCTTCCCAGGGCAATATATAAGCTGCTTTCTGACGGCCGTGATCTTTCGATTACTCTTGCGCAGCTCGTTGTTTTAACGTGCACGTGCCGTCCTGGCATTCAGTGCACAGTGAAAGCAATCGCAAAAGTCCAGCAGCTGCTGACTCCCAAACACAAGGCGCTGGCTATGTTCTTGCTTCTCCACACTTCAACAGAGTCCTTCATTTCTGCAGCTGCCATCGAGTTTTCTGCATCTCGAGCCTTCTGGGACGAGCACCAATTTCCCAGGAGGGGCTGCATCAGGACGAAGTCAAAACCCAGGAAAGTTGTCTCGGAACACCTTCAATAAAGCATGCCAGCAGTGCATTGAAAAGGCAGGGAGCTTTAGCCACCGTCCTCTAGCAGTCGCAAGGCTGTGCACACAATGTCGTCTGCCTGCGGCAACGTTCTTCGCCCACGTGCAAGCTACCGCTCTGTCCGGCTCCCGGAGCAGGAGAAGCGGCTGCTTCGCGCACACAACAGCGGAGCGGCAGCCCTTCGCTCCGAAGCGCTGCTTCAGCCGAAAGACGCCGGCCACCGGCGCTTGGCTTCGGACAGCACCGGAGAGCCGTAGTGTGCGTCTGCACTAGACTGCATCGTAGCGAAAAGCTTTGGCAGTGTGTCTCGCAGGGAGATAGCTTAGGAGCGCAGCGCACTTATGCCTCCCTTGTCCAGAAACACGATTTTACTGCACACTCCAAAAACAGTACTCTTCCCAGGGCAATATATAAGCTGCTTTCTGACGGCCGTGATCTTTCGATTACTCTTGCGCAGCTCGTTGTTGCAGAGTGCACGTGCCTTCCTGGAATTCAGTGCAGAGTGAAAGCAATCGCAAAAGTCCAGCAGCTGCTGACTCCCAAACACAAGGCGCTGGCTATGTTCTTGCTTCTCGACAACTCAACGCAGCCCTTCATTTCTACAGTTGCCATCGAGGTCTCTGCATGTCGGAGACTGAGAGGACGAGCACGAGTTTCCCAGGAGGGGCTGCATCAGGAGGAATTCAAAACTCCAGAAAATTGTCCTGGAACACCTTCCCTAAGGATGCTAGAATGGAATTGAAGAGGCAGGCGAGCGGCCACGACCGTCCTCTAGCAGTCCTTCGGGTGTGCGCAAAAGCCCGGTGCTCTTCGGCTTCGTTCTTCGCCCCCGTACAAGCTACCGCTCTGTCCGGCTCCCGGAGCAGGAGAAGCGGCTGCTTCGCGCACACAACAGCGGAGCGGCAGCCCTACGCTCCGAAGCGCTGCTTCAGCCGAAAGACGCCGGCCACCGGCGCTTGGCTTCGGACAGCTCCGGAGAGCCGTAGTGTGCGTCTGCACTAGACTGCATCATAGCGAAAAGCTTTGGCAGTGTGTCTCGCAGGGAGATAGCTTAGGAGCGCAGCGCACTTATGCCTCCCTTGTCCAGAAACACGATTTTACTGCACACTCCAAAAACAGTACTCTTCCCAGGGCAATATATAAGCTGTTTTCTGACGGCCGTGATCTTTCGGGGACTCTTGCCCAGCTGGTTGTTGCAGCGTGCACGTGCCTTCCTGGCATTCAGTGCACAGTGAAAGCAATCGCAAAAGTCCAGCAGCTGCTGACTCCCAAACACAAGGCGCTGGCTATGTTCTTGCTTCTCGACAACTCAACGCAGCCCTTCATTTCTGCAGTTGCCATCGAGGTCTCTGCATGTCGGAGACTCAGAGGACGAGCACGAGTTTCCCAGGAGGGGCTGCATCAGGAGGAATTCAAAACTCCAGAAAATTGTCCTGGAACACCTTCCATAAGGATGATAGAAGGGAATTGAAGAGGCAGGCGAGCGGCCACGACCGTCCTCTAGCAGTCCTTCGGGTGTGCGCAAAAGCCCGGTGCTCTTCGGCTTCGTTCTTCGCCCCCGTACAAGCTACCGCTCTGTCCGGCTCCCGGAGCAGGAGAAGCGGCTGCTTCGCGCACACAACAGCGGAGCGGCAGCCCTACGCTCCGAAGCGCTGCTTCAGCCGAAAGACGCCGGCCACCGGCGCTTGGCTTCGGACAGCACCGGAGAGCCGTAGTGTGCGTCTGCACTAGACTGCATGATAGCGATAAGCTTTGGCAGTGTGTCTCGCAGGGAGATAGCTTAGGAGCGCAGCGCACTTATGCCTCCCTTGTCCAGAAACACGGATTTGCTGCACACTCCAAAAACACTGCTCTTTCCATGGTACTATGTAAGCTGCTGTCTGACGCCCGTTCTCTTCTGCCCACTCTTGCCCAGCTGGTTGTTGCAGCGTGCACGTGCCTTCCTGGCATTAAGAGCACAGTGAAAGCAATCGCAAAAGTCCAGCAGCTGCTGACTCCCAAACACAAGGCGCTTGTCTACGTTTTTGCTTCTCGACAACTCAACGCAAACCTTCATTTCTGCAGCTGCCATCGAGTTTTCTGCATCTCGAGCCTTCTGGGACGAGCACCAATTTCCCAGGAGGGGCTGCATCAGGACGAAGTCAAAACCCAGAAAAGTTGTCTCGGAACACCTTCAATAAAGCATGCCAGCAGTGCATTGAAAAGGCAGGGAGCTTTAGCCACCGTCCTCTAGGAGTCGCGAAGCTGTGCACACAATGTCTACTCCCTGCGGCAACGTTCTTCGCCCTCGTGCAAGCTACCGCTCTGTCCGGCTCCCGGAGCAGGAGAAGCGGCTGCTTCGCGCACACAACAGCGGAGCGGCAGCCCTACGCTCCGAAGCGCTGCTTCAGCCGAAAGACGCCGGCCACCGGCGCTTGGCTTCGGACAGCTCCGGAGAGCCGTAGTGTGCGTCTGCAACTAGACTGCATCATAGCGAAAAGCTTTGGCATTGTGTCTCGCAGGGAGATAGCTTAGGAGCGCAGCGCACTTATGCCTCCCTTGTCCAGAAACACGATTTTACTGCACACTCCAAAAACAGTACTCTTCCCAGGGCAATATATAAGCTGCTTTCTGACGGCCGTGATCTTTCGATTACTCTTGCGCAGCTCGTTGTTTTAACGTGCACGTGCCGTCCTGGCATTCAGTGCACAGTGAAAGCAATCGCAAAAGTCCAGCAGCTGCTGACTCCCAAACACAAGGCGCTGGCTATGTTCTTGCTTCTCCACACTTCAACAGAGTCCTTCATTTCTGCAGCTGCCATCGAGTTTTCTGCATCTCGAGCCTTCTGGGACGAGCACCAATTTCCCAGGAGGGGCTGCATCAGGACGAAGTCAAAACCCAGGAAAGTTGTCTCGGAACACCTTCAATAAAGCATGCCAGCAGTGCATTGAAAAGGCAGGGAGCTTTAGCCACCGTCCTCTAGCAGTCGCAAGGCTGTGCACACAATGTCGTCTGCCTGCGGCAACGTTCTTCGCCCACGTGCAAGCTACCGCTCTGTCCGGCTCCCGGAGCAGGAGAAGCGGCTGCTTCGCGCACACAACAGCGGAGCGGCAGCCCTACGCTCCGAAGCGCTGCTTCAGCCGAAAGACGCCGGCCACCGGCGCTTGGCTTCGGACAGCTCCGGAGAGCCGTAGTGTGCGTCTGCACTAGACTGCATCGTAGCGAAAAGCTTTGGCAGTGTGTCTCGCAGGGAGATAGCTTAGGAGCGCAGCGCACTTATGCCTCCCTTGTCCAGAAACACGATTTTACTGCACACTCCAAAAACAGTACTCTTCCCAGGGCAATATGCCAGATGCTCTCTGATGCCCGTGCTCCCTTCCTACTCTTGCCCAGCTCGTTGTTGTAACGTGCACATGCCGTCCTGGAATTCAGTGCACAGTGAAAGCAATCGCAAAAGTCCAGCAGCTGCTGACTCCCAAACACAAGGCGCTGGCTATGTTCTTGCTACTCGACGACTCAACGCAGCCCTTCATTTCTGCAGTTGCCATCGAGGTCTCTGCATGTCGGAGACTGAGAGGACGAGCACGAGTTTCCCACGAGGGGCTGCATCAGGAGGAATTCAAAACTCAGGGAATTTGCCCTGGAACACCTTCCATAAGGATGCTAGAAGGGAATTGAAGAGGCAGGCGAGCGGCCACCACCGTCCTCTAGCAGTCCTTAGGGTGCGCGCAGAAGCCCGGTGCTCTGCGGCTTCGTTCTTCGCCCTCGTGCAAGCTACCGCTCTGTCCGGCTCCCGGAGCAGGAGAAGCGGCTGCTTCGCGCACACAGCAGCGGAGCAGCAGCCCTACGCTCCGAAGCGCTGCTTCAGCCGAAAGACGCCGGCCACCGGCGCTTGGCTTCGGACAGCTCCGGAGAGCCGTAGTGTGCGTCTGCACTAGACTGCATCATAGCGAAAAGCTTTGGCAGTGTGTCTCGCAGGGAGATAGCTTAGGAGCGCAGCACACTTATGCCTCCCTTGTCCAGAAACACGATTTTACTGCACACTCCAAAAACAGTACTCTTCCCAGGGCAATATGCCAGATGCTCTCTGATGCCCGTGCTCCCTTCCTACTCTTGCCCAGCTCGTTGTTGTAACGTGCACATGCCGTCCTGGAATTCAGTGCACAGTGAAAGCAATCGCAAAAGTCCAGCAGCTGCTGACTCCCAAACACAAGGCGCTGGCTATGTTCTTGCTACTCGACGACTCAACGCAGCCCTTCATTTCTGCAGTTGCCATCGAGGTCTCTGCATGTCGGAGACTGAGAGGACGAGCACGAGTTTCCCACGAGGGGCTGCATCAGGAGGAATTCAAAACTCAGGGAATTTGCCCTGGAACACCTTCCATAAGGATGCTAGAATGGAATTGAAGAGGCAGGCGAGCGGCCACCACGGTCCTCTAGCAGTCCTCTAGTGTGCGCGCAGAAGCCCGGTGCTCTGCGGCTTCGTTCTTCGCCCTCGTGCAAGCTACCGCTCTGTCCGGCTCCCGGAGCAGGAGAAGCGGCTGCTTCGCGCACACAACAGCGGAGCGGCAGCCGTAGGCTCCGAAGCGCTGCTTCAGCCGAAAGACGCCGGCCACCGGCGCTTGGCTTCGGACAGCTCCGGAGAGCCGTAGTGTGCGTCTGCACTAGACTGCATCATAGCGAAAAGCTTTGGCATTGTGTCTCGCAGAGAGATAGCTTAGGAGCGCAGCGCACTTATGCCTCCCTTGTCCAGAAACACGATTTTACTGCACACTCCAAAAACAGTACTCTTCCCAGGGCAATATATAAGCTGCTTTCTGACGGCCGTGATCTTTCGATTACTCTTGCGCAGCTCGTTGTTGCAGAGTGCACGTGCCTTCCTGGAATTCAGTGCACAGTGAAAGCAATCGCAAAAGTCCAGCAGCTGCTGACTCCCAAACACAAGGCGCTGGCTATGTTCTTGCTTCTCGACAACTCAACGCAGCCCTTCATTTCTGCAGTTGCCATCGAGGTCTCTGCATGTCGGAGACTGAGAGGACGAGCACGAGTTTCCCAGGAGGGGCTGCATCAGGAGGAATTCAAAACTCCAGAAAATTGTCCTGGAACACCTTCCATAAGGATGCTAGAAGGGAATTGAAGAGGCAGGCGAGCGGCCACCTGGGTCCTCTAGCAGTCCTTCGGGTGTGCGCAAAAGCCCGGTGCTCTTCGGCTTCGTTCTTCGCCCCCGTACAAGCTACCGCTCTGTCCGGCTCCCGGAGCAGGAGAAGCGGCTGCTTCGCGCACACAACAGCGGAGCGGCAGCCCTACGCTCCGAAGCGCTGCTTCAGCCGAAAGACGCCGGCCACCGGCGCTTGGCTTCGGACAGCACCGGAGAGCCGTAGTGTGCGTCTGCACTAGACTGAATCATAGCGAAAAGCTTTGACAGTGTGTCTCGCAGAGAGATAGCTTAGGAGCGCAGCGCACTTATGCCTCCCTTGTCCAGAAACACGGATTTGCTGCACACTCCAAAAACACTGCTCTTTCCATGGTACTATGTAAGCTGCTGTCTGACGCCCGTTCTCTTCTGCCCACTCTTGCCCAGCTGGTTGTTGCAGCGTGCACGTGCCTTCCTGGCATTCAGTGCACAGTTAAAGCAATCGCAAAAGTCCAGCAGCTGCTGACTCCCAAACACAAGGCGCTGGCTATGTCCTTGCTTCTCCACACTTCAACAGAGTCCTTCATTTCTGCAGCTGCCATCGAGTTTTCTGCATCTCGAGCCTTCTGGGACGAGCACCAATTTCCCAAGAGGGGCTGCATCAGGACGAAGTCAAAACCCAGGAAAATTGTCTCGGAACACCTTCAATAAAGCATGCCAGCAGTGCATTGAAAAGGCAGGGAGCTTTAGCCACCGTCCTCTACCAGTCGCAAGGCTGTGCACACAATGTCGTCTCCCTGCGGCAACGTTCTTCGCCCTCGTACAAGCTACCGCTCTGTCCGGCTCCCGGAGCAGGAGAAGCGGCTGCTTCGCGCACACAGCAGCGGAGCGGCAGCCCTACGCTCCGAAGCGCTGCTTCAGCCGAAAGACGCCGGCCACCGGCGCTTGGCTTCGGACAGCTCCGGAGAGCCGTAGTGTGCGTCTGCAACTAGACTGCATCATAGCGAAAAGCTTTGGCAGTGTGTCTCGCAGGGAGATAGCTTAGGAGCGCAGCGCACTTATGCCTCCCTTGTCCAGAAACACGATTTTACTGCACACTCCAAAAACAGTACTCTTCCCAGGGCAATATATAAGCTGCTTTCTGACGGCCGTGATCTTTCGATTACTCTTGCCCAGCTCGTTGTTTTAACGTGCACATGCCGTCCTGGCATTCAGTGCACAGTGAAAGCAATCGCAAAAGTCCAGCAGCTGCTGACTCCCAAACACAAGGCGCTGGCTATGTTCTTGCTTCTCGACAACTCAACGCAGCCCTTCATTTCTGCAGTTGCCATCGAGGTCTCTGCATGTCGGAGACTGAGAGGACGAGCACGAGTTTCCCAGGAGGGGCTGCATCAGGAGGAATTCAAAACTCCAGAAAATTGTCCTGGAACACCTTCCATAAGGATGCTAGAAGGGAATTGAAGAGGCAGGCGAGCGGCCACGACCGTCCTCTAGCAGTCCTTCGGGTGTGCGCAAAAGCCCGGTGCTCTTCGGCTTCGTTCTTCGCCCCCGTACAAGCTACCGCTCTGTCCGGCTCCCGGAGCAGGAGAAGCGGCTGCTTCGCGCACACAACAGCGGAGCGGCAGCCCTACGCTCCGAAGCGCTGCTTCAGCCGAAAGACGCCGGCCACCGGCGCTTGGCTTCGGACAGCACCGGAGAGCCGTAGTGTGCGTCTGCACTAGACTGCATGATAGCGATAAGCTTTGGCAGTGTGTCTCGCAGGGAGATAGCTTAGGAGCGCAGCGCACTTATGCCTCCCTTGTCCAGAAACACGGATTTGCTGCACACTCCAAAAACACTGCTCTTTCCATGGTACTATGTAAGCTGCTGTCTGACGCCCGTTCTCTTCTGCCCACTCTTGCCCAGCTGGTTGTTGCAGCGTGCACGTGCCTTCCTGGCATTAAGAGCACAGTGAAAGCAATCGCAAAAGTCCAGCAGCTGCTGACTCCCAAACACAAGGCGCTTGTCTACGTTTTTGCTTCTCGACAACTCAACGCAAACCTTCATTTCTGCAGCTGCCATCGAGTTTTCTGCATCTCGAGCCTTCTGGGACGAGCACCAATTTCCCAGGAGGGGCTGCATCAGGATGAAGTCAAAACCCAGAAAAGTTGTCTCGGAACACCTTCAATAAAGCATGCCAGCAGTGCATTGAAAAGGCAGGTAGCTTTAGCCACCGTCCTCTAGCAGTCGCGAAGCTGTGCACACAATGTCGTCTGCCTGCGGCAACGTTCTTCGCCCTCGTGCAAGCTACCGCTCTGTCCGGCTCCCGGAGCAGGAGAAGCGGCTGCTTCGCGCACACAACAGCGGAGCGGCAGCCCTACGCTCCGAAGCGCTGCTTCAGCCGAAAGACGCCGGCCACCGGCGCTTGGCTTCGGACAGCTGCGGAGAGCCGTAGTGTGCGTCTGCAACTAGACTGCATCATAGCGAAAAGCTTTGGCAGTGTGTCTTGCAGGGAGATAGCTTAGGAGCGCAGCGCACTTATGCCTCCCTTGTCCAGAAACACGATTTTACTGCACACTCCAAAAACAGTACTCTTCCCAGGGCAATATATAAGCTGCTTTCTGACGGCCGTGATCTTTCGATTACTCTTGCGCAGCTCGTTGTTTTAACGTGCACGTGCCGTCCTGGCATTCAGTGCACAGTGAAAGCAATCGCAAAAGTCCAGCAGCTGCTGACTCCCAAACACAAGGCGCTGGCTATGTTCTTGCTTCTCCACACTTCAACAGAGTCCTTCATTTCTGCAGCTGCCATCGAGTTTTCTGCATCTCGAGCCTTCTGGGACGAGCACCAATTTCCCAAGAGGGGCTGCATCAGGACGAAGTCAAAACCCAGGAAAATTGTCTCGGAACACCTTCAATAAAGCATGCCAGCAGTGCATTGAAAAGGCAGGGAGCTTTAGCCACCGTCCTCTAGCAGTCGCAAGGCTGTGCACACAATGTCGTCTGCCTGCGGCAACGTTCTTCGCCCTCGTACAAGCTACCGCTCTGTCCGGCTCCCGGAGCAGGAGAAGCGGCTGCTTCGCGCACACAGCAGCGGAGCGGCAGCCCTACGCTCCGAAGCGCTGCTTCAGCCGAAAGACGCCGGCCACCGGCGCTTGGCTTCGGACAGCTCCGGAGAGCCGTAGTGTGCGTCTGCAACTAGACTGCATCATAGCGAAAAGTTTTGGCAGTGTGTCTCGCAGGGAGATAGCTTAGGAGCGCAGCGCACTTATGCCTCCCTTGTCCAGAAACACGATTTTACTGCACACTCTAAAAACAGTACTCTTCCCAGGGCAATATATAAGCTGCTTTCTGACGGCCGTGATCTTTCGATTACTCTTGCCCAGCTCGTTGTTTTAACGTGCACATGCCGTCCTGGCATTCAGTGCACAGTGAAAGCAATCGCAAAAGTCCAGCAGCTGCTGACTCCCAAACACAAGGCGCTGGCTATGTTCTTGCTTCTCGACAACTCAACGCAGCCCTTCATTTCTGCAGTTGCCATCGAGGTCTCTGCATGTCGGAGACTGAGAGGACGAGCACGAGTTTCCCAGGAGGGGCTGCATCAGGAGGAATTCAAAACTCCAGAAAATTGTCCTGGAACACCTTCCATAAGGATGATAGAAGGGAATTGAAGAGGCAGGCGAGCGGCCACGACCGTCCTCTAGCAGTCCTTCGGGTGTGCGCAAAAGCCCGGTGCTCTTCGGCTTCGTTCTTCGCCCCCGTACAAGCTACCGCTCTGTCCGGCTCCCGGAGCAGGAGAAGCGGCTGCTTCGCGCACACAACAGCGGAGCGGCAGCCGTACGCTCCGAAGCGCTGCTTCAGCCGAAAGACGCCGGCCACCGGCGCTTGGCTTCGGACAGCACCGGAGAGCCGTAGTGTGCGTCTGCACTAGACTGCATGATAGCGATAAGCTTTGGCAGTGTGTCTCGCAGGGAGATAGCTTAGGAGCGCAGCGCACTTATGCCTCCCTTGTCCAGAAACACGGATTTGCTGCACACTCCAAAAACACTGCTCTTTCCATGGTACTATGTAAGCTGCTGTCTGACGCCCGTTCTCTTCTGCCCACTCTTGCCCAGCTGGTTGTTGCAGCGTGCACGTGCCTTCCTGGCATTCAGTGCACAGTGAAAGCAATCGCAAAAGTCCAGCAGCTGCTGACTCCCAAACACAAGGCGCTTGTCTACGTTTTTGCTTCTCGACAACTCAACGCAAACCTTCATTTCTGCAGCTGCCATCGAGTTTTCTGCATCTCGAGCCTTCTGGGACGAGCACCAATTTCCCAGGAGGGGCTGCATCAGGACGAAGTCAAAACCCAGAAAAGTTGTCTCGGAACACCTTCAATAAAGCATGCCAGCAGTGCATTGAAAAGGCAGGTAGCTTTAGCCACCGTCCTCTAGCAGTCGCGAAGCTGTGCACACAATGTCGTCTGCCTGCGGCAACGTTCTTCGCCCTCGTGCAAGCTACCGCTCTGTCCGGCTCCCGGAGCAGGAGAAGCGGCTGCTTCGCGCACACAACAGCGGAGCGGCAGCCGTACGCTCCGAAGCGCTGCTTCAGCCGAAAGACGCCGGCCACCGGCGCTTGGCTTCGGACAGCACCGGAGAGCCGTAGTGTGCGTCTGCAACTAGACTGCATCATAGCGAAAAGCTTTGGCATTGTGTCTCGCAGGGAGATAGCTTAGGAGCGCAGCGCACTTATGCCTCCCTTGTCCAGAAACACGATTTTACTGCACACTCCAAAAACACTGCTCTTTCCAGGGCAATAGAGAAGCTGCTTTCTGACGGCCGTGATCTTTCGATTACTCTTGCCCAGCTCGTTGTTTTAACGTGCACGTGCCGTCCTGGCATTCAGTGCACAGTGAAAGCAATCGCAAAAGTCCAGCAGCTGCTGACTCCCAAACACAAGGCGCTGGCTATGTTCTTGCTTCTCCACACTTCAACAGAGTCCTTCATTTCTGCAGCTGCCATCGAGTTTTCTGCATCTCGAGCCTTCTGGGACGAGCACCAATTTCCCAGGAGGGGCTGCATCAGGACGAAGTCAAAACCCAGGAAAATTGTCTCGGAACACCTTCAATAAAGCATGCCAGCAGTGCATTGAAAAGGCAGGGAGCTTTAGCCACCGTCCTCTACCAGTCGCAAGGCTGTGCACACAATGTCGTCTGCCTGCGGCAACGTTCTTCGCCCTCGTACAAGCTACCGCTCTGTCCGGCTCCCGGAGCAGGAGAAGCGGCTGCTTCGCGCACACAGCAGCGGAGCGGCAGCCCTACGCTCCGAAGCGCTGCTTCAGCCGAAAGACGCCGGCCACCGGCGCTTGGCTTCGGACAGCTCCGGAGAGCCGTAGTGTGCGTCTGCAACTAGACTGCATCATAGCGAAAAGCTTTGGCAGTGTGTCTCGCAGGGAGATAGCTTAGGAGCGCAGCGCACTTATGCCTCCCTTGTCCAGAAACACGATTTTACTGCACACTCCAAAAACAGTACTCTTCCCAGGGCAATATATAAGCTGCTTTCTGACGGCCGTGATCTTTCGATTACTCTTGCCCAGCTCGTTGTTTTAACGTGCACATGCCGTCCTGGCATTCAGTGCACAGTGAAAGCAATCGCAAAAGTCCAGCAGCTGCTGACTCCCAAACACAAGGCGCTGGCTATGTTCTTGCTTCTCGACAACTCAACGCAGCCCTTCATTTCTGCAGTTGCCATCGAGGTCTCTGCATGTCGGAGACTCAGAGGACGAGCATGAGTTTCCCAGGAGGGGCTGCATCAGGAGGAATTCAAAACTCCAGAAAATTGTCCTGGAACACCTTCCATAAGGATGATAGAAGGGAATTGAAGAGGCAGGCGAGCGGCCACGACCGTCCTCTAGCAGTCCTTCGGGTGTGCGCAAAAGCCCGGTGCTCTGCGGCTTCGTTCTTCGCCCCCGTACAAGCTACCGCTCTGTCCGGCTCCCGGAGCAGGAGAAGCGGCTGCTTCGCGCACACAACAGCGGAGCGGCAGCCCTTCGCTCCGAAGCACTGCTTCAGCCGAAAGACGCCGGCCACCGGCGCTTGGCTTCGGACAGCTCCGGAGAGCCGTAGTGTGCGTCTGCACTAGACTGCATCGTAGCGAAAAGCTTTGGCAGTGTGTCTCGCAGGGAGATAGCTTAGGAGCGCAGCGCACTTATGCCTCCCTTGTCCAGAAACACGATTTTACTGCACACTCCAAAAACAGTACTCTTCCCAGGGCAATATGCCAGATGCTCTCTGATGCCCGTGCTCCCTTCCTACTCTTGCCCAGCTCGTTGTTGTAACGTGCACATGCCGTCCTGGAATTCAGTGCACAGTGAAAGCAATCGCAAAAGTCCAGCAGCTGCTGACTCCCAAACACAAGGCGCTGGCTATGTTCTTGCTACTCGACGACTCAACGCAGCCCTTCATTTCTGCAGTTGCCATCGAGGTCTCTGCATGTCGGAGACTGAGAGGACGAGCACGAGTTTCCCAGGAGGGGCTGCATCAGGAGGAATTCAAAACTCAGGGAATTTGCCCTGGAACACCTTCCATAAGGATGCTAGAAGGGAATTGAAGAGGCAGGCGAGCGGCCACCACCGTCCTCTAGCAGTTCTTAGGGTGCGCGCAGAAGCCCGGTGCTCTGCGGCTTCGTTCTTCACCCTCGTGCAAGCTACCGCTCTGTCCGGCTCCCGGAGCAGGAGAAGCGGCTGCTTCGCGCACACAGCAGCGGAGCGGCAGCCCTACGCTCCGAAGCGCTGCTTCAGCCGAAAGACGCCGGCCACCGGCGCTTGGCTTCGGACAGCTCCGGAGAGCCGTAGTGTGCGTCTGCACTAGACTGCATCATAGCGAAAAGCTTTGTCAGTGTGTCTCGCAGGGAGATAGCTTAGGAGCGCAGCGCACTTATGCCTCCCTTGTCCAGAAACACGATTTTACTGCACACTCCAAAAACAGTACTCTTCCCAGGGCAATATATAAGCTGCTTTCTGATGGCCATGATCTTTCGATTACTCTTGCGCAGCTCGTTGTTTTAACGTGCACGTGCCGTCCTGGCATTCAGTGCACAGTGAAAGCAATCGCAAAAGTCCAGCAGCTGCTGACTCCCAAACACAAGGCGCTGGCTATGTTCTTGCTTCTCCACACTTCAACAGAGTCCTTCATTTCTGCAGCTGCCATCGAGTTTTCTGCATCTCGAGCCTTCTGGGACGAGCACCAATTTCCCAGGAGGGGCTGCATCAGGACGAAGTCAAAAACCAGGAAAGTTGTCTCGGAACACCTTCAATAAAGCATGCCAGCAGTGCATTGAAAAGGCAGGGAGCTTTAGCCACCGTCCTCTAGCAGTCGCAAGGCTGTGCACACAATGTCGTCTCCCTGCGGCAACGTTCTTCACCCTCGTGCAAGCTACCGCTCTGTCCGGCTCCCGGAGCAGGAGAAGCGGCTGCTTCGCGCACACAACAGCGGAGCGGCAGCCCTACGCTCCGAAGCGCTGCTTCAGCCGAAAGACGCCGGCCACCGGCGCTTGGCTTCGGACAGCTCCGGAGAGCCGTAGTGTGCGTCTGCACTAGACTGCATCGTAGCGAAAAGCTTTGGCAGTGTGTCTCGCAGGGAGATAGCTTAGGAGCGCAGCGCACTTATGCCTCCCTTGTCCAGAAACACGATTTTACTGCACACTCCAAAAACAGTACTCTTCCCAGGGCAATATGCCAGATGCTCTCTGATGCCCGTGCTCCCTTCCTACTCTTGCCCAGCTCGTTGTTGTAACGTGCACATGCCGTCCTGGAATTCAGTGCACAGTGAAAGCAATCGCAAAAGTCCAGCAGCTGCTGACTCCCAAACACAAGGCGCTGGCTATGTTCTTGCTACTCGACGACTCAACGCAGCCCTTCATTTCTGCAGTTGCCATCGAGGTCTCTGCATGTCGGAGACTGAGAGGACGAGCACGAGTTTCCCACGAGGGGCTGCATCAGGAGGAATTCAAAACTCAGGGAATTTGCCCTGGAACACCTTCCATAAGGATGCTAGAATGGAATTGAAGAGGCAGGCGAGCGGCCACCACGGTCCTCTAGCAGTCCTTAGGGTGCGCGCAGAAGCCCGGTGCTCTGCGGCTTCGTTCTTCGCCCTCGTGCAAGCTACCGCTCTGTCCGGCTCCCGGAGCAGGAGAAGCGGCTGCTTCGCGCACACAGCAGCGGAGCGGCAGCCGTAGGCTCCGAAGCGCTGCTTCAGCCGAAAGACGCCGGCCACCGGCGCTTGGCTTCGGACAGCTCCGGAGAGCCGTAGTGTGCGTCTGCACTAGACTGCATCATAGCGAAAAGCTTTGGCATTGTGTCTCGCAGAGAGATAGCTTAGGAGCGCAGCGCACTTATGCCTCCCTTGTCCAGAAACACGATTTTACTGCACACTCCAAAAACAGTACTCTTCCCAGGGCAATATATAAGCTGCTTTCTGACGGCCGTGATCTTTCGATTACTCTTGCGCAGCTCGTTGTTGCAGAGTGCACGTGCCTTCCTGGAATTCAGTGCAGAGTGAAAGCAATCGCAAAAGTCCAGCAGCTGCTGACTCCCAAACACAAGGCGCTGGCTATGTTCTTGCTTCTCGACAACTCAACGCAGCCCTTCATTTCTGCAGTTGCCATCGAGGTCTCTGCATGTCGGAGACTCAGAGGACGAGCACGAGTTTCCCAGGAGGGGCTGCATCAGGAGGAATTCAAAACTCCAGAAAATTGTCCTGGAACACTTTCCATAAGGATGATAGAAGGGAATTGAAGAGGCAGGCGAGCGGCCACGACCGTCCTCTAGCAGTCCTTCGGGTGTGCGCAAAAGCCCGGTGCTCTTCGGCTTCGTTCTTCGCCCCCGTACAAGCTACCGCTCTGTCCGGCTCCCGGAGCAGGAGAAGCGGCTGCTTCGCGCACACAACAGCGGAGCGGCAGCCCTACGCTCCGAAGCGCTGCTTCAGCCGAAAGACGCCGGCCACCGGCGCTTGGCTTCGGACAGCACCGGAGAGCCGTAGTGTGCGTCTGCACTAGACTGCATGATAGCGATAAGCTTTGGCAGTGTGTCTCGCAGGGAGATAGCTTAGGAGCGCAGCGCACTTATGCCTCCCTTGTCCAGAAACACGGATTTGCTGCACACTCCAAAAACACTGCTCTTTCCATGGTACTATGTAAGCTGCTGTCTGACGCCCGTTCTCTTCTGCCCACTCTTGCCCAGCTGGTTGTTGCAGCGTGCACGTGCCTTCCTGGCATTAAGAGCACAGTGAAAGCAATCGCAAAAGTCCAGCAGCTGCTGACTCCCAAACACAAGGCGCTTGTCTACGTTTTTGCTTCTCGACAACTCAACGCAAACCTTCATTTCTGCAGCTGCCATCGAGTTTTCTGCATCTCGAGCCTTCTGGGACGAGCACCAATTTCCCAGGAGGGGCTGCATCAGGACGAAGTCAAAACCCAGAAAAGTTGTCTCGGAACACCTTCAATAAAGCATGCCAGCAGTGCATTGAAAAGGCAGGTAGCTTTAGCCACCGTCCTCTAGCAGTCGCGAAGCTGTGCACACAATGTCTACTCCCTGCGGCAACGTTCTTCGCCCTCGTGCAAGCTACCGCTCTGTCCGGCTCCCGGAGCAGGAGAAGCGGCTGCTTCGCGCACACAACAGCGGAGCGGCAGCCCTACGCTCCGAAGCGCTGCTTCAGCCGAAAGACGCCGGCCACCGGCGCTTGGCTTCGGACAGCTGCGGAGAGCCGTAGTGTGCGTCTGCAACTAGACTGCATCATAGCGAAAAGCTTTGGCAGTGTGTCTCGCAGGGAGATAGCTTAGGAGCGCAGCGCACTTATGCCTCCCTTGTCCAGAAACACGATTTTACTGCACACTCCAAAAACAGTACTCTTCCCAGGGCAATATATAAGCTGCTTTCTGACGGCCGTGATCTTTCGATTACTCTTGCCCAGCTCGTTGTTTTAACGTGCACGTGCCGTCCTGGCATTCAGTGCACAGTGAAAGCAATCGCAAAAGTCCAGCAGCTGCTGACTCCCAAACACAAGGCGCTGGCTATGTTCTTGCTTCTCCACACTTCAACAGAGTCCTTCATTTCTGCAGCTGCCATCGAGTTTTCTGCATCTCGAGCCTTCTGGGACGAGCACCAATTTCCCAGGAGGGGCTGCATCAGGACGAAGTCAAAACCCAGGAAAGTTGTCTCGGAACACCTTCAATAAAGCATGCCAGCAGTGCATTGAAAAGGCAGGGAGCTTTAGCCACCGTCCTCTAGCAGTCGCAAGGCTGTGCACACAATGTCGTCTGCCTGCGGCAACGTTCTTCGCCCACGTGCAAGCTACCGCTCTGTCCGGCTCCCGGAGCAGGAGAAGCGGCTGCTTCGCGCACACAACAGCGGAGCGGCAGCCCTTCGCTCCGAAGCGCTGCTTCAGCCGAAAGACGCCGGCCACCGGCGCTTGGCTTCGGACAGCTCCAGAGAGCCGTAGTGTGCGTCTGCACTAGACTGCATCGTAGCGAAAAGCTTTGGCAGTGTGTCTCGCAGGGAGATAGCTTAGGAGCGCAGCGCACTTATGCCTCCCTTGTCCAGAAACACGATTTTACTGCACACTCCAAAAACAGTACTCTTCCCAGGGCAATATGCCAGATGCTCTCTGATGCCCGTGCTCCCTTCCTACTCTTGCCCAGCTCGTTGTTGTAACGTGCACATGCCGTCCTGGAATTCAGTGCACAGTGAAAGCAATCGCAAAAGTCCAGCAGCTGCTGACTCCCAAACACAAGGCGCTGGCTATGTTCTTGCTACTCGACAACTCAACGCAGCCCTTCATTTCTGCAGTTGCCATCGAGGTCTCTGCATGTCGGAGACTGAGAGGACGAGCACGAGTTTCCCAGGAGGGGCTGCATCAGGAGGAATTCAAAACTCAGGGAATTTGCCCTGGAACACCTTCCATAAGGATGCTAGAAGGGAATTGAAGAGGCAGGCGAGCGGCCACCACCGTCCTCTAGCAGTCCTTAGGGTGCGCGCATAAGCCCGGTGCTCTGCGGCTTCGTTCTTCGCCCTCGTGCAAGCTACCGCTCTGTCCGGCTCCCGGAGCAGGAGAAGCGGCTGCTTCGCGCACACAGCAGCGGAGCGGCAGCCGTAGGCTCCGAAGCGCTGCTTCAGCCGAAAGACGCCGGCCACCGGCGCTTGGCTTCGGACAGCTCCGGAGAGCCGTAGTGTGCGTCTGCACTAGACTGCATCATAGCGAAAAGCTTTGGCATTGTGTCTCGCAGAGAGATAGCTTAGGAGCGCAGCGCACTTATGCCTCCCTTGTCCAGAAACACGATTTTACTGCACACTCCAAAAACAGTACTCTTCCCAGGGCAATATATAAGCTGTTTTCTGACGGCCGTGATCTTTCGATTACTCTTGCGCAGCTCGTTGTTGCAGAGTGCACGTGCCTTCCTGGAATTCAGTGCACAGTGAAAGCAATCGCAAAAGTCCAGCAGCTGCTGACTCCCAAACACAAGGCGCTGGCTATGTTCTTGCTTCTCGACAACTCAACGCAGCCCTTCATTTCTGCAGTTGCCATCGAGGTCTCTGCATGTCGGAGACTCAGAGGACGAGCACGAGTTTCCCAGGAGGGGCTGCATCAGGAGGAATTCAAAACTCAGGGAATTTGCCCTGGAACACCTTCCATAAGGATGCTAGAAGGGAATTGAAGAGGCAGGCGAGCGGCCACCTGGGTCCTCTAGCAGTCCTTCGGGTGTGCGCAAAAGCCCGGTGCTCTTCGGCTTCGTTCTTCGCCCCCGTACAAGCTACCGCTCTGTCCGGCTCCCGGAGCAGGAGAAGCGGCTGCTTCGCGCACACAACAGCGGAGCGGCAGCCCTACGCTCCGAAGCGCTGCTTCAGCCGAAAGACGCCGGCCACCGGCGCTTGGCTTCGGACAGCTCCGGAGAGCCGTAGTGTGCGTCTGCACTAGACTGCATCATAGCGAAAAGCTTTAGCAGTGTGTCTCGCAGGGAGATAGCTTAGGAGCGCAGCGCACTTATGCCTCCCTTGTCCAGAAACACGATTTTACTGCACACTCCAAAAACAGTACTCTTCCCAGGGCAATATATAAGCTGCTTTCTGACGGCCGTGATCTTTCGATTACTCTTGCCCAGCTCGTTGTTTTAACGTGCACATGCCGTCCTGGCATTCAGTGCACAGTGAAAGCAATCGCAAAAGTCCAGCAGCTGCTGACTCCCAAACACAAGGCGCTGGCTATGTTCTTGCTTCTCGACAACTCAACGCAGCCCTTCATTTCTGCAGTTGCCATCGAGGTCTCTGCATGTCGGAGACTCAGAGGACGAGCACGAGTTTCCCAGGAGGGGCTGCATCAGGAGGAATTCAAAACTCCAGAAAATTGTCCTGGAACACCTTCCATAAGGATGATAGAAGGGAATTGAAGAGGCAGGCGAGCGGCCACGACCGTCCTCTAGCAGTCCTTCGGGTGTGCGCAAAAGCCCGGTGCTCTTCGGCTTCGTTCTTCGCCCCCGTACAAGCTACCGCTCTGTCTGGCTCCCGGAGCAGGAGAAGCGGCTGCTTCGCGCACACAACAGCGGAGCGGCAGCCGTACGCTCCGAAGCGCTGCTTCAGCCGAAAGACGCCGGCCACCGGCGCTTGGCTTCGGACAGCACCGGAGAGCCGTAGTGTGCGCCTGCACTAGACTGCATGATAGCGATAAGCTTTGGCAGTGTGTCTCGCAGGGAGATAGCTTAGGAGCGCAGCGCACTTATGCCTCCCTTGTCCAGAAACACGGATTTGCTGCACACTCCAAAAACACTGCTCTTTCCATGGTACTATGTAAGCTGCTGTCTGACGCCCGTTCTCTTCTGCCCACTCTTGCCCAGCTGGTTGTTGCAGCGTGCACGTGCCTTCCTGGCATTCAGTGCACAGTGAAAGCAATCGCAAAAGTCCAGCAGCTGCTGACTCCCAAACACAAGGCGCTTGTCTACGTTTTTGCTTCTCGACAACTCAACGCAAACCTTCATTTCTGCAGCTGCCATCGAGTTTTCTGCATCTCGAGCCTTCTGGGACGAGCACCAATTTCCCAGGAGGGGCTGCATCAGGACGAAGTCAAAACCCAGGAAAGTTGTCTCGGAACACCTTCAATAAAGCATGCCAGCAGTGCATTGAAAAGGCAGGGAGCTTTAGCCACCGTCCTCTAGCAGTCGCAAGGCTGTGCACACAATGTCGTCTGCCTGCGGCAACGTTCTTCGCCCTCGTGCAAGCTACCGCTCTGTCCGGCTCCCGGAGCAGGAGAAGCGGCTGCTTCGCGCACACAACAGCGGAGCGGCAGCCCTTCGCTCCGAAGCGCTGCTTCAGCCGAAAGACGCCGGCCACCGGCGCTTGGCTTCGGACAGCTCCGGAGAGCCGTAGTGTGCGTCTGCACTAGACTGCATCGTAGCGAAAAGCTTTGGCAGTGTGTCTCGCAGGGAGATAGCTTAGGAGCGCAGCGCACTTATGCCTCCCTTGTCCAGAAACACGATTTTACTGCACACTCCAAAAACAGTACTCTTCCCAGGGCAATATATAAGCTGCTTTCTGACGGCCGTGATCTTTCGATTACTCTTGCGCAGCTCGTTGTTTTAACGTGCACGTGCCGTCCTGGCATTCAGTGCACAGTGAAAGCAATCGCAAAAGTCCAGCAGCTGCTGACTCCCAAACACAAGGCGCTGGCTATGTTCTTGCTTCTCCACACTTCAACAGAGTCCTTCATTTCTGCAGCTGCCATCGAGTTTTCTGCATCTCGAGCCTTCTGGGACGAGCACCAATTTCCCAGGAGGGGCTGCATCAGGACGAAGTCAAAACCCAGGAAAGTTGTCTCGGAACACCTTCAATAAAGCATGCCAGCAGTGCATTGAAAAGGCAGGGAGCTTTAGCCACCGTCCTCTAGCAGTCGCAAGGCTGTGCACACAATGTCGTCTCCCTGCGGCAACGTTCTTCACCCTCGTGCAAGCTACCGCTCTGTCCGGCTCCCGGAGCAGGAGAAGCGGCTGCTTCGCGCACACAACAGCGGAGCGGCAGCCCTACGCTCCGAAGCGCTGCTTCAGCCGAAAGACGCCGGCCACCGGCGCTTGGCTTCGGACAGCTCCGGAGAGCCGTAGTGTGCGTCTGCACTAGACTGCATCGTAGCGAAAAGCTTTGGCAGTGTGTCTCGCAGGGAGATAGCTTAGGAGCGCAGCGCACTTATGCCTCCCTTGTCCAGAAACACGATTTTACTGCACACTCCAAAAACAGTACTCTTCCCAGGGCAATATATAAGCTGCTTTCTGACGGCCGTGATCTTTCGATTACTCTTGCGCAGCTCGTTGTTGCAGAGTGCACGTGCCTTCCTGGAATTCAGTGCAGAGTGAAAGCAATCGCAAAAGTCCAGCAGCTGCTGACTCCCAAACACAAGGCGCTGGCTATGTTCTTGCTTCTCGACAACTCAACGCAGCCCTTCATTTCTGCAGTTGCCATCGAGGTCTCTGCATGTCGGAGACTCAGAGGACGAGCACGAGTTTCCCAGGAGGGGCTGCATCAGGAGGAATTCAAAACTCCAGAAAATTGTCCTGGAACACCTTCCATAAGGATGCTAGAAGGGAATTGAAGAGGCAGGCGAGCGGCCACGACCGTCCTCTAGCAGTCCTTCGGGTGTGCGCAAAAGCCCGGTGCTCTTCGGCTTCGTTCTTCGCCCCCGTACAAGCTACCGCTCTGTCCGGCTCCCGGAGCAGGAGAAGCGGCTGCTTCGCGCACACAACAGCGGAGCGGTAGCCCTACGCTCCGAAGCGCTGCTTCAGCCGAAAGACGCCGGCCACTGGCGCTTGGCTTCGGACAGCTCCGGAGAGCCGTAGTGTGCGTCTGCACTAGACTGCATCATAGCGAAAAGCTTTGGCAGTGTGTCTCGCAGGGAGATAGCTTAGGAGCGCAGCGCACTTATGCCTCCCTTGTCCAGAAACACGATTTTACTGCACACTCCAAAAACAGTACTCTTCCCAGGGCAATATATAAGCTGCTTTCTGACGGCCGTGATCTTTCGATTACTCTTGCCCAGCTCGTTGTTTTAACGTGCACATGCCGTCCTGGCATTCAGTGCACAGTGAAAGCAATCGCAAAAGTCCAGCAGCTGCTGACTCCCAAACACAAGGCGCTGGCTATGTTCTTGCTTCTCGACAACTCAACGCAGCCCTTCATTTCTGCAGTTGCCATCGAGGTCTCTGCATGTCGGAGACTCAGAGGACGAGCACGAGTTTCCCAGGAGGGGCTGCATCAGGAGGAATTCAAAACTCCAGAAAATTGTCCTGGAACACCTTCCGTAAGGATGATAGAAGGGAATTGAAGAGGCAGGCGAGCGGCCACGACCGTCCTCTAGCAGTCCTTAGGGTGTGCGCAAAAGCCCGGTGCTCTTCGGCTTCGTTCTTCGCCCCCGTACAAGCTACCGCTCTGTCCGGCTCCCGGAGCAGGAGAAGCGGCTGCTTCGCGCACACAACAGCGGAGCGGCAGCCGTACGCTCCGAAGCGCTGCTTCAGCCGAAAGACGCCGGCCACCGGCGCTTGGCTTCGGACAGCACCGGAGAGCCGTAGTGTGCGTCTGCACTAGACTGCATGATAGCGATAAGCTTTGGCAGTGTGTCTCGCAGGGAGATAGCTTAGGAGCGCAGCGCACTTATGCCTCCCTTGTCCAGAAACACGGATTTGCTGCACACTCCAAAAACACTGCTCTTTCCATGGTACTATGTAAGCTGCTGTCTGACGCCCGTTCTCTTCTGCCCACTCTTGCCCAGCTGGTTGTTGCACCGTGCACGTGCCTTCCTGGCATTCAGTGCACAGTGAAAGCAATCGCAAAAGTCCAGCAGCTGCTGACTCCCAAACACAAGGCGCTTGTCTACGTTTTTGCTTCTCGACAACTCAACGCAAACCTTCATTTCTGCAGCTGCCATCGAGTTTTCTGCATCTCGAGCCTTCTGGGACGAGCACCAATTTCCCAGGAGGGGCTGCATCAGGACGAAGTCAAAACCCAGAAAAGTTGTCTCGGAACACCTTCAATAAAGCATGCCAGCAGTGCATTGAAAAGGCAGGTAGCTTTAGCCACCGTCCTCTAGCAGTCGCAAGGCTGTGCACACAATGTCGTCTGCCTGCGGCAACGTTCTTCGCCCTCGTGCAAGCTACCGCTCTGTCCGGCTCCCGGAGCAGGAGAAGCGGCTGCTTCGCGCACACAACAGCGGAGCGGCAGCCCTACGCTCCGAAGCGCTGCTTCAGCCGAAAGACGCCGGCCACCGGCGCTTGGCTTCGGACAGCTCCGGAGAGCCGTAGTGTGCGTCTGCACTAGACTGCATCGTAGCGAAAAGCTTTGGCAGTGTGTCTCGCAGGGAGATAGCTTAGGAGCGCAGCGCACTTATGCCTCCCTTGTCCAGAAACACGATTTTACTGCACACTCCAAAAACAGTACTCTTCCCAGGGCAATATATAAGCTGCTTTCTGACGGCCGTGATCTTTCGATTACTCTTGCGCAGCTCGTTGTTGCAGAGTGCACGTGCCTTCCTGGAATTCAGTGCAGAGTGAAAGCAATCGCAAAAGTCCAGCAGCTGCTGACTCCCAAACACAAGGCGCTGGCTATGTTCTTGCTTCTCGACAACTCAATGCAGCCCTTCATTTCTGCAGTTGCCATCGAGGTCTCTGCATGTCGGAGACTGAGAGGACGAGCACGAGTTTCCCAGGAGGGGCTGCATCAGGAGGAATTCAAAACTCCAGAAAATTGTCCTGGAACACCTTCCATAAGGATGCTAGAAGGGAATTGAAGAGGCAGGCGAGCGGCCACGACCGTCCTCTAGCAGTCCTTCGGGTGTGCGCAAAAGCCCGGTGCTCTTCGGCTTCGTTCTTCGCCCCCGTACAAGCTACCGCTCTGTCCGGCTCCCGGAGCAGGAGAAGCGGCTGCTTCGCGCACACAACAGCGGAGCGGCAGCCCTACGCTCCGAAGCGCTGCTTCAGCCGAAAGACGCCGGCCACCGGCGCTTGGCTTCGGACAGCTCCGGAGAGCCGTAGTGTGCGTCTGCACTAGACTGCATCGTAGCGAAAAGCTTTGGCAGTGTGTCTCGCAGGGAGATAGCTTAGGAGCGCAGCGCACTTATGCCTCCCTTGTCCAGAAACACGATTTTACTGCACACTCCAAAAACAGTACTCTTCCCAGGGCAATATATAAGCTGTTTTCTGACGGCCGTGATCTTTCGATTACTCTTGCCCAGCTCGTTGTTTTAACGTGCACATGCCGTCCTGGCATTCAGTGCACAGTGAAAGCAATCGCAAAAGTCCAGCAGCTGCTGACTCCCAAACACAAGGCGCTGGCTATGTTCTTGCTTCTCGACAACTCAACGCAGCCCTTCATTTCTGCAGTTGCCATCGAGGTCTCTGCATGTCGGAGACTCAGAGGACGAGCACGAGTTTCCCAGGAGGGGCTGCATCAGGAGGAATTCAAAACTCCAGAAAATTGTCCTGGAACACCTTCCATAAGGATGATAGAAGGGAATTGAAGAGGCAGGCGAGCGGCCACGACCGTCCTCTAGCAGTCCTTCGGGTGTGCGCAAAAGCCCGGTGCTCTTCGGCTTCGTTCTTCGTCCCCGTACAAGCTACCGCTCTGTCCGGCTCCCGGAGCAGGAGAAGCGGCTGCTTCGCGCACACAACAGCGGAGCGGCAGCCGTACGCTCCGAAGCGCTGCTTCAGCCGAAAGACGCCGGCCACCGGCGCTTGGCTTCGCACAGCTCCGGAGAGCCGTAGTGTGCGTCTGCACTAGACTGCATGATAGCGATAAGCTTTGGCAGTGTGTCTCGCAGGGAGATAGCTTAGGAGCGCAGCGCACTTATGCCTCCCTTGTCCAGAAACACGGATTTGCTGCACACTCCAAAAACACTGCTCTTTCCATGGTACTATGTAAGCTGCTGTCTGACGCCCGTTCTCTTCTGCCCACTCTTGCCCAGCTGGTTGTTGCAGCGTGCACGTGCCTTCCTGGCATTCAGTGCACAGTGAAAGCAATCGCAAAAGTCCAGCAGCTGCTGACTCCCAAACACAAGGCGCTTGTCTACGTTTTTGCTTCTCGACAACTCAACGCAAACCTTCATTTCTGCAGCTGCCATCGAGTTTTCTGCATCTCGAGCCTTCTGGGACGAGCACCAATTTCCCAGGAGGGGCTGCATCAGGACGAAGTCAAAACCCAGAAAAGTTGTCTCGGAACACCTTCAATAAAGCATGCCAGCAGTGCATTGAAAAGGCAGGTAGCTTTAGCCACCGTCCTCTAGCAGTCACGAAGCTGTGCACACAATGTCGTCTGCCTGCGGCAACGTTCTTCGCCCTCGTGCAAGCTACCGCTCTGTCCGGCTCCCGGAGCAGGAGAAGCGGCTGCTTCGCGCACACAACAGCGGAGCGGCAGCCCTACGCTCCGAAGCGCTGCTTCAGCCGAAAGACGCCGGCCACCGGCGCTTGGCTTCGGACAGCTCCGGAGAGCCGTAGTGTGCGTCTGCAACTAGACTGCATCATAGCGAAAAGCTTTGGCATTGTGTCTCGCAGGGAGATAGCTTAGGAGCGCAGCGCACTTATGCCTCCCTTGTCCAGAAACACAATTTTACTGCACACTCCAAAAACAGTACTCTTCCCAGGGCAATAGAGAAGCTGCTTTCTGACGGCCGTGATCTTTCGATTACTCTTGCCCAGCTCGTTGTTTTAACGTGCACGTGCCGTCCTGGCATTCAGTGCACAGTGAAAGCAATCGCAAAAGTCCAGCAGCTGCTGACTCCCAAACACAAGGCGCTGGCTATGTTCTTGCTTCTCCACACTTCAACAGAGTCCTTCATTTCTGCAGCTGCCATCGAGTTTTCTGCATCTCGAGCCTTCTGGGACGAGCACCAATTTCCCAGGAGGGGCTGCATCAGGACGAAGTCAAAACCCAGGAAAGTTGTCTCGGAACACCTTCAATAAAGCATGCCAGCAGTGCATTGAAAAGGCAGGGAGCTTTAGCCACCGTCCTCTAGCAGTCGCAAGGCTGTGCACACAATGTCGTCTGCCTGCGGCAATGTTCTTCGCCCACGTGCAAGCTACCGCTCTGTCCGGCTCCCGGAGCAGGAGAAGCGGCTGCTTCGCGCACACAACAGCGGAGCGGCAGCCCTTCGCTCCGAAGCGCTGCTTCAGCCGAAAGACGCCGGCCACCGGCGCTTGGCTTCGGACAGCTCCGGAGAGCCGTAGTGTGCGTCTGCACTAGACTGCATCGTAGCGAAAAGCTTTGGCAGTGTGTCTCGCAGGGAGATAGCTTAGGAGCGCAGCGCACTTATGCCTCCCTTGTCCAGAAACACGATTTTACTGCACACTCCAAAAACAGTACTCTTCCCAGGGCAATATGCCAGATGCTCTCTGATGCCCGTGCTCCCTTCCTACTCTTGCCCAGCTCGTTGTTGTAACGTGCACATGCCGTCCTGGAATTCAGTGCACAGTGAAAGCAATCGCAAAAGTCCAGCAGCTGCTGACTCCCAAACACAAGGCGCTGGCTATGTTCTTGCTACTCGACGACTCAACGCAGCCCTTCATTTCTGCAGTTGCCATCGAGGTCTCTGCATGTCGGAGACTGAGAGGACGAGCACGAGTTTCCCACGAGGGGCTGCATCAGGAGGAATTCAAAACTCAGGGAATTTGCCCTGGAACACCTTCCATAAGGATGCTAGAAGGGAATTGAAGAGGCAGGCGAGCGGCCACGACCGTCCTCTAGCAGTCCTTAGGGTGCGCGCAGAAGCCCGGTGCTCTGCGGCTTCGTTCTTCGCCCTCGTGCAAGCTACCGCTCTGTCCGGCTCCCGGAGCAGGAGAAGCGGCTGCTTCGCGCACACAACAGCGGAGTGGCAGCCCTACGCTCCGAAGCGCTGCTTCAGCCGAAAGACGCCGGCCACCGGCGCTTGGCTTCGGACAGCTCCGGAGAGCCGTAGTGTGCGTCTGCACTAGACTGCATCATAGCGAAAAGCTTTGGCAGTGTGTCTCGCAGGGAGATAGCTTAGGAGCGCAGCGCACTTATGCCTCCCTTGTCCAGAAACACGATTTTACTGCACACTCCAAAAACAGTACTCTTCCCAGGGCAATATATAAGCTGTTTTCTGACGGCCGTGATCTTTCGATTACTCTTGCCCAGCTCGTTGTTTTAACGTGCACATGCCGTCCTGGCATTCAGTGCACAGTGAAAGCAATCGCAAAAGTCCAGCAGCTGCTGACTCCCAAACACAAGGCGCTGGCTATGTTCTTGCTTCTCGACAACTCAACGCAGCCCTTCATTTCTGCAGTTGCCATCGAGGTCTCTGCATGTCGGAGACTCAGAGGACGAGCACGAGTTTCCCAGGAGGGGCTGCATCAGGAGGAATTCAAAACTCCAGAAAATTGTCCTGGAACACCTTCCGTAAGGATGATAGAAGGGAATTGAAGAGGCAGGCGAGCGGCCACGACCGTCCTCTAGCAGTCCTTAGGGTGTGCGCAAAAGCCCGGTGCTCTTCGGCTTCGTTCTTCGCCCCCGTACAAGCTACCGCTCTGTCCGGCTCCCGGAGCAGGAGAAGCGGCTGCTTCGCGCACACAACAGCGGAGCGGCAGCCGTACGCTCCGAAGCGCTGCTTCAGCCGAAAGACGCCGGCCACCGGCGCTTGGCTTCGGACAGCTCCGGAGAGCCGTAGTGTGCGTCTGCACTAGACTGCATGATAGCGATAAGCTTTGGCAGTGTGTCTCGCAGGGAGATAGCTTAGGAGCGCAGCGCACTTATGCCTCCCTTGTCCAGAAACACGGATTTGCTGCACACTCCAAAAACACTGCTCTTTCCATGGTACTATGTAAGCTGCTGTCTGACGCCCGTTCTCTTCTGCCCACTCTTGCCCAGCTGGTTGTTGCACCGTGCACGTGCCTTCCTGGCATTCAGTGCACAGTGAAAGCAATCGCAAAAGTCCAGCAGCTGCTGACTCCCAAACACAAGGCGCTTGTCTACGTTTTTGCTTCTCGACAACTCAACGCAAACCTTCATTTCTGCAGCTGCCATCGAGTTTTCTGCATCTCGAGCCTTCTGGGACGAGCACCAATTTCCCAGGAGGGGCTGCATCAGGACGAAGTCAAAACCCAGAAAAGTTGTCTCGGAACACCTTCAATAAAGCATGCCAGCAGTGCATTGAAAAGGCAGGTAGCTTTAGCCACCGTCCTCTAGCAGTCGCAAGGCTGTGCACACAATGTCGTCTGCCTGCGGCAACGTTCTTCGCCCTCGTGCAAGCTACCGCTCTGTCCGGCTCCCGGAGCAGGAGAAGCGGCTGCTTCGCGCACACAACAGCGGAGCGGCAGCCCTACGCTCCGAAGCGCTGCTTCAGCCGAAAGACGCCGGCCACCGGCGCTTGGCTTCGGACAGCTCCGGAGAGCCGTAGTGTGCGTCTGCACTAGACTGCATCGTAGCGAAAAGCTTTGGCAGTGTGTCTCGCAGGGAGATAGCTTAGGAGCGCAGCGCACTTATGCCTCCCTTGTCCAGAAACACGATTTTACTGCACACTCCAAAAACAGTACTCTTCCCAGGGCAATATATAAGCTGCTTTCTGACGGCCGTGATCTTTCGATTACTCTTGCGCAGCTCGTTGTTGCAGAGTGCACGTGCCTTCCTGGAATTCAGTGCAGAGTGAAAGCAATCGCAAAAGTCCAGCAGCTGCTGACTCCCAAACACAAGGCGCTGGCTATGTTCTTGCTTCTCGACAACTCAATGCAGCCCTTCATTTCTGCAGTTGCCATCGAGGTCTCTGCATGTCGGAGACTGAGAGGACGAGCACGAGTTTCCCAGGAGGGGCTGCATCAGGAGGAATTCAAAACTCCAGAAAATTGTCCTGGAACACCTTCCATAAGGATGCTAGAAGGGAATTGAAGAGGCAGGCGAGCGGCCACGACCGTCCTCTAGCAGTCCTTCGGGTGTGCGCAAAAGCCCGGTGCTCTTCGGCTTCGTTCTTCGCCCCCGTACAAGCTACCGCTCTGTCCGGCTCCCGGAGCAGGAGAAGCGGCTGCTTCGCGCACACAACAGCGGAGCGGCAGCCCTACGCTCCGAAGCGCTGCTTCAGCCGAAAGACGCCGGCCACCGGCGCTTGGCTTCGGACAGCTCCGGAGAGCCGTAGTGTGCGTCTGCACTAGACTGCATCGTAGCGAAAAGCTTTGGCAGTGTGTCTCGCAGGGAGATAGCTTAGGAGCGCAGCGCACTTATGCCTCCCTTGTCCAGAAACACGATTTTACTGCACACTCCAAAAACAGTACTCTTCCCAGGGCAATATATAAGCTGTTTTCTGACGGCCGTGATCTTTCGATTACTCTTGCCCAGCTCGTTGTTTTAACGTGCACATGCCGTCCTGGCATTCAGTGCACAGTGAAAGCAATCGCAAAAGTCCAGCAGCTGCTGACTCCCAAACACAAGGCGCTGGCTATGTTCTTGCTTCTCGACAACTCAACGCAGCCCTTCATTTCTGCAGTTGCCATCGAGGTCTCTGCATGTCGGAGACTCAGAGGACGAGCACGAGTTTCCCAGGAGGGGCTGCATCAGGAGGAATTCAAAACTCCAGAAAATTGTCCTGGAACACCTTCCATAAGGATGATAGAAGGGAATTGAAGAGGCAGGCGAGCGGCCACGACCGTCCTCTAGCAGTCCTTCGGGTGTGCGCAAAAGCCCGGTGCTCTTCGGCTTCGTTCTTCGTCCCCGTACAAGCTACCGCTCTGTCCGGCTCCCGGAGCAGGAGAAGCGGCTGCTTCGCGCACACAACAGCGGAGCGGCAGCCGTACGCTCCGAAGCGCTGCTTCAGCCGAAAGACGCCGGCCACCGGCGCTTGGCTTCGGACAGCTCCGGAGAGCCGTAGTGTGCGTCTGCACTAGACTGCATGATAGCGATAAGCTTTGGCAGTGTGTCTCGCAGGGAGATAGCTTAGGAGCGCAGCGCACTTATGCCTCCCTTGTCCAGAAACACGGATTTGCTGCACACTCCAAAAACACTGCTCTTTCCATGGTACTATGTAAGCTGCTGTCTGACGCCCGTTCTCTTCTGCCCACTCTTGCCCAGCTGGTTGTTGCAGCGTGCACGTGCCTTCCTGGCATTCAGTGCACAGTGAAAGCAATCGCAAAAGTCCAGCAGCTGCTGACTCCCAAACACAAGGCGCTTGTCTACGTTTTTGCTTCTCGACAACTCAACGCAAACCTTCATTTCTGCAGCTGCCATCGAGTTTTCTGCATCTCGAGCCTTCTGGGACGAGCACCAATTTCCCAGGAGGGGCTGCATCAGGACGAAGTCAAAACCCAGAAAAGTTGTCTCGGAACACCTTCAATAAAGCATGCCAGCAGTGCATTGAAAAGGCAGGTAGCTTTAGCCACCGTCCTCTAGCAGTCACGAAGCTGTGCACACAATGTCGTCTGCCTGCGGCAACGTTCTTCGCCCTCGTGCAAGCTACCGCTCTGTCCGGCTCCCGGAGCAGGAGAAGCGGCTGCTTCGCGCACACAACAGCGGAGCGGCAGCCCTACGCTCCGAAGCGCTGCTTCAGCCGAAAGACGCCGGCCACCGGCGCTTGGCTTCGGACAGCTCCGGAGAGCCGTAGTGTGCGTCTGCAACTAGACTGCATCATAGCGAAAAGCTTTGGCATTGTGTCTCGCAGGGAGATAGCTTAGGAGCGCAGCGCACTTATGCCTCCCTTGTCCAGAAACACAATTTTACTGCACACTCCAAAAACAGTACTCTTCCCAGGGCAATAGAGAAGCTGCTTTCTGACGGCCGTGATCTTTCGATTACTCTTGCCCAGCTCGTTGTTTTAACGTGCACGTGCCGTCCTGGCATTCAGTGCACAGTGAAAGCAATCGCAAAAGTCCAGCAGCTGCTGACTCCCAAACACAAGGCGCTGGCTATGTTCTTGCTTCTCCACACTTCAACAGAGTCCTTCATTTCTGCAGCTGCCATCGAGTTTTCTGCATCTCGAGCCTTCTGGGACGAGCACCAATTTCCCAGGAGGGGCTGCATCAGGACGAAGTCAAAACCCAGGAAAGTTGTCTCGGAACACCTTCAATAAAGCATGCCAGCAGTGCATTGAAAAGGCAGGGAGCTTTAGCCACCGTCCTCTAGCAGTCGCAAGGCTGTGCACACAATGTCGTCTGCCTGCGGCAATGTTCTTCGCCCACGTGCAAGCTACCGCTCTGTCCGGCTCCCGGAGCAGGAGAAGCGGCTGCTTCGCGCACACAACAGCGGAGCGGCAGCCCTTCGCTCCGAAGCGCTGCTTCAGCCGAAAGACGCCGGCCACCGGCGCTTGGCTTCGGACAGCTCCGGAGAGCCGTAGTGTGCGTCTGCACTAGACTGCATCGTAGCGAAAAGCTTTGGCAGTGTGTCTCGCAGGGAGATAGCTTAGGAGCGCAGCGCACTTATGCCTCCCTTGTCCAGAAACACGATTTTACTGCACACTCCAAAAACAGTACTCTTCCCAGGGCAATATGCCAGATGCTCTCTGATGCCCGTGCTCCCTTCCTACTCTTGCCCAGCTCGTTGTTGTAACGTGCACATGCCGTCCTGGAATTCAGTGCACAGTGAAAGCAATCGCAAAAGTCCAGCAGCTGCTGACTCCCAAACACAAGGCGCTGGCTATGTTCTTGCTACTCGACGACTCAACGCAGCCCTTCATTTCTGCAGTTGCCATCGAGGTCTCTGCATGTCGGAGACTGAGAGGACGAGCACGAGTTTCCCAGGAGGGGCTGCATCAGGAGGAATTCAAAACTCAGGGAATTTGCCCTGGAACACCTTCCATAAGGATGCTAGAAGGGAATTGAAGAGGCAGGCGAGCGGCCACCACCGTCCTCTAGCAGTCCTTAGGGTGCGCGCAGAAGCCCGGTGCTCTGCGGCTTCGTTCTTCGCCCTCGTGCAAGCTACCGCTCTGTCCGGCTCCCGGAGCAGGAGAAGCGGCTGCTTCGCGCACACAACAGCGGAGCGGCAGCCCTACGCTCCGAAGCGCTGCTTCAGCCGAAAGACGCCGGCCACCGGCGCTTGGCTTCGGACAGCTCCGGAGAGCCGTAGTGTGCGTCTGCACTAGACTGCATCATAGCGAAAAGCTTTGGCAGTGTGTCTCGCAGGGAGATAGCTTAGGAGCGCAGCGCACTTATGCCTCCCTTGTCCAGAAACACGATTTTACTGCACACTCCAAAAACAGTACTCTTCCCAGGGCAATATATAAGCTGCTTTCTGATGGCCGTGATCTTTCGATTACTCTTGCCCAGCTCGTTGTTTTAACGTGCACATGCCGTCCTGGCATTCAGTGCACAGTGAAAGCAATCGCAAAAGTCCAGCAGCTGCTGACTCCCAAACACAAGGCGCTGGCTATGTTCTTGCTTCTCCACAACTCAACGCAGCCCTTCATTTCTGCAGTTGCCATCGAGGTCTCTGCATGTCGGAGACTGAGAGGACGAGCACGAGTTTCCCAGGAGGGGCTGCATCAGGAGGAATTCAAAACTCCAGAAAATTGTCCTGGAACACCTTCCATAAGGATGATAGAAGGGAATTGAAGAGGCAGGCGAGCGGCCACCTGGGTCCTCTAGCAGTCCTTCGGGTGTGCGCAAAAGCCCGGTGCTCTTCGGCTTCGTTCTTCGCCCTCCTACAAGCTACCGCTCTGTCCGGCTCCCGGAGCAGGAGAAGCGGCTGCTTCGCGCACACAACAGCGGAGCGGCAGCCCTACGCTCCGAAGCGCTGCTTCAGCCGAAAGACGCCGGCCACCGGCGCTTGGCTTCGGACAGCTCCGGAGAGCCGTAGTGTGCGTCTGCACTAGACTGAATCATACCGAAAAGCTTTGGCAGTGTGTCTCGCAGAGAGATAGCTTAGGAGCGCAGCGCACTTATGCCTCCCTTGTCCAGAAACACGGATTTGCTGCACACTCCAAAAACACTGCTCTTTCCATGGTACTATGTAAGCTGCTGTCTGACGCCCGTTCTCTTCTGCCCACTCTTGCCCAGCTGGTTGTTGCAGCGTGCACGTGCCTTCCTGGCATTAAGAGCACAGTGAAAGCAATCGCAAAAGTCCAGCAGCTGCTGACTCCCAAACACAAGGCGCTGGCTTTGTTCTTGCTTCACCACACTTCAACAGAGTCCTTCATTTCTGCAGCTGCCATCGAGTTTTCTGCATCTCGAGCCTTCTGGGACGAGCACCAATTTCCCAGGAGGGGCTGCATCAGGACGAAGTCAAAACCCAGAAAAGTTGTCTCGGAACACCTTCAATAAAGCATGCCAGCAGTGCATTGAAAAGGCAGGTAGCTTTAGCCACCGTCCTCTAGCAGTCGCGAAGCTGTGCACACAATGTCGTCTGCCTGCGGCAACGTTCTTCGCCCTCGTGCAAGCTACCGCTCTGTCCGGCTCCCGGAGCAGGAGAAGCGGCTGCTTCGCGCACACAACAGCGGAGCGGCAGCCGTACGCTCCGAAGCGCTGCTTCAGCCGAAAGACGCCGGCCACCGGCGCTTGGCTTCGGACAGCTCCGGAGAGCCGTAGTGTGCGTCTGCAACTAGACTGCATCATAGCGAAAAGCTTTGGCAGTGTGTCTCGCAGGGAGATAGCTTAGGAGCGCAGCGCACTTATGCCTCCCTTGTCCAGAAACACGATTTTACTGCACACTCCAAAAACAGTACTCTTCCCAGGGCAATATATAAGCTGCTTTCTGACGGCCGTGATCTTTCGATTACTCTTGCCCAGCTCGTTGTTTTAACGTGCACGTGCCGTCCTGGCATTCAGTGCACAGTGAAAGCAATCGCAAAAGTCCAGCAGCTGCTGACTCCCAAACACAAGGCGCTGGCTATGTTCTTGCTTCTCCACACTTCAACAGAGTCCTTCATTTCTGCAGCTGCCATCGAGTTTTCTGCATCTCGAGCCTTCTGGGACGAGCACCAATTTCCCAGGAGGGGCTGCATCAGGACGAAGTCAAAACCCAGGAAAGTTGTCTCGGAACACCTTCAATAAAGCATGCCAGCAGTGCATTGAAAAGGCAGGGAGCTTTAGCCACCGTCCTCTAGCAGTCGCAAGGCTGTGCACACAATGTCGTCTCCCTGCGGCAACGTTCTTCACCCTCGTGCAAGCTACCGCTCTGTCCGGCTCCCGGAGCAGGAGAAGCGGCTGCTTCGCGCACACAACAGCGGAGCGGCAGCCCTACGCTCCGAAGCGCTGCTTCAGCCGAAAGACGCCGGCCACCGGCGCTTGGCTTCGGACAGCTCCGGAGAGCCGTAGTGTGCGTCTGCACTAGACTGCATCGTAGCGAAAAGCTTTGGCAGTGTGTCTCGCAGGGAGATAGCTTAGGAGCGCAGCGCACTTATGCCTCCCTTGTCCAGAAACACGATTTTACTGCACACTCCAAAAACAGTACTCTTCCCAGGGCAATATATAAGCTGCTTTCTGACGGCCGTGATCTTTCGATTACTCTTGCGCAGCTCGTTGTTGCAGAGTGCACGTGCCTTCCTGGAATTCAGTGCAGAGTGAAAGCAATCGCAAAAGTCCAGCAGCTGCTGACTCCCAAACACAAGGCGCTGGCTATGTTCTTGCTTCTCGACAACTCAACGCAGCCCTTCATTTCTGCAGTTGCCATCGAGGTCTCTGCATGTCGGAGACTCAGAGGACGAGCACGAGTTTCCCAGGAGGGGCTGCATCAGGAGGAATTCAAAACTCCAGAAAATTGTCCTGGAACACCTTCCATAAGGATGCTAGAAGGGAATTGAAGAGGCAGGCGAGCGGCCACGACCGTCCTCTAGCAGTCCTTCGGGTGTGCGCAAAAGCCCGGTGCTCTTCGGCTTCGTTCTTCGCCCCCGTACAAGCTACCGCTCTGTCCGGCTCCCGGAGCAGGAGAAGCGGCTGCTTCGCGCACACAACAGCGGAGCGGTAGCCCTACGCTCCGAAGCGCTGCTTCAGCCGAAAGACGCCGGCCACTGGCGCTTGGCTTCGGACAGCTCCGGAGAGCCGTAGTGTGCGTCTGCACTAGACTGCATCATAGCGAAAAGCTTTGGCAGTGTGTCTCGCAGGGAGATAGCTTAGGAGCGCAGCGCACTTATGCCTCCCTTGTCCAGAAACACGATTTTACTGCACACTCCAAAAACAGTACTCTTCCCAGGGCAATATATAAGCTGTTTTCTGACGGCCGTGATCTTTCGATTACTCTTGCCCAGCTCGTTGTTTTAACGTGCACATGCCGTCCTGGCATTCAGTGCACAGTGAAAGCAATCGCAAAAGTCCAGCAGCTGCTGACTCCCAAACACAAGGCGCTGGCTATGTTCTTGCTTCTCCACACTTCAACAGAGTCCTTCATTTCTGCAGCTGCCATCGAGTTTTCTGCATCTCGAGCCTTCTGGGACGAGCACCAATTTCCCAGGAGGGGCTGCATCAGGACGAAGTCAAAACCCAGGAAAGTTGTCTCGGAACACCTTCAATAAAGCATGCCAGCAGTGCATTGAAAAGGCAGGGAGCTTTAGCCACCGTCCTCTAGCAGTCGCAAGGCTGTGCACACAATGTCGTCTCCCTGCGGCAACGTTCTTCACCCTCGTGCAAGCTACCGCTCTGTCCGGCTCCCGGAGCAGGAGAAGCGGCTGCTTCGCGCACACAACAGCGGAGCGGCAGCCCTACGCTCCGAAGCGCTGCTTCAGCCGAAAGACGCCGGCCACCGGCGCTTGGCTTCGGACAGCTCCGGAGAGCCGTAGTGTGCGTCTGCACTAGACTGCATCGTAGCGAAAAGCTTTGGCAGTGTGTCTCGCAGGGAGATAGCTTAGGAGCGCAGCGCACTTATGCCTCCCTTGTCCAGAAACACGATTTTACTGCACACTCCAAAAACAGTACTCTTCCCAGGGCAATATATAAGCTGCTTTCTGACGGCCGTGATCTTTCGATTACTCTTGCGCAGCTCGTTGTTGCAGAGTGCACGTGCCTTCCTGGAATTCAGTGCAGAGTGAAAGCAATCGCAAAAGTCCAGCAGCTGCTGACTCCCAAACACAAGGCGCTGGCTATGTTCTTGCTTCTCGACAACTCAACGCAGCCCTTCATTTCTGCAGTTGCCATCGAGGTCTCTGCATGTCGGAGACTCAGAGGACGAGCACGAGTTTCCCAGGAGGGGCTGCATCAGGAGGAATTCAAAACTCCAGAAAATTGTCCTGGAACACCTTCCATAAGGATGCTAGAAGGGAATTGAAGAGGCAGGCGAGCGGCCACGACCGTCCTCTAGCAGTCCTTCGGGTGTGCGCAAAAGCCCGGTGCTCTTCGGCTTCGTTCTTCGCCCCCGTACAAGCTACCGCTCTGTCCGGCTCCCGGAGCAGGAGAAGCGGCTGCTTCGCGCACACAACAGCGGAGCGGTAGCCCTACGCTCCGAAGCGCTGCTTCAGCCGAAAGACGCCGGCCACTGGCGCTTGGCTTCGGACAGCTCCGGAGAGCCGTAGTGTGCGTCTGCACTAGACTGCATCATAGCGAAAAGCTTTGGCAGTGTGTCTCGCAGGGAGATAGCTTAGGAGCGCAGCGCACTTATGCCTCCCTTGTCCAGAAACACGATTTTACTGCACACTCCAAAAACAGTACTCTTCCCAGGGCAATATATAAGCTGTTTTCTGACGGCCGTGATCTTTCGATTACTCTTGCCCAGCTCGTTGTTTTAACGTGCACATGCCGTCCTGGCATTCAGTGCACAGTGAAAGCAATCGCAAAAGTCCAGCAGCTGCTGACTCCCAAACACAAGGCGCTGGCTATGTTCTTGCTTCTCGACAACTCAACGCAGCCCTTCATTTCTGCAGTTGCCATCGAGGTCTCTGCATGTCGGAGACTCAGAGGACGAGCACGAGTTTCCCAGGAGGGGCTGCATCAGGAGGAATTCAAAACTCCAGAAAATTGTCCTGGAACACCTTCCGTAAGGATGATAGAAGGGAATTGAAGAGGCAGGCGAGCGGCCACGACCGTCCTCTAGCAGTCCTTAGGGTGTGCGCAAAAGCCCGGTGCTCTTCGGCTTCGTTCTTCGCCCCCGTACAAGCTACCGCTCTGTCCGGCTCCCGGAGCAGGAGAAGCGGCTGCTTCGCGCACACAACAGCGGAGCGGCAGCCGTACGCTCCGAAGCGCTGCTTCAGCCGAAAGACGCCGGCCACCGGCGCTTGGCTTCGGACAGCTCCGGAGAGCCGTAGTGTGCGTCTGCACTAGACTGCATGATAGCGATAAGCTTTGGCAGTGTGTCTCGCAGGGAGATAGCTTAGGAGCGCAGCGCACTTATGCCTCCCTTGTCCAGAAACACGGATTTGCTGCACACTCCAAAAACACTGCTCTTTCCATGGTACTATGTAAGCTGCTGTCTGACGCCCGTTCTCTTCTGCCCACTCTTGCCCAGCTGGTTGTTGCACCGTGCACGTGCCTTCCTGGCATTCAGTGCACAGTGAAAGCAATCGCAAAAGTCCAGCAGCTGCTGACTCCCAAACACAAGGCGCTTGTCTACGTTTTTGCTTCTCGACAACTCAACGCAAACCTTCATTTCTGCAGCTGCCATCGAGTTTTCTGCATCTCGAGCCTTCTGGGACGAGCACCAATTTCCCAGGAGGGGCTGCATCAGGACGAAGTCAAAACCCAGAAAAGTTGTCTCGGAACACCTTCAATAAAGCATGCCAGCAGTGCATTGAAAAGGCAGGTAGCTTTAGCCACCGTCCTCTAGCAGTCGCAAGGCTGTGCACACAATGTCGTCTGCCTGCGGCAACGTTCTTCGCCCTCGTGCAAGCTACCGCTCTGTCCGGCTCCCGGAGCAGGAGAAGCGGCTGCTTCGCGCACACAACAGCGGAGCGGCAGCCCTACGCTCCGAAGCGCTGCTTCAGCCGAAAGACGCCGGCCACCGGCGCTTGGCTTCGGACAGCTCCGGAGAGCCGTAGTGTGCGTCTGCACTAGACTGCATCGTAGCGAAAAGCTTTGGCAGTGTGTCTCGCAGGGAGATAGCTTAGGAGCGCAGCGCACTTATGCCTCCCTTGTCCAGAAACACGATTTTACTGCACACTCCAAAAACAGTACTCTTCCCAGGGCAATATATAAGCTGCTTTCTGACGGCCGTGATCTTTCGATTACTCTTGCGCAGCTCGTTGTTGCAGAGTGCACGTGCCTTCCTGGAATTCAGTGCAGAGTGAAAGCAATCGCAAAAGTCCAGCAGCTGCTGACTCCCAAACACAAGGCGCTGGCTATGTTCTTGCTTCTCGACAACTCAATGCAGCCCTTCATTTCTGCAGTTGCCATCGAGGTCTCTGCATGTCGGAGACTGAGAGGACGAGCACGAGTTTCCCAGGAGGGGCTGCATCAGGAGGAATTCAAAACTCCAGAAAATTGTCCTGGAACACCTTCCATAAGGATGCTAGAAGGGAATTGAAGAGGCAGGCGAGCGGCCACGACCGTCCTCTAGCAGTCCTTCGGGTGTGCGCAAAAGCCCGGTGCTCTTCGGCTTCGTTCTTCGCCCCCGTACAAGCTACCGCTCTGTCCGGCTCCCGGAGCAGGAGAAGCGGCTGCTTCGCGCACACAACAGCGGAGCGGCAGCCCTACGCTCCGAAGCGCTGCTTCAGCCGAAAGACGCCGGCCACCGGCGCTTGGCTTCGGACAGCTCCGGAGAGCCGTAGTGTGCGTCTGCACTAGACTGCATGATAGCGATAAGCTTTGGCAGTGTGTCTCGCAGGGAGATAGCTTAGGAGCGCAGCGCACTTATGCCTCCCTTGTCCAGAAACACGGATTTGCTGCACACTCCAAAAACACTGCTCTTTCCATGGTACTATGTAAGCTGCTGTCTGACGCCCGTTCTCTTCTGCCCACTCTTGCCCAGCTGGTTGTTGCAGCGTGCACGTGCCTTCCTGGCATTCAGTGCACAGTGAAAGCAATCGCAAAAGTCCAGCAGCTGCTGACTCCCAAACACAAGGCGCTTGTCTACGTTTTTGCTTCTCGACAACTCAACGCAAACCTTCATTTCTGCAGCTGCCATCGAGTTTTCTGCATCTCGAGCCTTCTGGGACGAGCACCAATTTCCCAGGAGGGGCTGCATCAGGACGAAGTCAAAACCCAGAAAAGTTGTCTCGGAACACCTTCAATAAAGCATGCCAGCAGTGCATTGAAAAGGCAGGTAGCTTTAGCCACCGTCCTCTAGCAGTCGCAAGGCTGTGCACACAATGTCGTCTGCCTGCGGCAACGTTCTTCGCCCTCGTGCAAGCTACCGCTCTGTCCGGCTCCCGGAGCAGGAGAAGCGGCTGCTTCGCGCACACAACAGCGGAGCGGCAGCCCTACGCTCCGAAGCGCTGCTTCAGCCGAAAGACGCCGGCCACCGGCGCTTGGCTTCGGACAGCTCCGGAGAGCCGTAGTGTGCGTCTGCACTAGACTGCATCGTAGCGAAAAGCTTTGGCAGTGTGTCTCGCAGGGAGATAGCTTAGGAGCGCAGCGCACTTATGCCTCCCTTGTCCAGAAACACGATTTTACTGCACACTCCAAAAACAGTACTCTTCCCAGGGCAATATATAAGCTGCTTTCTGACGGCCGTGATCTTTCGATTACTCTTGCGCAGCTCGTTGTTGCAGAGTGCACGTGCCTTCCTGGAATTCAGTGCAGAGTGAAAGCAATCGCAAAAGTCCAGCAGCTGCTGACTCCCAAACACAAGGCGCTGGCTATGTTCTTGCTTCTCGACAACTCAATGCAGCCCTTCATTTCTGCAGTTGCCATCGAGGTCTCTGCATGTCGGAGACTGAGAGGACGAGCACGAGTTTCCCAGGAGGGGCTGCATCAGGAGGAATTCAAAACTCCAGAAAATTGTCCTGGAACACCTTCCATAAGGATGCTAGAAGGGAATTGAAGAGGCAGGCGAGCGGCCACGACCGTCCTCTAGCAGTCCTTCGGGTGTGCGCAAAAGCCCGGTGCTCTTCGGCTTCGTTCTTCGCCCCCGTACAAGCTACCGCTCTGTCCGGCTCCCGGAGCAGGAGAAGCGGCTGCTTCGCGCACACAACAGCGGAGCGGCAGCCCTACGCTCCGAAGCGCTGCTTCAGCCGAAAGACGCCGGCCACCGGCGCTTGGCTTCGGACAGCTCCGGAGAGCCGTAGTGTGCGTCTGCACTAGACTGCATCGTAGCGAAAAGCTTTGGCAGTGTGTCTCGCAGGGAGATAGCTTAGGAGCGCAGCGCACTTATGCCTCCCTTGTCCAGAAACACGATTTTACTGCACACTCCAAAAACAGTACTCTTCCCAGGGCAATATATAAGCTGTTTTCTGACGGCCGTGATCTTTCGATTACTCTTGCCCAGCTCGTTGTTTTAACGTGCACATGCCGTCCTGGCATTCAGTGCACAGTGAAAGCAATCGCAAAAGTCCAGCAGCTGCTGACTCCCAAACACAAGGCGCTGGCTATGTTCTTGCTTCTCGACAACTCAACGCAGCCCTTCATTTCTGCAGTTGCCATCGAGGTCTCTGCATGTCGGAGACTCAGAGGACGAGCACGAGTTTCCCAGGAGGGGCTGCATCAGGAGGAATTCAAAACTCCAGAAAATTGTCCTGGAACACCTTCCATAAGGATGATAGAAGGGAATTGAAGAGGCAGGCGAGCGGCCACGACCGTCCTCTAGCAGTCCTTCGGGTGTGCGCAAAAGCCCGGTGCTCTTCGGCTTCGTTCTTCGTCCCCGTACAAGCTACCGCTCTGTCCGGCTCCCGGAGCAGGAGAAGCGGCTGCTTCGCGCACACAACAGCGGAGCGGCAGCCGTACGCTCCGAAGCGCTGCTTCAGCCGAAAGACGCCGGCCACCGGCGCTTGGCTTCGGACAGCTCCGGAGAGCCGTAGTGTGCGTCTGCACTAGACTGCATGATAGCGATAAGCTTTGGCAGTGTGTCTCGCAGGGAGATAGCTTAGGAGCGCAGCGCACTTATGCCTCCCTTGTCCAGAAACACGGATTTGCTGCACACTCCAAAAACACTGCTCTTTCCATGGTACTATGTAAGCTGCTGTCTGACGCCCGTTCTCTTCTGCCCACTCTTGCCCAGCTGGTTGTTGCAGCGTGCACGTGCCTTCCTGGCATTCAGTGCACAGTGAAAGCAATCGCAAAAGTCCAGCAGCTGCTGACTCCCAAACACAAGGCGCTTGTCTACGTTTTTGCTTCTCGACAACTCAACGCAAACCTTCATTTCTGCAGCTGCCATCGAGTTTTCTGCATCTCGAGCCTTCTGGGACGAGCACCAATTTCCCAGGAGGGGCTGCATCAGGACGAAGTCAAAACCCAGAAAAGTTGTCTCGGAACACCTTCAATAAAGCATGCCAGCAGTGCATTGAAAAGGCAGGTAGCTTTAGCCACCGTCCTCTAGCAGTCACGAAGCTGTGCACACAATGTCGTCTGCCTGCGGCAACGTTCTTCGCCCACGTGCAAGCTACCGCTCTGTCCGGCTCCCGGAGCAGGAGAAGCGGCTGCTTCGCGCACACAACAGCGGAGCGGCAGCCCTACGCTCCGAAGCGCTGCTTCAGCCGAAAGACGCCGGCCACCGGCGCTTGGCTTCGGACAGCTCCGGAGAGCCGTAGTGTGCGTCTGCAACTAGACTGCATCATAGCGAAAAGCTTTGGCATTGTGTCTCGCAGGGAGATAGCTTAGGAGCGCAGCGCACTTATGCCTCCCTTGTCCAGAAACACAATTTTACTGCACACTCCAAAAACAGTACTCTTCCCAGGGCAATAGAGAAGCTGCTTTCTGACGGCCGTGATCTTTCGATTACTCTTGCCCAGCTCGTTGTTTTAACGTGCACGTGCCGTCCTGGCATTCAGTGCACAGTGAAAGCAATCGCAAAAGTCCAGCAGCTGCTGACTCCCAAACACAAGGCGCTGGCTATGTTCTTGCTTCTCCACACTTCAACAGAGTCCTTCATTTCTGCAGCTGCCATCGAGTTTTCTGCATCTCGAGCCTTCTGGGACGAGCACCAATTTCCCAGGAGGGGCTGCATCAGGACGAAGTCAAAACCCAGGAAAGTTGTCTCGGAACACCTTCAATAAAGCATGCCAGCAGTGCATTGAAAAGGCAGGGAGCTTTAGCCACCGTCCTCTAGCAGTCGCAAGGCTGTGCACACAATGTCGTCTGCCTGCGGCAATGTTCTTCGCCCACGTGCAAGCTACCGCTCTGTCCGGCTCCCGGAGCAGGAGAAGCGGCTGCTTCGCGCACACAACAGCGGAGCGGCAGCCCTTCGCTCCGAAGCGCTGCTTCAGCCGAAAGACGCCGGCCACCGGCGCTTGGCTTCGGACAGCTCCGGAGAGCCGTAGTGTGCGTCTGCACTAGACTGCATCGTAGCGAAAAGCTTTGGCAGTGTGTCTCGCAGGGAGATAGCTTAGGAGCGCAGCGCACTTATGCCTCCCTTGTCCAGAAACACGATTTTACTGCACACTCCAAAAACAGTACTCTTCCCAGGGCAATATGCCAGATGCTCTCTGATGCCCGTGCTCCCTTCCTACTCTTGCCCAGCTCGTTGTTGTAACGTGCACATGCCGTCCTGGAATTCAGTGCACAGTGAAAGCAATCGCAAAAGTCCAGCAGCTGCTGACTCCCAAACACAAGGCGCTGGCTATGTTCTTGCTACTTGACGACTCAACGCAGCCCTTCATTTCTGCAGTTGCCATCGAGGTCTCTGCATGTCGGAGACTGAGAGGACGAGCACGAGTTTCCCACGAGGGGCTGCATCAGGAGGAATTCAAAACTCAGGGAATTTGCCCTGGAACACCTTCAATAAGGATGCTAGAAGGGAATTGAAGAGGCAGGCGAGCGGCCACCACCGTCCTCTAGCAGTCCTTAGGGTGCGCGCAGAAGCCCGGTGCTCTGCGGCTTCGTTCTTCGCCCTCGTGCAAGCTACCGCTCTGTCCGGCTCCCGGAGCAGGAGAAGCGGCTGCTTCGCGCACACAACAGCGGAGTGGCAGCCCTACGCTCCGAAGCGCTGCTTCAGCCGAAAGACGCCGGCCACCGGCGCTTGGCTTCGGACAGCTCCGGAGAGCCGTAGTGTGCGTCTGCACTAGACTGCATCATAGCGAAAAGCTTTGGCAGTGTGTCTCGCAGGGAGATAGCTTAGGAGCGCAGCGCACTTATGCCTCCCTTGTCCAGAAACACGATTTTACTGCACACTCCAAAAACAGTACTCTTCCCAGGGCAATATATAAGCTGCTTTCTGATGGCCGTGATCTTTCGATTACTCTTGCCCAGCTCGTTGTTTTAACGTGCACATGCCGTCCTGGCATTCAGTGCACAGTGAAAGCAATCGCAAAAGTCCAGCAGCTGCTGACTCCCAAACACAAGGCGCTGGCTATGTTCTTGCTTCTCCACAACTCAACGCAGCCCTTCATTTCTGCAGTTGCCATCGAGGTCTCTGCATGTCGGAGACTGAGAGGACGAGCACGAGTTTCCCAGGAGGGGCTGCATCAGGAGGAATTCAAAACTCCAGAAAATTGTCCTGGAACACCTTCCATAAGGATGATAGAAGGGAATTGAAGAGGCAGGCGAGCGGCCACCTGGGTCCTCTAGCAGTCCTTCGGGTGTGCGCAAAAGCCCGGTGCTCTTCGGCTTCGTTCTTCGCCCTCCTACAAGCTACCGCTCTGTCCGGCTCCCGGAGCAGGAGAAGCGGCTGCTTCGCGCACACAACAGCGGAGCGGCAGCCCTACGCTCCGAAGCGCTGCTTCAGCCGAAAGACGCCGGCCACCGGCGCTTGGCTTCGGACAGCTCCGGAGAGCCGTAGTGTGCGTCTGCACTAGACTGAATCATACCGAAAAGCTTTGGCAGTGTGTCTCGCAGAGAGATAGCTTAGGAGCGCAGCGCACTTATGCCTCCCTTGTCCAGAAACACGGATTTGCTGCACACTCCAAAAACACTGCTCTTTCCATGGTACTATGTAAGCTGCTGTCTGACGCCCGTTCTCTTCTGCCCACTCTTGCCCAGCTGGTTGTTGCAGCGTGCACGTGCCTTCCTGGCATTAAGAGCACAGTGAAAGCAATCGCAAAAGTCCAGCAGCTGCTGACTCCCAAACACAAGGCGCTGGCTTTGTTCTTGCTTCACCACACTTCAACAGAGTCCTTCATTTCTGCAGCTGCCATCGAGTTTTCTGCATCTCGAGCCTTCTGGGACGAGCACCAATTTCCCAGGAGGGGCTGCATCAGGACGAAGTCAAAACCCAGAAAAGTTGTCTCGGAACACCTTCAATAAAGCATGCCAGCAGTGCATTGAAAAGGCAGGTAGCTTTAGCCACCGTCCTCTAGCAGTCGCGAAGCTGTGCACACAATGTCGTCTGCCTGCGGCAACGTTCTTCGCCCTCGTGCAAGCTACCGCTCTGTCCGGCTCCCGGAGCAGGAGAAGCGGCTGCTTCGCGCACACAACAGCGGAGCGGCAGCCGTACGCTCCGAAGCGCTGCTTCAGCCGAAAGACGCCGGCCACCGGCGCTTGGCTTCGGACAGCTCCGGAGAGCCGTAGTGTGCGTCTGCAACTAGACTGCATCATAGCGAAAAGCTTTGGCAGTGTGTCTCGCAGGGAGATAGCTTAGGAGCGCAGCGCACTTATGCCTCCCTTGTCCAGAAACACGATTTTACTGCACACTCCAAAAACACTGCTCTTTCCAGGGCAATAGAGAAGCTGCTTTCTGACGGCCGTGATCTTTCGATTACTCTTGCCCAGCTCGTTGTTTTAACGTGCACGTGCCGTCCTGGCATTCAGTGCACAGTGAAAGCAATCGCAAAAGTCCAGCAGCTGCTGACTCCCAAACACAAGGCGCTGGCTATGTTCTTGCTTCTCCACACTTCAACAGAGTCCTTCATTTCTGCAGCTGCCATCGAGTTTTCTGCATCTCGAGCCTTCTGGGACGAGCACCAATTTCCCAGGAGGGGCTGCATCAGGACGAAGTCAAAACCCAGGAAAGTTGTCTCGGAACACCTTCAATAAAGCATGCCAGCAGTGCATTGAAAAGGCAGGGAGCTTTAGCCACCGTCGTCTAGCAGTCGCAAGGCTGTGCACACAATGTCGTCTGCCTGCGGCAACGTTCTTCGCCCACGTGCAAGCTACCGCTCTGTCCGGCTCCCGGAGCAGGAGAAGCGGCTGCTTCGCGCACACAACAGCGGAGCGGCAGCCCTTCGCTCCGAAGCGCTGCTTCAGCCGAAAGACGCCGGCCACCGGCGCTTGGCTTCGGACAGCACCGGAGAGCCGTAGTGTGCGTCTGCACTAGACTGCATGATAGCGATAAGCTTTGGCAGTGTGTCTCGCAGGGAGATAGCTTAGGAGCGCAGCGCACTTATGCCTCCCTTGTCCAGAAACACGGATTTGCTGCACACTCCAAAAACACTGCTCTTTCCATGGTACTATGTAAGCTGCTGTCTGACGCCCGTTCTCTTCTGCCCACTCTTGCCCAGCTGGTTGTTGCAGCGTGCACGTGCCTTCCTGGCATTCAGTGCACAGTGAAAGCAATCGCAAAAGTCCAGCAGCTGCTGACTCCCAAACACAAGGCGCTGGCTATGTTCTTGCTTCTCCACACTTCAACAGAGTCCTTCATTTCTGCAGCTGCCATCGAGTTTTCTGCATCTCGAGCCTTCTGGGACGAGCACCAATTTCCCAAGAGGGGCTGCATCAGGACGAAGTCAAAACCCAGGAAAATTGTCTCGGAACACCTTCAATAAAGCATGCCAGCAGTGCATTGAAAAGGCAGGGAGCTTTAGCCACCGTCCTCTACCAGTCGCAAGGCTGTGCACACAATGTCGTCTCCCTGCGGCAACGTTCTTCGCCCTCGTACAAGCTACCGCTCTGTCCGGCTCCCGGAGCAGGAGAAGCGGCTGCTTCGCGCACACAGCAGCGGAGCGGCAGCCCTACGCTCCGAAGCGCTGCTTCAGCCGAAAGACGCCGGCCACCGGCGCTTGGCTTCGGACAGCTCCGGAGAGCCGTAGTGTGCGTCTGCAACTAGACTGCATCATAGCGAAAAGCTTTGGCAGTGTGTCTCGCAGGGAGATAGCTTAGGAGCGCAGCGCACTTATGCCTCCCTTGTCCAGAAACACGATTTTACTGCACACTCCAAAAACAGTACTCTTCCCAGGGCAATATATAAGCTGCTTTCTGACGGCCGTGATCTTTCGATTACTCTTGCCCAGCTCGTTGTTTTAACGTGCACATGCCGTCCTGGCATTCAGTGCACAGTGAAAGCAATCGCAAAAGTCCAGCAGCTGCTGACTCCCAAACACAAGGCGCTGGCTTTGTTCTTGCTTCACCACACTTCAACAGAGTCCTTCATTTCTGCAGCTGCCATCGAGTTTTCTGCATCTCGAGCCTTCTGGGACGAGCACCAATTTCCCAGGAGGGGCTGCATCAGGACGAAGTCAAAACCCAGGAAAGTTGTCTCGGAACACCTTCAATAAAGCATGCCAGCAGTGCATTGAAAAGGCAGGGAGCTTTAGCCACCGTCCTCTAGCAGTCGCAAGGCTGTGCACACAATGTCGTCTGCCTGCGGCAACGTTCTTCGCCCTCGTGCAAGCTACCGCTCTGTCCGGCTCCCGGAGCAGGAGAAGCGGCTGCTTCGCGCACACAACAGCGGAGCGGCAGCCGTACGCTCCGAAGCGCTGCTTCAGCCGAAAGACGCCGGCGACCGGCGCTTGGCTTCGGACAGCTCCGGAGAGCCGTAGTGTGCGTCTGCAACTAGACTGCATCATAGCGAAAAGCTTTGGCAGTGTGTCTCGCAGGGAGATAGCTTAGGAGCGCAGCGCACTTATGCCTCCCTTGTCCAGAAACACGATTTTACTGCACACTCCAAAAACAGTACTCTTCCCAGGGCAATATATAAGCTGCTTTCTGACGGCCGTGATCTTTCGATTACTCTTGCGCAGCTCGTTGTTTTAACGTGCACGTGCCGTCCTGGCATTCAGTGCACAGTGAAAGCAATCGCAAAAGTCCAGCAGCTGCTGACTCCCAAACACAAGGCGCTGGCTATGTTCTTGCTTCTCCACACTTCAACAGAGTCCTTCATTTCTGCAGCTGCCATCGAGTTTTCTGCATCTCGAGCCTTCTGGGACGAGCACCAATTTCCCAAGAGGGGCTGCATCAGGACGAAGTCAAAACCCAGGAAAATTGTCTCGGAACACCTTCAATAAAGCATGCCAGCAGTGCATTGAAAAGGCAGGGAGCTTTAGCCACCGTCCTCTACCAGTCGCAAGGCTGTGCACACAATGTCGTCTCCCTGCGGCAACGTTCTTCGCCCTCGTACAAGCTACCGCTCTGTCCGGCTCCCGGAGCAGGAGAAGCGGCTGCTTCGCGCACACAGCAGCGGAGCGGCAGCCCTACGCTCCGAAGCGCTGCTTCAGCCGAAAGACGCCGGCCACCGGCGCTTGGCTTCGGACAGCTCCGGAGAGCCGTAGTGTGCGTCTGCAACTAGACTGCATCATAGCGAAAAGCTTTGGCAGTGTGTCTCGCAGGGAGATAGCTTAGGAGCGCAGCGCACTTATGCCTCCCTTGTCCAGAAACACGATTTTACTGCACACTCTAAAAACAGTACTCTTCCCAGGGCAATATATAAGCTGCTTTCTGACGGCCGTGATCTTTCGATTACTCTTGCCCAGCTCGTTGTTTTAACGTGCACATGCCGTCCTGGCATTCAGTGCACAGTGAAAGCAATCGCAAAAGTCCAGCAGCTGCTGACTCCCAAACACAAGGCGCTGGCTATGTTCTTGCTTCTCGACAACTCAACGCAGCCCTTCATTTCTGCAGTTGCCATCGAGGTCTCTGCATGTCGGAGACTGAGAGGACGAGCACGAGTTTCCCAGGAGGGGCTGCATCAGGAGGAATTCAAAACTCCAGAAAATTGTCCTGGAACACCTTCCATAAGGATGATAGAAGGGAATTGAAGAGGCAGGCGAGCGGCCACGACCGTCCTCTAGCAGTCCTTCGGGTGTGCGCAAAAGCCCGGTGCTCTTCGGCTTCGTTCTTCGCCCCCGTACAAGCTACCGCTCTGTCCGGCTCCCGGAGCAGGAGAAGCGGCTGCTTCGCGCACACAACAGCGGAGCGGCAGCCGTACGCTCCGAAGCGCTGCTTCAGCCGAAAGACGCCGGCCACCGGCGCTTGGCTTCGGACAGCACCGGAGAGCCGTAGTGTGCGTCTGCACTAGACTGCATGATAGCGATAAGCTTTGGCAGTGTGTCTCGCAGGGAGATAGCTTAGGAGCGCAGCGCACTTATGCCTCCCTTGTCCAGAAACACGGATTTGCTGCACACTCCAAAAACACTGCTCTTTCCATGGTACTATGTAAGCTGCTGTCTGACGCCCGTTCTCTTCTGCCCACTCTTGCCCAGCTGGTTGTTGCAGCGTGCACGTGCCTTCCTGGCATTCAGTGCACAGTGAAAGCAATCGCAAAAGTCCAGCAGCTGCTGACTCCCAAACACAAGGCGCTTGTCTACGTTTTTGCTCCTCGACAACTCAACGCAAACCTTCATTTCTGCAGCTGCCATCGAGTTTTCTGCATCTCGAGCCTTCTGGGACGAGCACCAATTTCCCAGGAGGGGCTGCATCAGGACGAAGTCAAAACCCAGAAAAGTTGTCTCGGAACACCTTCAATAAAGCATGCCAGCAGTGCATTGAAAAGGCAGGTAGCTTTAGCCACCGTCCTCTAGCAGTCGCGAAGCTGTGCACACAATGTCGTCTGCCTGCGGCAACGTTCTTCGCCCTCGTGCAAGCTACCGCTCTGTCCGGCTCCCGGAGCAGGAGAAGCGGCTGCTTCGCGCACACAACAGCGGAGCGGCAGCCCTACGCTCCGAAGCGCTGCTTCAGCCGAAAGACGCCGGCCACCGGCGCTTGGCTTCGGACAGCTCCGGAGAGCCGTAGTGTGCGTCTGCAACTAGACTGCATCGTAGCGAAAAGCTTTGGCAGTGTGTCTCGCAGGGAGATAGCTTAGGAGCGCAGCGCACTTATGCCTCCCTTGTCCAGAAACACGATTTTACTGCACACTCCAAAAACAGTACTCTTCCCAGGGCAATATATAAGCTGCTTTCTGACGGCCGTGATCTTTCGATTACTCTTGCGCAGCTCGTTGTTTTAACGTGCACGTGCCGTCCTGGCATTCAGTGCACAGTGAAAGCAATCGCAAAAGTCCAGCAGCTGCTGACTCCCAAACACAAGGCGCTGGCTATGTTCTTGCTTCTCCACACTTCAACAGAGTCCTTCATTTCTGCAGCTGCCATCGAGTTTTCTGCATCTCGAGCCTTCTGGGACGAGCACCAATTTCCCAGGAGGGGCTGCATCAGGACGAAGTCAAAACCCAGGAAAGTTGTCTCGGAACACCTTCAATAAAGCATGCCAGCAGTGCATTGAAAAGGCAGGGAGCTTTAGCCACCGTCCTCTAGCAGTCGCAAGGCTGTGCACACAATGTCGTCTGCCTGCGGCAACGTTCTTCGCCCACGTGCAAGCTACCGCTCTGTCCGGCTCCCGGAGCAGGAGAAGCGGCTGCTTCGCGCACACAACAGCGGAGCGGCAGCCCTTCGCTCCGAAGCGCTGCTTCAGCCGAAAGACGCCGGCCACCGGCGCTTGGCTTCGGACAGCTCCGGAGAGCCGTAGTGTGCGTCTGCACTAGACTGCATCGTAGCGAAAAGCTTTGGCAGTGTGTCTCGCAGGGAGATAGCTTAGGAGCGCAGCGCACTTATGCCTCCCTTGTCCAGAAACACGGATTTGCTGCACACTCCAAAAACACTGCTCTTTCCATGGTACTATGTAAGCTGCTGTCTGACGCCCGTTCTCTTCTGCCCACTCTTGCCCAGCTGGTTGTTGCAGCGTGCACGTGCCTTCCTGGCATTAAGAGCACAGTGAAAGCAATCGCAAAAGTCCAGCAGCTGCTGACTCCCAAACACAAGGCGCTGGCTTTGTTCTTGCTTCACCACACTTCAACAGAGTCCTTCATTTCTGCAGCTGCCATCGAGTTTTCTGCATCTCGAGCCTTCTGGGACGAGCACCAATTTCCCAGGAGGGGCTGCATCAGGACGAAGTCAAAACCCAGAAAAGTTGTCTCGGAACACCTTCAATAAAGCATGCCAGCAGTGCATTGAAAAGGCAGGTAGCTTTAGCCACCGTCCTCTAGCAGTCGCGAAGCTGTGCACACAATGTCGTCTGCCTGCGGCAACGTTCTTCGCCCTCGTGCAAGCTACCGCTCTGTCCGGCTCCCGGAGCAGGAGAAGCGGCTGCTTCGCGCACACAACAGCGGAGCGGCAGCCGTACGCTCCGAAGCGCTGCTTCAGCCGAAAGACGCCGGCCACCGGCGCTTGGCTTCGGACAGCTCCGGAGAGCCGTAGTGTGCGTCTGCAACTAGACTGCATCATAGCGAAAAGCTTTGGCAGTGTGTCTCGCAGGGAGATAGCTTAGGAGCGCAGCGCACTTATGCCTCCCTTGTCCAGAAACACGATTTTACTGCACACTCTAAAAACAGTACTCTTCCCAGGGCAATATATAAGCTGCTTTCTGACGGCCGTGATCTTTCGATTACTCTTGCCCAGCTCGTTGTTGCACATGCCGTCCTGGCATTCAGTGCACAGTGAAAGCAATCGCAAAAGTCCAGCAGCTGCTGACTCCCAAACACAAGGCGCTGGCTTTGTTCTTGCTTCACCACACTTCAACAGAGTCCTTCATTTCTGCAGCTGCCATCGAGTTTTCTGCATCTCGAGCCTTCTGGGACGAGCACCAATTTCCCAGGAGGGGCTGCATCAGGACGAAGTCAAAACCCAGGAAAGTTGTCTCGGAACACCTTCAATAAAGCATGCCAGCAGTGCATTGAAAAGGCAGGGAGCTTTAGCCACCGTCCTCTAGCAGTCGCAAGGCTGTGCACACAATGTCGTCTGCCTGCGGCAACGTTCTTCGCCCTCGTGCAAGCTACCGCTCTGTCCGGCTCCCGGAGCAGGAGAAGCGGCTGCTTCGCGCACACAACAGCGGAGCGGCAGCCCTACGCTCCGAAGCGCTGCTTCAGCCGAAAGACGCCGGCCACCGGCGCTTGGCTTCAGACAGCTCCGGAGAGCCGTAGTGTGCGTCTGCAACTAGACTGCATCATAGCGAAAAGCTTTGGCAGTGTGTCTCGCAGGGAGATAGCTTAGGAGCGCAGCGCACTTATGCCTCCCTTGTCCAGAAACACGATTTTACTGCACACTCCAAAAACAGTACTCTTCCCAGGGCAATATATAAGCTGCTTTCTGACGGCCGTGATCTTTCGATTACTCTTGCGCAGCTCGTTGTTTTAACGTGCACGTGCCGTCCTGGCATTCAGTGCACAGTGAAAGCAATCGCAAAAGTCCAGCAGCTGCTGACTCCCAAACACAAGGCGCTGGCTATGTTCTTGCTTCTCCACACTTCAACAGAGTCCTTCATTTCTGCAGCTGCCATCGAGTTTTCTGCATCTCGAGCCTTCTGGGACGAGCACCAATTTCCCAAGAGGGGCTGCATCAGGACGAAGTCAAAACCCAGGAAAATTGTCTCGGAACACCTTCAATAAAGCATGCCAGCAGTGCATTGAAAAGGCAGGGAGCTTTAGCCACCGTCCTCTACCAGTCGCAAGGCTGTGCACACAATGTCGTCTCCCTGCGGCAACGTTCTTCGCCCTCGTACAAGCTACCGCTCTGTCCGGCTCCCGGAGCAGGAGAAGCGGCTGCTTCGCGCACACAGCAGCGGAGCGGCAGCCCTACGCTCCGAAGCGCTGCTTCAGCCGAAAGACGCCGGCCACCGGCGCTTGGCTTCGGACAGCTCCGGAGAGCCGTAGTGTGCGTCTGCACTAGACTGCATGATAGCGATAAGCTTTGGCAGTGTGTCTCGCAGGGAGATAGCTTAGGAGCGCAGCGCACTTATGCCTCCCTTGTCCAGAAACACGATTTTACTGCACACTCTAAAAACAGTACTCTTCCCAGGGCAATATATAAGCTGCTTTCTGACGGCCGTGATCTGTCGATTACTCTTGCCCAGCTCGTTGTTTTAACGTGCACATGCCGTCCTGGCATTCAGTGCACAGTGAAAGCAATCGCAAAAGTCCAGCAGCTGCTGACTCCCAAACACAAGGCGCTGGCTATGTTCTTGCTTCTCGACAACTCAACGCAGCCCTTCATTTCTGCAGTTGCCATCGAGGTCTCTGCATGTCGGAGACTGAGAGGACGAGCACGAGTTTCCCAGGAGGGGCTGCATCAGGAGGAATTCAAAACTCCAGAAAATTGTCCTGGAACACCTTCCATAAGGATGATAGAAGGGAATTGAAGAGGCAGGCGAGCGGCCACGACCGTCCTCTAGCAGTCCTTCGGGTGTGCGCAAAAGCCCGGTGCTCTTCGGCTTCGTTCTTCGCCCCCGTACAAGCTACCGCTCTGTCCGGCTCCCGGAGCAGGAGAAGCGGCTGCTTCGCGCACACAACAGCGGAGCGGCAGCCGTACGCTCCGAAGCGCTGCTTCAGCCGAAAGACGCCGGCCACCGGCGCTTGGCTTCGGACAGCACCGGAGAGCCGTAGTGTGCGTCTGCACTAGACTGCATGATAGCGATAAGCTTTGGCAGTGTGTCTCGCAGGGAGATAGCTTAGGAGCGCAGCGCACTTATGCCTCCCTTGTCCAGAAACACGGATTTGCTGCACACTCCAAAAACACTGCTCTTTCCATGGTACTATGTAAGCTGCTGTCTGACGCCCGTTCTCTTCTGCCCACTCTTGCCCAGCTGGTTGTTGCAGCGTGCACGTGCCTTCCTGGCATTCAGTGCACAGTGAAAGCAATCGCAAAAGTCCAGCAGCTGCTGACTCCCAAACACAAGGCGCTTGTCTACGTTTTTGCTTCTCGACAACTCAACGCAAACCTTCATTTCTGCAGCTGCCATCGAGTTTTCTGCATCTCGAGCCTTCTGGGACGAGCACCAATTTCCCAGGAGGGGCTGCATCAGGACGAAGTCAAAACCCAGAAAAGTTGTCTCGGAACACCTTCAATAAAGCATGCCAGCAGTGCATTGAAAAGGCAGGTAGCTTTAGCCACCGTCCTCTAGCAGTCGCGAAGCTGTGCACACAATGTCGTCTGCCTGCGGCAACGTTCTTCGCCCTCGTGCAAGCTACCGCTCTGTCCGGCTCCCGGAGCAGGAGAAGCGGCTGCTTCGCGCACACAACAGCGGAGCGGCAGCCGTACGCTCCGAAGCGCTGCTTCAGCCGAAAGACGCCGGCCACCGGCGCTTGGCTTCGGACAGCTCCGGAGAGCCGTAGTGTGCGTCTGCAACTAGACTGCATGATAGCGAAAAGCTTTGGCAGTGTGTCTCGCAGGGAGATAGCTTAGGAGCGCAGCGCACTTATGCCTCCCTTGTCCAGAAACACGATTTTACTGCACACTCCAAAAACAGTACTCTTCCCAGGGCAATATATAAGCTGCTTTCTGACGGCCGTGATCTTTCGATTACTCTTGCGCAGCTCGTTGTTTTAACGTGCACGTGCCGTCCTGGCATTCAGTGCACAGTGAAAGCAATCGCAAAAGTCCAGCAGCTGCTGACTCCCAAACACAAGGCGCTGGCTATGTTCTTGCTTCTCCACACTTCAACAGAGTCCTTCATTTCTGCAGCTGCCATCGAGTTTTCTGCATCTCGAGCCTTCTGGGACGAGCACCAATTTCCCAGGAGGGGCTGCATCAGGACGAAGTCAAAACCCAGGAATGTTGTCTCGGAACACCTTCAATAAAGCATGCCAGCAGTGCATTGAAAAGGCAGGGAGCTTTAGCCACCGTCCTCTAGCAGTCGCAAGGCTGTGCACACAATGTCGTCTCCCTGCGGCAACGTTCTTCGCCCACGTGCAAGCTACCGCTCTGTCCGGCTCCCGGAGCAGGAGAAGCGGCTGCTTCGCGCACACAACAGCGGAGCGGCAGCCCTTCGCTCCGAAGCGCTGCTTCAGCCGAAAGACGCCGGCCACCGGCGCTTGGCTTCGGACAGCTCCGGAGAGCCGTAGTGTGCGTCTGCACTAGACTGCATCGTAGCGAAAAGCTTTGGCAGTGTGTCTCGCAGGGAGATAGCTTAGGAGCGCAGCGCACTTATGCCTCCCTTGTCCAGAAACACGATTTTACTGCACACTCCAAAAACAGTACTCTTCCCAGGGCAATATGCCAGATGGTCTCTGATGCCCGTGCTCCCTTCCTACTCTTGCCCAGCTCGTTGTTTTAACGTGCACATGCCGTCCTGGAATTCAGTGCACAGTGAAAGCAATCGCAAAAGTCCAGCAGCTGCTGACTCCCAAACACAAGGCGCTGGCTATGTTCTTGCTACTCGACGACTCAACGCAGCCCTTCATTTCTGCAGTTGCCATCGAGGTCTCTGCATGTCGGAGACTGAGAGGACGAGCACGAGTTTCCCACGAGGGGCTGCATCAGGAGGAATTCAAAACTCAGGGAATTTGCCCTGGAACACCTTCCATAAGGATGCTAGAAGGGAATTGAAGAGGCAGGCGAGCGGCCACCACCGTCCTCTAGCAGTCCTTAGGGTGCGCGCAGAAGCCCGGTGCTCTGCGGCTTCGTTCTTCGCCCTCGTGCAAGCTACCGCTCTGTCCGGCTCCCGGAGCAGGAGAAGCGGCTGCTTCGCGCACACAACAGCAGAGTGGCAGCCCTACGCTCCGAAGCGCTGCTTCAGCCGAAAGACGCCGGCCACCGGCGCTTGGCTTCGGACAGCTCCGGAGAGCCGTAGTGTGCGTCTGCACTAGACTGCATCATAGCGAAAAGCTTTGGCAGTGTGTCTCGCAGGGAGATAGCTTAGGAGCGCAGCGCACTTATGCCTCCCTTGTCCAGAAACACGATTTTACTGCACACTCCAAAAACAGTACTCTTCCCAGGGCAATATATAAGCTGCTTTCTGATGGCCGTGATCTTTCGATTACTCTTGCCCAGCTCGTTGTTTTAACGTGCACATGCCGTCCTGGCATTCAGTGCACAGTGAAAGCAATCGCAAAAGTCCAGCAGCTGCTGACTCCCAAACACAAGGCGCTGGCTATGTTCTTGCTTCTCCACAACTCAACGCAGCCCTTCATTTCTGCAGTTGCCATCGAGGTCTCTGCATGTCGGAGACTGAGAGGACGAGCACGAGTTTCCCACGAGGGGCTGCATCAGGAGGAATTCAAAACTCCAGAAAATTGTCCTGGAACACCTTCCATAAGGATGCTAGAAGGGAATTGAAGAGGCAGGCGAGCGGCCACCTGGGTCCTCTAGCAGTCCTTCGGGTGTGCGCAAAAGCCCGGTGCTCTTCGGCTTCGTTCTTCGCCCTCCTACAAGCTACCGCTCTGTCCGGCTCCCGGAGCAGGAGAAGCGGCTGCTTCGCGCACACAACAGCGGAGCGGCAGCCGTACGCTCCGAAGCGCTGCTTCAGCCGAAAGACGCCGGCCACCGGCGCTTGGCTTCGGACAGCTCCGGAGAGCCGTAGTGTGCGTCTGCACTAGACTGAATCATACCGAAAAGCTTTGGCAGTGTGTCTCGCAGAGAGATAGCTTAGGAGCGCAGCGCACTTATGCCTCCCTTGTCCAGAAACACGGATTTGCTGCACACTCCAAAAACACTGCTCTTTCCATGGTACTATGTAAGCTGCTGTCTGACGCCCGTTCTCTTCTGCCCACTCTTGCCCAGCTGGTTGTTGCAGCGTGCACGTGCCTTCCTGGCATTAAGAGCACAGTGAAAGCAATCGCAAAAGTCCAGCAGCTGCTGACTCCCAAACACAAGGCGCTGGCTTTGTTCTTGCTTCACCACACTTCAACAGAGTCCTTCATTTCTGCAGCTGCCATCGAGTTTTCTGCATCTCGAGCCTTCTGGGACGAGCACCAATTTCCCAGGAGGGGCTGCATCAGGACGAAGTCAAAACCCAGAAAAGTTGTCTCGGAACACCTTCAATAAAGCATGCCAGCAGTGCATTGAAAAGGCAGGTAGCTTTAGCCACCGTCCTCTAGCAGTCGCGAAGCTGTGCACACAATGTCGTCTGCCTGCGGCAACGTTCTTCGCCCTCGTGCAAGCTACCGCTCTGTCCGGCTCCCGGAGCAGGAGAAGCGGCTGCTTCGCGCACACAACAGCGGAGCGGCAGCCGTACGCTCCGAAGCGCTGCTTCAGCCGAAAGACGCCGGCCACCGGCGCTTGGCTTCGGACAGCTCCGGAGAGCCGTAGTGTGCGTCTGCAACTAGACTGCATCATAGCGAAAAGCTTTGGCAGTGTGTCTCGCAGGGAGATAGCTTAGGAGCGCAGCGCACTTATGCCTCCCTTGTCCAGAAACACGATTTTACTGCACACTCCAAAAACACTGCTCTTTCCAGGGCAATAGAGAAGCTGCTTTCTGACGGCCGTGATCTTTCGATTACTCTTGCGCAGCTCGTTGTTTTAACGTGCACGTGCCGTCCTGGCATTCAGTGCACAGTGAAAGCAATCGCAAAAGTCCAGCAGCTGCTGACTCCCAAACACAAGGCGCTGGCTATGTTCTTGCTTCTCCACACTTCAACAGAGTCCTTCATTTCTGCAGCTGCCATCGAGTTTTCTGCATCTCGAGCCTTCTGGGACGAGCACCAATTTCCCAGGAGGGGCTGCATCAGGACGAAGTCAAAACCCAGGAAAGTTGTCTCGGAACACCTTCAATAAAGCATGCCAGCAGTGCATTGAAAAGGCAGGGAGCTTTAGCCACCGTCCTCTAGCAGTCGCAAGGCTGTGCACACAATGTCATCTGCCTGCGGCAACGTTCTTCGCCCACGTGCAAGCTACCGCTCTGTCCGGCTCCCGGAGCAGGAGAAGCGGCTGCTTCGCGCACACAACAGCGGAGCGGCAGCCCTTCGCTCCGAAGCGCTGCTTCAGCCGAAAGACGCCGGCCACCGGCGCTTGGCTTCGGACAGCACCGGAGAGCCGTAGTGTGCGTCTGCACTAGACTGCATGATAGCGATAAGCTTTGGCAGTGTGTCTCGCAGGGAGATAGCTTAGGAGCGCAGCGCACTTATGCCTCCCTTGTCCAGAAACACGGATTTGCTGCACACTCCAAAAACACTGCTCTTTCCATGGTACTATGTAAGCTGCTGTCTGACGCCCGTTCTCTTCTGCCCACTCTTGCCCAGCTGGTTGTTGCAGCGTGCACGTGCCTTCCTGGCATTCAGTGCACAGTGAAAGCAATCGCAAAAGTCCAGCAGCTGCTGACTCCCAAACACAAGGCGCTGGCTATGTTCTTGCTTCTCCACACTTCAACAGAGTCCTTCATTTCTGCAGCTGCCATCGAGTTTTCTGCATCTCGAGCCTTCTGGGACGAGCACCAATTTCCCAAGAGGGGCTGCATCAGGACGAAGTCAAAACCCAGGAAAATTGTCTCGGAACACCTTCAATAAAGCATGCCAGCAGTGCATTGAAAAGGCAGGGAGCTTTAGCCACCGTCCTCTACCAGTCGCAAGGCTGTGCACACAATGTCGTCTCCCTGCGGCAACGTTCTTCGCCCTCGTACAAGCTACCGCTCTGTCCGGCTCCCGGAGCAGGAGAAGCGGCTGCTTCGCGCACACAGCAGCGGAGCGGCAGCCCTACGCTCCGAAGCGCTGCTTCAGCCGAAAGACGCCGGCCACCGGCGCTTGGCTTCGGACAGCTCCGGAGAGCCGTAGTGTGCGTCTGCAACTAGACTGCATCATAGCGAAAAGCTTTGGCAGTGTGTCTCGCAGGGAGATAGCTTAGGAGCGCAGCGCACTTATGCCTCCCTTGTCCAGAAACACGATTTTACTGCACACTCCAAAAACAGTACTCTTCCCAGGGCAATATATAAGCTGCTTTCTGACGGCCGTGATCTTTCGATTACTCTTGCCCAGCTCGTTGTTTTAACGTGCACATGCCGTCCTGGCATTCAGTGCACAGTGAAAGCAATCGCAAAAGTCCAGCAGCTGCTGACTCCCAAACACAAGGCGCTGGCTATGTTCTTGCTTCTCGACAACTCAACGCAGCCCTTCATTTCTGCAGTTGCCATCGAGGTCTCTGCATGTCGGAGACTCAGAGGACGAGCACGAGTTTCCCAGGAGGGGCTGCATCAGGAGGAATTCAAAACTCCAGAAAATTGTCCTGGAACACCTTCCATAAGGATGATAGAAGGGAATTGAAGAGGCAGGCGAGCGGCCACGACCGTCCTCTAGCAGTCCTTCGGGTGTGCGCAAAAGCCCGGTGCTCTTCGGCTTCGTTCTTCGCCCCCGTACAAGCTACCGCTCTGTCCGGCTCCCGGAGCAGGAGAAGCGGCTGCTTCGCGCACACAACAGCGGAGCGGCAGCCCTACGCTCCGAAGCGCTGCTTCAGCCGAAAGACGCCGGCCACCGGCGCTTGGCTTCGGACAGCACCGGAGAGCCGTAGTGTGCGTCTGCACTAGACTGCATGATAGCGATAAGCTTTGGCAGTGTGTCTCGCAGGGAGATAGCTTAGGAGCGCAGCGCACTTATGCCTCCCTTGTCCAGAAACACGGATTTGCTGCACACTCCAAAAACACTGCTCTTTCCATGGTACTATGTAAGCTGCTGTCTGACGCCCGTTCTCTTCTGCCCACTCTTGCCCAGCTGGTTGTTGCAGCGTGCACGTGCCTTCCTGGCATTAAGAGCACAGTGAAAGCAATCGCAAAAGTCCAGCAGCTGCTGACTCCCAAACACAAGGCGCTTGTCTACGTTTTTGCTTCTCGACAACTCAACGCAAACCTTCATTTCTGCAGCTGCCATCGAGTTTTCTGCATCTCGAGCCTTCTGGGACGAGCACCAATTTCCCAGGAGGGGCTGCATCAGGACGAAGTCAAAACCCAGAAAAGTTGTCTCGGAACACCTTCAATAAAGCATGCCAGCAGTGCATTGAAAAGGCAGGTAGCTTTAGCCACCGTCCTCTAGCAGTCGCGAAGCTGTGCACACAATGTCGTCTGCCTGCGGCAACGTTCTTCGCCCTCGTGCAAGCTACCGCTCTGTCCGGCTCCCGGAGCAGGAGAAGCGGCTGCTTCGCGCACACAACAGCGGAGCGGCTGCCCTACGCTCCGAAGCGCTGCTTCAGCCGAAAGACGCCGGCCACCGGCGCTTGGCTTCGGACAGCTGCGGAGAGCCGTAGTGTGCGTCTGCAACTAGACTGCATCATAGCGAAAAGCTTTGGCAGTGTGTCTCGCAGGGAGATAGCTTAGGAGCGCAGCGCACTTATGCCTCCCTTGTCCAGAAACACGATTTTACTGCACACTCCAAAAACAGTACTCTTCCCAGGGCAATATATAAGCTGCTTTCTGACGGCCGTGATCTTTCGATTACTCTTGCGCAGCTCGTTGTTTTAACGTGCACGTGCCGTCCTGGCATTCAGTGCACAGTGAAAGCAATCGCAAAAGTCCAGCAGCTGCTGACTCCCAAACACAAGGCGCTGGCTATGTTCTTGCTTCTCCACACTTCAACAGAGTCCTTCATTTCTGCAGCTGCCATCGAGTTTTCTGCATCTCGAGCCTTCTGGGACGAGCACCAATTTCCCAGGAGGGGCTGCATCAGGACGAAGTCAAAACCCAGGAAAGTTGTCTCGGAACACCTTCAATAAAGCATGCCAGCAGTGCATTGAAAAGGCAGGGAGCTTTAGCCACCGTCCTCTAGCAGTCGCAAGGCTGTGCACACAATGTCGTCTGCCTGCGGCAACGTTCTTCGCCCACGTGCAAGCTACCGCTCTGTCCGGCTCCCGGAGCAGGAGAAGCGGCTGCTTCGCGCACACAACAGCGGAGCGGCAGCCCTTCGCTCCGAAGCGCTGCTTCAGCCGAAAGACGCCGGCCACCGGCGCTTGGCTTCGGACAGCACCGGAGAGCCGTAGTGTGCGTCTGCACTAGACTGCATGATAGCGATAAGCTTTGGCAGTGTGTCTCGCAGGGAGATAGCTTAGGAGCGCAGCGCACTTATGCCTCCCTTGTCCAGAAACACGGATTTGCTGCACACTCCAAAAACACTGCTCTTTCCATGGTACTATGTAAGCTGCTGTCTGACGCCCGTTCTCTTCTGCCCACTCTTGCCCAGCTGGTTGTTGCAGCGTGCACGTGCCTTCCTGGCATTCAGTGCACAGTGAAAGCAATCGCAAAAGTCCAGCAGCTGCTGACTCCCAAACACAAGGCGCTGGCTATGTTCTTGCTTCTCCACACTTCAACAGAGTCCTTCATTTCTGCAGCTGCCATCGAGTTTTCTGCATCTCGAGCCTTCTGGGACGAGCACCAATTTCCCAAGAGGGGCTGCATCAGGACGAAGTCAAAACCCAGGAAAATTGTCTCGGAACACCTTCAATAAAGCATGCCAGCAGTGCATTGAAAAGGCAGGGAGCTTTAGCCACCGTCCTCTACCAGTCGCAAGGCTGTGCACACAATGTCGTCTCCCTGCGGCAACGTTCTTCGCCCTCGTACAAGCTACCGCTCTGTCCGGCTCCCGGAGCAGGAGAAGCGGCTGCTTCGCGCACACAGCAGCGGAGCGGCAGCCCTACGCTCCGAAGCGCTGCTTCAGCTGAAAGACGCCGGCCACCGGCGCTTGGCTTCGGACAGCTCCGGAGAGCCGTAGTGTGCGTCTGCAACTAGACTGCATCATAGCGAAAAGCTTTGGCAGTGTGTCTCGCAGGGAGATAGCTTAGGAGCGCAGCGCACTTATGCCTCCCTTGTCCAGAAACACGATTTTACTGCACACTCCAAAAACAGTACTCTTCCCAGGGCAATATATAAGCTGCTTTCTGACGGCCGTGATCTTTCGATTACTCTTGCCCAGCTCGTTGTTTTAACGTGCACATGCCGTCCTGGCATTCAGTGCACAGTGAAAGCAATCGCAAAAGTCCAGCAGCTGCTGACTCCCAAACACAAGGCGCTGGCTATGTTCTTGCTTCTCGACAACTCAACGCAGCCCTTCATTTCTGCAGTTGCCATCGAGGTCTCTGCATGTCGGAGACTCAGAGGACGAGCACGAGTTTCCCAGGAGGGGCTGCATCAGGAGGAATTCAAAACTCCAGAAAATTGTCCTGGAACACCTTCCATAAGGATGCTAGAAGGGAATTGAAGAGGCAGGCGAGCGGCCACGACCGTCCTCTAGCAGTCCTTCGGGTGTGCGCAAAAGCCCGGTGCTCTTCGGCTTCGTTCTTCGCCCCCGTACAAGCTACCGCTCTGTCCGGCTCCCGGAGCAGGAGAAGCGGCTGCTTCGCGCACACAGCAGCGGAGCGGCAGCCGTACGCTCCGAAGCGCTGCTTCAGCCGAAAGACGCCGGCCACCGGCGCTTGGCTTCGGACAGCACCGGAGAGCCGTAGTGTGCGTCTGCACTAGACTGCATGATAGCGATAAGCTTTGGCAGTGTGTCTCGCAGGGAGATAGCTTAGGAGCGCAGCGCACTTATGCCTCCCTTGTCCAGAAACACGGATTTGCTGCACACTCCAAAAACACTGCTCTTTCCATGGTACTATGTAAGCTGCTGTCTGACGCCCGTTCTCTTCTGCCCACTCTTGCCCAGCTGGTTGTTGCAGCGTGCACGTGCCTTCCTGGCATTAAGAGCACAGTGAAAGCAATCGCAAAAGTCCAGCAGCTGCTGACTCCCAAACACAAGGCGCTTGTCTACGTTTTTGCTTCTCGACAACTCAACGCAAACCTTCATTTCTGCAGCTGCCATCGAGTTTTCTGCATCTCGAGCCTTCTGGGACGAGCACCAATTTCCCAGGAGGGGCTGCATCAGGACGAAGTCAAAACCCAGGAAAGTTGTCTCGGAACACCTTCAATAAAGCATGCCAGCAGTGCATTGAAAAGGCAGGGAGCTTTAGCCACCGTCCTCTAGCAGTCGCAAGGCTGTGCACACAATGTCGTCTGCCTGCGGCAACGTTCTTCGCCCACGTGCAAGCTACCGCTCTGTCCGGCTCCCGGAGCAGGAGAAGCGGCTGCTTCGCGCACACAACAGCGGAGCGGCAGCCCTACGCTCCGAAGCGCTGCTTCAGCCGAAAGACGCCGGCCACCGGCGCTTGGCTTCGGACAGCACCGGAGAGCCGTAGTGTGCGTCTGCACTAGACTGCATGATAGCGATAAGCTTTGGCAGTGTGTCTCGCAGGGAGATAGCTTAGGAGCGCAGCGCACTTATGCCTCCCTTGTCCAGAAACACGGATTTGCTGCACACTCCAAAAACACTGCTCTTTCCATGGTACTATGTAAGCTGCTGTCTGACGCCCGTTCTCTTCTGCCCACTCTTGCCCAGCTGGTTGTTGCAGCGTGCACGTGCCTTCCTGGCATTCAGTGCACAGTGAAAGCAATCGCAAAAGTCCAGCAGCTGCTGACTCCCAAACACAAGGCGCTGGCTATGTTCTTGCTTCTCCACACTTCAACAGAGTCCTTCATTTCTGCAGCTGCCATCGAGTTTTCTGCATCTCGAGCCTTCTGGGACGAGCACCAATTTCCCAAGAGGGGCTGCATCAGGACGAAGTCAAAACCCAGGAAAATTGTCTCGGAACACCTTCAATAAAGCATGCCAGCAGTGCATTGAAAAGGCAGGGAGCTTTAGCCACCGTCCTCTACCAGTCGCAAGGCTGTGCACACAATGTCGTCTCCCTGCGGCAACGTTCTTCGCCCTCGTACAAGCTACCGCTCTGTCCGGCTCCCGGAGCAGGAGAAGCGGCTGCTTCGCGCACACAGCAGCGGAGCGGCAGCCCTACGCTCCGAAGCGCTGCTTCAGCCGAAAGACGCCGGCCACCGGCGCTTGGCTTCGGACAGCTCCGGAGAGCCGTAGTGTGCGTCTGCAACTAGACTGCATCATAGCGAAAAGCTTTGGCAGTGTGTCTCGCAGGGAGATAGCTTAGGAGCGCAGCGCACTTATGCCTCCCTTGTCCAGAAACACGATTTTACTGCACACTCCAAAAACAGTACTCTTCCCAGGGCAATATATAAGCTGCTTTCTGACGGCCGTGATCTTTCGATTACTCTTGCCCAGCTCGTTGTTTTAACGTGCACATGCCGTCCTGGCATTCAGTGCACAGTGAAAGCAATCGCAAAAGTCCAGCAGCTGCTGACTCCCAAACACAAGGCGCTGGCTATGTTCTTGCTTCTCGACAACTCAACGCAGCCCTTCATTTCTGCAGTTGCCATCGAGGTCTCTGCATGTCGGAGACTCAGAGGACGAGCACGAGTTTCCCAGGAGGGGCTGCATCAGGAGGAATTCAAAACTCCAGAAAATTGTCCTGGAACACCTTCCGTAAGGATGATAGAAGGGAATTGAAGAGGCAGGCGAGCGGCCACGACCGTCCTCTAGCAGTCCTTCGGGTGTGCGCAAAAGCCCGGTGCTCTTCGGCTTCGTTCTTCGCCCCCGTACAAGCTACCGCTCTGTCCGGCTCCCGGAGCAGGAGAAGCGGCTGCTTCGCGCACACAACAGCGGAGCGGCAGCCCTACGCTCCGAAGCGCTGCTTCAGCCGAAAGACGCCGGCCACCGGCGCTTGGCTTCGGACAGCACCGGAGAGCCGTAGTGTGCGTCTGCACTAGACTGCATGATAGCGATAAGCTTTGGCAGTGTGTCTCGCAGGGAGATAGCTTAGGAGCGCAGCGCACTTATGCCTCCCTTGTCCAGAAACACGGATTTGCTGCACACTCCAAAAACACTGCTCTTTCCATGGTACTATGTAAGCTGCTGTCTGACGCCCGTTCTCTTCTGCCCACTCTTGCCCAGCTGGTTGTTGCAGCGTGCACGTGCCTTCCTGGCATTAAGAGCACAGTGAAAGCAATCGCAAAAGTCCAGCAGCTGCTGACTCCCAAACACAAGGCGCTTGTCTACGTTTTTGCTTCTCGACAACTCAACGCAAACCTTCATTTCTGCAGCTGCCATCGAGTTTTCTGCATCTCGAGCCTTCTGGGACGAGCACCAATTTCCCAGGAGGGGCTGCATCAGGACGAAGTCAAAACCCAGAAAAGTTGTCTCGGAACACCTTCAATAAAGCATGCCAGCAGTGCATTGAAAAGGCAGGTAGCTTTAGCCACCGTCCTCTAGCAGTCGCGAAGCTGTGCACACAATGTCGTCTGCCTGCGGCAACGTTCTTCGCCCTCGTGCAAGCTACCGCTCTGTCCGGCTCCCGGAGCAGGAGAAGCGGCTGCTTCGCGCACACAACAGCGGAGCGGCTGCCCTACGCTCCGAAGCGCTGCTTCAGCCGAAAGACGCCGGCCACCGGCGCTTGGCTTCGGACAGCTGCGGAGAGCCGTAGTGTGCGTCTGCAACTAGACTGCATCATAGCGAAAAGCTTTGGCAGTGTGTCTCGCAGGGAGATAGCTTAGGAGCGCAGCGCACTTATGCCTCCCTTGTCCAGAAACACGATTTTACTGCACACTCCAAAAACAGTACTCTTCCCAGGGCAATATATAAGCTGCTTTCTGACGGCCGTGATCTTTCGATTACTCTTGCGCAGCTCGTTGTTTTAACGTGCACGTGCCGTCCTGGCATTCAGTGCACAGTGAAAGCAATCGCAAAAGTCCAGCAGCTGCTGACTCCCAAACACAAGGCGCTGGCTATGTTCTTGCTTCTCCACACTTCAACAGAGTCCTTCATTTCTGCAGCTGCCATCGAGTTTTCTGCATCTCGAGCCTTCTGGGACGAGCACCAATTTCCCAGGAGGGGCTGCATCAGGACGAAGTCAAAACCCAGGAAAGTTGTCTCGGAACACCTTCAATAAAGCATGCCAGCAGTGCATTGAAAAGGCAGGGAGCTTTAGCCACCGTCCTCTAGCAGTCGCAAGGCTGTGCACACAATGTCGTCTGCCTGCGGCAACGTTCTTCGCCCACGTGCAAGCTACCGCTCTGTCCGGCTCCCGGAGCAGGAGAAGCGGCTGCTTCGCGCACACAACAGCGGAGCGGCAGCCCTTCGCTCCGAAGCGCTGCTTCAGCCGAAAGACGCCGGCCACCGGCGCTTGGCTTCGGACAGCACCGGAGAGCCGTAGTGTGCGTCTGCACTAGACTGCATGATAGCGATAAGCTTTGGCAGTGTGTCTCGCAGGGAGATAGCTTAGGAGCGCAGCGCACTTATGCCTCCCTTGTCCAGAAACACGGATTTGCTGCACACTCCAAAAACACTGCTCTTTCCATGGTACTATGTAAGCTGCTGTCTGACGCCCGTTCTCTTCTGCCCACTCTTGCCCAGCTGGTTGTTGCAGCGTGCACGTGCCTTCCTGGCATTCAGTGCACAGTGAAAGCAATCGCAAAAGTCCAGCAGCTGCTGACTCCCAAACACAAGGCGCTGGCTATGTTCTTGCTTCTCCACACTTCAACAGAGTCCTTCATTTCTGCAGCTGCCATCGAGTTTTCTGCATCTCGAGCCTTCTGGGACGAGCACCAATTTCCCAAGAGGGGCTGCATCAGGACGAAGTCAAAACCCAGGAAAATTGTCTCGGAACACCTTCAATAAAGCATGCCAGCAGTGCATTGAAAAGGCAGGGAGCTTTAGCCACCGTCCTCTACCAGTCGCAAGGCTGTGCACACAATGTCGTCTCCCTGCGGCAACGTTCTTCGCCCTCGTACAAGCTACCGCTCTGTCCGGCTCCCGGAGCAGGAGAAGCGGCTGCTTCGCGCACACAGCAGCGGAGCGGCAGCCCTACGCTCCGAAGCGCTGCTTCAGCTGAAAGACGCCGGCCACCGGCGCTTGGCTTCGGACAGCTCCGGAGAGCCGTAGTGTGCGTCTGCAACTAGACTGCATCATAGCGAAAAGCTTTGGCAGTGTGTCTCGCAGGGAGATAGCTTAGGAGCGCAGCGCACTTATGCCTCCCTTGTCCAGAAACACGATTTTACTGCACACTCCAAAAACAGTACTCTTCCCAGGGCAATATATAAGCTGCTTTCTGACGGCCGTGATCTTTCGATTACTCTTGCCCAGCTCGTTGTTTTAACGTGCACATGCCGTCCTGGCATTCAGTGCACAGTGAAAGCAATCGCAAAAGTCCAGCAGCTGCTGACTCCCAAACACAAGGCGCTGGCTATGTTCTTGCTTCTCGACAACTCAACGCAGCCCTTCATTTCTGCAGTTGCCATCGAGGTCTCTGCATGTCGGAGACTCAGAGGACGAGCACGAGTTTCCCAGGAGGGGCTGCATCAGGAGGAATTCAAAACTCCAGAAAATTGTCCTGGAACACCTTCCATAAGGATGCTAGAAGGGAATTGAAGAGGCAGGCGAGCGGCCACGACCGTCCTCTAGCAGTCCTTCGGGTGTGCGCAAAAGCCCGGTGCTCTTCGGCTTCGTTCTTCGCCCCCGTACAAGCTACCGCTCTGTCCGGCTCCCGGAGCAGGAGAAGCGGCTGCTTCGCGCACACAGCAGCGGAGCGGCAGCCGTACGCTCCGAAGCGCTGCTTCAGCCGAAAGACGCCGGCCACCGGCGCTTGGCTTCGGACAGCACCGGAGAGCCGTAGTGTGCGTCTGCACTAGACTGCATGATAGCGATAAGCTTTGGCAGTGTGTCTCGCAGGGAGATAGCTTAGGAGCGCAGCGCACTTATGCCTCCCTTGTCCAGAAACACGGATTTGCTGCACACTCCAAAAACACTGCTCTTTCCATGGTACTATGTAAGCTGCTGTCTGACGCCCGTTCTCTTCTGCCCACTCTTGCCCAGCTGGTTGTTGCAGCGTGCACGTGCCTTCCTGGCATTAAGAGCACAGTGAAAGCAATCGCAAAAGTCCAGCAGCTGCTGACTCCCAAACACAAGGCGCTTGTCTACGTTTTTGCTTCTCGACAACTCAACGCAAACCTTCATTTCTGCAGCTGCCATCGAGTTTTCTGCATCTCGAGCCTTCTGGGACGAGCACCAATTTCCCAGGAGGGGCTGCATCAGGACGAAGTCAAAACCCAGGAAAGTTGTCTCGGAACACCTTCAATAAAGCATGCCAGCAGTGCATTGAAAAGGCAGGGAGCTTTAGCCACCGTCCTCTAGCAGTCGCAAGGCTGTGCACACAATGTCGTCTGCCTGCGGCAACGTTCTTCGCCCACGTGCAAGCTACCGCTCTGTCCGGCTCCCGGAGCAGGAGAAGCGGCTGCTTCGCGCACACAACAGCGGAGCGGCAGCCCTACGCTCCGAAGCGCTGCTTCAGCCGAAAGACGCCGGCCACCGGCGCTTGGCTTCGGACAGCACCGGAGAGCCGTAGTGTGCGTCTGCACTAGACTGCATGATAGCGATAAGCTTTGGCAGTGTGTCTCGCAGGGAGATAGCTTAGGAGCGCAGCGCACTTATGCCTCCCTTGTCCAGAAACACGGATTTGCTGCACACTCCAAAAACACTGCTCTTTCCATGGTACTATGTAAGCTGCTGTCTGACGCCCGTTCTCTTCTGCCCACTCTTGCCCAGCTGGTTGTTGCAGCGTGCACGTGCCTTCCTGGCATTCAGTGCACAGTGAAAGCAATCGCAAAAGTCCAGCAGCTGCTGACTCCCAAACACAAGGCGCTGGCTATGTTCTTGCTTCTCCACACTTCAACAGAGTCCTTCATTTCTGCAGCTGCCATCGAGTTTTCTGCATCTCGAGCCTTCTGGGACGAGCACCAATTTCCCAAGAGGGGCTGCATCAGGACGAAGTCAAAACCCAGGAAAATTGTCTCGGAACACCTTCAATAAAGCATGCCAGCAGTGCATTGAAAAGGCAGGGAGCTTTAGCCACCGTCCTCTACCAGTCGCAAGGCTGTGCACACAATGTCGTCTCCCTGCGGCAACGTTCTTCGCCCTCGTACAAGCTACCGCTCTGTCCGGCTCCCGGAGCAGGAGAAGCGGCTGCTTCGCGCACACAGCAGCGGAGCGGCAGCCCTACGCTCCGAAGCGCTGCTTCAGCCGAAAGACGCCGGCCACCGGCGCTTGGCTTCGGACAGCTCCGGAGAGCCGTAGTGTGCGTCTGCAACTAGACTGCATCATAGCGAAAAGCTTTGGCAGTGTGTCTCGCAGGGAGATAGCTTAGGAGCGCAGCGCACTTATGCCTCCCTTGTCCAGAAACACGATTTTACTGCACACTCCAAAAACAGTACTCTTCCCAGGGCAATATATAAGCTGCTTTCTGACGGCCGTGATCTTTCGATTACTCTTGCGCAGCTCGTTGTTTTAACGTGCACGTGCCGTCCTGGCATTCAGTGCACAGTGAAAGCAATCGCAAAAGTCCAGCAGCTGCTGACTCCCAAACACAAGGCGCTGGCTATGTTCTTGCTTCTCGACAACTCAACGCAGCCCTTCATTTCTGCAGTTGCCATCGAGGTCTCTGCATGTCGGAGACTCAGAGGACGAGCACGAGTTTCCCAGGAGGGGCTGCATCAGGAGGAATTCAAAACTCCAGAAAATTGTCCTGGAACACCTTCCATAAGGATGATAGAAGGGAATTGAAGAGGCAGGCGAGCGGCCACGACCGTCCTCTAGCAGTCCTTCGGGTGTGCGCAAAAGCCCGGTGCTCTTCGGCTTCGTTCTTCGCCCCCGTACAAGCTACCGCTCTGTCCGGCTCCCGGAGCAGGAGAAGCGGCTGCTTCGCGCACACAACAGCGGAGCGGCAGCCGTACGCTCCGAAGCGCTGCTTCAGCCGAAAGACGCCGGCCACCGGCGCTTGGCTTCGGACAGCACCGGAGAGCCGTAGTGTGCGTCTGCACTAGACTGCATGATAGCGATAAGCTTTGGCAGTGTGTCTCGCAGGGAGATAGCTTAGGAGCGCAGCGCACTTATGCCTCCCTTGTCCAGAAACACGGATTTGCTGCACACTCCAAAAACACTGCTCTTTCCATGGTACTATGTAAGCTGCTGTCTGACGCCTGTTCTCTTGTGCCCACTCTTGCCCAGCTGGTTGTTGCAGCGTGCACGTGCCTTCCTGGCATTCAGTGCACAGTGAAAGCAATCGCAAAAGTCCAGCAGCTGCTGACTCCCAAACACAAGGCGCTTGTCTACGTTTTTGCTTCTCGACAACTCAACGCAAACCTTCATTTCTGCAGCTGCCATCGAGTTTTCTGCATCTCGAGCCTTCTGGGACGAGCACCAATTTCCCAGGAGGGGCTGCATCAGGACGAAGTCAAAACCCAGAAAAGTTGTCTCGGAACACCTTCAATAAAGCATGCCAGCAGTGCATTGAAAAGGCAGGTAGCTTTAGCCACCGTCCTCTAGCAGTCGCGAAGCTGTGCACACAATGTCGTCTGCCTGCGGCAACGTTCTTCGCCCTCGTGCAAGCTACCGCTCTGTCCGGCTCCCGGAGCAGGAGAAGCGGCTGCTTCGCGCACACAACAGCGGAGCGGCAGCCGTACGCTCCGAAGCGCTGCTTCAGCCGAAAGACGCCGGCCACCGGCGCTTGGCTTCGGACAGCTCCGGAGAGCCGTAGTGTGCGTCTGCAACTAGACTGCATCATAGCGAAAAGCTTTGGCAGTGTGTCTCGCAGGGAGATAGCTTAGGAGCGCAGCGCACTTATGCCTCCCTTGTCCAGAAACACGATTTTACTGCACACTCCAAAAACACTGCTCTTTCCAGGGCAATAGAGAAGCTGCTTTCTGACGGCCGTGATCTTTCGATTACTCTTGCCCAGCTCGTTGTTTTAACGTGCACGTGCCGTCCTGGCATTCAGTGCACAGTGAAAGCAATCGCAAAAGTCCAGCAGCTGCTGACTCCCAAACACAAGGCGCTGGCTATGTTCTTGCTTCTCCACACTTCAACAGAGTCCTTCATTTCTGCAGCTGCCATCGAGTTTTCTGCATCTTGAGCCTTCTGGGACGAGCACCAATTTCCCAGGAGGGGCTGCATCAGGACGAAGTCAAAACCCAGGAAAGTTGTCTCGGAACACCTTCAATAAAGCATGCCAGCAGTGCATTGAAAAGGCAGGGAGCTTTAGCCACCGTCCTCTAGCAGTCGCAAGGCTGTGCACACAATGTCGTCTGCCTGCGGCAACGTTCTTCGCCCACGTGCAAGCTACCGCTCTGTCCGGCTCCCGGAGCAGGAGAAGCGGCTGCTTCGCGCACACAACAGCGGAGCGGCAGCCCTTCGCTCCGAAGCGCTGCTTCAGCCGAAAGACGCCGGCCACCGGCGCTTGGCTTCGGACAGCACCGGAGAGCCGTAGTGTGCGTCTGCACTAGACTGCATGATAGCGATAAGCTTTGGCAGTGTGTCTCGCAGGGAGATAGCTTAGGAGCGCAGCGCACTTATGCCTCCCTTGTCCAGAAACACGGATTTGCTGCACACTCCAAAAACACTGCTCTTTCCATGGTACTATGTAAGCTGCTGTCTGACGCCCGTTCTCTTCTGCCCACTCTTGCCCAGCTGGTTGTTGCAGCGTGCACGTGCCTTCCTGGCATTCAGTGCACAGTGAAAGCAATCGCAAAAGTCCAGCAGCTGCTGACTCCCAAACACAAGGCGCTGGCTATGTTCTTGCTTCTCCACACTTCAACAGAGTCCTTCATTTCTGCAGCTGCCATCGAGTTTTCTGCATCTCGAGCCTTCTGGGACGAGCACCAATTTCCCAAGAGGGGCTGCATCAGGACGAAGTCAAAACCCAGGAAAATTGTCTCGGAACACCTTCAATAAAGCATGCCAGCAGTGCATTGAAAAGGCAGGGAGCTTTAGCCACCGTCCTCTACCAGTCGCAAGGCTGTGCACACAATGTCGTCTCCCTGCGGCAACGTTCTTCGCCCTCGTACAAGCTACCGCTCTGTCCGGCTCCCGGAGCAGGAGAAGCGGCTGCTTCGCGCACACAACAGCGGAGCGGCAGCCCTACGCTCCGAAGCGCTGCTTCAGCCGAAAGACGCCGGCCACCGGCGCTTGGCTTCGGACAGCTCCGGAGAGCCGTAGTGTGCGTCTGCAACTAGACTGCATCATAGCGAAAAGCTTTGGCAGTGTGTCTCGCAGGGAGATAGCTTAGGAGCGCAGCGCACTTATGCCTCCCTTGTCCAGAAACACGATTTTACTGCACACTCCAAAAACAGTACTCTTCCCAGGGCAATATATAAGCTGCTTTCTGACGGCCGTGATCTTTCGATTACTCTTGCCCAGCTCGTTGTTTTAACGTGCACATGCCGTCCTGGCATTCAGTGCACAGTGAAAGCAATCGCAAAAGTCCAGCAGCTGCTGACTCCCAAACACAAGGCGCTGGCTATGTTCTTGCTTCTCGACAACTCAACGCAGCCCTTCATTTCTGCAGTTGCCATCGAGGTCTCTGCATGTCGGAGACTCAGAGGACGAGCACGAGTTTCCCAGGAGGGGCTGCATCAGGAGGAATTCAAAACTCCAGAAAATTGTCCTGGAACACCTTCCATAAGGATGATAGAAGGGAATTGAAGAGGCAGGCGAGCGGCCACGACCGTCCTCTAGCAGTCCTTCGGGTGTGCGCAAAAGCCCGGTGCTCTTCGGCTTCGTTCTTCGCCCCCGTACAAGCTACCGCTCTGTCCGGCTCCCGGAGCAGGAGAAGCGGCTGCTTCGCGCACACAACAGCGGAGCGGCAGCCGTACGCTCCGAAGCGCTGCTTCAGCCGAAAGACGCCGGCCACCGGCGCTTGGCTTCGGACAGCACCGGAGAGCCGTAGTGTGCGTCTGCACTAGACTGCATGATAGCGATAAGCTTTGGCAGTGTGTCTCGCAGGGAGATAGCTTAGGAGCGCAGCGCACTTATGCCTCCCTTGTCCAGAAACACGGATTTGCTGCACACTCCAAAAACACTGCTCTTTCCATGGTACTATGTAAGCTGCTGTCTGACGCCCGTTCTCTTCTGCCCACTCTTGCCCAGCTGGTTGTTGCAGCGTGCACGTGCCTTCCTGGCATTAAGAGCACAGTGAAAGCAATCGCAAAAGTCCAGCAGCTGCTGACTCCCAAACACAAGGCGCTTGTCTACGTTTTTGCTTCTCGACAACTCAACGCAAACCTTCATTTCTGCAGCTGCCATCGAGTTTTCTGCATCTCGAGCCTTCTGGGACGAGCACCAATTTCCCAGGAGGGGCTGCATCAGGACGAAGTCAAAACCCAGAAAAGTTGTCTCGGAACACCTTCAATAAAGCATGCCAGCAGTGCATTGAAAAGGCAGGTAGCTTTAGCCACCGTCCTCTAGCAGTCGCGAAGCTGTGCACACAATGTCGTCTGCCTGCGGCAACGTTCTTCGCCCTCGTGCAAGCTACCGCTCTGTCCGGCTCCCGGAGCAGGAGAAGCGGCTGCTTCGCGCACACAACAGCGGAGCGGCAGCCCTACGCTCCGAAGCGCTGCTTCAGCCGAAAGACGCCGGCCACCGGCGCTTGGCTTCGGACAGCTGCGGAGAGCCGTAGTGTGCGTCTGCAACTAGACTGCATCATAGCGAAAAGCTTTGGCAGTGTGTCTCGCAGGGAGATAGCTTAGGAGCGCAGCGCACTTATGCCTCCCTTGTCCAGAAACACGATTTTACTGCACACTCCAAAAACAGTACTCTTCCCAGGGCAATATATAAGCTGCTTTCTGACGGCCGTGATCTTTCGATTACTCTTGCGCAGCTCGTTGTTTTAACGTGCACGTGCCGTCCTGGCATTCAGTGCACAGTGAAAGCAATCGCAAAAGTCCAGCAGCTGCTGACTCCCAAACACAAGGCGCTGGCTATGTTCTTGCTTCTCCACACTTCAACAGAGTCCTTCATTTCTGCAGCTGCCATCGAGTTTTCTGCATCTCGAGCCTTCTGGGACGAGCACCAATTTCCCAGGAGGGGCTGCATCAGGACGAAGTCAAAACCCAGGAAAGTTGTCTCGGAACACCTTCAATAAAGCATGCCAGCAGTGCATTGAAAAGGCAGGGAGCTTTAGCCACCGTCCTCTAGCAGTCGCAAGGCTGTGCACACAATGTCGTCTGCCTGCGGCAACGTTCTTCGCCCACGTGCAAGCTACCGCTCTGTCCGGCTCCCGGAGCAGGAGAAGCGGCTGCTTCGCGCACACAACAGCGGAGCAGCAGCCCTTTGCTCCGAAGCGCTGCTTCAGCCGAAAGACGCCGGCCACCGGCGCTTGGCTTCGGACAGCACCGGAGAGCCGTAGTGTGCGTCTGCACTAGACTGCATGATAGCGATAAGCTTTGGCAGTGTGTCTCGCAGGGAGATAGCTTAGGAGCGCAGCGCACTTATGCCTCCCTTGTCCAGAAACACGGATTTGCTGCACACTCCAAAAACACTGCTCTTTCCATGGTACTATGTAAGCTGCTGTCTGACGCCCGTTCTCTTCTGCCCACTCTTGCCCAGCTGGTTGTTGCAGCGTGCACGTGCCTTCCTGGCATTCAGTGCACAGTTAAAGCAATCGCAAAAGTCCAGCAGCTGCTGACTCCCAAACACAAGGCGCTGGCTATGTTCTTGCTTCTCCACACTTCAACAGAGTCCTTCATTTCTGCAGCTGCCATCGAGTTTTCTGCATCTCGAGCCTTCTGGGACGAGCACCAATTTCCCAAGAGGGGCTGCATCAGGACGAAGTCAAAACCCAGGAAAATTGTCTCGGAACACCTTCAATAAAGCATGCCAGCAGTGCATTGAAAAGGCAGGGAGCTTTAGCCACCGTCCTCTACCAGTCGCAAGGCTGTGCACACAATGTCGTCTCCCTGCGGCAACGTTCTTCGCCCTCGTACAAGCTACCGCTCTGTCCGGCTCCCGGAGCAGGAGAAGCGGCTGCTTCGCGCACACAACAGCGGAGCGGCAGCCCTACGCTCCGAAGCGCTGCTTCAGCCGAAAGACGCCGGCCACCGGCGCTTGGCTTCGGACAGCTGCGGAGAGCCGTAGTGTGCGTCTGCAACTAGACTGCATCATAGCGAAAAGCTTTGGCAGTGTGTCTCGCAGGGAGATAGCTTAGGAGCGCAGCGCACTTATGCCTCCCTTGTCCAGAAACACGATTTTACTGCACACTCCAAAAACAGTACTCTTCCCAGGGCAATATATAAGCTGCTTTCTGACGGCCGTGATCTTTCGATTACTCTTGCGCAGCTCGTTGTTTTAACGTGCACGTGCCGTCCTGGCATTCAGTGCACAGTGAAAGCAATCGCAAAAGTCCAGCAGCTGCTGACTCCCAAACACAAGGCGCTGGCTATGTTCTTGCTTCTCGACAACTCAACGCAGCCCTTCATTTCTGCAGTTGCCATCGAGGTCTCTGCATGTCGGAGACTCAGAGGACGAGCACGAGTTTCCCAGGAGGGGCTGCATCAGGAGGAATTCAAAACTCCAGAAAATTGTCCTGGAACACCTTCCATAAGGATGATAGAAGGGAATTGAAGAGGCAGGCGAGCGGCCACGACCGTCCTCTAGCAGTCCTTCGGGTGTGCGCAAAAGCCCGGTGCTCTTCGGCTTCGTTCTTCGCCCCCGTACAAGCTACCGCTCTGTCCGGCTCCCGGAGCAGGAGAAGCGGCTGCTTCGCGCACACAACAGCGGAGCGGCAGCCGTACGCTCCGAAGCGCTGCTTCAGCCGAAAGACGCCGGCCACCGGCGCTTGGCTTCGGACAGCACCGGAGAGCCGTAGTGTGCGTCTGCACTAGACTGCATGATAGCGATAAGCTTTGGCAGTGTGTCTCGCAGGGAGATAGCTTAGGAGCGCAGCGCACTTATGCCTCCCTTGTCCAGAAACACGGATTTGCTGCACACTCCAAAAACACTGCTCTTTCCATGGTACTATGTAAGCTGCTGTCTGACGCCCGTTCTCTTCTGCCCACTCTTGCCCAGCTGGTTGTTGCAGCGTGCACGTGCCTTCCTGGCATTAAGAGCACAGTGAAAGCAATCGCAAAAGTCCAGCAGCTGCTGACTCCCAAACACAAGGCGCTGGCTTTGTTCTTGCTTCACCACACTTCAACAGAGTCCTTCATTTCTGCAGCTGCCATCGAGTTTTCTGCATCTCGAGCCTTCTGGGACGAGCACCAATTTCCCAGGAGGGGCTGCATCAGGACGAAGTCAAAACCCAGAAAAGTTGTCTCGGAACACCTTCAATAAAGCATGCCAGCAGTGCATTGAAAAGGCAGGTAGCTTTAGCCACCGTCCTCTAGCAGTCGCGAAGCTGTGCACACAATGTCGTCTGCCTGCGGCAACGTTCTTCGCCCTCGTGCAAGCTACCGCTCTGTCCGGCTCCCGGAGCAGGAGAAGCGGCTGCTTCGTGCACACAACAGCGGAGCGGCAGCCCTACGCTCCGAAGCGCTGCTTCAGCCGAAAGACGCCGGCCACCGGCGCTTGGCTTCGGACAGCTCCGGAGAGCCGTAGTGTGCGTCTGCAACTAGACTGCATCATAGCGAAAAGCTTTGGCAGTGTGTCTCGCAGGGAGATAGCTTAGGAGCGCAGCGCACTTATGCCTCCCTTGTCCAGAAACACGATTTTACTGCACACTCCAAAAACACTGCTCTTTCCAGGGCAATAGAGAAGCTGCTTTCTGACGGCCGTGATCTTTCGATTACTCTTGCCCAGCTCGTTGTTTTAACGTGCACGTGCCGTCCTGGCATTCAGTGCACAGTGAAAGCAATCGCAAAAGTCCAGCAGCTGCTGACTCCCAAACACAAGGCGCTGGCTATGTTCTTGCTTCTCCACACTTCAACAGAGTCCTTCATTTCTGCAGCTGCCATCGAGTTTTCTGCATCTCGAGCCTTCTGGGACGAGCACCAATTTCCCAGGAGGGGCTGCATCAGGACGAAGTCAAAACCCAGGAAAGTTGTCTCGGAACACCTTCAATAAAGCATGCCAGCAGTGCATTGAAAAGGCAGGGAGCTTTAGCCACCGTCCTCTAGCAGTCGCAAGGCTGTGCACACAATGTCGTCTGCCTGCGGCAACGTTCTTCGCCCACGTGCAAGCTACCGCTCTGTCCGGCTCCCGGAGCAGGAGAAGCGGCTGCTTCGCGCACACAACAGCGGAGCGGCAGCCCTTCGCTCCGAAGCGCTGCTTCAGCCGAAAGACGCCGGCCACCGGCGCTTGGCTTCGGACAGCACCGGAGAGCCGTAGTGTGCGTCTGCACTAGACTGCATGATAGCGATAAGCTTTGGCAGTGTGTCTCGCAGGGAGATAGCTTAGGAGCGCAGCGCACTTATGCCTCCCTTGTCCAGAAACACGGATTTGCTGCACACTCCAAAAACACTGCTCTTTCCATGGTACTATGTAAGCTGCTGTCTGACGCCCGTTCTCTTCTGCCCACTCTTGCCCAGCTGGTTGTTGCAGCGTGCACGTGCCTTCCTGGCATTCAGTGCACAGTGAAAGCAATCGCAAAAGTCCAGCAGCTGCTGACTCCCAAACACAAGGCGCTGGCTATGTTCTTGCTTCTCCACACTTCAACAGAGTCCTTCATTTCTGCAGCTGCCATCGAGTTTTCTGCATCTCGAGCCTTCTGGGACGAGCACCAATTTCCCAAGAGGGGCTGCATCAGGACGAAGTCAAAACCCAGGAAAATTGTCTCGGAACACCTTCAATAAAGCATGCCAGCAGTGCATTGAAAAGGCAGGGAGCTTTAGCCACCGTCCTCTACCAGTCGCAAGGCTGTGCACACAATGTCGTCTCCCTGCGGCAACGTTCTTCGCCCTCGTACAAGCTACCGCTCTGTCCGGCTCCCGGAGCAGGAGAAGCGGCTGCTTCGCGCACACAGCAGCGGAGCGGCAGCCCTACGCTCCGAAGCGCTGCTTCAGCCGAAAGACGCCGGCCACCGGCGCTTGGCTTCGGACAGCTCCGGAGAGCCGTAGTGTGCGTCTGCAACTAGACTGCATCATAGCGAAAAGCTTTGGCAGTGTGTCTCGCAGGGAGATAGCTTAGGAGCGCAGCGCACTTATGCCTCCCTTGTCCAGAAACACGATTTTACTGCACACTCCAAAAACAGTACTCTTCCCAGGGCAATATATAAGCTGCTTTCTGACGGCCGTGATCTTTCGATTACTCTTGCCCAGCTCGTTGTTTTAACGTGCACATGCCGTCCTGGCATTCAGTGCACAGTGAAAGCAATCGCAAAAGTCCAGCAGCTGCTGACTCCCAAACACAAGGCGCTGGCTTTGTTCTTGCTTCACCACACTTCAACAGAGTCCTTCATTTCTGCAGCTGCCATCGAGTTTTCTGCATCTCGAGCCTTCTGGGACGAGCACCAATTTCCCAGGAGGGGCTGCATCAGGACGAAGTCAAAACCCAGGAAAGTTGTCTCGGAACACCTTCAATAAAGCATGCCAGCAGTGCATTGAAAAGGCAGGGAGCTTTAGCCACCGTCGTCTAGCAGTCGCAAGGCTGTGCACACAATGTCGTCTGCCTGCGGCAACGTTCTTCGCCCTCGTGCAAGCTACCGCTCTGTCCGGCTCCCGGAGCAGGAGAAGCGGCTGCTTCGCGCACACAACAGCGGAGCGGCAGCCGTACGCTCCGAAGCGCTGCTTCAGCCGAAAGACGCCGGCCACCGGCGCTTGGCTTCGGACAGCTCCGGAGAGCCGTAGTGTGCGTCTGCAACTAGACTGCATCATAGCGAAAAGCTTTGGCAGTGTGTCTCGCAGGGAGATAGCTTAGGAGCGCAGCGCACTTATGCCTCCCTTGTCCAGAAACACGATTTTACTGCACACTCCAAAAACAGTACTCTTCCCAGGGCAATATATAAGCTGCTTTCTGACGGCCGTGATCTTTCGATTACTCTTGCGCAGCTCGTTGTTTTAACGTGCACGTGCCGTCCTGGCATTCAGTGCACAGTGAAAGCAATCGCAAAAGTCCAGCAGCTGCTGACTCCCAAACACAAGGCGCTGGCTATGTTCTTGCTTCTCCACACTTCAACAGAGTCCTTCATTTCTGCAGCTGCCATCGAGTTTTCTGCATCTCGAGCCTTCTGGGACGAGCACCAATTTCCCAAGAGGGGCTGCATCAGGACGAAGTCAAAACCCAGGAAAATTGTCTCGGAACACCTTCAATAAAGCATGCCAGCAGTGCATTGAAAAGGCAGGGAGCTTTAGCCACCGTCCTCTACCAGTCGCAAGGCTGTGCACACAATGTCGTCTCCCTGCGGCAACGTTCTTCGCCCTCGTACAAGCTACCGCTCTGTCCGGCTCCCGGAGCAGGAGAAGCGGCTGCTTCGCGCACACAGCAGCGGAGCGGCAGCCCTACGCTCCGAAGCGCTGCTTCAGCCGAAAGACGCCGGCCACCGGCGCTTGGCTTCGGACAGCTGCGGAGAGCCGTAGTGTGCGTCTGCAACTAGACTGCATCATAGCGAAAAGCTTTGGCAGTGTGTCTCGCAGGGAGATAGCTTAGGAGCGCAGCGCACTTATGCCTCCCTTGTCCAGAAACACGATTTTACTGCACACTCCAAAAACAGTACTCTTCCCAGGGCAATATATAAGCTGCTTTCTGACGGCCGTGATCTTTCGATTACTCTTGCCCAGCTCGTTGTTTTAACGTGCACATGCCGTCCTGGCATTCAGTGCACAGTGAAAGCAATCGCAAAAGTCCAGCAGCTGCTGACTCCCAAACACAAGGCGCTGGCTATGTTCTTGCTTCTCGACAACTCAACGCAGCCCTTCATTTCTGCAGTTGCCATCGAGGTCTCTGCATGTCGGAGACTCAGAGGACGAGCACGAGTTTCCCAGGAGGGGCTGCATCAGGAGGAATTCAAAACTCCAGAAAATTGTCCTGGAACACCTTCCATAAGGATGATAGAAGGGAATTGAAGAGGCAGGCGAGCGGCCACGACCGTCCTCTAGCAGTCCTTCGGGTGTGCGCAAAAGCCCGGTGCTCTTCGGCTTCGTTCTTCGCCCCCGTACAAGCTACCGCTCTGTCCGGCTCCCGGAGCAGGAGAAGCGGCTGCTTCGCGCACACAACAGCGGAGCGGCAGCCGTACGCTCCGAAGCGCTGCTTCAGCCGAAAGACGCCGGCCACCGGCGCTTGGCTTCGGACAGCACCGGAGAGCCGTAGTGTGCGTCTGCACTAGACTGCATGATAGCGATAAGCTTTGGCAGTGTGTCTCGCAGGGAGATAGCTTAGGAGCGCAGCGCACTTATGCCTCCCTTGTCCAGAAACACGGATTTGCTGCACACTCCAAAAACACTGCTCTTTCCATGGTACTATGTAAGCTGCTGTCTGACGCCCGTTCTCTTCTGCCCACTCTTGCCCAGCTGGTTGTTCCAGCGTGCACGTGCCTTCCTGGCATTCAGTGCACAGTGAAAGCAATCGCAAAAGTCCAGCAGCTGCTGACTCCCAAACACAAGGCGCTTGTCTACGTTTTTGCTTCTCGACAACTCAACGCAAACCTTCATTTCTGCAGCTGCCATCGAGTTTTCTGCATCTCGAGCCTTCTGGGACGAGCACCAATTTCCCAGGAGGGGCTGCATCAGGACGAAGTCAAAACCCAGAAAAGTTGTCTCGGAACACCTTCAATAAAGCATGCCAGCAGTGCATTGAAAAGGCAGGTAGCTTTAGCCACCGTCCTCTAGCAGTCGCGAAGCTGTGCACACAATGTCGTCTGCCTGCGGCAACGTTCTTCGCCCTCGTGCAAGCTACCGCTCTGTCCGGCTCCCGGAGCAGGAGAAGCGGCTGCTTCGCGCACACAACAGCGGAGCGGCAGCCGTACGCTCCGAAGCGCTGCTTCAGCCGAAAGACGCCGGCCACCGGCGCTTGGCTTCGGACAGCTCCGGAGAGCCGTAGTGTGCGTCTGCAACTAGACTGCATCATAGCGAAAAGCTTTGGCAGTGTGTCTCGCAGGGAGATAGCTTAGGAGCGCAGCGCACTTATGCCTCCCTTGTCCAGAAACACGATTTTACTGCACACTCCAAAAACACTGCTCTTTCCAGGGCAATAGAGAAGCTGCTTTCTGACGGCCGTGATCTTTCGATTACTCTTGCCCAGCTCGTTGTTTTAACGTGCACGTGCCGTCCTGGCATTCAGTGCACAGTGAAAGCAATCGCAAAAGTCCAGCAGCTGCTGACTCCCAAACACAAGGCGCTGGCTATGTTCTTGCTTCACCACACTTCAACAGAGTCCTTCATTTCTGCAGCTGCCATCGAGTTTTCTGCATCTCGAGCCTTCTGGGACGAGCACCAATTTCCCAGGAGGGGCTGCATCAGGACGAAGTCAAAACCCAGGAAAGTTGTCTCGGAACACCTTCAATAAAGCATGCCAGCAGTGCATTGAAAAGGCAGGGAGCTTTAGCCACCGTCCTCTAGCAGTCGCAAGGCTGTGCACACAATGTCGTCTGCCTGCGGCAACGTTCTTCGCCCACGTGCAAGCTACCGCTCTGTCCGGCTCCCGGAGCAGGAGAAGCGGCTGCTTCGCGCACACAACAGCGGAGCGGCAGCCCTTCGCTCCGAAGCGCTGCTTCAGCCGAAAGACGCCGGCCACCGGCGCTTGGCTTCGGACAGCACCGGAGAGCCGTAGTGTGCGTCTGCACTAGACTGCATGATAGCGATAAGCTTTGGCAGTGTGTCTCGCAGGGAGATAGCTTAGGAGCGCAGCGCACTTATGCCTCCCTTGTCCAGAAACACGGATTTGCTGCACACTCCAAAAACACTGCTCTTTCCATGGTACTATGTAAGCTGCTGTCTGACGCCCGTTCTCTTCTGCCCACTCTTGCCCAGCTGGTTGTTGCAGCGTGCACGTGCCTTCCTGGCATTCAGTGCACAGTGAAAGCAATCGCAAAAGTCCAGCAGCTGCTGACTCCCAAACACAAGGCGCTGGCTATGTTCTTGCTTCTCCACACTTCAACAGAGTCCTTCATTTCTGCAGCTGCCATCGAGTTTTCTGCATCTCGAGCCTTCTGGGACGAGCACCAATTTCCCAGGAGGGGCTGCATCAGGACGAAGTCAAAACCCAGGAAAGTTGTCTCGGAACACCTTCAATAAAGCATGCCAGCAGTGCATTGAAAAGGCAGGGAGCTTTAGCCACCGTCCTCTAGCAGTCGCAAGGCTGTGCACACAATGTCGTCTGCCTGCGGCAACGTTCTTCGCCCACGTGCAAGCTACCGCTCTGTCCGGCTCCCGGAGCAGGAGAAGCGGCTGCTTCGCGCACACAACAGCGGAGCGGCAGCCCTTCGCTCCGAAGCGCTGCTTCAGCCGAAAGACGCCGGCCACCGGCGCTTGGCTTCGGACAGCTCCGGAGAGCCGTAGTGTGCGTCTGCACTAGACTGCATCGTAGCGAAAAGCTTTGGCAGTGTGTCTCGCAGGGAGATAGCTTAGGAGCGCAGCGCACTTATGCCTCCCTTGTCCAGAAACACGATTTTACTGCACACTCCAAAAACAGTACTCTTCCCAGGGCAATATGCCAGATGCTCTCTGATGCCCGTGCTCCCTTCCTACTCTTGCCCAGCTCGTTGTTGTAACGTGCACATGCCGTCCTGGAATTCAGTGCACAGTGAAAGCAATCGCAAAAGTCCAGCAGCTGCTGACTCCCAAACACAAAGCGCTGGCTATGTTCTTGCTACTCGACGACTCAACGCAGCCCTTCATTTCTGCAGTTGCCATCGAGGTCTCTGCATGTCGGAGACTGAGAGGACGAGCACGAGTTTCCCAGGAGGGGCTGCATCAGGAGGAATTCAAAACTCAGGGAATTTGCCCTGGAACACCTTCCATAAGGATGCTAGAATGGAATTGAAGAGGCAGGCGAGCGGCCACCACCGTCCTCTAGCAGTCCTTAGGGTGCGCGCAGAAGCCCGGTGCTCTGCGGCTTCGTTCTTCGCCCTCGTGCAAGCTACCGCTCTGTCCGGCTCCCGGAGCAGGAGAAGCGGCTGCTTCGCGCACACAACAGCGGAGCGGCAGCCCTTCGCTCCGAAGCGCTGCTTCAGCCGAAAGACGCCGGCCACCGGCGCTTGGCTTCGGACAGCACCGGAGAGCCGTAGTGTGCGTCTGCACTAGACTGCATGATAGCGATAAGCTTTGGCAGTGTGTCTCGCAGGGAGATAGCTTAGGAGCGCAGCGCACTTATGCCTCCCTTGTCCAGAAACACGGATTTGCTGCACACTCCAAAAACACTGCTCTTTCCATGGTACTATGTAAGCTGCTGTCTGACGCCCGTTCTCTTCTGCCCACTCTTGCCCAGCTGGTTGTTGCAGCGTGCACGTGCCTTCCTGGCATTCAGTGCACAGTGAAAGCAATCGCAAAAGTCCAGCAGCTGCTGACTCCCAAACACAAGGCGCTTGTCTACGTTTTTGCTTCTCGACAACTCAACGCAAACCTTCATTTCTGCAGCTGCCATCGAGTTTTCTGCATCTCGAGCCTTCTGGGACGAGCACCAATTTCCCAGGAGGGGCTGCATCAGGACGAAGTCAAAACCCAGAAAAGTTGTCTCGGAACACCTTCAATAAAGCATGCCAGCAGTGCATTGAAAAGGCAGGTAGCTTTAGCCACCGTCCTCTAGCAGTCGCGAAGCTGTGCACACAATGTCGTCTGCCTGCGGCAACGTTCTTCGCCCTCGTGCAAGCTACCGCTCTGTCCGGCTCCCGGAGCAGGAGAAGCGGCTGCTTCGCGCACACAACAGCGGAGCGGCAGCCCTACGCTCCGAAGCGCTGCTTCAGCCGAAAGACGCCGGCCACCGGCGCTTGGCTTCGGACAGCTGCGGAGAGCCGTAGTGTGCGTCTGCAACTAGACTGCATCATAGCGAAAAGCTTTGGCAGTGTGTCTCGCAGGGAGATAGCTTAGGAGCGCAGCGCACTTATGCCTCCCTTGTCCAGAAACACGATTTTACTGCACACTCCAAAAACAGTACTCTTCCCAGGGCAATATATAAGCTGCTTTCTGACGGCCGTGATCTTTCGATTACTCTTGCGCAGCTCGTTGTTTTAACGTGCACGTGCCGTCCTGGCATTCAGTGCACAGTGAAAGCAATCGCAAAAGTCCAGCAGCTGCTGACTCCCAAACACAAGGCGCTGGCTATGTTCTTGCTTCTCCACACTTCAACAGAGTCCTTCATTTCTGCAGCTGCCATCGAGTTTTCTGCATCTCGAGCCTTCTGGGACGAGCACCAATTTCCCAGGAGGGGCTGCATCAGGACGAAGTCAAAACCCAGGAAAGTTGTCTCGGAACACCTTCAATAAAGCATGCCAGCAGTGCATTGAAAAGGCAGGGAGCTTTAGCCACCGTCCTCTAGCAGTCGCAAGGCTGTGCACACAATGTCGTCTGCCTGCGGCAACGTTCTTCGCCCACGTGCAAGCTACCGCTCTGTCCGGCTCCCGGAGCAGGAGAAGCGGCTGCTTCGCGCACACAACAGCGGAGCGGCAGCCCTTCGCTCCGAAGCGCTGCTTCAGCCGAAAGACGCCGGCCACCGGCGCTTGGCTTCGGACAGCTCCGGAGAGCCGTAGTGTGCGTCTGCACTAGACTGCATCGTAGCGAAAAGCTTTGGCAGTGTGTCTCGCAGGGAGATAGCTTAGGAGCGCAGCGCACTTATGCCTCCCTTGTCCAGAAACACGGATTTGCTGCACACTCCAAAAACACTGCTCTTTCCATGGTACTATGTAAGCTGCTGTCTGACGCCCGTTCTCTTCTGCCCACTCTTGCCCAGCTGGTTGTTGCAGCGTGCACGTGCCTTCCTGGCATTCAGTGCACAGTTAAAGCAATCGCAAAAGTCCAGCAGCTGCTGACTCCCAAACACAAGGCACTGGCTATGTTCTTGCTTCTCCACACTTCAACAGAGTCCTTCATTTCTGCAGCTGCCATCGAGTTTTCTGCATCTCGAGCCTTCTGGGACGAGCACCAATTTCCCAAGAGGGGCTGCATCAGGACGAAGTCAAAACCCAGGAAAATTGTCTCGGAACACCTTCAATAAAGCATGCCAGCAGTGCATTGAAAAGGCAGGGAGCTTTAGCCACCGTCCTCTACCAGTCGCAAGGCTGTGCACACAATGTCGTCTCCCTGCGGCAACGTTCTTCGCCCTCGTACAAGCTACCGCTCTGTCCGGCTCCCGGAGCAGGAGAAGCGGCTGCTTCGCGCACACAGCAGCGGAGTGGCAGCCGTACGCTCCGAAGCGCTGCTTCAGCCGAAAGACGCCGGCCACCGGCGCTTGGCTTCGGACAGCTCCGGAGAGCCGTAGTGTGCGTCTGCAACTAGACTGCATCATAGCGAAAAGCTTTGGCAGTGTGTCTCGCAGGGAGATAGCTTAGGAGCGCAGCGCACTTATGCCTCCCTTGTCCAGAAACACGATTTTACTGCACACTCCAAAAACAGTACTCTTCCCAGGGCAATATATAAGCTGCTTTCTGACGGCCGTGATCTTTCGATTACTCTTGCCCAGCTCGTTGTTTTAACGTGCACATGCCGTCCTGGCATTCAGTGCACAGTGAAAGCAATCGCAAAAGTCCAGCAGCTGCTGACTCCCAAACACAAGGCGCTGGCTATGTTCTTGCTTCTCGACAACTCAACGCAGCCCTTCATTTCTGCAGTTGCCATCGAGGTCTCTGCATGTCGGAGACTCAGAGGACGAGCACGAGTTTCCCAGGAGGGGCTGCATCAGGAGGAATTCAAAACTCCAGAAAATTGTCCTGGAACACCTTCCATAAGGATGATAGAAGGGAATTGAAGAGGCAGGCGAGCGGCCACGACCGTCCTCTAGCAGTCCTTCGGGTGTGCGCAAAAGCCCGGTGCTCTTCGGCTTCGTTCTTCGCCCCCGTACAAGCTACCGCTCTGTCCGGCTCCCGGAGCAGGAGAAGCGGCTGCTTCGCGCACACAACAGCGGAGCGGCAGCCGTACGCTCCGAAGCGCTGCTTCAGCCGAAAGACGCCGGCCACCGGCGCTTGGCTTCGGACAGCACCGGAGAGCCGTAGTGTGCGTCTGCACTAGACTGCATGATAGCGATAAGCTTTGGCAGTGTGTCTCGCAGGGAGATAGCTTAGGAGCGCAGCGCACTTATGCCTCCCTTGTCCAGAAACACGGATTTGCTGCACACTCCAAAAACACTGCTCTTTCCATGGTACTATGTAAGCTGCTGTCTGACGCCCGTTCTCTTCTGCCCACTCTTGCCCAGCTGGTTGTTGCAGCGTGCACCTGCCTTCCTGGCATTAAGAGCACAGTGAAAGCAATCGCAAAAGTCCAGCAGCTGCTGACTCCCAAACACAAGGCGCTTGTCTACGTTTTTGCTTCTCGACAACTCAACGCAAACCTTCATTTCTGCAGCTGCCATCGAGTTTTCTGCATCTCGAGCCTTCTGGGACGAGCACCAATTTCCCAGGAGGGGCTGCATCAGGACGAAGTCAAAACCCAGAAAAGTTGTCTCGGAACACCTTCAATAAAGCATGCCAGCAGTGCATTGAAAAGGCAGGTAGCTTTAGCCACCGTCCTCTAGCAGTCGCGAAGCTGTGCACACAATGTCGTCTGCCTGCGGCAACGTTCTTCGCCCTCGTGCAAGCTACCGCTCTGTCCGGCTCCCGGAGCAGGAGAAGCGGCTGCTTCGCGCACACAACAGCGGAGCGGCAGCCCTACGCTCCGAAGCGCTGCTTCAGCCGAAAGACGCCGGCCACCGGCGCTTGGCTTCGGACAGCTGCGGAGAGCCGTAGTGTGCGTCTGCAACTAGACTGCATCATAGCGAAAAGCTTTGGCAGTGTGTCTCGCAGGGAGATAGCTTAGGAGCGCAGCGCACTTATGCCTCCCTTGTCCAGAAACACGATTTTACTGCACACTCCAAAAACAGTACTCTTCCCAGGGCAATATATAAGCTGCTTTCTGACGGCCGTGATCTTTCGATTACTCTTGCGCAGCTCGTTGTTTTAACGTGCACGTGCCGTCCTGGCATTCAGTGCACAGTGAAAGCAATCGCAAAAGTCCAGCAGCTGCTGACTCCCAAACACAAGGCGCTGGCTATGTTCTTGCTTCTCCACACTTCAACAGAGTCCTTCATTTCTGCAGCTGCCATCGAGTTTTCTGCATCTCGAGCCTTCTGGGACGAGCACCAATTTCCCAGGAGGGGCTGCATCAGGACGAAGTCAAAACCCAGGAAAGTTGTCTCGGAACACCTTCAATAAAGCATGCCAGCAGTGCATTGAAAAGGCAGGGAGCTTTAGCCACCGTCCTCTAGCAGTCGCAAGGCTGTGCACACAATGTCGTCTGCCTGCGGCAACGTTCTTCGCCCACGTGCAAGCTACCGCTCTGTCCGGCTCCCGGAGCAGGAGAAGTGGCCGCTTCGCGCACACAACAGCGGAGCGGCAGCCCTTCGCTCCGAAGCGCTGCTTCAGCCGAAAGACGCCGGCCACCGGCGCTTGGCTTCGGACAGCTCCGGAGAGCCGTAGTGTGCGTCTGCACTAGACTGCATCGTAGCGAAAAGCTTTGGCAGTGTGTCTCGCAGGGAGATAGCTTAGGAGCGCAGCGCACTTATGCCTCCCTTGTCCAGAAACACGATTTTACTGCACACTCCAAAAACAGTACTCTTCCCAGGGCAATATGCCAGATGCTCTCTGATGCCCGTGCTCCCTTCCTACTCTTGCCCAGCTCGTTGTTGTAACGTGCACATGCCGTCCTGGAATTCAGTGCACAGTGAAAGCAATCGCAAAAGTCCAGCAGCTGCTGACTCCCAAACACAAGGCGCTGGCTATGTTCTTGCTACTCGACGACTCAACGCAGCCCTTCATTTCTGCAGTTGCCATCGAGGTCTCTGCATGTCGGAGACTGAGAGGACGAGCACGAGTTTCCCAGGAGGGGCTGCATCAGGAGGAATTCAAAACTCAGGGAATTTGCCCTGGAACACCTTCCATAAGGATGCTAGAATGGAATTGAAGAGGCAGGCGAGCGGCCACCACCGTCCTCTAGCAGTCCTTAGGGTGCGCGCAGAAGCCCGGTGCTCTGCGGCTTCGTTCTTCGCCCTCGTGCAAGCTACCGCTCTGTCCGGCTCCCGGAGCAGGAGAAGCGGCTGCTTCGCGCACACAACAGCGGAGCGGCAGCCCTTCGCTCCGAAGCGCTGCTTCAGCCGAAAGACGCCGGCCACCGGCGCTTGGCTTCGGACAGCACCGGAGAGCCGTAGTGTGCGTCTGCACTAGACTGCATGATAGCGATAAGCTTTGGCAGTGTGTCTCGCAGGGAGATAGCTTAGGAGCGCAGCGCACTTATGCCTCCCTTGTCCAGAAACACGGATTTGCTGCACACTCCAAAAACACTGCTCTTTCCATGGTACTATGTAAGCTGCTGTCTGACGCCCGTTCTCTTCTGCCCACTCTTGCCCAGCTGGTTGTTGCAGCGTGCACGTGCCTTCCTGGCATTCAGTGCACAGTTAAAGCAATCGCAAAAGTCCAGCAGCTGCTGACTCCCAAACACAAGGCGCTGGCTATGTTCTTGCTTCTCCACACTTCAACAGAGTCCTTCATTTCTGCAGCTGCCATCGAGTTTTCTGCATCTCGAGCCTTCTGGGACGAGCACCAATTTCCCAAGAGGGGCTGCATCAGGACGAAGTCAAAACCCAGGAAAATTGTCTCGGAACACCTTCAATAAAGCATGCCAGCAGTGCATTGAAAAGGCAGGGAGCTTTAGCCACCGTCCTCTACCAGTCGCAAGGCTGTGCACACAATGTCGTCTCCCTGCGGCAACGTTCTTCGCCCTCGTACAAGCTACCGCTCTGTCCGGCTCCCGGAGCAGGAGAAGCGGCTGCTTCGCGCACACAGCAGCGGAGCGGCAGCCCTACGCTCCGAAGCGCTGCTTCAGCCGAAAGACGCCGGCCACCGGCGCTTGGCTTCGGACAGCTCCGGAGAGCCGTAGTGTGCGTCTGCAACTAGACTGCATCATAGCGAAAAGCTTTGGCAGTGTGTCTCGCAGGGAGATAGCTTAGGAGCGCAGCGCACTTATGCCTCCCTTGTCCAGAAACACGATTTTACTGCACACTCCAAAAACAGTACTCTTCCCAGGGCAATATATAAGCTGCTTTCTGACGGCCGTGATCTTTCGATTACTCTTGCCCAGCTCGTTGTTTTAACGTGCACGTGCCGTCCTGGCATTCAGTGCACAGTGAAAGCAATCGCAAAAGTCCAGCAGCTGCTGACTCCCAAACACAAGGCGCTGGCTATGTTCTTGCTTCTCGACAACTCAACGCAGCCCTTCATTTCTGCAGTTGCCATCGAGGTCTCTGCATGTCGGAGACTCAGAGGACGAGCACGAGTTTCCCAGGAGGGGCTGCATCAGGAGGAATTCAAAACTCCAGAAAATTGTCCTGGAACACCTTCCATAAGGATGATAGAAGGGAATTGAAGAGGCAGGCGAGCGGCCACGACCGTCCTCTAGCAGTCCTTCGGGTGTGCACAAAAGCCCGGTGCTCTTCGGCTTCGTTCTTCGCCCTCGTGCAAGCTACCGCTCTGTCCGGCTCCCGGAGCAGGAGAAGCGGCTGCTTCGCGCACACAACAGCGGAGCGTCAGCCCTACGCTCCGAAGCGCTGCTTCAGCCGAAAGACGCCGGCCACCGGCGCTTGGCTTCGGACAGCACCGGAGAGCCGTAGTGTGCGTCTGCACTAGACTGCATGATAGCGATAAGCTTTGGCAGTGTGTCTCGCAGGGAGATAGCTTAGGAGCGCAGCGCACTTATGCCTCCCTTGTCCAGAAACACGGATTTGCTGCACACTCCAAAAACACTGCTCTTTCCATGGTACTATGTAAGCTGCTGTCTGACGCCCGTTCTCTTCTGCCCACTCTTGCCCAGCTGGTTGTTGCAGCGTGCACGTGCCTTCCTGGCATTAAGAGCACAGTGAAAGCAATCGCAAAAGTCCAGCAGCTGCTGACTCCCAAACACAAGGCGCTGGCTATGTTCTTGCTTCTCCACACTTCAACAGAGTCCTTCATTTCTGCAGCTGCCATCGAGTTTTCTGCATCTTGAGCCTTCTGGGACGAGCACCAATTTCCCAAGAGGGGCTGCATCAGGACGAAGTCAAAACCCAGGAAAATTGTCTCGGAACACCTTCAATAAAGCATGCCAGCAGTGCATTGAAAAGGCAGGGAGCTTTAGCCACCGTCCTCTACCAGTCGCAAGGCTGTGCACACAATGTCGTCTCCCTGCGGCAACGTTCTTCGCCCTCGTACAAGCTACCGCTCTGTCCGGCTCCCGGAGCAGGAGAAGCGGCTGCTTCGCGCACACAGCAGCGGAGCGGCAGCCCTAAGCTCCGAAGCGCTGCTTCAGCCGAAAGACGCCGGCCACCGGCGCTTGGCTTCGGACAGCTCCGGAGAGCCGTAGTGTGCGTCTGCAACTAGACTGCATCATAGCGAAAAGCTTTGGCAGTGTGTCTCGCAGGGAGATAGCTTAGGAGCGCAGCGCACTTATGCCTCCCTTGTCCAGAAACACGATTTTACTGCACACTCCAAAAACAGTACTCTTCCCAGGGCAATATGCCAGATGCTCTCTGATGCCCGTGCTCCCTTCCTACTCTTGCCCAGCTCGTTGTTGTAACGTGCACATGCCGTCCTGGCATTCAGTGCACAGTGAAAGCAATCGCAAAAGTCCAGCAGCTGCTGACTCCCAAACACAAGGCGCTGGCTATGTTCTTGCTACTCGACGACTCAACGCAGCCCTTCATTTCTGCAGTTGCCATCGAGGTCTCTGCATGTCGGAGACTGAGAGGACGAGCACGAGTTTCCCACGAGGGGCTGCATCAGGAGGAATTCAAAACTCAGGGAATTTGCCCTGGAACACCTTCCATAAGGATGCTAGAATGGAATTGAAGAGGCAGGCGAGCGGCCACCACGGTCCTCTAGCAGTCCTTAGGGTGCGCGCAGAAGCCCGGTGCTCTGCGGCTTCGTTCTTCGCCCTCGTGCAAGCTACCGCTCTGTCCGGCTCCCGGAGCAGGAGAAGCGGCTGCTTCGCGCACACAGCAGCGGAGCGGCATCCGTAGGCTCCGAAGCGCTGCTTCAGCCGAAAGACGCCGGCCACCGGCGCTTGGCTTCGGACAGCTCCGGAGAGCCGTAGTGTGCGTCTGCACTAGACTGCATCATAGCGATAAGCTTTGGCATTGTGTCTCGCAGAGAGATAGCTTAGGAGCGCAGCGCACTTATGCCTCCCTTGTCCAGAAACACGATTTTACTGCACACTCCAAAAACAGTACTCTTCCCAGGGCAATATATAAGCTGCTTTCTGACGGCCGTGATCTTTCGATTACTCTTGCGCAGCTCGTTGTTGCAGAGTGCACGTGCCTTCCTGGAATTCAGTGCACAGTGAAAGCAATCGCAAAAGTCCAGCAGCTGCTGACTCCCAAACACAAGGCGCTGGCTATGTTCTTGCTTCTCGACAACTCAACGCAGCCCTTCATTTCTGCAGTTGCCATCGAGGTCTCTGCATGTCGGAGACTCAGAGGACGAGCACGAGTTTCCCAGGAGGGGCTGCATCAGGAGGAATTCAAAACTCCAGAAAATTGTCCTGGAACACCTTCCATAAGGATGATAGAAGGGAATTGAAGAGGCAGGCGAGCGGCCACGACCGTCCTCTAGCAGTCCTTCGGGTGTGCGCAAAAGCCCGGTGCTCTTCGGCTTCGTTCTTCGCCCCCGTACAAGCTACCGCTCTGTCCGGCTCCCGGAGCAGGAGAAGCGGCTGCTTCGCGCACACAACAGCGGAGCGTCAGCCCTACGCTCCGAAGCGCTGCTTCAGCCGAAAGACGCCGGCCACCGGCGCTTGGCTTCGGACAGCACCGGAGAGCCGTAGTGTGCGTCTGCACTAGACTGCATGATAGCGATAAGCTTTGGCAGTGTGTCTCGCAGGGAGATAGCTTAGGAGCGCAGCGCACTTATGCCTCCCTTGTCCAGAAACACGGATTTGCTGCACACTCCAAAAACACTGCTCTTTCCATGGTACTATGTAAGCTGCTGTCTGACGCCCGTTCTCTTCTGCCCACTCTTGCCCAGCTGGTTGTTGCAGCGTGCACGTGCCTTCCTGGCATTCAGTGCACAGTGAAAGCAATCGCAAAAGTCCAGCAGCTGCTGACTCCCAAACACAAGGCGCTTGTCTACGTTTTTGCTTCTCGACAACTCAACGCAAACCTTCATTTCTGCAGCTGCCATCGAGTTTTCTGCATCTCGAGCCTTCTGAGACGAGCACCAATTTCCCAGGAGGGGCTGCATCAGGACGAAGTCAAAACCCAGAAAAGTTGTCTCGGAACACCTTCAATAAAGCATGCCAGCAGTGCATTGAAAAGGCAGGTAGCTTTAGCCACCGTCCTCTAGCAGTTGCGAAGCTGTGCACACAATGTCGTCTGCCTGCGGCAACGTTCTTCGCCCTCGTGCAAGCTACCGCTCTGTCCGGCTCCCGGAGCAGGAGAAGCGGCTGCTTCGCGCACACAACAGCGGAGCGGCAGCCCTACGCTCCGAAGCGCTGCTTCAGCCGAAAGACGCCGGCCACCGGCGCTTGGCTTCGGACAGCTCCGGAGAGCCGTAGTGTGCGTCTGCAACTAGACTGCATCATAGCGAAAAGCTTTGGCAGTGTGTCTCGCAGGGAGATAGCTTAGGAGCGCAGCGCACTTATGCCTCCCTTGTCCAGAAACACGATTTTACTGCACACTCCAAAAACAGTACTCTTCCCAGGGCAATATATAAGCTGCTTTCTGACGGCCGTGATCTTTCGATTACTCTTGCGCAGCTCGTTGTTTTAACGTGCACGTGCCGTCCTGGCATTCAGTGCACAGTGAAAGCAATCGCAAAAGTCCAGCAGCTGCTGACTCCCAAACACAAGGCGCTGGCTATGTTCTTGCTTCTCCACACTTCAACAGAGTCCTTCATTTCTGCAGCTGCCATCGAGTTTTCTGCATCTCGAGCCTTCTGGGACGAGCACCAATTTCCCAGGAGGGGCTGCATCAGGACGAAGTCAAAACCCAGGAAAGTTGTCTCGGAACACCTTCAATAAAGCATGCCAGCAGTGCATTGAAAAGGCAGGGAGCTTTAGCCACCGTCCTCTAGCAGTCGCAAGGCTGTGCACACAATGTCGTCTGCCTGCGGCAACGTTCTTCGCCCTCGTGCAAGCTACCGCTCTGTCTGGCTCCCGGAGCAGGAGAAGCGGCTGCTTCGCGCACACAACAGCGGAGCGGCAGCCCTTCGCTCCGAAGCGCTGCTTCAGCCGAAAGACGCCGGCCACCGGCGCTTGGCTTCGGACAGCACCGGAGAGTCGTAGTGTGCGTCTGCACTAGACTGCATGATAGCGATAAGCTTTGGCAGTGTGTCTCGCAGGGAGATAGCTTAGGAGCGCAGCGCACTTATGCCTCCCTTGTCCAGAAACACGGATTTGCTGCACACTCCAAAAACACTGCTCTTTCCATGGTACTATGTAAGCTGCTGTCTGACGCCCGTTCTCTTCTGCCCACTCTTGCCCAGCTGGTTGTTGCAGCGTGCACGTGCCTTCCTGGCATTCAGTGCACAGTTAAAGCAATCGCAAAAGTCCAGCAGCTGCTGACTCCCAAACACAAGGCGCTGGCTATGTTCTTGCTTCTCCACACTTCAACAGAGTCCTTCATTTCTGCAGCTGCCATCGAGTTTTCTGCATCTCGAGCCTTCTGGGACGAGCACCAATTTCCCAAGAGGGGCTGCATCAGGACGAAGTCAAAACCCAGGAAAATTGTCTCGGAACACCTTCAATAAAGCATGCCAGCAGTGCATTGAAAAGGCAGGGAGCTTTAGCCACCGTCCTCTACCAGTCGCAAGGCTGTGCACACAATGTCGTCTCCCTGCGGCAACGTTCTTCGCCCTCGTACAAGCTACCGCTCTGTCCGGCTCCCGGAGCAGGAGAAGCGGCTGCTTCGCGCACACAGCAGCGGAGCGGCAGCCCTACGCTCCGAAGCGCTGCTTCAGCCGAAAGACGCCGGCCACCGGCGCTTGGCTTCGGACAGCTCCGGAGAGCCGTAGTGTGCGTCTGCAACTAGACTGCATCATAGCGAAAAGCTTTGGCAGTGTGTCTCGCAGGGAGATAGCTTAGGAGCGCAGCGCACTTATGCCTCCCTTGTCCAGAAACACGATTTTACTGCACACTCTAAAAACAGTACTCTTCCCAGGGCAATATATAAGCTGCTTTCTGACGGCCGTGATCTTTCGATTACTCTTGCGCAGCTCGTTGTTTTAACGTGCACATGCCGTCCTGGCATTCAGTGCACAGTGAAAGCAATCGCAAAAGTCCAGCAGCTGCTGACTCCCAAACACAAGGCGCTGGCTATGTTCTTGCTTCTCGACAACTCAACGCAGCCCTTCATTTCTGCAGTTGCCATCGAGGTCTCTGCATGTCGGAGACTCAGAGGACGAGCACGAGTTTCCCAGGAGGGGCTGCATCAGGAGGAATTCAAAACTCCAGAAAATTGTCCTGGAACACCTTCCATAAGGATGATAGAAGGGAATTGAAGAGGCAGGCGAGCGGCCACGACCGTCCTCTAGCAGTCCTTCGGGTGTGCGCAAAAGCCCGGTGCTCTTCGGCTTCGTTCTTCGCCCCCGTACAAGCTACCGCTCTGTCCGGCTCCCGGAGCAGGAGAAGCGGCTGCTTCGCGCACACAACAGCGGAGCGGCAGCCCTACGCTCCGAAGCGCTGCTTCAGCCGAAAGACGCCGGCCACCGGCGCTTGGCTTCGGACAGCACCGGAGAGCCGTAGTGTGCGTCTGCACTAGACTGCATGATAGCGATAAGCTTTGGCAGTGTGTCTCGCAGGGAGATAGCTTAGGAGCGCAGCGCACTTATGCCTCCCTTGTCCAGAAACACGGATTTGCTGCACACTCCAAAAACACTGCTCTTTCCATGGTACTATGTAAGCTGCTGTCTGACGCCCGTTCTCTTCTGCCCACTCTTGCCCAGCTGGTTGTTGCAGCGTGCACGTGCCTTCCTGGCATTCAGTGCACAGTGAAAGCAATCGCAAAAGTCCAGCAGCTGCTGACTCCCAAACACAAGGCGCTTGTCTACGTTTTTGCTTCTCGACAACTCAACGCAAACCTTCATTTCTGCAGCTGCCATCGAGTTTTCTGCATCTCGAGCCTTCTGGGACGAGCACCAATTTCCCAGGAGGGGCTGCATCAGGACGAAGTCAAAACCCAGAAAAGTTGTCTCGGAACACCTTCAATAAAGCATGCCAGCAGTGCATTGAAAAGGCAGGTAGCTTTAGCCACCGTCCTCTAGCAGTCGCGAAGCTGTGCACACAATGTCGTCTGCCTGCGGCAACGTTCTTCGCCCTCGTGCAAGCTACCGCTCTGTCCGGCTCCCGGAGCAGGAGAAGCGGCTGCTTCGCGCACACAACAGCGGAGCGGCAGCCGTACGCTCCGAAGCGCTGCTTCAGCCGAAAGACGCCGGCCACCGGCGCTTGGCTTCGGACAGCTCCGGAGAGCCGTAGTGTGCGTCTGCAACTAGACTGCATCATAGCGAAAAGCTTTGGCAGTGTGTCTCGCAGGGAGATAGCTTAGGAGCGCAGCGCACTTATGCCTCCCTTGTCCAGAAACACGATTTTACTGCACACTCCAAAAACACTGCTCTTTCCAGGGCAATAGAGAAGCTGCTTTCTGACGGCCGTGATCTTTCGATTACTCTTGCCCAGCTCGTTGTTTTAACGTGCACGTGCCGTCCTGGCATTCAGTGCACAGTGAAAGCAATCGCAAAAGTCCAGCAGCTGCTGACTCCCAAACACAAGGCGCTTGTCTACGTTTTTGCTTCTCGACAACTCAACGCAAACCTTCATTTCTGCAGCTGCCATCGAGTTTTCTGCATCTCGAGCCTTCTGGGACGAGCACCAATTTCCCAGGAGGGGCTGCATCAGGACGAAGTCAAAACCCAGGAAAGTTGTCTCGGAACACCTTCAATAAAGCATGCCAGCAGTGCATTGAAAAGGCAGGGAGCTTTAGCCACCGTCCTCTAGCAGTCGCAAGGCTGTGCACACAATGTCGTCTGCCTGCGGCAACGTTCTTCGCCCACGTGCAAGCTACCGCTCTGTCCGGCTCCCGGAGCAGGAGAAGCGGCTGCTTCGCGCACACAACAGCGGAGCGGCAGCCCTTCGCTCCGAAGTGCTGCTTCAGCCGAAAGACGCCGGCCACCGGCGCTTGGCTTCGGACAGCACCGGAGAGCCGTAGTGTGCGTCTGCACTAGACTGCATGATAGCGATAAGCTTTGGCAGTGTGTCTCGCAGGGAGATAGCTTAGGAGCGCAGCGCACTTATGCCTCCCTTGTCCAGAAACACGGATTTGCTGCACACTCCAAAAACACTGCTCTTTCCATGGTACTATGTAAGCTGCTGTCTGACGCCCGTTCTCTTCTGCCCACTCTTGCCCAGCTGGTTGTTGCAGCGTGCACGTGCCTTCCTGGCATTCAGTGCACAGTGAAAGCAATCGCAAAAGTCCAGCAGCTGCTGACTCCCAAACACAAGGCGCTGGCTATGTTCTTGCTTCTCCACACTTCAACAGAGTCCTTCATTTCTGCAGCTGCCATCGAGTTTTCTGCATCTCGAGCCTTCTGGGACGAGCACCAATTTCCCAAGAGGGGCTGCATCAGGACGAAGTCAAAACCCAGGAAAATTGTCTCGGAACACCTTCAATAAAGCATGCCAGCAGTGCATTGAAAAGGCAGGGAGCTTTAGCCACCGTCCTCTACCAGTCGCAAGGCTGTGCACACAATGTCGTCTCCCTGCGGCAACGTTCTTCGCCCTCGTACAAGCTACCGCTCTGTCCGGCTCCCGGAGCAGGAGAAGCGGCTGCTTCGCGCACACAGCAGCGGAGCGGCAGCCCTACGCTCCGAAGCGCTGCTTCAGCCGAAAGACGCCGGCCACCGGCGCTTGGCTTCGGACAGCTCCGGAGAGCCGTAGTGTGCGTCTGCAACTAGACTGCATCATAGCGAAAAGCTTTGGCAGTGTGTCTCGCAGGGAGATAGCTTAGGAGCGCAGCGCACTTATGCCTCCCTTGTCCAGAAACACGATTTTACTGCACACTCCAAAAACAGTACTCTTCCCAGGGCAATATATAAGCTGCTTTCTGACGGCCGTGATCTTTCGATTACTCTTGCCCAGCTCGTTGTTTTAACGTGCACATGCCGTCCTGGCATTCAGTGCACAGTGAAAGCAATCGCAAAAGTCCAGCAGCTGCTGACTCCCAAACACAAGGCGCTGGCTATGTTCTTGCTTCTCGACAACTCAACGCAGCCCTTCATTTCTGCAGTTGCCATCGAGGTCTCTGCATGTCGGAGACTCAGAGGACGAGCACGAGTTTCCCAGGAGGGGCTGCATCAGGAGGAATTCAAAACTCCAGAAAATTGTCCTGGAACACCTTCCATAAGGATGATAGAAGGGAATTGAAGAGGCAGGCGAGCGGCCACGACCGTCCTCTAGCAGTCCTTCGGGTGTGCGCAAAAGCCCGGTGCTCTTCGGCTTCGTTCTTTGCCCCCGTACAAGCTACCGCTCTATCCGGCTCCCGGAGCAGGAGAAGCGGCTGCTTCGCGCACACAACAGCGGAGCGGCAGCCGTACGCTCCGAAGCGCTGCTTCAGCCGAAAGACGCCGGCCACCGGCGCTTGGCTTCGGACAGCACCGGAGAGCCGTAGTGTGCGTCTGCACTAGACTGCATGATAGCGATAAGCTTTGGCAGTGTGTCTCGCAGGGAGATAGCTTAGGAGCGCAGCGCACTTATGCCTCCCTTGTCCAGAAACACGATTTTACTGCACACTCCAAAAACACTGCTCTTTCCATGGTACTATGTAAGCTGCTGTCTGACGCCCGTTCTCTTCTGCCCACTCTTGCCCAGCTGGTTGTTGCAGCGTGCACGTGCCTTCCTGGCATTAAGAGCACAGTGAAAGCAATCGCAAAAGTCCAGCAGCTGCTGACTCCCAAACACAAGGCGTTTGTCTACGTTTTTGCTTCTCGACAACTCAACGCAAACCTTCATTTCTGCAGCTGCCATCGAGTTTTCTGCATCTCGAGCCTTCTGGGACGAGCACCAATTTCCCAGGAGGGGCTGCATCAGGACGAAGTCAAAACCCAGAAAAGTTGTCTCGGAACACCTTCAATAAAGCATGCCAGCAGTGCATTGAAAAGGCAGGTAGCTTTAGCCACCGTCCTCTAGCAGTCGCGAAGCTGTGCACACAATGTCGTCTGCCTGCGGCAACGTTCTTCGCCCTCGTGCAAGCTACCGCTCTGTCCGGCTCCCGGAGCAGGAGAAGCGGCTGCTTCGCGCACACAACAGCGGAGCGGCAGCCCTACGCTCCGAAGCGCTGCTTCAGCCGAAAGACGCCGGCCACCGGCGCTTGGCTTCGGACAGCTCCGGAGAGCCGTAGTGTGCGTCTGCAACTAGACTGCATCATAGCGAAAAGCTTTGGCAGTGTGTCTCGCAGGGAGATAGCTTAGGAGCGCAGCGCACTTATGCCTCCCTTGTCCAGAAACACGATTTTACTGCACACTCCAAAAACAGTATTCTTCCCAGGGCAATAGAGAAGCTGCTTTCTGACGGCCGTGATCTTTCGATTACTCTTGCGCAGCTCGTTGTTTTAACGTGCACGTGCCGTCCTGGCATTCAGTGCACAGTGAAAGCAATCGCAAAAGTCCAGCAGCTGCTGACTCCCAAACACAAGGCGCTGGCTATGTTCTTGCTTCTCCACACTTCAACAGAGTCCTTCATTTCTGCAGCTGCCATCGAGTTTTCTGCATCTCGAGCCTTCTGGGACGAGCACCAATTTCCCAAGCGGGGCTGCATCAGGACGAAGTCAAAACCCAGGAAAATTGTCTCGGAACACCTTCAATAAAGCATGCCAGCAGTGCATTGAAAAGGCAGGGAGCTTTAGCCACCGTCCTCTACCAGTCGCAAGGCTGTGCACACAATGTCGTCTCCCTGCGGCAACGTTCTTCGCCCTCGTACAAGCTACCGCTCTGTCCGGCTCCCGGAGCAGGAGAAGCGGCTGCTTCGCGCACACAACAGCGGAGCGGCAGCCCTACGCTCCGAAGCGCTGCTTCAGCCGAAAGACGCCGGCCACCGGCGCTTGGCTTCGGACAGCTCCGGAGAGCCGTAGTGTGCGTCTGCAACTAGACTGCATCATAGCGAAAAGCTTTGGCAGTGTGTCTCGCAGGGAGATAGCTTAGGAGCGCAGCGCACTTATGCCTCCCTTGTCCAGAAACACGATTTTACTGCACACTCCAAAAACAGTACTCTTCCCAGGGCAATATATAAGCTGCTTTCTGACGGCCGTGATCTTTCGATTACTCTTGCCCAGCTCGTTGTTTTAACGTGCACATGCCGTCCTGGCATTCAGTGCACAGTGAAAGCAATCGCAAAAGTCCAGCAGCTGCTGACTCCCAAACACAAGGCGCTGGCTATGTTCTTGCTTCTCGACAACTCAACGCAGCCCTTCATTTCTGCAGTTGCCATCGAGGTCTCTGCATGTCGGAGACTCAGAGGACGAGCACGAGTTTCCCAGGAGGGGCTGCATCAGGAGGAATTCAAAACTCCAGAAAATTGTCCTGGAACACCTTCCATAAGGATGATAGAAGGGAATTGAAGAGGCAGGCGAGCGGCCACGACCGTCCTCTAGCAGTCCTTCGGGTGTGCGCAAAAGCCCGGTGCTCTTCGGCTTCGTTCTTCGCCCCCGTACAAGCTACCGCTCTGTCCGGCTCCCGGAGCAGGAGAAGCGGCTGCTTCGCGCACACAGCAGCGGAGCGGCAGCCCTACGCTCCGAAGCGCTGCTTCAGCCGAAAGACGCCGGCCACCGGCGCTTGGCTTCGGACAGCACCGGAGAGCCGTAGTGTGCGTCTGCACTAGACTGCATGATAGCGATAAGCTTTGGCAGTGTGTCTCGCAGGGAGATAGCTTAGGAGCGCAGCGCACTTATGCCTCCCTTGTCCAGAAACACGGATTTGCTGCACACTCCAAAAACACTGCTCTTTCCATGGTACTATGTAAGCTGCTGTCTGACGCCCGTTCTCTTCTGCCCACTCTTGCCCAGCTGGTTGTTGCAGCGTGCACGTGCCTTCCTGGCATTAAGAGCACAGTGAAAGCAATCGCAAAAGTCCAGCAGCTGCTGACTCCCAAACACAAGGCGCTTGTCTACGTTTTTGCTTCTCGACAACTCAACGCAAACCTTCATTTCTGCAGCTGCCATCGAGTTTTCTGCATCTCGAGCCTTCTGGGACGAGCACCAATTTCCCAGGAGGGGCTGCATCAGGACGAAGTCAAAACCCAGAAAAGTTGTCTCGGAACACCTTCAATAAAGCATGCCAGCAGTGCATTGAAAAGGCAGGTAGCTTTAGCCACCGTCCTCTAGCAGTCGCGAAGCTGTGCACACAATGTCGTCTGCCTGCGGCAACGTTCTTCGCCCTCGTGCAAGCTACCGCTCTGTCCGGCTCCCGGAGCAGGAGAAGCGGCTGCTTCGCGCACACAGCAGCGGAGCGGCAGCCCTACGCTCCGAAGCGCTGCTTCAGCCGAAAGACGCCGGCCACCGGCGCTTGGCTTCGGACAGCTGCGGAGAGCCGTAGTGTGCGTCTGCAACTAGACTGCATCATAGCGAAAAGCTTTGGCAGTGTGTCTCGCAGGGAGATAGCTTAGGAGCGCAGCGCACTTATGCCTCCCTTGTCCAGAAACACGATTTTACTGCACACTCCAAAAACAGTACTCTTCCCAGGGCAATATATAAGCTGCTTTCTGACGGCCGTGATCTTTCGATTACTCTTGCGCAGCTCGTTGTTTTAACGTGCACGTGCCGTCCTGGCATTCAGTGCACAGTGAAAGCAATCGCAAAAGTCCAGCAGCTGCTGACTCCCAAACACAAGGCGCTGGCTATGTTCTTGCTTCTCGACAACTCAACGCAGCCCTTCATTTCTGCAGTTGCCATCGAGGTCTCTGCATGTCGGAGACTCAGAGGACGAGCACGAGTTTCCCAGGAGGGGCTGCATCAGGAGGAATTCAAAACTCCAGAAAATTGTCCTGGAACACCTTCCATAAGGATGATAGAAGGGAATTGAAGAGGCAGGCGAGCGGCCACGACCGTCCTCTAGCAGTCCTTCGGGTGTGCGCAAAAGCCCGGTGCTCTTCGGCTTCGTTCTTCGCCCCCGTACAAGCTACCGCTCTGTCCGGCTCCCGGAGCAGGAGAAGCGGCTGCTTCGCGCACACAACAGCGGAGCGGCAGCCCTACGCTCCGAAGCGCTGCTTCAGCCGAAAGACGCCGGCCACCGGCGCTTGGCTTCGGACAGCACCGGAGAGCCGTAGTGTGCGTCTGCACTAGACTGCATGATAGCGATAAGCTTTGGCAGTGTGTCTCGCAGGGAGATAGCTTAGGAGCGCAGCGCACTTATGCCTCCCTTGTCCAGAAACACGGATTTGCTGCACACTCCAAAAACACTGCTCTTTCCATGGTACTATGTAAGCTGCTGTCTGACGCCCGTTCTCTTCTGCCCACTCTTGCCCAGCTGGTTGTTGCAGCGTGCACGTGCCTTCCTGGCATTCAGTGCACAGTGAAAGCAATCGCAAAAGTCCAGCAGCTGCTGACTCCCAAACACAAGGCGCTTGTCTACGTTTTTGCTTCTCGACAACTCAACGCAAACCTTCATTTCTGCAGCTGCCATCGAGTTTTCTGCATCTCGAGCCTTCTGGGACGAGCACCAATTTCCCAGGAGGGGCTGCATCAGGACGAAGTCAAAACCCAGAAAAGTTGTCTCGGAACACCTTCAATAAAGCATGCCAGCAGTGCATTGAAAAGGCAGGTAGCTTTAGCCACCGTCCTCTAGCAGTCGCGAAGCTGTGCACACAATGTCGTCTGCCTGCGGCAACGTTCTTCGCCCTCGTGCAAGCTACCGCTCTGTCCGGCTCCCGGAGCAGGAGAAGCGGCTGCTTCGCGCACACAACAGCGGAGCGGCAGCCGTACGCTCCGAAGCGCTGCTTCAGCCGAAAGACGCCGGCCACCGGCGCTTGGCTTCGGACAGCTGCGGAGAGCCGTAGTGTGCGTCTGCAACTAGACTGCATCATAGCGAAAAGCTTTGGCAGTGTGTCTCGCAGGGAGATAGCTTAGGAGCGCAGCGCACTTATGCCTCCCTTGTCCAGAAACACGATTTTACTGCACACTCCAAAAACACTGCTCTTTCCAGGGCAATAGAGAAGCTGCTTTCTGACGGCCGTGATCTTTCGATTACTCTTGCCCAGCTCGTTGTTTTAACGTGCACGTGCCGTCCTGGCATTCAGTGCACAGTGAAAGCAATCGCAAAAGTCCAGCAGCTGCTGACTCCCAAACACAAGGCGCTTGTCTACGTTTTTGCTTCTCGACAACTCAACGCAAACCTTCATTTCTGCAGCTGCCATCGAGTTTTCTGCATCTCGAGCCTTCTGGGACGAGCACCAATTTCCCAGGAGGGGCTGCATCAGGACGAAGTCAAAACCCAGGAAAGTTGTCTCGGAACACCTTCAATAAAGCATGCCAGCAGTGCATTGAAAAGGCAGGGAGCTTTAGCCACCGTCCTCTAGCAGTCGCAAGGCTGTGCACACAATGTCGTCTGCCTGCGGCAACGTTCTTCGCCCACGTGCAAGGTACCGCTCTGTCCGGCTCCCGGAGCAGGAGAAGCGGCTGCTTCGCGCACACAACAGCGGAGCGGCAGCCCTTCGCTCCGAAGCGCTGCTTCAGCCGAAAGACGCCGGCCACCGGCGCTTGGCTTCGGACAGCACCGGAGAGCCGTAGTGTGCGTCTGCACTAGACTGCATGATAGCGATAAGCTTTGGCAGTGTGTCTCGCAGGGAGATAGCTTAGGAGCGCAGCGCACTTATGCCTCCCTTGTCCAGAAACACGGATTTGCTGCACACTCCAAAAACACTGCTCTTTCCATGGTACTATGTAAGCTGCTGTCTGACGCCCGTTCTCTTCTGCCCACTCTTGCCCAGCTGGTTGTTGCAGCGTGCACGTGCCTTCCTGGCATTCAGTGCACAGTGAAAGCAATCGCAAAAGTCCAGCAGCTGCTGACTCCCAAACACAAGGCGCTGGCTATGTTCTTGCTTCTCCACACTTCAACAGAGTCCTTCATTTCTGCAGCTGCCATCGAGTTTTCTGCATCTCGAGCCTTCTGGGACGAGCACCAATTTCCCAAGAGGGGCTGCATCAGGACGAAGTCAAAACCCAGGAAAATTGTCTCGGAACACCTTCAATAAAGCATGCCAGCAGTGCATTGAAAAGGCAGGGAGCTTTAGCCACCGTCCTCTACCAGTCGCAAGGCTGTGCACACAATGTCGTCTCCCTGCGGCAACGTTCTTCGCCCTCGTACAAGCTACCGCTCTGTCCGGCTCCCGGAGCAGGAGAAGCGGCTGCTTCGCGCACACAGCAGCGGAGCGGCAGCCCTACGCTCCGAAGCGCTGCTTCAGCCGAAAGACGCCGGCCACCGGCGCTTGGCTTCGGACAGCTCCGGAGAGCCGTAGTGTGCGTCTGCAACTAGACTGCATCATAGCGAAAAGCTTTGGCAGTGTGTCTCGCAGGGAGATAGCTTAGGAGCGCAGCGCACTTATGCCTCCCTTGTCCAGAAACACGATTTTACTGCACACTCCAAAAACAGTACTCTTCCCAGGGCAATATATAAGCTGCTTTCTGACGGCCGTGATCTTTCGATTACTCTTGCCCAGCTCGTTGTTTTAACGTGCACATGCCGTCCTGGCATTCAGTGCACAGTGAAAGCAATCGCAAAAGTCCAGCAGCTGCTGACTCCCAAACACAAGGCGCTGGCTATGTTCTTGCTTCTCGACAACTCAACGCAGCCCTTCATTTCTGCAGTTGCCATCGAGGTCTCTGCATGTCGGAGACTCAGAGGACGAGCACGAGTTTCCCAGGAGGGGCTGCATCAGGAGGAATTCAAAACTCCAGAAAATTGTCCTGGAACACCTTCCATAAGGATGATAGAAGGGAATTGAAGAGGCAGGCGAGCGGCCACGACCGTCCTCTAGCAGTCCTTCGGGTGTGCGCAAAAGCCCGGTGCTCTTCGGCTTCGTTCTTCGCCCCCGTACAAGCTACCGCTCTGTCCGGCTCCCGGAGCAGGAGAAGCGGCTGCTTCGCGCACACAACAGCGGAGCGGCAGCCGTACGCTCCGAAGCGCTGCTTCAGCCGAAAGACGCCGGCCACCGGCGCTTGGCTTCGGACAGCACCGGAGAGCCGTAGTGTGCGTCTGCACTAGACTGCATGATAGCGATAAGCTTTGGCAGTGTGTCTCGCAGGGAGATAGCTTAGGAGCGCAGCGCACTTATGCCTCCCTTGTCCAGAAACACGGATTTGCTGCACACTCCAAAAACACTGCTCTTTCCATGGTACTATGTAAGCTGCTGTCTGACGCCCGTTCTCTTCTGCCCACTCTTGCCCAGCTGGTTGTTGCAGCGTGCACGTGCCTTCCTGGCATTAAGAGCACAGTGAAAGCAATCGCAAAAGTCCAGCAGCTGCTGACTCCCAAACACAAGGCGCTTGTCTACGTTTTTGCTTCTCGACAACTCAACGCAAACCTTCATTTCTGCAGCTGCCATCGAGTTTTCTGCATCTCGAGCCTTCTGGGACGAGCACCAATTTCCCAGGAGGGGCTGCATCAGGACGAAGTCAAAACCCAGAAAAGTTGTCTCGGAACACCTTCAATAAAGCATGCCAGCAGTGCATTGAAAAGGCAGGTAGCTTTAGCCACCGTCCTCTAGCAGTCGCGAAGCTGTGCACACAATGTCGTCTGCCTGCGGCAACGTTCTTCGCCCTCGTGCAAGCTACCGCTCTGTCCGGCTCCCGGAGCAGGAGAAGCGGCTGCTTCGCGCACACAGCAGCGGAGCGGCAGCCCTACGCTCCGAAGCGCTGCTTCAGCCGAAAGACGCCGGCCACCGGCGCTTGGCTTCGGACAGCTGCGGAGAGCCGTAGTGTGCGTCTGCAACTAGACTGCATCATAGCGAAAAGCTTTGGCAGTGTGTCTCGCAGGGAGATAGCTTAGGAGCGCAGCGCACTTATGCCTCCCTTGTCCAGAAACACGATTTTACTGCACACTCCAAAAACAGTACTCTTCCCAGGGCAATATATAAGCTGCTTTCTGACGGCCGTGATCTTTCGATTACTCTTGCGCAGCTCGTTGTTTTAACGTGCACGTGCCGTCCTGGCATTCAGTGCACAGTGAAAGCAATCGCAAAAGTCCAGCAGCTGCTGACTCCCAAACACAAGGCGCTGGCTATGTTCTTGCTTCTCGACAACTCAACGCAGCCCTTCATTTCTGCAGTTGCCATCGAGGTCTCTGCATGTCGGAGACTCAGAGGACGAGCACGAGTTTCCCAGGAGGGGCTGCATCAGGAGGAATTCAAAACTCCAGAAAATTGTCCTGGAACACCTTCCATAAGGATGATAGAAGGGAATTGAAGAGGCAGGCGAGCGGCCACGACCGTCCTCTAGCAGTCCTTCGGGTGTGCGCAAAAGCCCGGTGCTCTTCGGCTTCGTTCTTCGCCCCCGTACAAGCTACCGCTCTGTCCGGCTCCCGGAGCAGGAGAAGCGGCTGCTTCGCGCACACAACAGCGGAGCGGCAGCCCTACGCTCCGAAGCGCTGCTTCAGCCGAAAGACGCCGGCCACCGGCGCTTGGCTTCGGACAGCACCGGAGAGCCGTAGTGTGCGTCTGCACTAGACTGCATGATAGCGATAAGCTTTGGCAGTGTGTCTCGCAGGGAGATAGCTTAGGAGCGCAGCGCACTTATGCCTCCCTTGTCCAGAAACACGGATTTGCTGCACACTCCAAAAACACTGCTCTTTCCATGGTACTATGTAAGCTGCTGTCTGACGCCCGTTCTCTTCTGCCCACTCTTGCCCAGCTGGTTGTTGCAGCGTGCACGTGCCTTCCTGGCATTCAGTGCACAGTGAAAGCAATCGCAAAAGTCCAGCAGCTGCTGACTCCCAAACACAAGGCGCTTGTCTACGTTTTTGCTTCTCGACAACTCAACGCAAACCTTCATTTCTGCAGCTGCCATCGAGTTTTCTGCATCTCGAGCCTTCTGGGACGAGCACCAATTTCCCAGGAGGGGCTGCATCAGGACGAAGTCAAAACCCAGAAAAGTTGTCTCGGAACACCTTCAATAAAGCATGCCAGCAGTGCATTGAAAAGGCAGGTAGCTTTAGCCACCGTCCTCTAGCAGTCGCGAAGCTGTGCACACAATGTCGTCTGCCTGCGGCAACGTTCTTCGCCCTCGTGCAAGCTACCGCTCTGTCCGGCTCCCGGAGCAGGAGAAGCGGCTGCTTCGCGCACACAACAGCGGAGCGGCAGCCGTACGCTCCGAAGCGCTGCTTCAGCCGAAAGACGCCGGCCACCGGCGCTTGGCTTCGGACAGCTGCGGAGAGCCGTAGTGTGCGTCTGCAACTAGACTGCATCATAGCGAAAAGCTTTGGCAGTGTGTCTCGCAGGGAGATAGCTTAGGAGCGCAGCGCACTTATGCCTCCCTTGTCCAGAAACACGATTTTACTGCACACTCCAAAAACACTGCTCTTTCCAGGGCAATAGAGAAGCTGCTTTCTGACGGCCGTGATCTTTCGATTACTCTTGCCCAGCTCGTTGTTTTAACGTGCACGTGCCGTCCTGGCATTCAGTGCACAGTGAAAGCAATCGCAAAAGTCCAGCAGCTGCTGACTCCCAAACACAAGGCGCTTGTCTACGTTTTTGCTTCTCGACAACTCAACGCAAACCTTCATTTCTGCAGCTGCCATCGAGTTTTCTGCATCTCGAGCCTTCTGGGACGAGCACCAATTTCCCAGGAGGGGCTGCATCAGGACGAAGTCAAAACCCAGGAAAGTTGTCTCGGAACACCTTCAATAAAGCATGCCAGCAGTGCATTGAAAAGGCAGGGAGCTTTAGCCACCGTCCTCTAGCAGTCGCAAGGCTGTGCACACAATGTCGTCTGCCTGCGGCAACGTTCTTCGCCCACGTGCAAGGTACCGCTCTGTCCGGCTCCCGGAGCAGGAGAAGCGGCTGCTTCGCGCACACAACAGCGGAGCGGCAGCCCTTCGCTCCGAAGCGCTGCTTCAGCCGAAAGACGCCGGCCACCGGCGCTTGGCTTCGGACAGCACCGGAGAGCCGTAGTGTGCGTCTGCAGTAGACTGCATGATAGCGATAAGCTTTGGCAGTGTGTCTCGCAGGGAGATAGCTTAGGAGCGCAGCGCACTTATGCCTCCCTTGTCCAGAAACACGGATTTGCTGCACACTCCAAAAACACTGCTCTTTCCATGGTACTATGTAAGCTGCTGTCTGACGCCCGTTCTCTTCTGCCCACTCTTGCCCAGCTGGTTGTTGCAGCGTGCACGTGCCTTCCTGGCATTCAGTGCACAGTGAAAGCAATCGCAAAAGTCCAGCAGCTGCTGACTCCCAAACACAAGGCGCTGGCTATGTTCTTGCTTCTCCACACTTCAACAGAGTCCTTCATTTCTGCAGCTGCCATCGAGTTTTCTGCATCTCGAGCCTTCTGGGACGAGCACCAATTTCCCAAGAGGGGCTGCATCAGGACGAAGTCAAAACCCAGGAAAATTGTCTCGGAACACCTTCAATAAAGCATGCCAGCAGTGCATTGAAAAGGCAGGGAGCTTTAGCCACCGTCCTCTACCAGTCGCAAGGCTGTGCACACAATGTCGTCTCCCTGCGGCAACGTTCTTCGCCCTCGTACAAGCTACCGCTCTGTCCGGCTCCCGGAGCAGGAGAAGCGGCTGCTTCGCGCACACAGCAGCGGAGCGGCAGCCCTACGCTCCGAAGCGCTGCTTCAGCCGAAAGACGCCGGCCACCGGCGCTTGGCTTCGGACAGCTCCGGAGAGCCGTAGTGTGCGTCTGCAACTAGACTGCATCATAGCGAAAAGCTTTGGCAGTGTGTCTCGCAGGGAGATAGCTTAGGAGCGCAGCGCACTTATGCCTCCCTTGTCCAGAAACACGATTTTACTGCACACTCCAAAAACAGTACTCTTCCCAGGGCAATATATAAGCTGCTTTCTGACGGCCGTGATCTTTCGATTACTCTTGCCCAGCTCGTTGTTTTAACGTGCACATGCCGTCCTGGCATTCAGTGCACAGTGAAAGCAATCGCAAAAGTCCAGCAGCTGCTGACTCCCAAACACAAGGCGCTGGCTATGTTCTTGCTTCTCGACAACTCAACGCAGCCCTTCATTTCTGCAGTTGCCATCGAGGTCTCTGCATGTCGGAGACTCAGAGGACGAGCACGAGTTTCCCAGGAGGGGCTGCATCAGGAGGAATTCAAAACTCCAGAAAATTGTCCTGGAACACCTTCCATAAGGATGATAGAAGGGAATTGAAGAGGCAGGCGAGCGGCCACGACCGTCCTCTAGCAGTCCTTCGGGTGTGCGCAAAAGCCCGGTGCTCTTCGGCTTCGTTCTTCGCCCCCGTACAAGCTACCGCTCTGTCCGGCTCCCGGAGCAGGAGAAGCGGCTGCTTCGCGCACACAACAGCGGAGCGGCAGCCGTACGCTCCGAAGCGCTGCTTCAGCCGAAAGACGCCGGCCACCGGCGCTTGGCTTCGGACAGCACCGGAGAGCCGTAGTGTGCGTCTGCACTAGACTGCATGATAGCGATAAGCTTTGGCAGTGTGTCTCGCAGGGAGATAGCTTAGGAGCGCAGCGCACTTATGCCTCCCTTGTCCAGAAACACGGATTTGCTGCACACTCCAAAAACACTGCTCTTTCCATGGTACTATGTAAGCTGCTGTCTGACGCCCGTTCTCTTCTGCCCACTCTTGCCCAGCTGGTTGTTGCAGCGTGCACGTGCCTTCCTGGCATTAAGAGCACAGTGAAAGCAATCGCAAAAGTCCAGCAGCTGCTGACTCCCAAACACAAGGCGTTTGTCTACGTTTTTGCTTCTCGACAACTCAACGCAAACCTTCATTTCTGCAGCTGCCATCGAGTTTTCTGCATCTCGAGCCTTCTGGGACGAGCACCAATTTCCCAGGAGGGGCTGCATCAGGACGAAGTCAAAACCCAGAAAAGTTGTCTCGGAACACCTTCAATAAAGCATGCCAGCAGTGCATTGAAAAGGCAGGTAGCTTTAGCCACCGTCCTCTAGCAGTCGCGAAGCTGTGCACACAATGTCGTCTGCCTGCGGCAACGTTCTTCGCCCTCGTGCAAGCTACCGCTCTGTCCGGCTCCCGGAGCAGGAGAAGCGGCTGCTTCGCGCACACAACAGCGGAGCGGCAGCCCTACGCTCCGAAGCGCTGCTTCAGCCGAAAGACGCCGGCCACCGGCGCTTGGCTTCGGACAGCTGCGGAGAGCCGTAGTGTGCGTCTGCACTAGACTGCATCATAGCGAAAAGCTTTGGCAGTGTGTCTCGCAGGGAGATAGCTTAGGAGCGCAGCGCACTTATGCCTCCCTTGTCCAGAAACACGATTTTACTGCACACTCCAAAAACAGTATTCTTCCCAGGGCAATAGAGAAGCTGCTTTCTGACGGCCGTGATCTTTCGATTACTCTTGCGCAGCTCGTTGTTTTAACGTGCACGTGCCGTCCTGGCATTCAGTGCACAGTGAAAGCAATCGCAAAAGTCCAGCAGCTGCTGACTCCCAAACACAAGGCGCTGGCTATGTTCTTGCTTCTCCACACTTCAACAGAGTCCTTCATTTCTGCAGCTGCCATCGAGTTTTCTGCATCTCGAGCCTTCTGGGACGAGCACCAATTTCCCAAGAGGGGCTGCATCAGGACGAAGTCAAAACCCAGGAAAATTGTCTCGGAACACCTTCAATAAAGCATGCCAGCAGTGCATTGAAAAGGCAGGGAGCTTTAGCCACCGTCCTCTACCAGTCGCAAGGCTGTGCACACAATGTCGTCTCCCTGCGGCAACGTTCTTCGCCCTCGTACAAGCTACCGCTCTGTCCGGCTCCCGGAGCAGGAGAAGCGGCTGCTTCGCGCACACAGCAGCGGAGCGGCAGCCCTACGCTCCGAAGCGCTGCTTCAGCCGAAAGACGCCGGCCACCGGCGCTTGGCTTCGGACAGCTCCGGAGAGCCGTAGTGTGCGTCTGCAACTAGACTGCATCATAGCGAAAAGCTTTGGCAGTGTGTCTCGCAGGGAGATAGTTTAGGAGCGCAGCGCACTTATGCCTCCCTTGTCCAGAAACACGATTTTACTGCACACTCCAAAAACAGTACTCTTCCCAGGGCAATATATAAGCTGCTTTCTGACGGCCGTGATCTTTCGATTACTCTTGCCCAGCTCGTTGTTTTAACGTGCACATGCCGTCCTGGCATTCAGTGCACAGTGAAAGCAATCGCAAAAGTCCAGCAGCTGCTGACTCCCAAACACAAGGCGCTGGCTATGTTCTTGCTTCTCGACAACTCAACGCAGCCCTTCATTTCTGCAGTTGCCATCGAGGTCTCTGCATGTCGGAGACTCAGAGGACGAGCACGAGTTTCCCAGGAGGGGCTGCATCAGGAGGAATTCAAAACTCCAGAAAATTGTCCTGGAACACCTTCCATAAGGATGATAGAAGGGAATTGAAGAGGCAGGCGAGCGGCCACGACCGTCCTCTAGCAGTCCTTCGGGTGTGCGCAAAAGCCCGGTGCTCTTCGGCTTCGTTCTTCGCCCCCGTACAAGCTACCGCTCTGTCCGGCTCCCGGAGCAGGAGAAGCGGCTGCTTCGCGCACACAGCAGCGGAGCGGCAGCCCTACGCTCCGAAGCGCTGCTTCAGCCGAAAGACGCCGGCCACCGGCGCTTGGCTTCGGACAGCACCGGAGAGCCGTAGTGTGCGTCTGCACTAGACTGCATGATAGCGATAAGCTTTGGCAGTGTGTCTCGCAGGGAGATAGCTTAGGAGCGCAGCGCACTTATGCCTCCCTTGTCCAGAAACACGGATTTGCTGCACACTCCAAAAACACTGCTCTTTCCATGGTACTATGTAAGCTGCTGTCTGACGCCCGTTCTCTTCTGCCCACTCTTGCCCAGCTGGTTGTTGCAGCGTGCACGTGCCTTCCTGGCATTAAGAGCACAGTGAAAGCAATCGCAAAAGTCCAGCAGCTGCTGACTCCCAAACACAAGGCGCTTGTCTACGTTTTTGCTTCTCGACAACTCAACGCAAACCTTCATTTCTGCAGCTGCCATCGAGTTTTCTGCATCTCGAGCCTTCTGGGACGAGCACCAATTTCCCAGGAGGGGCTGCATCAGGACGAAGTCAAAACCCAGAAAAGTTGTCTCGGAACACCTTCAATAAAGCATGCCAGCAGTGCATTGAAAAGGCAGGTAGCTTTAGCCACCGTCCTCTAGCAGTCGCGAAGCTGTGCACACAATGTCGTCTGCCTGCGGCAACGTTCTTCGCCCTCGTGCAAGCTACCGCTCTGTCCGGCTCCCGGAGCAGGAGAAGCGGCTGCTTCGCGCACACAGCAGCGGAGCGGCAGCCCTACGCTCCGAAGCGCTGCTTCAGCCGAAAGACGCCGGCCACCGGCGCTTGGCTTCGGACAGCTGCGGAGAGCCGTAGTGTGCGTCTGCAACTAGACTGCATCATAGCGAAAAGCTTTGGCAGTGTGTCTCGCAGGGAGATAGCTTAGGAGCGCAGCGCACTTATGCCTCCCTTGTCCAGAAACACGATTTTACTGCACACTCCAAAAACAGTACTCTTCCCAGGGCAATATATAAGCTGCTTTCTGACGGCCGTGATCTTTCGATTACTCTTGCGCAGCTCGTTGTTTTAACGTGCACGTGCCGTCCTGGCATTCAGTGCACAGTGAAAGCAATCGCAAAAGTCCAGCAGCTGCTGACTCCCAAACACAAGGCGCTGGCTATGTTCTTGCTTCTCCACACTTCAACAGAGTCCTTCATTTCTGCAGCTGCCATCGAGTTTTCTGCATCTCGAGCCTTCTGGGACGAGCACCAATTTCCCAGGAGGGGCTGCATCAGGACGAAGTCAAAACCCAGGAAAGTTGTCTCGGAACACCTTCAATAAAGCATGCCAGCAGTGCATTGAAAAGGCAGGTAGCTTTAGCCACCGTCCTCTAGCAGTCGCGAAGCTGTGCACACAATGTCGTCTGCCTGCGGCAACGTTCTTCGCCCTCGTGCAAGCTACCGCTCTGTCCGGCTCCCGGAGCAGGAGAAGCGGCTGCTTCGCGCACACAACAGCGGAGCGGCAGCCCTACGCTCCGAAGCGCTGCTTCAGCCGAAAGACGCCGGCCACCGGCGCTTGGCTTCGGACAGCTGCGGAGAGCCGTAGTGTGCGTCTGCAACTAGACTGCATCATAGCGAAAAGCTTTGGCAGTGTGTCTCGCAGGGAGATAGCTTAGGAGCGCAGCGCACTTATGCCTCCCTTGTCCAGAAACACGATTTTACTGCACACTCCAAAAACAGTACTCTTCCCAGGGCAATATATAAGCTGCTTTCTGACGGCCGTGATCTTTCGATTACTCTTGCGCAGCTCGTTGTTTTAACGTGCACGTGCCGTCCTGGCATTCAGTGCACAGTGAAAGCAATCGCAAAAGTCCAGCAGCTGCTGACTCCCAAACACAAGGCGCTGGCTATGTTCTTGCTTCTCCACACTTCAACAGAGTCCTTCATTTCTGCAGCTGCCATCGAGTTTTCTGCATCTCGAGCCTTCTGGGACGAGCACCAATTTCCCAGGAGGGGCTGCATCAGGACGAAGTCAAAACCCAGGAAAGTTGTCTCGGAACACCTTCAATAAAGCATGCCAGCAGTGCATTGAAAAGGCAGGGAGCTTTAGCCACCGTCCTCTAGCAGTCGCAAGGCTGTGCACACAATGTCGTCTGCCTGCGGCAACGTTCTTCGCCCACGTGCAAGCTACCGCTCTGTCCGGCTCCCGGAGCAGGAGAAGCGGCTGCTTCGCGCACACAACAGCGGAGCGGCAGCCCTTCGCTCCGAAGCGCTGCTTCAGCCGAAAGACGCCGGCCACCGGCGCTTGGCTTCGGACAGCTCCGGAGAGCCGTAGTGTGCGTCTGCACTAGACTGCATCGTAGCGAAAAGCTTTGGCAGTGTGTCTCGCAGGGAGATAGCTTAGGAGCGCAGCGCACTTATGCCTCCCTTGTCCAGAAACACGATTTTACTGCACACTCCAAAAACAGTACTCTTCCCAGGGCAATATGCCAGATGCTCTCTGATGCCCGTGCTCCCTTCCTACTCTTGCCCAGCTCGTTGTTGTAACGTGCACATGCCGTCCTGGCATTCAGTGCACAGTGAAAGCAATCGCAAAAGTCCAGCAGCTGCTGACTCCCAAACACAAGGCGCTGGCTATGTTCTTGCTACTCGACGACTCAACGCATGTTGAGGCGCGGCATGCGCTCCTCGCCGCGGCACTCCGAGCCGTGCTGGGCGGTGAGGGAAGAGAACGGGCGGCCGCTTTCCCCCGCAAGCTCTGCAGTTTCAGTTCGTGGCGCGCAGGGACAGACGAAGGCGACACGGGACTTGGGGGGGGAACGAGATGGTTTTATTCCATGAGCCCCAAGACCCCGGCGGGCGGGGGGGCAAAGGTTTTATACAGAACTCAGGAGGACGGGTGTAGGAACAGTAACCAATGAGGGAATAGCAGGGGAGGAGTTTAGGGCAGAACTAACATCTGGAAGCTGAGGAGGGGGCTAGAATGAATGACAGGGAAGGTTCTAGGGAAAGGGGCAGGGAAAGGGGGGTTGGGGGGGGAAACAGATATTAAACAAATATCAAATGAAAGAAAAACACACCACCGCATCTCCCTCTTTTACTTTACAAAAAGAAGGAGAATTTTGTGGTTTAAGCAAATTAATAAAACATGCAAATAATATAAAATCATATGATAACATTGTAAATTACTTAAAGGACATGAAAGACACATTATTGCATTTATAGGGCAGGAAGAGTAGTAACAGCTTAAATTAGACACAAGACTGCACAAAACTTGCTGTTTTGCTGTTCTGAGTAACAATTTAAAATAATGTAAATAATGTAAATAATTGAAATAGAATGAAATAATTGACAGAAATTAAACTAAAAAATTTAATTAGAATGATTAAAATTATAACTATCTAATTTGAATAAAATAATTAAATGGAATTATTGGAATTAAATATAATAAAAGATCAACTAAATATAACTAATAAATTTTTAAATTTCGCAGCAATGCAGCAAGCTTGAAGCGATATAGTAGCTGAGTGATTCCTGTAGCAATAATGGTTAAACACAGCCTTTAAGTTAAAAAATATCAGAAAAGACTGAATTAATTATAATTATAACAAAACAACTTAATATAAAATCAAATTGTAACATTACATATTATTAAAAAAACATAAATTGAAAGACATTAAAAAATGATAAACTAATTGTGATTATAACATATGAAACATATAAAAACTTCATCTGGAGTATATAAAATTGTCTTAAATGAGAGTCCAAATTAAGGGTACAAAGCACAGCAGGATTTGTGACTTCATCTGATTTAGAATTTGCTGCGTCGCGGCGTTTGCGATGTTCAGCTTCTTAAATTCTTAAAGCAGAGTCAGCGGATAACGGCGCTTGTTTTAAAGCAGAGTCAGCGGATAGCGATGTGGTTTGTTCAATTTGAATGTCCGTTTGAGAGGTGGGCATAATATCTTGAGTAATAATTAACTGGGATGATTTTTTTTTTTTCTATAAAATATAACTCAACAAACAGATTATTCAAAAATAATCAAAAGCAAAAAGAGGAATTCGTAGTTAAATAAAAAGGAGTATTGGGTAGGGTACATTAAGGAATAGGATAGGGGAATCAGACAATCACTTAATTAGTGATTGCCATGATTAACAGGGGGTATCGGTAAGGGGTGGACCGGGGCGCCGCCATTTCAGGGGGAAGACAAAATGACGGATCCTCAGTCCCGGGTTTCGGCTCCATTTCCTCGGGAGAAGATCCCTCCCGACCCTCCCCCCGGAGGACGAGCCCGAAGAAGGATGGGGAATATCCAACCCCGCCTCCCCCAACAGGGACTAGCCTCGTGCAGGGACGGTGCAGGGCTATTGGGGGAGAGATGGGACTGGCGGGAAACCAGGGGCGGAAAAGAAGGGTCAAGGCGGGAAATGGGTCCCGAGCGGCGTGGCCAGCGCCATCTTGAGAGGGGTGCCGGGCACACTGCACTTGGCCTGAGCAGTGTCCGGCAGGGCACTTGGGGCGGCTCGGCCACAGCAATCCCCAAGGGAGGATAGGAAAGGGTTTTAGGAAAGTCCGAGGGGATGGGGGCATAGGGAGCTTCACAGAAGCAAAAAGGGGAAATTTATAGGAGGGGGGGGGGGCCGCCCGACGCAGCTGGATGTCGGCGCAATGCGTGGGTGTAAAGGGCCCCTTTTAACAACTCTCCTATAGCTAACGTGTCGTCTTCTTAGCTGATCCCTACTGGTGTCTTTTCTACCCCCTCCGTCCAGCCCAGAATGGGGAGGGGAGGATAGAGAAGACAACTTTTTCGAGGAGAAGAAAAAGCGATCTAATCTAGGTCCCCACAGAAGACTAGGCGAAGGATAGCACTCAGTGCTAGCTTCTCCCAGAAAAAGAAAACCCACCCGCTTGCCAGGGACATGCACGGCTACAGCCCCAGTCTGGGCGCAGACGGGGGTTAAAACGCGAGAAAAAAAAAGTGACAGACCCAGCCGCCCGTCGGGGCGACCCCCACCCCGTGTAGCCTACCTTACCTTGCAGGCTCGGACGGAGATGGCTTGAATCTTCTCCTCGACTCGATGGAAAAGTCGCGCTAAAAACTGGGGATGTTCCTTCTCTTTCGGTTTGGCCCTTCCGGAAGCCTGGGTGTTCCCGTTAAACCAAGACTCGTCCCCGAAGCCTTGGTTTCGGCCACTATCAGCCTCCGGTGGTCTCGCTGCAGATGCTGACCGAGGAATGAACCTCTTCTCGGTCAGCCCCTCTTCAGGCTCCCCCGAGCCGCTGCCAAAACCGCCCTCTGTGTTCTCGGGTAAGTCTGCCCGCCAAAAAGCTCTGCAGCCCGGCTGCCCGTGCAGCGCGGCTGCTCCCGGGCGGGAAGATGGCGAGAACAAAGAGGTCCCGGAGCCTCAATCTTTTTCGCTCGGCGCTCAGCTCCTCATAGCATCAGGCAGAGCTTTTACGGCCGTAGATGTTCCTCTTCCTTCCTTCTTCTTCTGTGAGGCGGGCGCCCCCACAAATTTGCCCGTTTTTTTTACAAGACGAAGGAGGGAACCATCCTCTCGCTACCATATGTTGAGGCGCGGCATGCGCTCCTCGCCGCGGCACTCCGAGCCGTGCTGGGCGGTGAGGGAAGAGAACGGGCGGCCGCTTTCCCCCGCAAGCTCTGCAGTTTCAGTTCGTGGCGCGCAGGGACAGACGAAGGCGACACGGGACTTGGGGGGGGAACGAGATGGTTTTATTCCATGAGCCCCAAGACCCCGGCGGGCGGGGGGGCAAAGGTTTTATACAGAACTCAGGAGGACGGGTGTAGGAACAGTAACCAATGAGGGAATAGCAGGGGAGGAGTTTAGGGCAGAACTAACATCTGGAAGCTGAGGAGGGGGCTAGAATGAATGACAGGGAAGGTTCTAGGGAAAGGGGCAGGGAAAGGGGGGTTGGGGGGGGAAACAGATATTAAACAAATATCAAATGAAAGAAAAACACACCACCGCAAACGCAGCCCTTCATTTCTGCAGTTGCCATCGAGGTCTCTGCATGTCGGAGACTCAGAGGACGAGCACGAGTTTCCCACGAGGGGCTGCATCAGGAGGAATTCAAAACTCAGGGAATTTGCCCTGGAACACCTTCCATAAGGATGCTAGAATGGAATTGAAGAGGCAGGCGAGCGGCCACCACCGTCCTCTAGCAGTCCTTAGGGTGCGCGCAGAAGCCCGGTGCTCTGCGGCTTCGTTCTTCGCCCTCGTGCAAGCTACCGCTCTGTCCGGCTCCCGGAGCAGGAGAAGCGGCTGCTTCGCGCACACAGCAGCGGAGCGGCAGCCCTACGCTCCGAAGCGCTGCTTCAGCCGAAAGACGCCGGCCACCGGCGCTTGGCTTCGGACAGCTCCGGAGAGCCGTAGTGTGCGTCTGCACTAGACTGCATGATAGCGATAAGCTTTGGCAGTGTGTCTCGCAGGGAGATAGCTTAGGAGCGCAGCGCACTTATGCCTCCCTTGTCCAGAAACACGGATTTGCTGCACACTCCAAAAACACTGCTCTTTCCATGGTACTATGTAAGCTGCTGTCTGACGCCCGTTCTCTTCTGCCCACTCTTGCCCAGCTGGTTGTTGCAGCGTGCACGTGCCTTCCTGGCATTCAGTGCACAGTGAAAGCAATCGCAAAAGTCCAGCAGCTGCTGACTCCCAAACACAAGGCGCTTGTCTACGTTTTTGCTTCTCGACAACTCAACGCAAACCTTCATTTCTGCAGCTGCCATCGAGTTTTCTGCATCTCGAGCCTTCTGAGACGAGCACCAATTTCCCAGGAGGGGCTGCATCAGGACGAAGTCAAAACCCAGAAAAGTTGTCTCGGAACACCTTCAATAAAGCATGCCAGCAGTGCATTGAAAAGGCAGGTAGCTTTAGCCACCGTCCTCTAGCAGTCGCGAAGCTGTGCACACAATGTCGTCTGCCTGCGGCAACGTTCTTCGCCCTCGTGCAAGCTACCGCTCTGTCCGGCTCCCGGAGCAGGAGAAGCGGCTGCTTCGCGCACACAACAGCGGAGCGGCAGCCCTTCGCTCCGAAGCGCTGCTTCAGCCGAAAGACGCCGGCCACCGGCGCTTGGCTTCGGACAGCACCGGAGAGCCGTAGTGTGCGTCTGCACTAGACTGCATGATAGCGATAAGCTTTGGCAGTGTGTCTCGCAGGGAGATAGCTTAGGAGCGCAGCGCACTTATGCCTCCCTTGTCCAGAAACACGGATTTGCTGCACACTCCAAAAACAGTACTCTTCCCAGGGCAATATATAAGCTGCTTTCTGACGGCCGTGATCTTTCGATTACTCTTGCGCAGCTCGTTGTTTTAACGTGCACGTGCCGTCCTGGCATTCAGTGCACAGTGAAAGCAATCGCAAAAGTCCAGCAGCTGCTGACTCCCAAACACAAGGCGCTGGCTATGTTCTTGCTTCTCCACACTTCAACAGAGTCCTTCATTTCTGCAGCTGCCATCGAGTTTTCTGCATCTCGAGCCTTCTGGGACGAGCACCAATTTCCCAGGAGGGGCTGCATCAGGACGAAGTCAAAACCCAGGAAAGTTGTCTCGGAACACCTTCAATAAAGCATGCCAGCAGTGCATTGAAAAGGCAGGGAGCTTTAGCCACCGTCCTCTAGCAGTCGCAAGGCTGTGCACACAATGTCGTCTCCCTGCGGCAACGTTCTTCGCCCTCGTACAAGCTACCGCTCTGTCCGGCTCCCGGAGCAGGAGAAGCGGCTGCTTCGCGCACACAGCAGCGGAGCGGCAGCCCTACGCTCCGAAGCGCTGCTTCAGCCGAAAGACGCCGGCCACCGGCGCTTGGCTTCGGACAGCTCCGGAGAGCCGTAGTGTGCGTCTGCAACTAGACTGCATCATAGCGAAAAGCTTTGGCAGTGTGTCTCGCAGGGAGATAGCTTAGGAGCGCAGCGCACTTATGCCTCCCTTGTCCAGAAACACGATTTTACTGCACACTCCAAAAACAGTACTCTTCCCAGGGCAATATATAAGCTGCTTTCTGACGGCCGTGATCTTTCGATTACTCTTGCCCAGCTCGTTGTTTTAACGTGCACATGCCGTCCTGGCATTCAGTGCACAGTGAAAGCAATCGCAAAAGTCCAGCAGCTGCTGACTCCCAAACACAAGGCGCTGGCTATGTTCTTGCTTCTCGACAACTCAACGCAGCCCTTCATTTCTGCAGTTGCCATCGAGGTCTCTGCATGTCGGAGACTCAGAGGACGAGCACGAGTTTCCCAGGAGGGGCTGCATCAGGAGGAATTCAAAACTCCAGAAAATTGTCCTGGAACACCTTCCATAAGGATGATAGAAGGGAATTGAAGAGGCAGGCGAGCGGCCACGACCGTCCTCTAGCAGTCCTTCGGGTGTGCGCAAAAGCCCGGTGCTCTTCGGCTTCGTTCTTCGCCCCCGTACAAGCTACCGCTCTGTCCGGCTCCCGGAGCAGGAGAAGCGGCTGCTTCGCGCACACAACAGCGGAGCGGCAGCCCTTCGCTCCGAAGCGCTGCTTCAGCCGAAAGACGCCGGCCACCGGCGCTTGGCTTCGGACAGCACCGGAGAGCCGTAGTGTGCGTCTGCACTAGACTGCATGATAGCGATAAGCTTTGGCAGTGTGTCTCGCAGGGAGATAGCTTAGGAGCGCAGCGCACTTTTGCCTCCCTTGTCCAGAAACACGGATTTGCTGCACACTCCAAAAACACTGCTCTTTCCATGGTACTATGTAAGCTGCTGTCTGACGCCCGTTCTCTTCTGCCCACTCTTGCCCAGCTGGTTGTTGCAGCGTGCACGTGCCTTCCTGGCATTAAGAGCACAGTGAAAGCAATCGCAAAAGTCCAGCAGCTGCTGACTCCCAAACACAAGGCGATTGTCTACGTTTTTGCTTCTCGACAACTCAACGCAAACCTTCATTTCTGCAGCTGCCATCGAGTTTTCTGCATCTCGAGCCTTCTGGGACGAGCACCAATTTCCCAGGAGGGGCTGCATCAGGACGAAGTCAAAACCCAGAAAAGTTGTCTCGGAACACCTTCAATAAAGCATGCCAGCAGTGCATTGAAAAGGCAGGTAGCTTTAGCCACCGTCCTCTAGCAGTCGCGAAGCTGTGCACACAATGTCGTCTGCCTGCGGCAACGTTCTTCGCCCTCGTGCAAGCTACCGCTCTGTCCGGCTCCCGGAGCAGGAGAAGCGGCTGCTTCGCGCACACAACAGCGGAGCGGCAGCCCTACGCTCCGAAGCGCTGCTTCAGCCGAAAGACGCCGGCCACCGGCGCTTGGCTTCGGACAGCTCCGGAGAGCCGTAGTGTGCGTCTGCAACTAGACTGCATCATAGCGAAAAGCTTTGGCAGTGTGTCTCGCAGGGAGATAGCTTAGGAGCGCAGCGCACTTATGCCTCCCTTGTCCAGAAACACGATTTTACTGCACACTCCAAAAACAGTACTCTTCCCAGGGCAATATATAAGCTGCTTTCTGACGGCCGTGATCTTTCGATTACTCTTGCGCAGCTCGTTGTTTTAACGTGCACGTGCCGTCCTGGCATTCAGTGCACAGTGAAAGCAATCGCAAAAGTCCAGCAGCTGCTGACACCCAAACACAAGGCGCTGGCTATGTTCTTGCTTCTCCACACTTCAACAGAGTCCTTCATTTCTGCAGCTGCCATCGAGTTTTCTGCATCTCGAGCCTTCTGGGACGAGCACCAATTTCCCAGGAGGGGCTGCATCAGGACGAAGTCAAAACCCAGGAAAGTTGTCTCGGAACACCTTCAATAAAGCATGCCAGCAGTGCATTGAAAAGGCAGGGAGCTTTAGCCACCGTCCTCTAGCAGTCGCAAGGCTGTGCACACAATGTCGTCTGCCTGCGGCAACGTTCTTCGCCCACGTGCAAGCTACCGCTCTGTCCGGCTCCCGGAGCAGGAGAAGCGGCTGCTTCGCGCACACAACAGCGGAGCGGCAGCCCTTCGCTCCGAAGCGCTGCTTCAGCCGAAAGACGCCGGCCACCGGCGCTTGGCTTCGGACAGCTCCGGAGAGCCGTAGTGTGCGTCTGCACTAGACTGCATCGTAGCGAAAAGCTTTGGCAGTGTGTCTCGCAGGGAGATAGCTTAGGAGCGCAGCGCACTTATGCCTCCCTTGTCCAGAAACACGATTTTACTGCACACTCCAAAAACAGTACTCTTCCCAGGGCAATATGCCAGATGCTCTCTGATGCCCGTGCTCCCTTCCTACTCTTGCCCAGCTCGTTGTTGTAACGTGCACATGCCGTCCTGGAATTCAGTGCACAGTGAAAGCAATCGCAAAAGTCCAGCAGCTGCTGACTCCCAAACACAAGGCGCTGGCTATGTTCTTGCTACTCGACGACTCAACGCAGCCCTTCATTTCTGCAGTTGCCATCGAGGTCTCTGCATGTCGGAGACTCAGAGGACGAGCACGAGTTTCCCACGAGGGGCTGCATCAGGAGGAATTCAAAACTCAGGGAATTTGCCCTGGAACACCTTCCATAAGGATGCTAGAAGGGAATTGAAGAGGCAGGCGAGCGGCCACCACCGTCCTCTAGCAGTCCTTAGGGTGCGCGCAGAAGCCCGGTGCTCTGCGGCTTCGTTCTTCGCCCTCGTGCAAGCTACCGCTCTGTCCGGCTCCCGGAGCAGGAGAAGCGGCTGCTTCGCGCACACAGCAGCGGAGCGGCAGCCCTACGCTCCGAAGCGCTGCTTCAGCCGAAAGACGCCGGCCACCGGCGCTTGGCTTCGGACAGCTCCGGAGAGCCGTAGTGTGCGTCTGCACTAGACTGCATCATAGCGAAAAGCTTTGGCAGTGTGTCTCGCAGGGAGATAGCTTAGGAGCGCAGCGCACTTATGCCTCCCTTGTCCAGAAACACGATTTTACTGCACACTCCAAAAACAGTACTCTTCCCAGGGCAATAGAGAAGCTGCTTTCTGACGGCCGTGATCTTTCGATTACTCTTGCGCAGCTCGTTGTTTTAACGTGCACGTGCCGTCCTGGCATTCAGTGCACAGTGAAAGCAATCGCAAAAGTCCAGCAGCTGCTGACTCCCAAACACAAGGCGCTGGCTATGTTCTTGCTTCTCCACACTTCAACAGAGTCCTTCATTTCTGCAGCTGCCATCGAGTTTTCTGCATCTCGAGCCTTCTGGGACGAGCACCAATTTCCCAGGAGGGGCTGCATCAGGACGAAGTCAAAACCCAGGAAAGTTGTCTCGGAACACCTTCAATAAAGCATGCCAGCAGTGCATTGAAAAGGCAGGGAGCTTTAGCCACCGTCCTCTAGCAGTCGCAAGGCTGTGCACACAATGTCGTCTCCCTGCGGCAACGTTCTTCGCCCTCGTGCAAGCTACCGCTCTGTCCGGCTCCCGGAGCAGGAGAAGCGGCTGCTTCGCGCACACAACAGCGGAGCGGCAGCCCTACGCTCCGAAGCGCTGCTTCAGCCGAAAGACGCCGGCCACCGGCGCTTGGCTTCGGACAGCTCCGGAGAGCCGTAGTGTGCGTCTGCACTAGACTGCATCGTAGCGAAAAGCTTTGGCAGTGTGTCTCGCAGGGAGATAGCTTAGGAGCGCAGCGCACTTATGCCTCCCTTGTCCAGAAACACGATTTTACTGCACACTCCAAAAACAGTACTCTTCCCAGGGCAATATGCCAGATGCTCTCTGATGCCCGTGCTCCCTTCCTACTCTTGCCCAGCTCGTTGTTGTAACGTGCACATGCCGTCCTGGAATTCAGTGCACAGTGAAAGCAATCGCAAAAGTCCAGCAGCTGCTGACTCCCAAACACAAGGCGCTGGCTATGTTCTTGCTACTCGACGACTCAACGCAGCCCTTCATTTCTGCAGTTGCCATCGAGGTCTCTGCATGTCGGAGACTGAGAGGACGAGCACGAGTTTCCCACGAGGGGCTGCATCAGGAGGAATTCAAAACTCAGGGAATTTGCCCTGGAACACCTTCCATAAGGATGCTAGAATGGAATTGAAGAGGCAGGCGAGCGGCCACCACGGTCCTCTAGCAGTCCTTAGGGTGCGCGCAGAAGCCCGGTGCTCTTCGGCTTCGTTCTTCGCCCTCGTGCAAGCTACCGCTCTGTCCGGCTCCCGGAGCAGGAGAAGCGGCTGCTTCGCGCACACAGCAGCGGAGCGGCAGCCCTACGCTCCGAAGCGCTGCTTCAGCCGAAAGACGCCGGCCACCGGCGCTTGGCTTCGGACAGCTCCGGAGAGCCGTAGTGTGCGTCTGCACTAGACTGCATCATAGCGAAAAGCTTTGGCATTGTGTCTCGCAGAGAGATAGCTTAGGAGCGCAGCGCACTTATGCCTCCCTTGTCCAGAAACACGATTTTACTGCACACTCCAAAAACAGTACTCTTCCCAGGGCAATATATAAGCTGCTTTCTGACGGCCGTGATCTTTCGATTACTCTTGCGCAGCTCGTTGTTGCAGAGTGCACGTGCCTTCCTGGAATTCAGTGCACAGTGAAAGCAATCGCAAAAGTCCAGCAGCTGCTGACTCCCAAACACAAGGCGCTGGCTATGTTCTTGCTTCTCGACAACTCAACGCAGCCCTTCATTTCTGCAGTTGCCATCGAGGTCTCTGCATGTCGGAGACTCAGAGGACGAGCACGAGTTTCCCAGGAGGGGCTGCATCAGGAGGAATTCAAAACTCCAGAAAATTGTCCTGGAACACCTTCCATAAGGATGCTAGAAGGGAATTGAAGAGGCAGGCGAGCGGCCACCTGGGTCCTCTAGCAGTCCTTCGGGTGTGCGCAAAAGCCCGGTGCTCTTCGGCTTCGTTCTTCGCCCCCGTACAAGCTACCGCTCTGTCCGGCTCCCGGAGCAGGAGAAGCGGCTGCTTCGCGCACACAACAGCGGAGCGGCAGCCCTACGCTCCGAAGCGCTGCTTCAGCCGAAAGACGCCGGCCACCGGCGCTTGGCTTCGGACAGCTCCGGAGAGCCGTAGTGTGCGTCTGCACTAGACTGCATCATAGCGAAAAGCTTTGGCAGTGTGTCTCGCAGGGAGATAGCTTAGGAGCGCAGCGCACTTATGCCTCCCTTGTCCAGAAACACGATTTTACTGCACACTCCAAAAACACTGCTCTTTCCAGGGCAATATATAAGCTGCTTTCTGACGGCCGTGATCTTTCGATTACTCTTGCCCAGCTCGTTGTTTTAACGTGCACATGCCGTCCTGGCATTCAGTGCACAGTGAAAGCAATCGCAAAAGTCCAGCAGCTGCTGACTCCCAAACACAAGGCGCTGGCTATGTTCTTGCTTCTCGACAACTCAACGCAGCCCTTCATTTCTGCAGTTGCCATCGAGGTCTCTGCATGTCGGAGACTCAGAGGACGAGCACGAGTTTCCCAGGAGGGGCTGCATCAGGAGGAATTCAAAACTCCAGAAAATTGTCCTGGAACACCTTCCATAAGGATGATAGAAGGGAATTGAAGAGGCAGGCGAGCGGCCACGACCGTCCTCTAGCAGTCCTTCGGGTGTGCGCAAAAGCCCGGTGCTCTTCGGCTTCGTTCTTCGCCCCCGTACAAGCTACCGCTCTGTCCGGCTCCCGGAGCAGGAGAAGCGGCTGCTTCGCGCACACAACAGCGGAGCGGCAGCCCTTCGCTCCGAAGCGCTGCTTCAGCCGAAAGACGCCGGCCACCGGCGCTTGGCTTTGGACAGCACCGGAGAGCCGTAGTGTGCGTCTGCACTAGACTGCATGATAGCGATAAGCTTTGGCAGTGTGTCTCGCAGGGAGATAGCTTAGGAGCGCAGCGCACTTATGCCTCCCTTGTCCAGAAACACGGATTTGCTGCACACTCCAAAAACACTGCTCTTTCCATGGTACTATGTAAGCTGCTGTCTGACGCCCGTTCTCTTCTGCCCACTCTTGCCCAGCTGGTTGTTGCAGCGTGCACGTGCCTTCCTGGCATTAAGAGCACAGTGAAAGCAATCGCAAAAGTCCAGCAGCTGCTGACTCCCAAACACAAGGCGCTTGTCTACGTTTTTGCTTCTCGACAACTCAACGCAAACCTTCATTTCTGCAGCTGCCATCGAGTTTTCTGCATCTCGAGCCTTCTGGGACGAGCACCAATTTCCCAGGAGGGGCTGCATCAGGACGAAGTCAAAACCCAGGAAAGTTGTCTCGGAACACCTTCAATAAAGCATGCCAGCAGTGCATTGAAAAGGCAGGGAGCTTTAGCCACCGTCGTCTAGCAGTCGCAAGGCTGTGCACACAATGTCGTCTGCCTGCGGCAACGTTCTTCGCCCTCGTGCAAGCTACCGCTCTGTCCGGCTCCCGGAGCAGGAGAAGCGGCTGCTTCGCGCACACAACAGCGGAGCGGCAGCCCTACGCTCCGAAGCGCTGCTTCAGCCGAAAGACGCCGGCCACCGGCGCTTGGCTTCGGACAGCTCCGGAGAGCCGTAGTGTGCGTCTGCACTAGACTGCATCGTAGCGAAAAGCTTTGGCAGTGTGTCTCGCAGGGAGATAGCTTAGGAGCGCAGCGCACTTATGCCTCCCTTGTCCAGAAACACGATTTTACTGCACACTCCAAAAACAGTACTCTTCCCAGGGCAATATATAAGCTGTTTTCTGACGGCCGTGATCTTTCGATTACTCTTGCCCAGCTCGTTGTTTTAACGTGCACGTGCCTTCCTGGAATTCAGTGCACAGTGAAAGCAATCGCAAAAGTCCAGCAGCTGCTGACTCCCAAACACAAGGCGCTGGCTATGTTCTTGCTTCTCCACACTTCAACAGAGTCCTTCATTTCTGCAGCTGCCATCGAGTTTTCTGCATCTCGAGCCTTCTGGGACGAGCACCAATTTCCCAGGAGGGGCTGCATCAGGACGAAGTCAAAACCCAGGAAAGTTGTCTCGGAACACCTTCAATAAAGCATGCCAGCAGTGCATTGAAAAGGCAGGGAGCTTTAGCCACCGTCCTCTAGCAGTCGCAAGGATGTGCACACAATGTCGTCTCCCTGCGGCAACGTTCTTCACCCTCGTGCAAGCTACCGCTCTGTCCGGCTCCCGGAGCAGGAGAAGCGGCTGCTTCGCGCACACAACAGCGGAGCGGCAGCCCTACGCTCCGAAGCGCTGCTTCAGCCGAAAGACGCCGGCCACCGGCGCTTGGCTTCGGACAGCTCCGGAGAGCTGTAGTGTGCGTCTGCACTAGACTGCATCGTAGCGAAAAGCTTTGGCAGTGTGTCTCGCAGGGAGATAGCTTAGGAGCGCAGCGCACTTATGCCTCCCTTGTCCAGAAACACGATTTTACTGCACACTCCAAAAACAGTACTCTTCCCAGGGCAATATATAAGCTGCTTTCTGACGGCCGTGATCTTTCGATTACTCTTGCGCAGCTCGTTGTTGCAGCGTGCACGTGCCTTCCTGGAATTCAGTGCACAGTGAAAGCAATCGCAAAAGTCCAGCAGCTGCTGACTCCCAAACACAAGGCGCTGGCTATGTTCTTGCTTCTCGACAACTCAACGCAGCCCTTCATTTCTGCAGTTGCCATCGAGGTCTCTGCATGTCGGAGACTCAGAGGACGAGCACGAGTTTCCCAGGAGGGGCTGCATCAGGAGGAATTCAAAACTCCAGAAAATTGTCCTGGAACACCTTCCATAAGGATGCTAGAAGGGAATTGAAGAGGCAGGCGAGCGGCCACCTGGGTCCTCTAGCAGTCCTTCGGGTGTGCGCAAAAGCCCGGTGCTCTTCGGCTTCGTTCTTCGCCCCCGTACAAGCTACCGCTCTGTCCGGCTCCCGGAGCAGGAGAAGCGGCTGCTTCGCGCACACAACAGCGGAGCGGCAGCCCTACGCTCCGAAGCGCTGCTTCAGCCGAAAGACGCCGGCCACCGGCGCTTGGCTTCGGACAGCTCCGGAGAGCCGTAGTGTGCGTCTGCACTAGACTGCATCATAGCGAAAAGCTTTGGCAGTGTGTCTCGCAGGGAGATAGCTTAGGAGCGCAGCGCACTTATGCCTCCCTTGTCCAGAAACACGATTTTACTGCACACTCCAAAAACACTGCTCTTTCCAGGGCAATATATAAGCTGTTTTCTGACGGCCGTGATCTTCCGATTACTCTTGCCCAGCTCGTTGTTTTAACGTGCACATGCCGTCCTGGCATTCAGTGCACAGTGAAAGCAATCGCAAAAGTCCAGCAGCTGCTGACTCCCAAACACAAGGCGCTGGCTATGTTCTTGCTTCTCGACAACTCAACGCAGCCCTTCATTTCTGCAGTTGCCATCGAGGTCTCTGCATGTCGGAGCCTCAGAGGACGAGCACGAGTTTCCCAGGAGGGGCTGCATCAGGAGGAATTCAAAACTCCAGAAAATTGTCCTGGAACACCTTCCATAAGGATGATAGAAGGGAATTGAAGAGGCAGGCGAGCGGCCACGACCGTCCTCTAGCAGTCCTTCGGGTGTGCGCAAAAGCCCGGTGCTCTTCGGCTTCGTTCTTCGCCCCCGTACAAGCTACCGCTCTGTCCGGCTCCCGGAGCAGGAGAAGCGGCTGCTTCGCGCACACAACAGCGGAGCGGCAGCCCTTCGCTCCGAAGCGCTGCTTCAGCCGAAAGACGCCGGCCACCGGCGCTTGGCTTCGGACAGCACCGGAGAGCCGTAGTGTGCGTCTGCACTAGACTGCATGATAGCGATAAGCTTTGGCAGTGTGTCTCGCAGGGAGATAGCTTAGGAGCGCAGCGCACTTATGCCTCCCTTGTCCAGAAACACGGATTTGCTGCACACTCCAAAAACACTGCTCTTTCCATGGTACTATGTAAGCTGCTGTCTGACGCCCGTTCTCTTCTGCCCACTCTTGCCCAGCTGGTTGTTGCAGCGTGCACGTGCCTTCCTGGCATTCAGTGCACAGTGAAAGCAATCGCAAAAGTCCAGCAGCTGCTGACTCCCAAACACAAGGCGCTTGTCTACGTTTTTGCTTCTCGACAACTCAACGCAAACCTTCATTTCTGCAGCTGCCATCGAGTTTTCTGCATCTCGAGCCTTCTGGGACGAGCACCAATTTCCCAGGAGGGGCTGCATCAGGACGAAGTCAAAACCCAGGAAAGTTGTCTCGGAACACCTTCAATAAAGCATGCCAGCAGTGCATTGAAAAGGCAGGGAGCTTTAGCCACCGTCGTCTAGCAGTCGCAAGGCTGTGCACACAATGTCGTCTGCCTGCGGCAACGTTCTTCGCCCTCGTGCAAGCTACCGCTCTGTCCGGCTCCCGGAGCAGGAGAAGCGGCTGCTTCGCGCACACAACAGCGGAGCGGCAGCCCTACGCTCCGAAGCGCTGCTTCAGCCGAAAGACGCCGGCCACCGGCGCTTGGCTTCGGACAGCTCCGGAGAGCCGTAGTGTGCGTCTGCACTAGACTGCATCGTAGCGAAAAGCTTTGGCAGTGTGTCTCGCAGGGAGATAGCTTAGGAGCGCAGCGCACTTATGCCTCCCTTGTCCAGAAACACGATTTTACTGCACACTCCAAAAACAGTACTCTTCCCAGGGCAATATATAAGCTGTTTTCTGACGGCCGTGATCTTTCGATTACTCTTGCCCAGCTCGTTGTTTTAACGTGCACGTGCCTTCCTGGAATTCAGTGCACAGTGAAAGCAATCGCAAAAGTCCAGCAGCTGCTGACTCCCAAACACAAGGCGCTGGCTATGTTCTTGCTTCTCCACACTTCAACAGAGTCCTTCATTTCTGCAGCTGCCATCGAGTTTTCTGCATCTCGAGCCTTCTGGGACGAGCACCAATTTCCCAGGAGGGGCTGCATCAGGACGAAGTCAAAACCCAGGAAAGTTGTCTCGGAACACCTTCAATAAAGCATGCCAGCAGTGCATTGAAAAGGCAGGGAGCTTTAGCCACCGTCCTCTAGCAGTCGCAAGGATGTGCACACAATGTCGTCTCCCTGCGGCAACGTTCTTCACCCTCGTGCAAGCTACCGCTCTGTCCGGCTCCCGGAGCAGGAGAAGCGGCTGCTTCGCGCACACAACAGCGGAGCGGCAGCCCTACGCTCCGAAGCGCTGCTTCAGCCGAAAGACGCCGGCCACCGGCGCTTGGCTTCGGACAGCTCCGGAGAGCCGTAGTGTGCGTCTGCACTAGACTGCATCGTAGCGAAAAGCTTTGGCAGTGTGTCTCGCAGGGAGATAGCTTAGGAGCGCAGCGCACTTATGCCTCCCTTGTCCAGAAACACGATTTTACTGCACACTCCAAAAACAGTACTCTTCCCAGGGCAATATATAAGCTGCTTTCTGACGGCCGTGATCTTTCGATTACTCTTGCGCAGCTCGTTGTTGCAGAGTGCACGTGCCTTCCTGGAATTCAGTGCAGAGTGAAAGCAATCGCAAAAGTCCAGCAGCTGCTGACTCCCAAACACAAGGCGCTGGCTATGTTCTTGCTTCTCGACAACTCAACGCAGCCCTTCATTTCTGCAGTTGCCATCGAGGTCTCTGCATGTCGGAGACTGAGAGGACGAGCACGAGTTTCCCAGGAGGGGCTGCATCAGGAGGAATTCAAAACTCCAGAAAATTGTCCTGGAACACCTTCCATAAGGATGCTAGAAGGGAATTGAAGAGGCAGGCGAGCGGCCACCTGGGTCCTCTAGCAGTCCTTCGGGTGTGCGCAAAAGCCCGGTGCTCTTCGGCTTCGTTCTTCGCCCCCGTACAAGCTACCGCTCTGTCCGGCTCCCGGAGCAGGAGAAGCGGCTGCTTCGCGCACACAACAGCGGAGCGGCAGCCCTACGCTCCGAAGCGCTGCTTCAGCCGAAAGACGCCGGCCACCGGCGCTTGGCTTCGGACAGCTCCGGAGAGCCGTAGTGTGCGTCTGCACTAGACTGCATCGTAGCGAAAAGCTTTGGCAGTGTGTCTCGCAGGGAGATAGCTTAGGAGCGCAGCGCACTTATGCCTCCCTTGTCCAGAAACACGATTTTACTGCACACTCCAAAAACAGTACTCTTCCCAGGGCAATATATAAGCTGTTTTCTGACGGCCGTGATCTTTCGATTACTCTTGCCCAGCTCGTTGTTTTAACGTGCACGTGCCGTCCTGGCATTCAGTGCACAGTGAAAGCAATCGCAAAAGTCCAGCAGCTGCTGACTCCCAAACACAAGGCGCTGGCTATGTTCTTGCTTCTCGACAACTCAACGCAGCCCTTCATTTCTGCAGTTGCCATCGAGGTCTCTGCATGTCGGAGACTCAGAGGACGAGCACGAGTTTCCCAGGAGGGGCTGCATCAGGAGGAATTCAAAACTCCAGAAAATTGTCCTGGAACACCTTCCGTAAGGATGATAGAAGGGAATTGAAGAGGCAGGCGAGCGGCCACGACCGTCCTCTAGCAGTCCTTCGGGTGTGCGCAAAAGCCCGGTGCTCTTCGGCTTCGTTCTTCGCCCCCGTACAAGCTACCGCTCTGTCCGGCTCCCGGAGCAGGAGAAGCGGCTGCTTCGCGCACACAACAGCGGAGCGGCAGCCCTACGCTCCGAAGCGCTGCTTCAGCCGAAAGACGCCGGCCACCGGCGCTTGGCTTCGGACAGCACCGGAGAGCCGTAGTGTGCGTCTGCACTAGACTGCATGATAGCGATAAGCTTTGGCAGTGTGTCTCGCAGGGAGATAGCTTAGGAGCGCAGCGCACTTATGCCTCCCTTGTCCAGAAACACGGATTTGCTGCACACTCCAAAAACACTGCTCTTTCCATGGTACTATGTAAGCTGCTGTCTGACGCCCGTTCTCTTCTGCCCACTCTTGCCCAGCTGGTTGTTGCAGCGTGCACGTGCCTTCCTGGCATTCAGTGCACAGTGAAAGCAATCGCAAAAGTCCAGCAGCTGCTGACTCCCAAACACAAGGCGCTTGTCTACGTTTTTGCTTCTCGACAACTCAACGCAAACCTTCATTTCTGCAGCTGCCATCGAGTTTTCTGCATCTCGAGCCTTCTGGGACGAGCACCAATTTCCCAGGAGGGGCTGCATCAGGACGAAGTCAAAACCCAGAAAAGTTGTCTCGGAACACCTTCAATAAAGCATGCCAGCAGTGCATTGAAAAGGCAGGGAGCTTTAGCCACCGTCCTCTAGCAGTCGCGAAGCTGTGCACACAATGTCTACTCCCTGCGGCAACGTTCTTCGCCCTCGTGCAAGCTACCGCTCTGTCCGGCTCCCGGAGCAGGAGAAGCGGCTGCTTCGCGCACACAACAGCGGAGCGGCAGCCCTACGCTCCGAAGCGCTGCTTCAGCCGAAAGACGCCGGCCACCGGCGCTTGGCTTCGGACAGCTCCGGAGAGCCGTAGTGTGCGTCTGCACTAGACTGCATCATAGCGAAAAGCTTTGGCAGTGTGTCTCGCAGGGAGATAGCTTAGGAGCGCAGCGCACTTATGCCTCCCTTGTCCAGAAACACAATTTTACTGCACACTCCAAAAACAGTACTCTTCCCAGGGCAATATATAAGCTGCTTTCTGACGGCCGTGATCTTTCGATTACTCTTGCGCAGCTCGTTGTTTTAACGTGCACGTGCCGTCCTGGCATTCAGTGCACAGTGAAAGCAATCGCAAAAGTCCAGCAGCTGCTGACTCCCAAACACAAGGCGCTGGCTATGTTCTTGCTTCTCCACACTTCAACAGAGTCCTTCATTTCTGCAGCTGCCATCGAGTTTTCTGCATCTCGAGCCTTCTGGGACGAGCACCAATTTCCCAGGAGGGGCTGCATCAGGACGAAGTCAAAACCCAGGAAAGTTGTCTCGGAACACCTTCAATAAAGCATGCCAGCAGTGCATTGAAAAGGCAGGGAGCTTTAGCCACCGTCCTCTAGCAGTCGCAAGGCTGTGCACACAATGTCGTCTGCCTGCGGCAACGTTCTTCGCCCACGTGCAAGCTACCGCTCTGTCCGGCTCCCGGAGCAGGAGAAGCGGCTGCTTCGCGCACACAACAGCGGAGCGGCAGCCCTTCGCTCCGAAGCGCTGCTTCAGCCGAAAGACGCCGGCCACCGGCGCTTGGCTTCGGACAGCTCCGGAGAGCCGTAGTGTGCGTCTGCACTAGACTGCATCGTAGCGAAAAGCTTTGGCAGTGTGTCTCGCAGGGAGATAACTTAGGAGCGCAGCGCACTTATGCCTCCCTTGTCCAGAAACACGATTTTACTGCACACTCCAAAAACAGTACTCTTCCCAGGGCAATATGCCAGATGCTCTCTGATGCCCGTGCTCCCTTCCTACTCTTGCCCAGCTCGTTGTTGTAACGTGCACATGCCGTCCTGGAATTCAGTGCACAGTGAAAGCAATCGCAAAAGTCCAGCAGCTGCTGACTCCCAAACACAAGGCGCTGGCTATGTTCTTGCTACTCGACGACTCAACGCAGCCCTTCATTTCTGCAGTTGCCATCGAGGTCTCTGCATGTCGGAGACTGAGAGGACGAGCACGAGTTTCCCACGAGGGGCTGCATCAGGAGGAATTCAAAACTCCAGAAAGTTGTCCTGGAACACCTTCCATAAGGATGCTAGAAGGGAATTGAAGAGGCAGGCGAGCGGCCACGACCGTCCTCTAGCAGTCCTTCGGGTGTGCGCAAAAGCCCGGTGCTCTTCGGCTTCGTTCTTCGCCCCCGTACAAGCTACCGCTCTGTCCGGCTCCCGGAGCAGGAGAAGCGGCTGCTTCGCGCACACAACAGCGGAGCGGCAGCCCTACGCTCCGAAGCGCTGCTTCAGCCGAAAGACGCCGGCCACCGGCGCTTGGCTTCGGACAGCTCCGGAGAGCCGTAGTGTGCGTCTGCACTAGACTGCATCGTAGCGAAAAGCTTTGGCAGTGTGTCTCGCAGGGAGATAGCTTAGGAGCGCAGCGCACTTATGCCTCCCTTGTCCAGAAACACGATTTTACTGCACACTCCAAAAACAGTACTCTTCCCAGGGCAATATATAAGCTGTTTTCTGACGGCCGTGATCTTTCGATTACTCTTGCCCAGCTCGTTGTTTTAACGTGCACGTGCCGTCCTGGCATTCAGTGCACAGTGAAAGCAATCGCAAAAGTCCAGCAGCTGCTGACTCCCAAACACAAGGCGCTGGCTATGTTCTTGCTTCTCGACAACTCAACGCAGCCCTTCATTTCTGCAGTTGCCATCGAGGTCTCTGCATGTCGGAGACTCAGAGGACGAGCACGAGTTTCCCAGGAGGGGCTGCATCAGGAGGAATTCAAAACTCCAGAAAATTGTCCTGGAACACCTTCCATAAGGATGATAGAAGGGAATTGAAGAGGCAGGCGAGCGGCCACGACCGTCCTCTAGCAGTCCTTCGGGTGTGCGCAAAAGCCCGGTGCTCTTCGGCTTCGTTCTTCGCCCTCGTACAAGCTACCGCTCTGTCCGGCTCCCGGAGCAGGAGAAGCGGCTGCTTCGCGCACACAACAGCGGAGCGGCAGCCCTACGCTCCGAAGCGCTGCTTCAGCCGAAAGACGCCGGCCACCGGCGCTTGGCTTCGGACAGCACCGGAGAGCCGTAGTGTGCGTCTGCACTAGACTGCATGATAGCGATAAGCTTTGGCAGTGTGTCTCGCAGGGAGATAGCTTAGGAGCGCAGCGCACTTATGCCTCCCTTGTCCAGAAACACGGATTTGCTGCACACTCCAAAAACACTGCTCTTTCCATGGTACTATGTAAGCTGTTGTCTGACGCCCGTTCTCTTCTGCCCACTCTTGCCCAGCTGGTTGTTGCAGCGTGCACGTGCCTTCCTGGCATTAAGAGCACAGTGAAAGCAATCGCAAAAGTCCAGCAGCTGCTGACTCCCAAACACAAGGCGCTTGTCTACGTTTTTGCTTCTCGACAACTCAACGCAAACCTTCATTTCTGCAGCTGCCATCGAGTTTTCTGCATCTCGAGCCTTCTGGGACGAGCACCAATTTCCCAGGAGGGGCTGCATCAGGACGAAGTCAAAACCCAGAAAAGTTGTCTCGGAACACCTTCAATAAAGCATGCCAGCATTGCATTGAAAAGGCAGGTAGCTTTAGCCACCGTCCTCTAGCAGTCGCGAAGCTGTGCACACAATGTCTACTCCCTGCGGCAACGTTCTTCGCCCTCGTGCAAGCTACCGCTCTGTCCGGCTCCCGGAGCAGGAGAAGCGGCTGCTTCGCGCACACAACAGCGGAGCGGCAGCCCTACGCTCCGAAGCGATGCTTCAGCCGAAAGACGCCGGCCACCGGCGCTTGGCTTCGGACAGCTGCGGAGAGCCGTAGTGTGCGTCTGCAACTAGACTGCATCATAGCGAAAAGCTTTGGCATTGTGTCTCGCAGGGAGATAGCTTAGGAGCGCAGCGCACTTATGCCTCCCTTGTCCAGAAACACGATTTTACTGCACACTCCAAAAACAGTACTCTTCCCAGGGCAATATATAAGCTGCTTTCGGACGGCCGTGATCTTTCGATTACTCTTGCGCAGCTCGTTGTTTTAACGTGCACGTGCCGTCCTGGCATTCAGTGCACAGTGAAAGCAATCGCAAAAGTCCAGCAGCTGCTGACTCCCAAACACAAGGCGCTGGCTATGTTCTTGCTTCTCCACACTTCAACAGAGTCCTTCATTTCTGCAGCTGCCATCGAGTTTTCTGCATCTCGAGCCTTCTGGGACGAGCACCAATTTCCCAGGAGGGGCTGCATCAGGACGAAGTCAAAACCCAGGAAAGTTGTCTCGGAACACCTTCAATAAAGCATGCCAGCAGTGCATTGAAAAGGCAGGGAGCTTTAGCCACCGTCCTCTAGCAGTCGCAAGGCTGTGCACACAATGTCGTCTGCCTGCGGCAACGTTCTTCGCCCACGTGCAAGCTACCGCTCTGTCCGGCTCCCGGAGCAGGAGAAGCGGCTGCTTCGCGCACACAACAGCGGAGCGGCAGCCCTACGCTCCGAAGCGCTGCTTCAGCCGAAAGACGCCGGCCACCGGCGCTTGGCTTCGGACAGCTCCGGAGAGCCGTAGTGTGCGTCTGCACTAGACTGCATCATAGCGAAAAGCTTTGGCAGTGTGTCTCGCAGGGAGATAGCTTAGGAGCGCAGCGCACTTATGCCTCCCTTGTCCAGAAACACGATTTTACTGCACACTCCAAAAACAGTACTCTTCCAAGGGCAATATGCCAGATGCTCTCTGATGCCCGTGCTCCCTTCCTACTCTTGTCCAGCTCGTTGTTGTAACGTGCACATGCCGTCCTGGAATTCAGTGCACAGTGAAAGCAATCGCAAAAGTCCAGCAGCTGCTGACTCCCAAACACAAGGCGCTGGCTATGTTCTTGCTACTCGACGACTCAACGCAGCCCTTCATTTCTGCAGTTGCCATCGAGGTCTCTGCATGTCGGAGACTGAGAGGACGAGCACGAGTTTCCCACGAGGGGCTGCATCAGGAGGAATTCAAAACTCAGGGAATTTGCCCTGGAACACCTTCCATAAGGATGCTAGAAGGGAATTGAAGAGGCAGGCGAGCGGCCACCACGGTCCTCTAGCAGTCCTTAGGGTGCGCGCAGAAGCCCGGTGCTCTGCGGCTTCGTTCTTCGCCCTCGTGCAAGCTACCGCTCTGTCCGGCTCCCAGAGCAGGAGAAGCGGCTGCTTCGCGCACACAGCAGCGGAGCGGCAGCCCTACGCTCCGAAGCGCTGCTTCAGCCGAAAGACGCCGGCCACCGGCGCTTGGCTTCGGACAGCTCCGGAGAGCCGTAGTGTGCGTCTGCACTAGACTGCATCGTAGCGAAAAGCTTTGGCAGTGTGTCTCGCAGGGAGATAGCTTAGGAGCGCAGCGCACTTATGCCTCCCTTGTCCAGAAACACGATTTTACTGCACACTCCAAAAACAGTACTCTTCCCAGGGCAATATGCCAGATGCTCTCTGATGCCCGTGCTCCCTTCCTACTCTTGCCCAGCTCGTTGTTGTAACGTGCACATGCCGTCCTGGAATTCAGTGCACAGTGAAAGCAATCGCAAAAGTCCAGCAGCTGCTGACTCCCAAACACAAGGCGCTGGCTATGTTCTTGCTACTCGACGACTCAACGCAGCCCTTCATTTCTGCAGTTGCCATCGAGGTCTCTGCATGTCGGAGACTCAGAGGACGAGCACGAGTTTCCCACGAGGGGCTGCATCAGGAGGAATTCAAAACTCAGGGAATTTGCCCTGGAACACCTTCCATAAGGATGCTAGAATGGAATTGAAGAGGCAGGCGAGCGGCCACCACGGTCCTCTAGCAGTCCTTAGGGTGCGCGCAGAAGCCCGGTGCTCTACGGCTTCGTTCTTCGCCCTCGTGCAAGCTACCGCTCTGTCCGGCTCCCGGAGCAGGAGAAGCGGCTGCTTCGCGCACACAGCAGCGGAGCGGCAGCCGTAGGCTCCGAAGCGCTGCTTCAGCCGAAAGACGCCGGCCACCGGCGCTTGGCTTCGGACAGCACCGGAGAGCCGTAGTGTGCGTCTGCACTAGACTGCATGATAGCGATAAGCTTTGGCAGTGTGTCTCGCAGGGAGATAGCTTAGGAGCGCAGCGCACTTATGCCTCCCTTGTCCAGAAACACGGATTTGCTGCACACTCCAAAAACACTGCTCTTTCCATGGTACTATGTAAGCTGCTGTCTGACGCCCGTTCTCTTCTGCCCACTCTTGCCCAGCTGGTTGTTGCAGCGTGCACGTGCCTTCCTGGCATTCAGCGCACAGTGAAAGCAATCGCAAAAGTCCAGCAGCTGCTGACTCCCAAACACAAGGCGCTTGTCTACGTTTTTGCTTCTCGACAACTCAACGCAAACCTTCATTTCTGCAGCTGCCATCGAGTTTTCTGCATCTCGAGCCTTCTGGGACGAGCACCAATTTCCCAAGAGGGGCTGCATCAGGACGAAGTCAAAACCCAGGAAAATTGTCTCGGAACACCTTCAATAAAGCATGCCAGCAGTGCATTGAAAAGGCAGGGAGCTTTAGCCACCGTCCTCTACCAGTCGCAAGGCTGTGCACACAATGTCGTCTCCCTGCGGCAACGTTCTTCGCCCTCGTACAAGCTACCGCTCTGTCCGGCTCCCGGAGCAGGAGAAGCGGCTGCTTCGCGCACACAGCAGCGGAGCGGCAGCCCTACGCTCCGAAGCGCTGCTTCAGCCGAAAGACGCCGGCCACCGGCGCTTGGCTTCGGACAGCTCCGGAGAGCCGTAGTGTGCGTCTGCAACTAGACTGCATCATAGCGAAAAGCTTTGGCAGTGTGTCTCGCAGGGAGATAGCTTAGGAGCGCAGCGCACTTATGCCTCCCTTGTCCAGAAACACGATTTTACTGCACACTCCAAAAACAGTACTCTTCCCAGGGCAATATATAAGCTGCTTTCTGACGGCCGTGATCTTTCGATTACTCTTGCGCAGCTCGTTGTTGCAGAGTGCACGTGCCTTCCTGGAATTCAGTGCAGAGTGAAAGCAATCGCAAAAGTCCAGCAGCTGCTGACTCCCAAACACAAGGCGCTGGCTATGTTCTTGCTTCTCGACAACTCAACGCAGCCCTTCATTTCTGCAGTTGCCATCGAGGTCTCTGCATGTCGGAGACTGAGAGGACGAGCACGAGTTTCCCAGGAGGGGCTGCATCAGGAGGAATTCAAAACTCCAGAAAATTGTCCTGGAACACCTTCCGTAAGGATGATAGAAGGGAATTGAAGAGGCAGGCGAGCGGCCACGACCGTCCTCTAGCAGTCCTTCGGGTGTGCGCAAAAGCCCGGTGCTCTTCGGCTTCGTTCTTCGCCCCCGTACAAGCTACCGCTCTGTCCGGCTCCCGGAGCAGGAGAAGCGGCTGCTTCGCGCACACAACAGCGGAGCGGCAGCCCTACGCTCCGAAGCGCTGCTTCAGCCGAAAGACGCCGGCCACCGGCGCTTGGCTTCGGACAGCACCGGAGAGCCGTGGTGTGCGTCTGCACTAGACTGCATGATAGCGATAAGCTTTGGCAGTGTGTCTCGCAGGGAGATAGCTTAGGAGCGCAGCGCACTTATGCCTCCCTTGTCCAGAAACACGGATTTGCTGCACACTCCAAAAACACTGCTCTTTCCATGGTACTATGTAAGCTGCTGTCTGACGCCCGTTCTCTTCTGCCCACTCTTGCCCAGCTGGTTGTTGCAGCGTGCACGTGCCTTCCTGGCATTAAGAGCACAGTGAAAGCAATCGCAAAAGTCCAGCAGCTGCTGACTCCCAAACACAAGGCGCTTGTCTACGTTTTTGCTTCTCGACAACTCAACGCAAACCTTCATTTCTGCAGCTGCCATCGAGTTTTCTGCATCTCGAGCCTTCTGGGACGAGCACCAATTTCCCAGGAGGGGCTGCATCAGGACGAAGTCAAAACCCAGAAAAGTTGTCTCGGAACACCTTCAATAAAGCATGCCAGCATTGCATTGAAAAGGCAGGTAGCTTTAGCCACCGTCCTCTAGCAGTCGCGAAGCTGTGCACACAATGTCTACTCCCTGCGGCAACGTTCTTCGCCCTCGTGCAAGCTACCGCTCTGTCCGGCTCCCGGAGCAGGAGAAGCGGCTGCTTCGCGCACACAACAGCGGAGCGGCAGCCCTACGCTCCGAAGCGATGCTTCAGCCGAAAGACGCCGGCCACCGGCGCTTGGCTTCGGACAGCTGCGGAGAGCCGTAGTGTGCGTCTGCAACTAGACTGCATCATAGCGAAAAGCTTTGGCATTGTGTCTCGCAGGGAGATAGCTTAGGAGCGCAGCGCACTTATGCCTCCCTTGTCCAGAAACACGATTTTACTGCACACTCCAAAAACAGTACTCTTCCCAGGGCAATATATAAGCTGCTTTCGGACGGCCGTGATCTTTCGATTACTCTTGCGCAGCTCGTTGTTTTAACGTGCACGTGCCGTCCTGGCATTCAGTGCACAGTGAAAGCAATCGCAAAAGTCCAGCAGCTGCTGACTCCCAAACACAAGGCGCTGGCTATGTTCTTGCTTCTCCACACTTCAACAGAGTCCTTCATTTCTGCAGCTGCCATCGAGTTTTCTGCATCTCGAGCCTTCTGGGACGAGCACCAATTTCCCAGGAGGGGCTGCATCAGGACGAAGTCAAAACCCAGGAAAGTTGTCTCGGAACACCTTCAATAAAGCATGCCAGCAGTGCATTGAAAAGGCAGGGAGCTTTAGCCACCGTCCTCTAGCAGTCGCAAGGCTGTGCACACAATGTCGTCTGCCTGCGGCAACGTTCTTCGCCCACGTGCAAGCTACCGCTCTGTCCGGCTCCCGGAGCAGGAGAAGCGGCTGCTTCGCGCACACAACAGCGGAGCGGCAGCCCTACGCTCCGAAGCGCTGCTTCAGCCGAAAGACGCCGGCCACCGGCGCTTGGCTTCGGACAGCTCCGGAGAGCCGTAGTGTGCGTCTGCACTAGACTGCATCATAGCGAAAAGCTTTGGCAGTGTGTCTCGCAGGGAGATAGCTTAGGAGCGCAGCGCACTTATGCCTCCCTTGTCCAGAAACACGATTTTACTGCACACTCCAAAAACAGTACTCTTCCAAGGGCAATATGCCAGATGCTCTCTGATGCCCGTGCTCCCTTCCTACTCTTGCCCAGCTCGTTGTTGTAACGTGCACATGCCGTCCTGGAATTCAGTGCACAGTGAAAGCAATCGCAAAAGTCCAGCAGCTGCTGACTCCCAAACACAAGGCGCTGGCTATGTTCTTGCTACTCGACGACTCAACGCAGCCCTTCATTTCTGCAGTTGCCATCGAGGTCTCTGCATGTCGGAGACTGAGAGGACGAGCACGAGTTTCCCACGAGGGGCTGCATCAGGAGGAATTCAAAACTCAGGGAATTTGCCCTGGAACACCTTCCATAAGGATGCTAGAAGGGAATTGAAGAGGCAGGCGAGCGGCCACCACGGTCCTCTAGCAGTCCTTAGGGTGCGCGCAGAAGCCCGGTGCTCTGCGGCTTCGTTCTTCGCCCTCGTGCAAGCTACCGCTCTGTCCGGCTCCCGGAGCAGGAGAAGTGGCTGCTTCGCGCACACAGCAGCGGAGCGGCAGCCCTACGCTCCGAAGCGCTGCTTCAGCCGAAAGACGCCGGCCACCGGCGCTTGGCTTCGGACAGCTCCGGAGAGCCGTAGTGTGCGTCTGCACTAGACTGCATCATAGCGAAAAGCTTTGGCAGTGTGTCTCGCAGGGAGATAGCTTAGGAGCGCAGCGCACTTATGCCTCCCTTGTCCAGAAACACGATTTTACTGCACACTCCAAAAACAGTACTCTTCCCAGGGCAATATGCCAGATGCTCTCTGATGCCCGTGCTCCCTTCCTACTCTTGCCCAGCTCGTTGTTGTAACGTGCACATGCCGTCCTGGAATTCAGTGCACAGTGAAAGCAATCGCAAAAGTCCAGCAGCTGCTGACTCCCAAACACAAGGCGCTGGCTATGTTCTTGCTACTCGACGACTCAACGCAGCCCTTCATTTCTGCAGTTGCCATCGAGGTCTCTGCATGTCGGAGACTGAGAGGACGAGCACGAGTTTCCCACGAGGGGCTGCATCAGGAGGAATTCAAAACTCAGGGAATTTGCCCTGGAACACCTTCCATAAGGATGCTAGAATGGAATTGAAGAGGCAGGCGAGCGGCCACCACGGTCCTCTAGCAGTCCTTAGGGTGCGCGCAGAAGCCCGGTGCTCTGCGGCTTCGTTCTTCGCCCTCGTGCAAGCTACCGCTCTGTCCGGCTCCCGGAGCAGGAGAAGCGGCTGCTTCGCGCACACAGCAGCGGAGCGGCAGCCGTAGGCTCCGAAGCGCTGCTTCAGCCGAAAGACGCCGGCCACCGGCGCTTGGCTTCGGACAGCACCGGAGAGCCGTAGTGTGCGTCTGCACTAGACTGCATGATAGCGATAAGCTTTGGCAGTGTGTCTCGCAGGGAGATAGCTTAGGAGCGCAGCGCACTTATGCCTCCCTTGTCCAGAAACACGGATTTGCTGCACACTCCAAAAACACTGCTCTTTCCATGGTACTATGTAAGCTGCTGTCTGACGCCCGTTCTCTTCTGCCCACTCTTGCCCAGCTGGTTGTTGCAGCGTGCACGTGCCTTCCTGGCATTCAGTGCACAGTGAAAGCAATCGCAAAAGTCCAGCAGCTGCTGACTCCCAAACACAAGGCGCTTGTCTACGTTTTTGCTTCTCGACAACTCAACGCAAACCTTCATTTCTGCAGCTGCCATCGAGTTTTCTGCATCTCGAGCCTTCTGGGACGAGCACCAATTTCCCAAGAGGGGCTGCATCAGGACGAAGTCAAAACCCAGGAAAATTGTCTCGGAACACCTTCAATAAAGCATGCCAGCAGTGCATTGAAAAGGCAGGGAGCTTTAGCCACCGTCGTCTAGCAGTCGCAAGGCTGTGCACACAATGTCGTCTCCCTGCGGCAACGTTCTTCGCCCTCGTACAAGCTACCGCTCTGTCCGGCTCCCGGAGCAGGAGAAGCGGCTGCTTCGCGCACACAGCAGCGGAGCGGCAGCCCTACGCTCCGAAGCGCTGCTTCAGCCGAAAGACGCCGGCCACCGGCGCTTGGCTTCGGACAGCTCCGGAGAGCCGTAGTGTGCGTCTGCAACTAGACTGCATCATAGCGAAAAGCTTTGGCAGTGTGTCTCGCAGGGAGATAGCTTAGGAGCGCAGCGCACTTATGCCTCCCTTGTCCAGAAACACGATTTTACTGCACACTCCAAAAACAGTACTCTTCCCAGGGCAATATATAAGCTGCTTTCTGACGGCCGTGATCTTTCGATTACTCTTGCGCAGCTCGTTGTTGCAGAGTGCACGTGCCTTCCTGGAATTCAGTGCAGAGTGAAAGCAATCGCAAAAGTCCAGCAGCTGCTGACTCCCAAACACAAGGCGCTGGCTATGTTCTTGCTTCTCGACAACTCAACGCAGCCCTTCATTTCTGCAGTTGCCATCGAGGTCTCTGCATGTCGGAGACTGAGAGGACGAGCACGAGTTTCCCAGGAGGGGCTGCATCAGGAGGAATTCAAAACTCCAGAAAATTGTCCTGGAACACCTTCCGTAAGGATGATAGAAGGGAATTGAAGAGGCAGGCGAGCGGCCACGACCGTCCTCTAGCAGTCCTTCGGGTGTGCGCAAAAGCCCAGTGCTCTTCGGCTTCGTTCTTCGCCCCCGTACAAGCTACCGCTCTGTCCGGCTCCCGGAGCAGGAGAAGCGGCTGCTTCGCGCACACAACAGCGGAGCGGCAGCCCTACGCTCCGAAGCGCTGCTTCAGCCGAAAGACGCCGGCCACCGGCGCTTGGCTTCGGACAGCTCCGGAGAGCCGTGGTGTGCGTCTGCACTAGACTGCATGATAGCGATAAGCTTTGGCAGTGTGTCTCGCAGGGAGATAGCTTAGGAGCGCAGCGCACTTATGCCTCCCTTGTCCAGAAACACGGATTTGCTGCACACTCCAAAAACACTGCTCTTTCCATGGTACTATGTAAGCTGCTGTCTGACGCCCGTTCTCTTCTGCCCACTCTTGCCCAGCTAGTTGTTGCAGCGTGCACGTGCCTTCCTGGCATTAAGAGCACAGTGAAAGCAATTGCAAAAGTCCAGCAGCTGCTGACTCCCAAACACAAGGCGCTTGTCTACGTTTTTGCTTCTCGACAACTCAACGCAAACCTTCATTTCTGCAGCTGCCATCGAGTTTTCTGCATCTCGAGCCTTCTGGGACGAGCACCAATTTCCCAGGAGGGGCTGCATCAGGACGAAGTCAAAACCCAGGAAAATTGTCTCGGAACACCTTCAATAAAGCATGCCAGCAGTGCATTGAAAAGGCAGGGAGCTTTAGCCACCGTCGTCTAGCAGTCGCAAGGCTGTGCACACAATGTCGTCTCCCTGCGGCAACGTTCTTCGCCCTCGTACAAGCTACCGCTCTGTCCGGCTCCCGGAGCAGGAGAAGCGGCTGCTTCGCGCACACAGCAGCGGAGCGGCAGCCCTACGCTCCGAAGCGCTGCTTCAGCCGAAAGACGCCGGCCACCGGCGCTTGGCTTCGGACAGCTCCGGAGAGCCGTAGTGTGCGTCTGCAACTAGACTGCATCATAGCGAAAAGCTTTGGCAGTGTGTCTCGCAGGGAGATAGCTTAGGAGCGCAGCGCACTTATGCCTCCCTTGTCCAGAAACACGATTTTACTGCACACTCCAAAAACAGTACTCTTCCCAGGGCAATATATAAGCTGCTTTCTGACGGCCGTGATCTTTCGATTACTCTTGCGCAACTCGTTGTTGCAGAGTGCACGTGCCTTCCTGGAATTCAGTGCAGAGTGAAAGCAATCGCAAAAGTCCAGCAGCTGCTGACTCCCAAACACAAGGCGCTGGCTATGTTCTTGCTTCTCGACAACTCAACGCAGCCCTTCATTTCTGCAGTTGCCATCGAGGTCTCTGCATGTCGGAGACTGAGAGGACGAGCACGAGTTTCCCAGGAGGGGCTGCATCAGGAGGAATTCAAAACTCCAGAAAATTGTCCTGGAACACCTTCCGTAAGGATGATAGAAGGGAATTGAAGAGGCAGGCGAGCGGCCACGACCGTCCTCTAGCAGTCCTTCGGGTGTGCGCAAAAGCCCAGTGCTCTTCGGCTTCGTTCTTCGCCCCCGTACAAGCTACCGCTCTGTCCAGCTCCCGGAGCAGGAGAAGCGGCTGCTTCGCGCACACAACAGCGGAGCGGCAGCCCTACGCTCCGAAGCGCTGCTTCAGCCGAAAGACGCCGGCCACCGGCGCTTGGCTTCGGACAGCTCCGGAGAGCCGTAGTGTGCGTCTGCACTAGACTGCATGATAGCGATAAGCTTTGGCAGTGTGTCTCGCAGGGAGATAGCTTAGGAGCGCAGCGCACTTATGCCTCCCTTGTCCAGAAACACGGATTTGCTGCACACTCCAAAAACACTGCTCTTTCCATGGTACTATGTAAGCTGCTGTCTGACGCCCGTTCTCTTCTGCCCACTCTTGCCCAGCTGGTTGTTGCAGCGTGCACGTGCCTTCCTGGCATTAAGAGCACAGTGAAAGCAATCGCAAAAGTCCAGCAGCTGCTGACTCCCAAACACAAGGCGCTTGTCTACGTTTTTGCTTCTCGACAACTCAACGCAAACCTTCATTTCTGCAGCTGCCATCGAGTTTTCTGCATCTCGAGCCTTCTGGGACGAGCACCAATTTCCCAGGAGGGGCTGCATCAGGACGAAGTCAAAACCCAGAAAAGTTGTCTCGGAACACCTTCAATAAAGCATGCCAGCATTGCATTGAAAAGGCAGGTAGCTTTAGCCACCGTCCTCTAGCAGTCGCGAAGCTGTGCACACAATGTCGTCTGCCTGCGGCAACGTTCTTCGCCCTCGTGCAAGCTACCGCTCTGTCCGGCTCCCGGAGCAGGAGAAGCGGCTGCTTCGCGCACACAACAGCGGAGCGGCAGCCCTACGCTCCGAAGCGCTGCTTCAGCCGAAAGACGCCGGCCACCGGCGCTTGGCTTCGGACAGCTCCGGAGAGCCGTAGTGTGCGTCTGCAACTAGACTGCATCATAGCGAAAAGCTTTGGCAGTGTGTCTCGCAGGGAGATAGCTTAGGAGCGCAGCGCACTTATGCCTCCCTTGTCCAGAAACACGATTTTACTGCACACTCCAAAAACAGTACTCTTCCCAGGGCAATATATAAGCTGCTTTCTGACGGCCGTGATCTTTCGATTACTCTTGCGCAGCTCGTTGTTTTAACGTGCACGTGCCGTCCTGGCATTCAGTGCACAGTGAAAGCAATCGCAAAAGTCCAGCAGCTGCTGACTCCCAAACACAAGGCGCTGTCTACGTTCTTGCTTCTCCACACTTCAACAGAGTCCTTCATTTCTGCAGCTGCCATCGAGTTTTCTGCATCTCGAGCCTTCTGGGACGAGCACCAATTTCCCAGGAGGGGCTGCATCAGGACGAAGTCAAAACCCAGGAAAGTTGTCTCGGAACACCTTCAATAAAGCATGCCAGCAGTGCATTGAAAAGGCAGGGAGCTTTAGCCACCGTCCTCTAGCAGTCGCAAGGCTGTGCACACAATGTCGTCTGCCTGCGGCAACGTTCTTCGCCCACGTGCAAGCTACCGCTCTGTCCGGCTCCCGGAGCAGGAGAAGCGGCTGCTTCGCGCACACAACAGCGGAGCGGCAGCCCTTCGCTCCGAAGCGCTGCTTCAGCCGAAAGACGCCGGCCACCGGCGCTTGGCTTCGGACAGCTCCGGAGAGCCGTAGTGTGCGTCTGCACTAGACTGCATCATAGCGAAAAGCTTTGGCAGTGTGTCTCGCAGGGAGATAGCTTAGGAGCGCAGCGCACTTATGCCTCCCTTGTCCAGAAACACGATTTTACTGCACACTCCAAAAACAGTACTCTTCCCAGGGCAATATGCCAGATGCTCTCTGATGCCCGTGCTCCCTTCCTACTCTTGCCCAGCTCGTTGTTGTAACGTGCACATGCCGTCCTGGAATTCAGTGCACAGTGAAAGCAATCGCAAAAGTCCAGCAGCTGCTGACTCCCAAACACAAGGCGCTGGCTATGTTCTTGCTACTCGACGACTCAACGCAGCCCTTCATTTCTGCAGTTGCCATCGAGGTCTCTGCATGTCGGAGACTCAGAGGACGAGCACGAGTTTCCCAGGAGGGGCTGCATCAGGAGGAATTCAAAACTCAGGGAATTTGCCCTGGAACACCTTCCATAAGGATGCTAGAAGGGAATTGAAGAGGCAGGCGAGCGGCCACCACCGTCCTCTAGCAGTCCTTAGGGTGCGCGCAGAAGCCCGGTGCTCTGCGGCTTCGTTCTTCGCCCTCGTGCAAGCTACCGCTCTGTCCGGCTCCCGGAGCAGGAGAAGCGGCTGCTTCGCGCACACAGCAGCGGAGCGGCAGCCGTAGGCTCCGAAGCGCTGCTTCAGCCGAAAGACGCCGGCCACCGGCGCTTGGCTTCGGACAGCACCGGAGAGCCGTAGTGTGCGTCTGCACTAGACTGCATGATAGCGATAAGCTTTGGCAGTGTGTCTCGCAGGGAGATAGCTTAGGAGCGCAGCGCACTTATGCCTCCCTTGTCCAGAAACACGGATTTGCTGCACACTCCAAAAACACTGCTCTTTCCATGGTACTATGTAAGCTGCTGTCTGACGCCCGTTCTCTTCTGCCCACTCTTGCCCAGCTGGTTGTTGCAGCGTGCACGTGCCTTCCTGGCATTCAGTGCACAGTGAAAGCAATCGCAAAAGTCCAGCAGCTGCTGACTCCCAAACACAAGGCGCTTGTCTACGTTTTTGCTTCTCGACAACTCAACGCAAACCTTCATTTCTGCAGCTGCCATCGAGTTTTCTGCATCTCGAGCCTTCTGGGACGAGCACCAATTTCCCAGGAGGGGCTGCATCAGGACGAAGTCAAAACCCAGGAAAGTTGTCTCGGAACACCTTCAATAAAGCATGCCAGCAGTGCATTGAAAAGGCAGGGAGCTTTAGCCACCGTCCTCTAGCAGTCGCAAGGCTGTGCACACAATGTCGTCTCCCTGCGGCAACGTTCTTCACCCTCGTGCAAGCTACCGCTCTGTCCGGCTCCCGGAGCAGGAGAAGCGGCTGCTTCGCGCACACAACAGCGGAGCGGCAGCCCTACGCTCCGAAGCGCTGCTTCAGCCGAAAGACGCCGGCCACCGGCGCTTGGCTTCGGACAGCTCCGGAGAGCCGTAGTGTGCGTCTGCACTAGACTGCATCATAGCGAAAAGCTTTGGCAGTGTGTCTCGCAGGGAGATAGCTTAGGAGCGCAGCGCACTTATGCCTCCCTTGTCCAGAAACACGATTTTACTGCACACTCCAAAAACAGTACTCTTCCCAGGGCAATATTCCAGATGCTCTCTGATGCCCGTGCTCCCTTCCTACTCTTGCCCAGCTCGTTGTTGTAACGTGCACATGCCGTCCTGGAATTCAGTGCACAGTGAAAGCAATCGCAAAAGTCCAGCAGCTGCTGACTCCCAAACACAAGGCGCTGGCTATGTTCTTGCTTCTCGACAACTCAACGCAGCCCTTCATTTCTGCAGTTGCCATCGAGGTCTCTGCATGTCGGTGACTCAGAGGACGAGCACGAGTTTCCCAGGAGGGGCTGCATCAGGAGGAATTCAAAACTCCAGAAAATTGTCCTGGAACACCTTCCATAAGGATGATAGAAGGGAATTGAAGAGGCAGGCGAGCGGCCACGACCGTCCTCTAGCAGTCCTTCGGGTGTGCGCAAAAGCCCGGTGCTCTTCGGCTTCGTTCTTCGCCCCCGTACAAGCTACCGCTCTGTCCGGCTCCCGGAGCAGGAGAAGCGGCTGCTTCGCGCACACAGCAGCGGAGCGGCAGCCCTACGCTCCGAAGCGCTGCTTCAGCCGAAAGACGCCGGCCACCGGCGCTTGGCTTCGGACAGCACCGGAGAGCCGTAGTGTGCGTCTGCACTAGACTGCATGATAGCGATAAGCTTTGGCAGTGTGTCTCGCAGGGAGATAGCTTAGGAGCGCAGCGCACTTATGCCTCCCTTGTCCAGAAACACGGATTTGCTGCACACTCCAAAAACACTGCTCTTTCCATGGTACTATGTAAGCTGCTGTCTGACGCCCGTTCTCTTGTGCCCACTCTTGCCCAGCTGGTTGTTGCAGCGTGCACGTGCCTTCCTGGCATTCAGCGCACAGTGAAAGCAATCGCAAAAGTCCAGCAGCTGCTGACTCCCAAACACAAGGCGCTTGTCTACGTTTTTGCTTCTCGACAACTCAACGCAAACCTTCATTTCTGCAGCTGCCATCGAGTTTTCTGCATCTCGAGCCTTCTGGGACGAGCACCAATTTCCCAAGAGGGGCTGCATCAGGACGAAGTCAAAACCCAGGAAAATTGTCTCGGAACACCTTCAATAAAGCATGCCAGCAGTGCATTGAAAAGGCAGGGAGCTTTAGCCACCGTCGTCTAGCAGTCGCAAGGCTGTGCACACAATGTCGTCTCCCTGCGGCAACGTTCTTCGCCCTCGTACAAGCTACCGCTCTGTCCGGCTCCCGGAGCAGGAGAAGCGGCTGCTTCGCGCACACAGCAGCGGAGCGGCAGCCCTACGCTCCGAAGCGCTGCTTCAGCCGAAAGACGCCGGCCACCGGCGCTTGGCTTCGGACAGCTGCGGAGAGCCGTAGTGTGCGTCTGCAACTAGACTGCATCATAGCGAAAAGCTTTGGCAGTGTGTCTCGCAGGGAGATAGCTTAGGAGCGCAGCGCACTTATGCCTCCCTTGTCCAGAAACACGATTTTACTGCACACTCCAAAAACAGTACTCTTCCCAGGGCAATATATAAGCTGCTTTCTGACGGCCGTGATCTTTCGATTACTCTTGCGCAGCTCGTTGTTGCAGAGTGCACGTGCCTTCCTGGAATTCAGTGCAGAGTGAAAGCAATCGCAAAAGTCCAGCAGCTGCTGACTCCCAAACACAAGGCGCTGGCTATGTTCTTGCTTCTCGACAACTCAACGCAGCCCTTCATTTCTGCAGTTGCCATCGAGGTCTCTGCATGTCGGAGACTGAGAGGACGAGCACGAGTTTCCCAGGAGGGGCTGCATCAGGAGGAATTCAAAACTCCAGAAAATTGTCCTGGAACACCTTCCGTAAGGATGATAGAAGGGAATTGAAGAGGCAGGCGAGCGGCCACGACCGTCCTCTAGCAGTCCTTCGGGTGTGCGCAAAAGCCCGGTGCTCTTCGGCTTCGTTCTTCGCCCCCGTACAAGCTACCGCTCTGTCCGGCTCCCGGAGCAGGAGAAGCGGCTGCTTCGCGCACACAACAGCGGAGCGGCAGCCCTACGCTCCGAAGCGCTGCTTCAGCCGAAAGACGCCGGCCACCGGCGCTTGGCTTCGGACAGCACCGGAGAGCCGTGGTGTGCGTCTGCACTAGACTGCATGATAGCGATAAGCTTTGGCAGTGTGTCTCGCAGGGAGATAGCTTAGGAGCGCAGCGCACTTATGCCTCCCTTGTCCAGAAACACGGATTTGCTGCACACTCCAAAAACACTGCTCTTTCCATGGTACTATGTAAGCTGCTGTCTGACGCCCGTTCTCTTCTGCCCACTCTTGCCCAGCTGGTTGTTGCAGCGTGCACGTGCCTTCCTGGCATTAAGAGCACAGTGAAAGCAATCGCAAAAGTCCAGCAGCTGCTGACTCCCAAACACAAGGCGCTTGTCTACGTTTTTGCTTCTCGACAACTCAACGCAAACCTTCATTTCTGCAGCTGCCATCGAGTTTTCTGCATCTCGAGCCTTCTGGGACGAGCACCAATTTCCCAGGAGGGGCTGCATCAGGACGAAGTCAAAACCCAGAAAAGTTGTCTCGGAACACCTTCAATAAAGCATGCCAGCAGTGCATTGAAAAGGCAGGTAGCTTTAGCCACCGTCCTCTAGCAGTCGCGAAGCTGTGCACACAATGTCGTCTGCCTGCGGCAACGTTCTTCGCCCTCGTGCAAGCTACCGCTCTGTCCGGCTCCCGGAGCAGGAGAAGCGGCTGCTTCGCGCACACAACAGCGGAGCGGCAGCCGTACGCTCCGAAGCGCTGCTTCAGCCGAAAGACGCCGGCCACCGGCGCTTGGCTTCGGACAGCTCCGGAGAGCCGTAGTGTGCGTCTGCAACTAGACTGCATCATAGCGAAAAGCTTTGGCAGTGTGTCTCGCAGGGAGATAGCTTAGGAGCGCAGCGCACTTATGCCTCCCTTGTCCAGAAACACGATTTTACTGCACACTCCAAAAACAGTACTCTTCCCAGGGCAATATATAAGCTGCTTTCTGACGGCCGTGATCTTTCGATTACTCTTGCGCAGCTCGTTGTTTTAACGTGCACGTGCCGTCCTGGCATTCAGTGCACAGTGAAAGCAATCGCAAAAGTCCAGCAGCTGCTGACTCCCAAACACAAGGCGCTGTCTACGTTCTTGCTTCTCCACACTTCAACAGAGTCCTTCATTTCTGCAGCTGCCATCGAGTTTTCTGCATCTCGAGCCTTCTGGGACGAGCACCAATTTCCCAGGAGGGGCTGCATCAGGACGAAGTCAAAACCCAGGAAAGTTGTCTCGGAACACCTTCAATAAAGCATGCCAGCAGTGCATTGAAAAGGCAGGGAGCTTTAGCCACCGTCGTCTAGCAGTCGCAAGGCTGTGCACACAATGTCGTCTGCCTGCGGCAACGTTCTTCGCCCACGTGCAAGCTACCGCTCTGTCCGGCTCCCGGAGCAGGAGAAGCGGCTGCTTCGCGCACACAACAGCGGAGCGGCAGCCCTTCGCTCCGAAGCGCTGCTTCAGCCGAAAGACGCCGGCCACCGGCGCTTGGCTTCGGACAGCTCCGGAGAGCCGTAGTGTGCGTCTGCACTAGACTGCATCATAGCGAAAAGCTTTGGCAGTGTGTCTCGCAGGGAGATAGCTTAGGAGCGCAGCGCACTTATGCCTCCCTTGTCCAGAAACACGATTTTACTGCACACTCCAAAAACAGTACTCTTCCCAGGGCAATATGCCAGATGCTCTCTGATGCCCGTGCTCCCTTCCTACTCTTGCCCAGCTCGTTGTTGTAACGTGCACATGCCGTCCTGGAATTCAGTGCACAGTGAAAGCAATCGCAAAAGTCCAGCAGCTGCTGACTCCCAAACACAAGGCGCTGGCTATGTTCTTGCTACTCGACGACTCAACGCAGCCCTTCATTTCTGCAGTTGCCATCGAGGTCTCTGCATGTCGGAGACTCAGAGGACGAGCACGAGTTTCCCAGGAGGGGCTGCATCAGGAGGAATTCAAAACTCAGGGAATTTGCCCTGGAACACCTTCCATAAGGATGCTAGAAGGGAATTGAAGAGGCAGGCGAGCGGCCACCACCGTCCTCTAGCAGTCCTTAGGGTGCGCGCAGAAGCCCGGTGCTCTGCGGCTTCGTTCTTCGCCCTCGTGCAAGCTACCGCTCTGTCCGGCTCCCGGAGCAGGAGAAGCGGCTGCTTCGCGCACACAGCAGCGGAGCGGCAGCCCTACGCTCCGAAGCGCTGCTTCAGCCGAAAGACGCCGGCCACCGGCGCTTGGCTTCGGACAGCTCCGGAGAGCCGTAGTGTGCGTCTGCACTAGACTGCATCATAGCGAAAAGCTTTGGCAGTGTGTCTCGCAGGGAGATAGCTTAGGAGCGCAGCGCACTTATGCCTCCCTTGTCCAGAAACACGATTTTACTGCACACTCCAAAAACAGTACTCTTCCCAGGGCAATATATAAGCTGCTTTCTGATGGCCGTGATCTTTCGATTACTCTTGCGCAGCTCGTTGTTTTAACGTGCACGTGCCGTCCTGGCATTCAGTGCACAGTGAAAGCAATCGCAAAAGTCCAGCAGCTGCTGACTCCCAAACACAAGGCGCTGGCTATGTTCTTGCTTCTCCACACTTCAACAGAGTCCTTCATTTCTGCAGCTGCCATCGAGTTTTCTGCATCTCGAGCCTTCTGGGACGAGCACCAATTTCCCAGGAGGGGCTGCATCAGGACGAAGTCAAAACCCAGGAAAGTTGTCTCGGAACACCTTCAATAAAGCATGCCAGCAGTGCATTGAAAAGGCAGGGAGCTTTAGCCACCGTCCTCTAGCAGTCGCAAGGCTGTGCACACAATGTCGTCTGCCTGCGGCAACGTTCTTCGCCCACGTGCAAGCTACCGCTCTGTCCGGCTCCCGGAGCAGGAGAAGCGGCTGCTTCGCGCACACAACAGCGGAGCGGCAGCCCTACGCTCCGAAGCGCTGCTTCAGCCGAAAGACGCCGGCCACCGGCGCTTGGCTTCGGACAGCTCCGGAGAGCCGTAGTGTGCGTCTGCACTAGACTGCATCATAGCGAAAAGCTTTGGCAGTGTGTCTCGCAGGGAGATAGCTTAGGAGCGCAGCGCACTTATGCCTCCCTTGTCCAGAAACACGATTTTACTGCACACTCCAAAAACAGTACTCTTCCAAGGGCAATATGCCAGATGCTCTCTGATGCCCGTGCTCCCTTCCTACTCTTGCCCAGCTCGTTGTTGTAACGTGCACATGCCGTCCTGGAATTCAGTGCACAGTGAAAGCAATCGCAAAAGTCCAGCAGCTGCTGACTCCCAAACACAAGGCGCTGGCTATGTTCTTGCTACTCGACGACTCAACGCAGCCCTTCATTTCTGCAGTTGCCATCGAGGTCTCTGCATGTCGGAGACTGAGAGGACGAGCACGAGTTTCCCACGAGGGGCTGCATCAGGAGGAATTCAAAACTCAGGGAATTTGCCCTGGAACACCTTCCATAAGGATGCTAGAAGGGAATTGAAGAGGCAGGCGAGCGGCCACCACGGTCCTCTAGCAGTCCTTAGGGTGCGCGCAGAAGCCCGGTGCTCTGCGGCTTCGTTCTTCGCCCTCGTGCAAGCTACCGCTCTGTCCGGCTCCCGGAGCAGGAGAAGCGGCTGCTTCGCGCACACAGCAGCGGAGCGGCAGCCCTACGCTCCGAAGCGCTGCTTCAGCCGAAAGACGCCGGCCACCGGCGCTTGGCTTCGGACAGCTCCGGAGAGCCGTAGTGTGCGTCTGCACTAGACTGCATCATAGCGAAAAGCTTTGGCAGTGTGTCTCGCAGGGAGATAGCTTAGGAGCGCAGCGCACTTATGCCTCCCTTGTCCAGAAACACGATTTTACTGCACACTCCAAAAACAGTACTCTTCCCAGGGCAATATGCCAGATGCTCTCTGATGCCCGTGCTCCCTTCCTACTCTTGCCCAGCTCGTTGTTGTAACGTGCACATGCCGTCCTGGAATTCAGTGCACAGTGAAAGCAATCGCAAAAGTCCAGCAGCTGCTGACTCCCAAACACAAGGCGCTGGCTATGTTCTTGCTACTCGACGACTCAACGCAGCCCTTCATTTCTGCAGTTGCCATCGAGGTCTCTGCATGTCGGAGACTGAGAGGACGAGCACGAGTTTCCCACGAGGGGCTGCATCAGGAGGAATTCAAAACTCAGGGAATTTGCCCTGGAACACCTTCCATAAGGATGCTAGAATGGAATTGAAGAGGCAGGCGAGCGGCCACCACGGTCCTCTAGCAGTCCTTAGGGTGCGCGCAGAAGCCCGGTGCTCTGCGGCTTCGTTCTTCGCCCTCGTGCAAGCTACCGCTCTGTCCGGCTCCCGGAGCAGGAGAAGCGGCTGCTTCGCGCACACAGCAGCGGAGCGGCAGCCGTAGGCTCCGAAGCGCTGCTTCAGCCGAAAGACGCCGGCCACCGGCGCTTGGCTTCGGACAGCACCGGAGAGCCGTAGTGTGCGTCTGCACTAGACTGCATGATAGCGATAAGCTTTGGCAGTGTGTCTCGCAGGGAGATAGCTTAGGAGCGCAGCGCACTTATGCCTCCCTTGTCCAGAAACACGGATTTGCTGCACACTCCAAAAACACTGCTCTTTCCATGGTACTATGTAAGCTGCTGTCTGACGCCCGTTCTCTTCTGCCCACTCTTGCCCAGCTGGTTGTTGCAGCGTGCACGTGCCTTCCTGGCATTCAGTGCACAGTGAAAGCAATCGCAAAAGTCCAGCAGCTGCTGACTCCCAAACACAAGGCGCTGTCTACGTTCTTGCTTCTCCACACTTCAACAGAGTCCTTCATTTCTGCAGCTGCCATCGAGTTTTCTGCATCTCGAGCCTTCTGGGACGAGCACCAATTTCCCAGGAGGGGCTGCATCAGGACGAAGTCAAAACCCAGGAAAGTTGTCTCGGAACACCTTCAATAAAGCATGCCAGCAGTGCATTGAAAAGGCAGGGAGCTTTAGCCACCGTCCTCTAGCAGTCGCAAGGCTGTGCACACAATGTCGTCTGCCTGCGGCAACGTTCTTCGCCCACGTGCAAGCTACCGCTCTGTCCGGCTCCCGGAGCAGGAGAAGCGGCTGCTTCGCGCACACAACAGCGGAGCGGCAGCCCTTCGCTCCGAAGCGCTGCTTCAGCCGAAAGACGCCGGCCACCGGCGCTTGGCTTCGGACAGCTCCGGAGAGCCGTAGTGTGCGTCTGCACTAGACTGCATCATAGCGAAAAGCTTTGGCAGTGTGTCTCGCAGGGAGATAGCTTAGGAGCGCAGCGCACTTATGCCTCCCTTGTCCAGAAACACGATTTTACTGCACACTCCAAAAACAGTACTCTTCCCAGGGCAATATGCCAGATGCTCTCTGATGCCCGTGCTCCCTTCCTACTCTTGCCCAGCTCGTTGTTGTAACGTGCACATGCCGTCCTGGAATTCAGTGCACAGTGAAAGCAATCGCAAAAGTCCAGCAGCTGCTGACTCCCAAACACAAGGCGCTGGCTATGTTCTTGCTACTCGACGACTCAACGCAGCCCTTCATTTCTGCAGTTGCCATCGAGGTCTCTGCATGTCGGAGACTCAGAGGACGAGCACGAGTTTCCCAGGAGGGGCTGCATCAGGAGGAATTCAAAACTCAGGGAATTTGCCCTGGAACACCTTCCATAAGGATGCTAGAAGGGAATTGAAGAGGCAGGCGAGCGGCCACCACCGTCCTCTAGCAGTCCTTAGGGTGCGCGCAGAAGCCCGGTGCTCTGCGGCTTCGTTCTTCGCCCTCGTGCAAGCTACCGCTCTGTCCGGCTCCCGGAGCAGGAGAAGCGGCTGCTTCGCGCACACAGCAGCGGAGCGGCAGCCCTACGCTCCGAAGCGCTGCTTCAGCCGAAAGACGCCGGCCACCGGCGCTTGGCTTCGGACAGCTCCGGAGAGCCGTAGTGTGCGTCTGCACTAGACTGCATCATAGCGAAAAGCTTTGGCAGTGTGTCTCGCAGGGAGATAGCTTAGGAGCGCAGCGCACTTATGCCTCCCTTGTCCAGAAACACGATTTTACTGCACACTCCAAAAACAGTACTCTTCCCAGGGCAATATATAAGCTGCTTTCTGATGGCCGTGATCTTTCGATTACTCTTGCGCAGCTCGTTGTTTTAACGTGCACGTGCCGTCCTGGCATTCAGTGCACAGTGAAAGCAATCGCAAAAGTCCAGCAGCTGCTGACTCCCAAACACAAGGCGCTGGCTATGTTCTTGCTTCTCCACACTTCAACAGAGTCCTTCATTTCTGCAGCTGCCATCGAGTTTTCTGCATCTCGAGCCTTCTGGGACGAGCACCAATTTCCCAGGAGGGGCTGCATCAGGACGAAGTCAAAACCCAGGAAAGTTGTCTCGGAACACCTTCAATAAAGCATGCCAGCAGTGCATTGAAAAGGCAGGGAGCTTTAGCCACCGTCCTCTAGCAGTCGCAAGGCTGTGCACACAATGTCGTCTCCCTGCGGCAACGTTCTTCACCCTCGTGCAAGCTACCGCTCTGTCCGGCTCCCGGAGCAGGAGAAGCGGCTGCTTCGCGCACACAACAGCGGAGCGGCAGCCCTACGCTCCGAAGCGCTGCTTCAGCCGAAAGACGCCGGCCACCGGCGCTTGGCTTCGGACAGCTCCGGAGAGCCGTAGTGTGCGTCTGCACTAGACTGCATCATAGCGAAAAGCTTTGGCAGTGTGTCTCGCAGGGAGATAGCTTAGGAGCGCAGCGCACTTATGCCTCCCTTGTCCAGAAACACGATTTTACTGCACACTCCAAAAACAGTACTCTTCCCAGGGCAATATTCCAGATGCTCTCTGATGCCCGTGCTCCCTTCCTACTCTTGCCCAGCTCGTTGTTGTAACGTGCACATGCCGTCCTGGAATTCAGTGCACAGTGAAAGCAATCGCAAAAGTCCAGCAGCTGCTGACTCCCAAACACAAGGCGCTGGCTATGTTCTTGCTTCTCGACAACTCAACGCAGCCCTTCATTTCTGCAGTTGCCATCGAGGTCTCTGCATGTCGGAGACTCAGAGGACGAGCACGAGTTTCCCAGGAGGGGCTGCATCAGGAGGAATTCAAAACTCCAGAAAATTGTCCTGGAACACCTTCCATAAGGATGATAGAAGGGAATTGAAGAGGCAGGCGAGCGGCCACGACCGTCCTCTAGCAGTCCTTCGGGTGTGCGCAAAAGCCCGGTGCTCTTCGGCTTCGTTCTTCGCCCCCGTACAAGCTACCGCTCTGTCCGGCTCCCGGAGCAGGAGAAGCGGCTGCTTCGCGCACACAACAGCGGAGCGGCAGCCCTACGCTCCGAAGCGCTGCTTCAGCCGAAAGACGCTGGCCACCGGCGCTTGGCTTCGGACAGCACCGGAGAGCCGTAGTGTGCGTCTGCACTAGACTGCATGATAGCGATAAGCTTTGGCAGTGTGTCTCGCAGGGAGATAGCTTAGGAGCGCAGCGCACTTATGCCTCCCTTGTCCAGAAACACGGATTTGCTGCACACTCCAAAAACACTGCTCTTTCCATGGTACTATGTAAGCTGCTGTCTGACGCCCGTTCTCTTCTGCCCACTCTTGCCCAGCTGGTTGTTGCAGCGTGCACGTGCCTTCCTGGCATTCAGCGCACAGTGAAAGCAATCGCAAAAGTCCAGCAGCTGCTGACTCCCAAACACAAGGCGCTTGTCTACGTTTTTGCTTCTCGACAACTCAACGCAAACCTTCATTTCTGCAGCTGCCATCGAGTTTTCTGCATCTCGAGCCTTCTGGGACGAGCACCAATTTCCCAAGAGGGGCTGCATCAGGACGAAGTCAAAACCCAGGAAAATTGTCTCGGAACACCTTCAATAAAGCATGCCAGCAGTGCATTGAAAAGGCAGGGAGCTTTAGCCACCGTCGTCTAGCAGTCGCAAGGCTGTGCACACAATGTCGTCTCCCTGCGGCAACGTTCTTCGCCCTCGTACAAGCTACCGCTCTGTCCGGCTCCCGGAGCAGGAGAAGCGGCTGCTTCGCGCACACAGCAGCGGAGCGGCAGCCCTACGCTCCGAAGCGCTGCTTCAGCCGAAAGACGCCGGCCACCGGCGCTTGGCTTCGGACAGCTGCGGAGAGCCGTAGTGTGCGTCTGCAACTAGACTGCATCATAGCGAAAAGCTTTGGCAGTGTGTCTCGCAGGGAGATAGCTTAGGAGCGCAGCGCACTTATGCCTCCCTTGTCCAGAAACACGATTTTACTGCACACTCCAAAAACAGTACTCTTCCCAGGGCAATATATAAGCTGCTTTCTGACGGCCGTGATCTTTCGATTACTCTTGCCCAGCTCATTGTTGCAGAGTGCACGTGCCTTCCTGGAATTCAGTGCAGAGTGAAAGCAATCGCAAAAGTCCAGCAGCTGCTGACTCCCAAACACAAGGCGCTGGCTATGTTCTTGCTTCTCGACAACTCAACGCAGCCCTTCATTTCTGCAGTTGCCATCGAGGTCTCTGCATGTCGGAGACTGAGAGGACGAGCACGAGTTTCCCAGGAGGGGCTGCATCAGGAGGAATTCAAAACTCCAGAAAATTGTCCTGGAACACCTTCCGTAAGGATGATAGAAGGGAATTGAAGAGGCAGGCGAGCGGCCACGACCGTCCTCTAGCAGTCCTTCGGGTGTGCGCAAAAGCCCGGTGCTCTTCGGCTTCGTTCTTCGCCCCCGTACAAGCTACCGCTCTGTCCGGCTCCCGGAGCAGGAGAAGCGGCTGCTTCGCGCACACAACAGCGGAGCGGCAGCCCTACGCTCCGAAGCGCTGCTTCAGCCGAAAGACGCCGGCCACCGGCGCTTGGCTTCGGACAGCACCGGAGAGCCGTGGTGTGCGTCTGCACTAGACTGCATGATAGCGATAAGCTTTGGCAGTGTGTCTCGCAGGGAGATAGCTTAGGAGCGCAGCGCACTTATGCCTCCCTTGTCCAGAAACACGGATTTGCTGCACACTCCAAAAACACTGCTCTTTCCATGGTACTATGTAAGCTGCTGTCTGACGCCCGTTCTCTTCTGCCCACTCTTGCCCAGCTGGTTGTTGCAGCGTGCACGTGCCTTCCTGGCATTAAGAGCACAGTGAAAGCAATCGCAAAAGTCCAGCAGCTGCTGACTCCCAAACACAAGGCGCTTGTCTACGTTTTTGCTTCTCGACAACTCAACGCAAACCTTCATTTCTGCAGCTGCCATCGAGTTTTCTGCATCTCGAGCCTTCTGGGACGAGCACCAATTTCCCAGGAGGGGCTGCATCAGGACGAAGTCAAAACCCAGAAAAGTTGTCTCGGAACACCTTCAATAAAGCATGCCAGCAGTGCATTGAAAAGGCAGGTAGCTTTAGCCACCGTCCTCTAGCAGTCGCGAAGCTGTGCACACAATGTCGTCTGCCTGCGGCAACGTTCTTCGCCCTCGTGCAAGCTACCGCTCTGTCCGGCTCCCGGAGCAGGAGAAGCGGCTGCTTCGCGCACACAACAGCGGAGCGGCAGCCCTACGCTCTGAAGCGCTGCTTCAGCCGAAAGACGCCGGCCACCGGCGCTTGGCTTCGGACAGCTCCGGAGAGCCGTAGTGTGCGTCTGCAACTAGACTGCATCATAGCGAAAAGCTTTGGCAGTGTGTCTCGCAGGGAGATAGCTTAGGAGCGCAGCGCACTTATGCCTCCCTTGTCCAGAAACACGATTTTACTGCACACTCCAAAAACAGTACTCTTCCCAGGGCAATATATAAGCTGCTTTCTGACGGCCGTGATCTTTCGATTACTCTTGCGCAGCTCGTTGTTTTAACGTGCACGTGCCGTCCTGGCATTCAGTGCACAGTGAAAGCAATCGCAAAAGTCCAGCAGCTGCTGACTCCCAAACACAAGGCGCTGTCTACGTTCTTGCTTCTCCACACTTCAACAGAGTCCTTCATTTCTGCAGCTGCCATCGAGTTTTCTGCATCTCGAGCCTTCTGGGACGAGCACCAATTTCCCAGGAGGGGCTGCATCAGGACGAAGTCAAAACCCAGGAAAGTTGTCTCGGAACACCTTCAATAAAGCATGCCAGCAGTGCATTGAAAAGGCAGGGAGCTTTAGCCACCGTCGTCTAGCAGTCGCAAGGCTGTGCACACAATGTCGTCTGCCTGCGGCAACGTTCTTCGCCCACGTGCAAGCTACCGCTCTGTCCGGCTCCCGGAGCAGGAGAAGCGGCTGCTTCGCGCACACAACAGCGGAGCGGCAGCCCTTCGCTCCGAAGCGCTGCTTCAGCCGAAAGACGCCGGCCACCGGCGCTTGGCTTCGGACAGCTCCGGAGAGCCGTAGTGTGCGTCTGCACTAGACTGCATCATAGCGAAAAGCTTTGGCAGTGTGTCTCGCAGGGAGATAGCTTAGGAGCGCAGCGCACTTATGCCTCCCTTGTCCAGAAACACGATTTTACTGCACACTCCAAAAACAGTACTCTTCCCAGGGCAATATGCCAGATGCTCTCTGATGCCCGTGCTCCCTTCCTACTCTTGCCCAGCTCGTTGTTGTAACGTGCACATGCCGTCCTGGAATTCAGTGCACAGTGAAAGCAATCGCAAAAGTCCAGCAGCTGCTGACTCCCAAACACAAGGCGCTAGCTATGTTCTTGCTACTCGACGACTCAACGCAGCCCTTCATTTCTGCAGTTGCCATCGAGGTCTCTGCATGTCGGAGACTCAGAGGACGAGCACGAGTTTCCCAGGAGGGGCTGCATCAGGAGGAATTCAAAACTCAGGGAATTTGCCCTGGAACACCTTCCATAAGGATGCTAGAAGGGAATTGAAGAGGCAGGCGAGCGGCCACCACCGTCCTCTAGCAGTCCTTAGGGTGCGCGCAGAAGCCCGGTGCTCTGCGGCTTCGTTCTTCGCCCTCGTGCAAGCTACCGCTCTGTCCGGCTCCCGGAGCAGGAGAAGCGGCTGCTTCGCGCACACAGCAGCGGAGCGGCAGCCCTACGCTCCGAAGCGCTGCTTCAGCCGAAAGACGCCGGCCACCGGCGCTTGGCTTCGGACAGCTCCGGAGAGCCGTAGTGTGCGTCTGCACTAGACTGCATCATAGCGAAAAGCTTTGGCAGTGTGTCTCGCAGGGAGATAGCTTAGGAGCGCAGCGCACTTATGCCTCCCTTGTCCAGAAACACGATTTTACTGCACACTCCAAAAACAGTACTCTTCCCAGGGCAATATATAAGCTGCTTTCTGATGGCCGTGATCTTTCGATTACTCTTGCGCAGCTCGTTGTTTTAACGTGCACGTGCCGTCCTGGCATTCAGTGCACAGTGAAAGCAATCGCAAAAGTCCAGCAGCTGCTGACTCCCAAACACAAGGCGCTGGCTATGTTCTTGCTTCTCCACACTTCAACAGAGTCCTTCATTTCTGCAGCTGCCATCGAGTTTTCTGCATCTCGAGCCTTCTGGGACGAGCACCAATTTCCCAGGAGGGGCTGCATCAGGACGAAGTCAAAACCCAGGAAAGTTGTCTCGGAACACCTTCAATAAAGCATGCCAGCAGTGCATTGAAAAGGCAGGGAGCTTTAGCCACCGTCCTCTAGCAGTCGCAAGGCTGTGCACACAATGTCGTCTCCCTGCGGCAACGTTCTTCACCCTCGTGCAAGCTACCGCTCTGTCCGGCTCCCGGAGCAGGAGAAGCGGCTGCTTCGCGCACACAACAGCGGAGCGGCAGCCGTAGGCTCCGAAGCGCTGCTTCAGCCGAAAGACGCCGGCCACCGGCGCTTGGCTTCGGACAGCTCCGGAGAGCCGTAGTGTGCGTCTGCACTAGACTGCATCATAGCGAAAAGCTTTGGCAGTGTGTCTCGCAGGGAGATAGCTTAGGAGCGCAGCGCACTTATGCCTCCCTTGTCCAGAAACACGATTTTACTGCACACTCCAAAAACAGTACTCTTCCCAGGGCAATATGCCAGATGCTCTCTGATGCCCGTGCTCCCTTCCTACTCTTGCCCAGCTCGTTGTTGTAACGTGCACATGCCGTCCTGGAATTCAGTGCACAGTGAAAGCAATCGCAAAAGTCCAGCAGCTGCTGACTCCCAAACACAAGGCGCTGGCTATGTTCTTGCTACTCGACGACTCAACGCAGCCCTTCATTTCTGCAGTTGCCATCGAGGTCTCTGCATGTCGGAGACTGAGAGGACGAGCACGAGTTTCCCACGAGGGGCTGCATCAGGAGGAATTCAAAACTCAGGGAATTTGCCCTGGAACACCTTCCATAAGGATGCTAGAATGGAATTGAAGAGGCAGGCGAGCGGCCACCACGGTCCTCTAGCAGTCCTTAGGATGCGCGCAGAAGCCCGGTGCTCTGCGGCTTCGTTCTTAGCCCTCGTGCAAGCTACCGCTCTGTCCGGCTCCCGGAGCAGGAGAAGCGGCTGCTTCGCGCACACAACAGCGGAGCGGCAGCCCTTCGCTCCGAAGCGCTGCTTCAGCCGAAAGACGCCGGCCACCGGCGCTTGGCTTCGGACAGCTCCGGAGAGCCGTAGTGTGCGTCTGCACTAGACTGCATCATAGCGAAAAGCTTTGGCATTGTGTCTCGCAGAGAGATAGCTTAGGAGCGCAGCGCACTTATGCCTCCCTTGTCCAGAAACACGATTTTACTGCACACTCCAAAAACAGTACTCTTCCCAGGGCAATATATAAGCTGCTTTCTGACGGCCGTGATCTTTCGATTACTCTTGCGCAGCTCGTTGTTGCAGAGTGCACATGCCTTCCTGGAATTCAGTGCACAGTGAAAGCAATCGCAAAAGTCCAGCAGCTGCTGACTCCCAAACACAAGGCGCTGGCTATGTTCTTGCTTCTCGACAACTCAACGCAGCCCTTCATTTCTGCAGTTGCCATCGAGGTCTCTGCATGTCGGAGACTCAGAGGACGAGCACGAGTTTCCCAGGATGGGCTGCATCAGGAGGAATTCAAAACTCCAGAAAATTGTCCTGGAACACCTTCCATAAGGATGCTAGAAGGGAATTGAAGAGGCAGGCGAGCGGCCACCTGGGTCCTCTAGCAGTCCTTCGGGTGTGCGCAAAAGCCCGGTGCTCTTCGGCTTCGTTCTTCGCCCCCGTACAAGCTACCGCTCTGTCCGGTCCCGGAGCAGGAGAAGCGGCTGCTTCGCGCACACAACAGCGGAGCGGCAGCCCTACGCTCCGAAGCGCTGCTTCAGCCGAAAGACGCCGGCCACCGGCGCTTGGCTTCGGACAGCTCCGGAGAGCCGTAGTGTGCGTCTGCACTAGACTGCATCATAGCGAAAAGCTTTGGCAGTGTGTCTCGCAGGGAGATAGCTTAGGAGCGCAGCGCACTTATGCCTCCCTTGTCCAGAAACACGATTTTACTGCACACTCCAAAAACAGTACTCTTCCCAGGGCAATATATAAGCTGTTTTCTGACGGCCGTGATCTTTCGATTACTCTTGCCCAGCTCGTTGTTTTAACGTGCACATGCCGTCCTGGCATTCAGTGCACAGTGAAAGCAATCGCAAAAGTCCAGCAGCTGCTGACTCCCAAACACAAGGCGCTGGCTATGTTCTTGCTTCTCGACAACTCAACGCAGCCCTTCATTTCTGCAGTTGCCATCGAGGTCTCTGCATGTCGGAGACTCAGAGGACGAGCACGAGTTTCCCAGGAGGGGCTGCATCAGGAGGAATTCAAAACTCCAGAAAATTGTCCTGGAACACCTTCCATAAGGATGATAGAAGGGAATTGAAGAGGCAGGCGAGCGGCCACGACCGTCCTCTAGCAGTCCTTCGGGTGTGCGCAAAAGCCCGGTGCTCTTCGGCTTCGTTCTTCGCCCTCGTACAAGCTACCGCTCTGTCCGGCTCCCGGAGCAGGAGAAGCGGCTGCTTCGCGCACACAACAGCGGAGCGGCAGCCGTACGCTCCGAAGCGCTGCTTCAGCCGAAAGACGCCGGCCACCGGCGCTTGGCTTCGGACAGCTCCGGAGAGCCGTAGTGTGCGTCTGCACTAGACTGCATGATAGCGATAAGCTTTGGCAGTGTGTCTCGCAGGGAGATAGCTTAGGAGCGCAGCGCACTTATGCCTCCCTTGTCCAGAAACACGGATTTGCTGCACACTCCAAAAACACTGCTCTTTCCATGGTACTATGTAAGCTGCTGTCTGACGCCCGTTCTCTTCTGCCCACTCTTGCCCAGCTGGTTGTTGCAGCGTGCACGTGCCTTCCTGGCATTAAGAGCACAGTGAAAGCAATCGCAAAAGTCCAGCAGCTGCTGACTCCCAAACACAAGGCGCTTGTCTACGTTTTTGCTTCTCGACAACTCAACGCAAACCTTCATTTCTGCAGCTGCCATCGAGTTTTCTGCATCTCGAGCCTTCTGGGACGAGCACCAATTTCCCAGGAGGGGCTGCATCAGGACGAAGTCAAAACCCAGAAAAGTTGTCTCGGAACACCTTCAATAAAGCATGCCAGCATTGCATTGAAAAGGCAGGTAGCTTTAGCCACCGTCCTCTAGCAGTCGCGAAGCTGTGCACACAATGTCTACTCCCTGCGGCAACGTTCTTCGCCCTCGTGCAAGCTACCGCTCTGTCCGGCTCCCGGAGCAGGAGAAGCGGCTGCTTCGCGCACACAACAGCGGAGCGGCAGCCCTACGCTCCGAAGCGATGCTTCAGCCGAAAGACGCCGGCCACCGGCGCTTGGCTTCGGACAGCTGCGGAGAGCCGTAGTGTGCGTCTGCAACTAGACTGCATCATAGCGAAAAGCTTTGGCATTGTGTCTCGCAGGGAGATAGCTTAGGAGCGCAGCGCACTTATGCCTCCCTTGTCCAGAAACACGATTTTACTGCACACTCCAAAAACAGTACTCTTCCCAGGGCAATATATAAGCTGCTTTCGGACGGCCGTGATCTTTCGATTACTCTTGCGCAGCTCGTTGTTTTAACGTGCACGTGCCGTCCTGGCATTCAGTGCACAGTGAAAGCAATCGCAAAAGTCCAGCAGCTGCTGACTCCCAAACACAAGGCGCTGGCTATGTTCTTGCTTCTCCACACTTCAACAGAGTCCTTCATTTCTGCAGCTGCCATCGAGTTTTCTGCATCTCGAGCCTTCTGGGACGAGCACCAATTTCCCAGGAGGGGCTGCATCAGGACGAAGTCAAAACCCAGGAAAGTTGTCTCGGAACACCTTCAATAAAGCATGCCAGCAGTGCATTGAAAAGGCAGGGAGCTTTAGCCACCGTCCTCTAGCAGTCGCAAGGCTGTGCACACAATGTCGTCTGCCTGCGGCAACGTTCTTCGCCCACGTGCAAGCTACCGCTCTGTCCGGCTCCCGGAGCAGGAGAAGCGGCTGCTTCGCGCACACAACAGCGGAGCGGCAGCCCTACGCTCCGAAGCGCTGCTTCAGCCGAAAGACGCCGGCCACCGGCGCTTGGCTTCGGACAGCTCCGGAGAGCCGTAGTGTGCGTCTGCACTAGACTGCATCATAGCGAAAAGCTTTGGCAGTGTGTCTCGCAGGGAGATAGCTTAGGAGCGCAGCGCACTTATGCCTCCCTTGTCCAGAAACACGATTTTACTGCACACTCCAAAAACAGTACTCTTCCAAGGGCAATATGCCAGATGCTCTCTGATGCCCGTGCTCCCTTCCTACTCTTGCCCAGCTCGTTGTTGTAACGTGCACATGCCGTCCTGGAATTCAGTGCACAGTGAAAGCAATCGCAAAAGTCCAGCAGCTGCTGACTCCCAAACACAAGGCGCTGGCTATGTTCTTGCTACTCGACGACTCAACGCAGCCCTTCATTTCTGCAGTTGCCATCGAGGTCTCTGCATGTCGGAGACTGAGAGGACGAGCACGAGTTTCCCACGAGGGGCTGCATCAGGAGGAATTCAAAACTCAGGGAATTTGCCCTGGAACACCTTCCATAAGGATGCTAGAAGGGAATTGAAGAGGCAGGCGAGCGGCCACCACGGTCCTCTAGCAGTCCTTAGGGTGCGCGCAGAAGCCCGGTGCTCTGCGGCTTCGTTCTTCGCCCTCGTGCAAGCTACCGCTCTGTCCGGCTCCCGGAGCAGGAGAAGCGGCTGCTTCGCGCACACAGCAGCGGAGCGGCAGCCCTACGCTCCGAAGCGCTGCTTCAGCCGAAAGACGCCGGCCACCGGCGCTTGGCTTCGGACAGCTCCGGAGAGCCGTAGTGTGCGTCTGCACTAGACTGCATCATAGCGAAAAGCTTTGGCAGTGTGTCTCGCAGGGAGATAGCTTAGGAGCGCAGCGCACTTATGCCTCCCTTGTCCAGAAACACGATTTTAATGCACACTCCAAAAACAGTACTCTTCCCAGGGCAATATGCCAGATGCTCTCTGATGCCCGTGCTCCCTTCCTACTCTTGCCCAGCTCGTTGTTGTAACGTGCACATGCCGTCCTGGAATTCAGTGCACAGTGAAAGCAATCGCAAAAGTCCAGCAGCTGCTGACTCCCAAACACAAGGCGCTGGCTATGTTCTTGCTACTCGACGACTCAACGCAGCCCTTCATTTCTGCAGTTGCCATCGAGGTCTCTGCATGTCGGAGACTGAGAGGACGAGCACGAGTTTCCCACGAGGGGCTGCATCAGGAGGAATTCAAAACTCAGGGAATTTGCCCTGGAACACCTTCCATAAGGATGCTAGAATGGAATTGAAGAGGCAGGCGAGCGGCCACCACGGTCCTCTAGCAGTCCTTAGGGTGCGCGCAGAAGCCCGGTGCTCTGCGGCTTCGTTCTTCGCCCTCGTGCAAGCTACCGCTCTGTCCGGCTCCCGGAGCAGGAGAAGCGGCTGCTTCGCGCACACAGCAGCGGAGCGGCAGCCGTAGGCTCCGAAGCGCTGCTTCAGCCGAAAGACGCCGGCCACCGGCGCTTGGCTTCGGACAGCACCGGAGAGCCGTAGTGTGCGTCTGCACTAGACTGCATGATAGCGATAAGCTTTGGCAGTGTGTCTCGCAGGGAGATAGCTTAGGAGCGCAGCGCACTTATGCCTCCCTTGTCCAGAAACACGGATTTGCTGCACACTCCAAAAACACTGCTCTTTCCATGGTACTATGTAAGCTGCTGTCTGACGCCCGTTCTCTTCTGCCCACTCTTGCCCAGCTGGTTGTTGCAGCGTGCACGTGCCTTCCTGGCATTCAGTGCACAGTGAAAGCAATCGCAAAAGTCCAGCAGCTGCTGACTCCCAAACACAAGGCGCTTGTCTACGTTTTTGCTTCTCGACAACTCAACGCAAACCTTCATTTCTGCAGCTGCCATCGAGTTTTCTGCATCTCGAGCCTTCTGGGACGAGCACCAATTTCCCAGGAGGGGCTGCATCAGGACGAAGTCAAAACCCAGGAAAGTTGTCTCGGAACACCTTCAATAAAGCATGCCAGCAGTGCATTGAAAAGGCAGGGAGCTTTAGCCACCGTCCTCTAGCAGTCGCAAGGCTGTGCACACAATGTCGTCTGCCTGCGGCAACGTTCTTCGCCCACGTGCAAGCTACCGCTCTGTCCGGCTCCCGGAGCAGGAGAAGCGGCTGCTTCGCGCACACAACAGCGGAGCGGCAGCCCTTCGCTCCGAAGCGCTGCTTCAGCCGAAAGACGCCGGCCACCGGCGCTTGGCTTCGGACAGCTCCGGAGAGCCGTAGTGTGCGTCTGCACTAGACTGCATCATAGCGAAAAGCTTTGGCAGTGTGTCTCGCAGGGAGATAGCTTAGGAGCGCAGCGCACTTATGCCTCCCTTGTCCAGAAACACGATTTTACTGCACACTCCAAAAACAGTACTCTTCCCAGGGCAATATGCCAGATGCTCTCTGATGCCCCTGCTCCCTTCCTACTCTTGCCCAGCTCGTTGTTGTAACGTGCACATGCCGTCCTGGAATTCAGTGCACAGTGAAAGCAATCGCAAAAGTCCAGCAGCTGCTGACTCCCAAACACAAGGCGCTGGCTATGTTCTTGCTACTCGACGACTCAACGCAGCCCTTCATTTCTGCAGTTGCCATCGAGGTCTCTGCATGTCGGAGACTCAGAGGACGAGCACGAGTTTCCCAGGAGGGGCTGCATCAGGAGGAATTCAAAACTCAGGGAATTTGCCCTGGAACACCTTCCATAAGGATGCTAGAAGGGAATTGAAGAGGCAGGCGAGCGGCCACCACCGTCCTCTAGCAGTCCTTAGGGTGCGCGCAGAAGCCCGGTGCTCTGCGGCTTCGTTCTTCGCCCTCGTGCAAGCTACCGCTCTGTCCGGCTCCCGGAGCAGGAGAAGCGGCTGCTTCGCGCACACAGCAGCGGAGCGGCAGCCCTACGCTCCGAAGCGCTGCTTCAGCCGAAAGACGCCGGCCACCGGCGCTTGGCTTCGGACAGCTCCGGAGAGCCGTAGTGTGCGTCTGCACTAGACTGCATCATAGCGAAAAGCTTTGGCAGTGTGTCTCGCAGGGAGATAGCTTAGGAGCGCAGCGCACTTATGCCTCCCTTGTCCAGAAACACGATTTTACTGCACACTCCAAAAACAGTACTCTTCCCAGGGCAATATATAAGCTGCTTTCTGATGGCCGTGATCTTTCGATTACTCTTGCGCAGCTCGTTGTTTTAACGTGCACGTGCCGTCCTGGCATTCAGTGCACAGTGAAAGCAATCGCAAAAGTCCAGCAGCTGCTGACTCCCAAACACAAGGCGCTGGCTATGTTCTTGCTTCTCCACACTTCAACAGAGTCCTTCATTTCTGCAGCTGCCATCGAGTTTTCTGCATCTCGAGCCTTCTGGGACGAGCACCAATTTCCCAGGAGGGGCTGCATCAGGACGAAGTCAAAACCCAGGAAAGTTGTCTCGGAACACCTTCAATAAAGCATGCCAGCAGTGCATTGAAAAGGCAGGGAGCTTTAGCCACCGTCCTCTAGCAGTCGCAAGGCTGTGCACACAATGTCGTCTCCCTGCGGCAACGTTCTTCACCCTCGTGCAAGCTACCGCTCTGTCCGGCTCCCGGAGCAGGAGAAGCGGCTGCTTCGCGCACACAACAGCGGAGCGGCAGCCCTACGCTCCGAAGCGCTGCTTCAGCCGAAAGACGCCGGCCACCGGCGCTTGGCTTCGGACAGCTCCGGAGAGCCGTAGTGTGCGTCTGCACTAGACTGCATCATAGCGAAAAGCTTTGGCAGTGTGTCTCGCAGGGAGATAGCTTAGGAGCGCAGCGCACTTATGCCTCCCTTGTCCAGAAACACGATTTTACTGCACACTCCAAAAACAGTACTCTTCCCAGGGCAATATTCCAGATGCTCTCTGATGCCCGTGCTCCCTTCCTACTCTTGCCCAGCTCGTTGTTGTAACGTGCACATGCCGTCCTGGAATTCAGTGCACAGTGAAAGCAATCGCAAAAGTCCAGCAGCTGCTGACTCCCAAACACAAGGCGCTGGCTATGTTCTTGCTTCTCGACAACTCAACGCAGCCCTTCATTTCTGCAGTTGCCATCGAGGTCTCTGCATGTCGGAGACTCAGAGGACGAGCACGAGTTTCCCAGGAGGGGCTGCATCAGGAGGAATTCAAAACTCCAGAAAATTGTCCTGGAACACCTTCCATAAGGATGATAGAAGGGAATTGAAGAGGCAGGCGAGCGGCCACGACCGTCCTCTAGCAGTCCTTCGGGTGTGCGCAAAAGCCCGGTGCTCTTCGGCTTCGTTCTTCGCCCCCGTACAAGCTACCGCTCTGTCCGGCTCCCGGAGCAGGAGAAGCGGCTGCTTCGCGCACACAACAGCGGAGCGGCAGCCGTACGCTCCGAAGCGCTGCTTCAGCCGAAAGACGCCGGCCACCGGCGCTTGGCTTCGGACAGCACCGGAGAGCCGTAGTGTGCGTCTGCACTAGACTGCATGATAGCGATAAGCTTTGGCAGTGTGTCTCGCAGGGAGATAGCTTAGGAGTGCAGCGCACTTATGCCTCCCTTGTCCAGAAACACGGATTTGCTGCACACTCCAAAAACACTGCTCTTTCCATGGTACTATGTAAGCTGCTGTCTGACGCCCGTTCTCTTCTGCCCACTCTTGCCCAGCTGGTTGTTGCAGCGTGCACGTGCCTTCCTGGCATTCAGTGCACAGTGAAAGCAATCGCAAAAGTCCAGCAGCTGCTGACTCCCAAACACAAGGCGCTTGTCTACGTTTTTGCTTCTCGACAACTCAACGCAAACCTTCATTTCTGCAGCTGCCATCGAGTTTTCTGCATCTCGAGCCTTCTGGGACGAGCACCAATTTCCCAAGAGGGGCTGCATCAGGACGAAGTCAAAACCCAGGAAAATTGTCTCGGAACACCTTCAATAAAGCATGCCAGCAGTGCATTGAAAAGGCAGGGAGCTTTAGCCACCGTCCTCTACCAGTCGCAAGGCTGTGCACACAATGTCGTCTCCCTGCGGCAACGTTCTTCGCCCTCGTACAAGCTACCGCTCTGTCCGGCTCCCGGAGCAGGAGAAGCGGCTGCTTCGCGCACACAGCAGCGGAGCAGCAGCCCTACGCTCCGAAGCGCTGCTTCAGCCGAAAGACGCCGGCCACCGGCGCTTGGCTTCGGACAGCTCCGGAGAGCCGTAGTGTGCGTCTGCAACTAGACTGCATCATAGCGAAAAGCTTTGGCAGTGTGTCTCGCAGGGAGATAGCTTAGGAGCGCAGCGCACTTATGCCTCCCTTGTCCAGAAACACGATTTTACTGCACACTCCAAAAACAGTACTCTTCCCAGGGCAATATATAAGCTGCTTTCTGACGGCCGTGATCTTTCGATTACTCTTGCGCAGCTCGTTGTTGCAGAGTGCACGTGCCTTCCTGGAATTCAGTGCACAGTGAAAGCAATCGCAAAAGTCCAGCAGCTGCTGACTCCCAAACACAAGGCGCTGGCTATGTTCTTGCTTCTCGACAACTCAACGCAGCCCTTCATTTCTGCAGTTGCCATCGAGGTCTCTGCATGTCGGAGACTCAGAGGACGAGCACGAGTTTCCCAGGAGGGGCTGCATCAGGAGGAATTCAAAACTCCAGGAAATTGTCCTGGAACACCTTCCGTAAGGATGATAGAAGGGAATTGAAGAGGCAGGCGAGCGGCCACGACCGTCCTCTAGCAGTCCTTCGGGTGTGCGCAAAAGCCCGGTGCTCTTCGGCTTCGTTCTTCGCCCCCGTACAAGCTACCGCTCTGTCCGGCTCCCGGAGCAGGAGAAGCGGCTGCTTCGCGCACACAACAGCGGAGCGGCAGCCCTACGCTCCGAAGCGCTGCTTCAGCCGAAAGACGCCGGCCACCGGCGCTTGGCTTCGGACAGCACCGGAGAGCCGTGGTGTGCGTCTGCACTAGACTGCATGATAGCGATAAGCTTTGGCAGTGTGTCTCGCAGGGAGATAGCTTAGGAGCGCAGCGCACTTATGCCTCCCTTGTCCAGAAACACGGATTTGCTGCACACTCCAAAAACACTGCTCTTTCCATGGTACTATGTAAGCTGCTGTCTGACGCCCGTTCTCTTCTGCCCACTCTTGCCCAGCTGGTTGTTGCAGCGTGCACGTGCCTTCCTGGCATTAAGAGCACAGTGAAAGCAATCGCAAAAGTCCAGCAGCTGCTGACTCCCAAACACAAGGCGCTTGTCTACGTTTTTGCTTCTCGACAACTCAACGCAAACCTTCATTTCTGCAGCTGCCATCGAGTTTTCTGCATCTCGAGCCTTCTGGGACGAGCACCAATTTCCCAGGAAGGGCTGCATCAGGACGAAGTCAAAACCCAGAAAAGTTGTCTCGGAACACCTTCAATAAAGCATGCCAGCAGTGCATTGAAAAGGCAGGTAGCTTTAGCCACCGTCCTCTAGCAGTCGCGAAGCTGTGCACACAATGTCGTCTGCCTGCGGCAACGTTCTTCGCCCTCGTGCAAGCTACCGCTCTGTCCGGCTCCCGGAGCAGGAGAAGCGGCTGCTTCGCGCACACAACAGCAGAGCGGCAGCCCTACGCTCCGAAGCGCTGCTTCAGCCGAAAGACGCCGGCCACCGGCGCTTGGCTTCGGACAGCTCCGGAGAGCCGTAGTGTGCGTCTGCAACTAGACTGCATCATAGCGAAAAGCTTTGGCATTGTGTCTCGCAGGGAGATAGCTTAGGAGCGCAGCGCACTTATGCCTCCCTTGTCCAGAAACACGATTTTACTGCACACTCCAAAAACAGTACTCTTCCCAGGGCAATATATAAGCTGCTTTCTGACGGCCGTGATCTTTCGATTACTCTTGCGCAGCTCGTTGTTTTAACGTGCACGTGCCGTCCTGGCATTCAGTGCACAGTGAAAGCAATCGCAAAAGTCCAGCAGCTGCTGACTCCCAAACACAAGGCGCTGTCTACGTTCTTGCTTCTCCACACTTCAACAGAGTCCTTCATTTCTGCAGCTGCCATCGAGTTTTCTGCATCTCGAGCCTTCTGGGACGAGCACCAATTTCCCAGGAGGGGCTGCATCAGGACGAAGTCAAAACCCAGGAAAGTTGTCTCGGAACACCTTCAATAAAGCATGCCAGCAGTGCATTGAAAAGGCAGGGAGCTTTAGCCACCGTCCTCTAGCAGTCGCAAGGCTGTGCACACAATGTCGTCTGCCTGCGGCAACGTTCTTCGCCCACGTGCAAGCTACCGCTCTGTCCGGCTCCCGGAGCAGGAGAAGCGGCTGCTTCGCGCACACAACAGCGGAGCGGCAGCCCTTCGCTCCGAAGCGCTGCTTCAGCCGAAAGACGCCGGCCACCGGCGCTTGGCTTCGGACAGCTCCGGAGAGCCGTAGTGTGCGTCTGCACTAGACTGCATCATAGCGAAAAGCTTTGGCAGTGTGTCTCGCAGGGAGATAGCTTAGGAGCGCAGCGCACTTATGCCTCCCTTGTCCAGAAACACGATTTTACTGCACACTCCAAAAACAGTACTCTTCCCAGGGCAATATGCCAGATGCTCTCTGATGCCCGTGCTCCCTTCCTACTCTTGCCCAGCTCGTTGTTGTAACGTGCACATGCCGTCCTGGAATTCAGTGCACAGTGAAAGCAATCGCAAAAGTCCAGCAGCTGCTGACTCCCAAACACAAGGCGCTGGCTATGTTCTTGCTACTCGACGACTCAACGCAGCCCTTCATTTCTGCAGTTGCCATCGAGGTCTCTGCATGTCGGAGACTCAGAGGACGAGCACGAGTTTCCCAGGAGGGGCTGCATCAGGAGGAATTCAAAACTCAGGGAATTTGCCCTGGAACACCTTCCATAAGGATGCTAGAAGGGAATTGAAGAGGCAGGCGAGCGGCCACCACCGTCCTCTAGCAGTCCTTAGGGTGCGCGCAGAAGCCCGGTGCTCTGCGGCTTCGTTCTTCGCCCTCGTGCAAGCTACCGCTCTGTCCGGCTCCCGGAGCAGGAGAAGCGGCTGCTTCGCGCACACAGCAGCGGAGCGGCAGCCGTAGGCTCCGAAGCGCTGCTTCAGCCGAAAGACGCCGGCCACCGGCGCTTGGCTTCGGACAGCTCCGGAGAGCCGTAGTGTGCGTCTGCACTAGACTGCATCATAGCGAAAAGCTTTGGCATTGTGTCTCGCAGAGAGATAGCTTAGGAGCGCAGCGCACTTATGCCTCCCTTGTCCAGAAACACGATTTTACTGCACACTCCAAAAACAGTACTCTTCCCAGGGCAATATATAAGCTGCTTTCTGACGGCCGTGATCTTTCGATTACTCTTGCGCAGCTCGTTGTTGCAGAGTGCACGTGCCTTCCTGGAATTCAGTGCACAGTGAAAGCAATCGCAAAAGTCCAGCAGCTGCTGACTCCCAAACACAAGGCGCTGGCTATGTTCTTGCTTCTCGACAACTCAACGCAGCCCTTCATTTCTGCAGTTGCCATCGAGGTCTCTGCATGTCGGAGACTGAGAGGACGAGCACGAGTTTCCCAGGAGGGGCTGCATCAGGAGGAATTCAAAACTCCAGAAAATTGTCCTGGAACACCTTCCATAAGGATGCTAGAAGGGAATTGAAGAGGCAGGCGAGCGGCCACCTGGGTCCTCTAGCAGTCCTTCGGGTGTGCGCAAAAGCCCGGTGCTCTTCGGCTTCGTTCTTCGCCCCCGTACAAGCTACCGCTCTGTCCGGCTCCCGGAGCAGGAGAAGCGGCTGCTTCGCGCACACAACAGCGGAGCGGCAGCCCTACGCTCCGAAGCGCTGCTTCAGCCGAAAGACGCCGGCCACCGGCGCTTGGCTTCGGACAGCTCCGGAGAGCCGTAGTGTGCGTCTGCACTAGACTGCATCATAGCGAAAAGCTTTGGCAGTGTGTCTCGCAGGGAGATAGCTTAGGAGCGCAGCGCACTTATGCCTCCCTTGTCCAGAAACACGATTTTACTGCACACTCCAAAAACAGTACTCTTCCCAGGGCAATATATAAGCTGTTTTCTGACGGCCGTGATCTTTCGATTACTCTTGCCCAGCTCGTTGTTTTAACGTGCACATGCCGTCCTGGAATTCAGTGCACAGTGAAAGCAATCGCAAAAGTCCAGCAGCTGCTGACTCCCAAACACAAGGCGCTGGCTATGTTCTTGCTTCTCGACAACTCAACGCAGCCCTTCATTTCTGCAGTTGCCATCGAGGTCTCTGCATGTCGGAGACTCAGAGGACGAGCACGAGTTTCCCAGGAGGGGCTGCATCAGGAGGAATTCAAAACTCCAGAAAATTGTCCTGGAACACCTTCCATAAGGATGATAGAAGGGAATTGAAGAGGCAGGCGAGCGGCCACGACCGTCCTCTAGCAGTCCTTCGGGTGTGCGCAAAAGCCCGGTGCTCTTCGGCTTCGTTCTTCGCCCCCGTACAAGCTACCGCTCTGTCCGGCTCCCGGAGCAGGAGAAGCGGCTGCTTCGCGCACACAACAGCGGAGCGGCAGCCCTTCGCTCCGAAGCGCTGCTTCAGCCGAAAGACGCCGGCCACCGGCGCTTGGCTTCGGACAGCTCCGGAGAGCCGTAGTGTGCGTCTGCACTAGACTGCATCATAGCGAAAAGCTTTGGCATTGTGTCTCGCAGAGAGATAGCTTAGGAGCGCAGCGCACTTATGCCTCCCTTGTCCAGAAACACGATTTTACTGCACACTCCAAAAACAGTACTCTTCCCAGGGCAATATATAAGCTGCTTTCTGACGGCCGTGATCTTTCGATTACTCTTGCGCAGCTCGTTGTTGCAGAGTGCACGTGCCTTCCTGGAATTCAGTGCACAGTGAAAGCAATCGCAAAAGTCCAGCAGCTGCTGACTCCCAAACACAAGGCGCTGGCTATGTTCTTGCTTCTCGACAACTCAACGCAGCCCTTCATTTCTGCAGTTGCCATCGAGGTCTCTGCATGTCGGAGACTCAGAGGACGAGCACGAGTTTCCCAGGAGGGGCTGCATCAGGAGGAATTCAAAACTCCAGAAAATTGTCCTGGAACACCTTCCATAAGGATGCTAGAAGGGAATTGAAGAGGCAGGCGAGCGGCCACCTGGGTCCTCTAGCAGTCCTTCGGGTGTGCGCAAAAGCCCGGTGCTCTTTGGCTTCGTTCTTCGCCCCCGTACAAGCTACCGCTCTGTCCGGTCCCGGAGCAGGAGAAGCGGCTGCTTCGCGCACACAACAGCGGAGCGGCAGCCCTACGCTCCGAAGCGCTGCTTCAGCCGAAAGACGCCGGCCACCGGCGCTTGGCTTCGGACAGCTCCGGAGAGCCGTAGTGTGCGTCTGCACTAGACTGCATCATAGCGAAAAGCTTTGGCAGTGTGTCTCGCAGGGAGATAGCTTAGGAGCGCAGCGCACTTATGCCTCCCTTGTCCAGAAACACGATTTTACTGCACACTCCAAAAACAGTACTCTTCCCAGGGCAATATATAAGCTGTTTTCTGACGGCCGTGATCTTTCGATTACTCTTGCCCAGCTCGTTGTTTTAACGTGCACATGCCGTCCTGGAATTCAGTGCACAGTGAAAGCAATCGCAAAAGTCCAGCAGCTGCTGACTCCCAAACACAAGGCGCTGGCTATGTTCTTGCTTCTCGACAACTCAACGCAGCCCTTCATTTCTGCAGTTGCCATCGAGGTCTCTGCATGTCGGAGACTCAGAGGACGAGCACGAGTTTCCCAGGAGGGGCTGCATCAGGAGGAATTCAAAACTCCAGAAAATTGTCCTGGAACACCTTCCATAAGGATGATAGAAGGGAATTGAAGAGGCAGGCGAGCGGCCACGACCGTCCTCTAGCAGTCCTTCGGGTGTGCGCAAAAGCCCGGTGCTCTTCGGCTTCGTTCTTCGCCCCCGTACAAGCTACCGCTCTGTCCGGCTCCCGGAGCAGGAGAAGCGGCTGCTTCGCGCACACAACAGCGGAGCGGCAGCCCTTCGCTCCGAAGCGCTGCTTCAGCCGAAAGACGCCGGCCACCGGCGCTTGGCTTCGGACAGCTCCGGAGAGCCGTAGTGTGCGTCTGCACTAGACTGCATCATAGCGAAAAGCTTTGGCATTGTGTCTCGCAGAGAGATAGCTTAGGAGCGCAGCGCACTTATGCCTCCCTTGTCCAGAAACACGATTTTACTGCACACTCCAAAAACAGTACTCTTCCCAGGGCAATATATAAGCTGCTTTCTGACGGCCGTGATCTTTCGATTACTCTTGCGCAGCTCGTTGTTGCAGAGTGCACGTGCCTTCCTGGAATTCAGTGCACAGTGAAAGCAATCGCAAAAGTCCAGCAGCTGCTGACTCCCAAACACAAGGCGCTGGCTATGTTCTTGCTTCTCGACAACTCAACGCAGCCCTTCATTTCTGCAGTTGCCATCGAGGTCTCTGCATGTCGGAGACTCAGAGGACGAGCACGAGTTTCCCAGGAGGGGCTGCATCAGGAGGAATTCAAAACTCCAGAAAATTGTCCTGGAACACCTTCCATAAGGATGCTAGAAGGGAATTGAAGAGGCAGGCGAGCGGCCACCTGGGTCCTCTAGCAGTCCTTCGGGTGTGCGCAAAAGCCCGGTGCTCTTTGGCTTCGTTCTTCGCCCCCGTACAAGCTACCGCTCTGTCCGGTCCCGGAGCAGGAGAAGCGGCTGCTTCGCGCACACAACAGCGGAGCGGCAGCCCTACGCTCCGAAGCGCTGCTTCAGCCGAAAGACGCCGGCCACCGGCGCTTGGCTTCGGACAGCTCCGGAGAGCCGTAGTGTGCGTCTGCACTAGACTGCATCATAGCGAAAAGCTTTGGCAGTGTGTCTCGCAGGGAGATAGCTTAGGAGCGCAGCGCACTTATGCCTCCCTTGTCCAGAAACACGATTTTACTGCACACTCCAAAAACAGTACTCTTCCCAGGGCAATATATAAGCTGTTTTCTGACGGCCGTGATCTTTCGATTACTCTTGCCCAGCTCGTTGTTTTAACGTGCACATGCCGTCCTGGAATTCAGTGCACAGTGAAAGCAATCGCAAAAGTCCAGCAGCTGCTGACTCCCAAACACAAGGCGCTGGCTATGTTCTTGCTTCTCGACAACTCAACGCAGCCCTTCATTTCTGCAGTTGCCATCGAGGTCTCTGCATGTCGGAGACTCAGAGGACGAGCACGAGTTTCCCAGGAGGGGCTGCATCAGGAGGAATTCAAAACTCCAGAAAATTGTCCTGGAACACCTTCCATAAGGATGATAGAAGGGAATTGAAGAGGCAGGCGAGCGGCCACGACCGTCCTCTAGCAGTCCTTCGGGTGTGCGCAAAAGCCCGGTGCTCTTCGGCTTCGTTCTTCGCCCCCGTACAAGCTACCGCTCTGTCCGGCTCCCGGAGCAGGAGAAGCGGCTGCTTCGCGCACACAACAGCGGAGCGGCAGCCCTTCGCTCCGAAGCGCTGCTTCAGCCGAAAGACGCCGGCCACCGGCGCTTGGCTTCGGACAGCACTGGAGAGCCGTAGTGTGCGTCTGCACTAGACTGCATGATAGCGATAAGCTTTGGCAGTGTGTCTCGCAGGGAGATAGCTTAGGAGCGCAGCGCACTTATGCCTCCCTTGTCCAGAAACACGGATTTGCTGCACACTCCAAAAACACTGCTCTTTCCATGGTACTATGTAAGCTGCTGTCTGACGCCCGTTCTCTTCTGCCCACTCTTGCCCAGCTGGTTGTTGCAGCGTGCACGTGCCTTCCTGGCATTCAGTGCACAGTGAAAGCAATTGCAAAAGTCCAGCAGCTGCTGACTCCCAAACACAAGGTGCTTGTCTACGTTTTTGCTTCTCGACAACTCAATGCAAACCTTCATTTCTGCAGCTGCCATCGAGTTTTCTGCATCTCGGGCCTTCTGGGACGAGCACCAATTTCCCAGGAGGGGCTGCATCAGGACGAAGTCAAAACCCAGGAAAGTTGTCTCGGAACACCTTCAATAAAGCATGCCAGCAGTGCATTGAAAAGGCAGGGAGCTTTAGCCACCGTCGTCTAGCAGTCGCAAGGCTGTGCACACAATGTCGTCTGCCTGCGGCAACGTTCTTCGCCCTCGTGCAAGCTACCGCTCTGTCCGGCTCCCGGAGCAGGAGAAGCGGCTGCTTCGCGCACACAGCAGCGGAGCGGCAGCCCTTCGCTCCGAAGCGCTGCTTCAGCCGAAAGACGCCGGCCACCGGCGCTTGGCTTCGGACAGCTCCGGAGAGCCGTAGTGTGCGTCTGCACTAGACTGCATCGTAGCGAAAAGCTTTGGCAGTGTGTCTCGCAGGGAGATAGCTTAGGAGCGCAGCGCACTTATGCCTCCCTTGTCCAGAAACACGATTTTACTGCACACTCCAAAAACAGTACTCTTCCCAGGGCAATATATAAGCTGCTTTCTGACGGCCGTGATCTTTCGATTACTCTTGCGCAGCTCGTTGTTTTAACGTGCACGTGCCGTCCTGGCATTCAGTGCACAGTGAAAGCAATCGCAAAAGTCCAGCAGCTGCTGACTCCCAAACACAAGGCGCTGGCTATGTTCTTGCTTCTCCACACTTCAACAGAGTCCTTCATTTCTGCAGCTGCCATCGAGTTTTCTGCATCTCGAGCCTTCTGGGACGAGCACCAATTTCCCAGGAGGGGCTGCATCAGGACGAAGTCAAAACCCAGGAAAGTTGTCTCGGAACACCTTCAATAAAGCATGCCAGCAGTGCATTGAAAAGGCAGGGAGCTTTAGCCACCGTCCTCTAGCAGTCGCAAGGCTGTGCACACAATGTCGTCTCCCTGCGGCAACGTTCTTCACCCTCGTGCAAGCTACCGCTCTGTCCGGCTCCCGGAGCAGGAGAAGCGGCTGCTTCGCGCACACAACAGCGGAGCGGCAGCCCTACGCTCCGAAGCGCTGCTTCAGCCGAAAGACGCCGGCCACCGGCGCTTGGCTTCGGACAGCTCCGGAGAGCCGTAGTGTGCGTCTGCACTAGACTGCATCGTAGCGAAAAGCTTTGGCAGTGTGTCTCGCAGGGAGATAGCTTAGGAGCGCAGCGCACTTATGCCTCCCTTGTCCAGAAACACGATTTTACTGCACACTCCAAAAACAGTACTCTTCCAAGGGCAATATGCCAGATGCTCTCTGATGCCCGTGCTCCCTTCCTACTCTTGCCCAGCTCGTTGTTGTAACGTGCACATGCCGTCCTGGAATTCAGTGCACAGTGAAAGCAATCGCAAAAGTCCAGCAGCTGCTGACTCCCAAACACAAGGCGCTGGCTATGTTCTTGCTACTCGACGACTCAACGCAGCCCTTCATTTCTGCAGTTGCCATCGAGGTCTCTGCATGTCGGAGACTGAGAGGACGAGCACGAGTTTCCCACGAGGGGCTGCATCAGGAGGAATTCAAAACTCCAGAAAATTGTCCTGGAACACCTTCCATAAGGATGCTAGAAGGGAATTGAAGAGGCAGGCGAGCGGCCACGACCGTCCTCTAGCAGTCCTTCGGGTGTGCGCAAAAGCCCGGTGCTCTTCGGCTTCGTTCTTCGCCCCCGTACAAGCTACCGCTCTGTCCGGCTCCCGGAGCAGGAGAAGCGGCTGCTTCGCGCACACAACAGCGGAGCGGCAGCCCTACGCTCCGAAGCGCTGCTTCAGCCGAAAGACGCCGGCCACCGGCGCTTGGCTTCGGACAGCTCCGGAGAGCCGTAGTGTGCGTCTGCACTAGACTGCATCATAGCGAAAAGCTTTGGCAGTGTGTCTCGCAGGGAGATAGCTTAGGAGCGCAGCGCACTTATGCCTCCCTTGTCCAGAAACACGATTTTACTGCACACTCCAAAAACAGTACTCTTCCAAGGGCAATATGCCAGATGCTCTCTGATGCCCGTGCTCCCTTCCTACTCTTGCCCAGCTCGTTGTTGTAACGTGCACATGCCGTCCTGGAATTCAGTGCACAGTGAAAGCAATCGCAAAAGTCCAGCAGCTGCTGACTCCCAAACACAAGGCGCTGGCTATGTTCTTGCTACTCGACGACTCAACGCAGCCCTTCATTTCTGCAGTTGCCATCGAGGTCTCTGCATGTCGGAGACTGAGAGGACGAGCACGAGTTTCCCACGAGGGGCTGCATCAGGAGGAATTCAAAACTCAGGGAATTTGCCCTGGAACACCTTCCATAAGGATGCTAGAAGGGAATTGAAGAGGCAGGCGAGCGGCCACCACGGTCCTCTAGCAGTCCTTAGGGTGCGCGCAGAAGCCCGGTGCTCTGCAGCTTCGTTCTTCGCCCTCGTGCAAGCTACCGCTCTGTCCGGCTCCCGGAGCAGGAGAAGCGGCTGCTTCGCGCACACAGCAGCGGAGCGGCAGCCCTACGCTCCGAAGCGCTGCTTCAGCCGAAAGACGCCGGCCACCGGCGCTTGGCTTCGGACAGCTCCGGAGAGCCGTAGTGTGCGTCTGCACTAGACTGCATCATAGCGAAAAGCTTTGGCAGTGTGTCTCGCAGGGAGATAGCTTAGGAGCGCAGCGCACTTATGCCTCCCTTGTCCAGAAACACGATTTTACTGCACACTCCAAAAACAGTACTCTTCCCAGGGCAATATGCCAGATGCTCTCTGATGCCCGTGCTCCCTTCCTACTCTTGCCCAGCTCGTTGTTGTAACGTGCACATGCCGTCCTGGAATTCAGTGCACAGTGAAAGCAATCGCAAAAGTCCAGCAGCTGCTGACTCCCAAACACAAGGCGCTGGCTATGTTCTTGCTACTCGACGACTCAACGCAGCCCTTCATTTCTGCAGTTGCCATCGAGGTCTCTGCATGTCGGAGACTGAGAGGACGAGCACGAGTTTCCCACGAGGGGCTGCATCAGGAGGAATTCAAAACTCAGGGAATTTGCCCTGGAACACCTTCCATAAGGATGCTAGAATGGAATTGAAGAGGCAGGCGAGCGGCCACCACGGTCCTCTAGCAGTCCTTAGGGTGCGCGCAGAAGCCCGGTGCTCTGCGGCTTCGTTCTTCGCCCTCGTGCAAGCTACCGCTCTGTCCGGCTCCCGGAGCAGGAGAAGCGGCTGCTTCGCGCACACAGCAGCGGAGCGGCAGCCGTAGGCTCCGAAGCGCTGCTTCAGCCGAAAGACGCCGGCCACCGGCGCTTGGCTTCGGACAGCACCGGAGAGCCGTAGTGTGCGTCTGCACTAGACTGCATGATAGCGATAAGCTTTGGCAGTGTGTCTCGCAGGGAGATAGCTTAGGAGCGCAGCGCACTTATGCCTCCCTTGTCCAGAAACACGGATTTGCTGCACACTCCAAAAACACTGCTCTTTCCATGGTACTATGTAAGCTGCTGTCTGACGCCCGTTCTCTTCTGCCCACTCTTGCCCAGCTGGTTGTTGCAGCGTGCACGTGCCTTCCTGGCATTCAGTGCACAGTGAAAGCAATCGCAAAAGTCCAGCAGCTGCTGACTCCCAAACACAAGGCGCTTGTCTACGTTTTTGCTTCTCGACAACTCAACGCAAACCTTCATTTCTGCAGCTGCCATCGAGTTTTCTGCATCTCGAGCCTTCTGGGACGAGCACCAATTTCCCAGGAGGGGCTGCATCAGGACGAAGTCAAAACCCAGGAAAGTTGTCTCGGAACACCTTCAATAAAGCATGCCAGCAGTGCATTGAAAAGGCAGGGAGCTTTAGCCACCGTCCTCTAGCAGTCGCAAGGCTGTGCACACAATGTCGTCTGCCTGCGGCAACGTTCTTCGCCCACGTGCAAGCTACCGCTCTGTCCGGCTCCCGGAGCAGGAGAAGCGGCTGCTTCGCGCACACAACAGCGGAGCGGCAGCCCTTCGCTCCGAAGCGCTGCTTCAGCCGAAAGACGCCGGCCACCGGCGCTTGGCTTCGGACAGCTCCGGAGAGCCGTAGTGTGCGTCTGCACTAGACTGCATCATAGCGAAAAGCTTTGGCAGTGTGTCTCGCAGGGAGATAGCTTAGGAGCGCAGCGCACTTATGCCTCCCTTGTCCAGAAACACGATTTTACTGCACACTCCAAAAACAGTACTCTTCCCAGGGCAATATGCCAGATGCTCTCTGATGCCCGTGCTCCCTTCCTACTCTTGCCCAGCTCGTTGTTGTAACGTGCACATGCCGTCCTGGAATTCAGTGCACAGTGAAAGCAATCGCAAAAGTCCAGCAGCTGCTGACTCCCAAACACAAGGCGCTGGCTATGTTCTTGCTACTCGACGACTCAACGCAGCCCTTCATTTCTGCAGTTGCCATCGAGGTCTCTGCATGTCGGAGACTGAGAGGACGAGCACGAGTTTCCCAGGAGGGGCTGCATCAGGAGGAATTCAAAACTCAGGGAATTTGCCCTGGAACACCTTCCATAAGGATGCTAGAAGGGAATTGAAGAGGCAGGCGAGCGGCCACCACCGTCCTCTAGCAGTCCTTAGGGTGCGCGCAAAAGCCCGGTGCTCTGCGGCTTCGTTCTTCGCCCTCGTGCAAGCTACCGCTCTGTCCGGCTCCCGGAGCAGGAGAAGCGGCTGCTTCGCGCACACAGCAGCGGAGCGGCAGCCCTACGCTCCGAAGCGCTGCTTCAGCCGAAAGACGCCGGCCACCGGCGCTTGGCTTCGGACAGCTCCGGAGAGCCGTAGTGTGCGTCTGCACTAGACTGCATCATAGCGAAAAGCTTTGGCAGTGTGTCTCGCAGGGAGATAGCTTAGGAGCGCAGCGCACTTATGCCTCCCTTGTCCAGAAACACGATTTTACTGCACACTCCAAAAACAGTACTCTTCCCAGGGCAATATATAAGCTGCTTTCTGATGGCCGTGATCTTTCGATTACTCTTGCGCAGCTCGTTGTTTTAACGTGCACGTGCCGTCCTGGCATTCAGTGCACAGTGAAAGCAATCGCAAAAGTCCAGCAGCTGCTGACTCCCAAACACAAGGCGCTGGCTATGTTCTTGCTTCTCCACACTTCAACAGAGTCCTTCATTTCTGCAGCTGCCATCGAGTTTTCTGCATCTCGAGCCTTCTGGGACGAGCACCAATTTCCCAGGAGGGGCTGCATCAGGACGAAGTCAAAACCCAGGAAAGTTGTCTCGGAACACCTTCAATAAAGCATGCCAGCAGTGCATTGAAAAGGCAGGGAGCTTTAGCCACCGTCCTCTAGCAGTCGCAAGGCTGTGCACACAATGTCGTCTCCCTGCGGCAACGTTCTTCACCCTCGTGCAAGCTACCGCTCTGTCCGGCTCCCGGAGCAGGAGAAGCGGCTGCTTCGCGCACACAACAGCGGAGCGGCAGCCCTACGCTCCGAAGCGCTGCTTCAGCCGAAAGACGCCGGCCACCGGCGCTTGGCTTCGGACAGCTCCGGAGAGCCGTAGTGTGCGTCTGCACTAGACTGCATCATAGCGAAAAGCTTTGGCAGTGTGTCTCGCAGGGAGATAGCTTAGGAGCGCAGCGCACTTATGCCTCCCTTGTCCAGAAACACGATTTTACTGCACACTCCAAAAACAGTACTCTTCCCAGGGCAATATTCCAGATGCTCTCTGATGCCCGTGCTCCCTTCCTACTCTTGCCCAGCTCGTTGTTGTAACGTGCACATGCCGTCCTGGAATTCAGTGCACAGTGAAAGCAATCGCAAAAGTCCAGCAGCTGCTGACTCCCAAACACAAGGCGCTGGCTATGTTCTTGCTTCTCGACAACTCAACGCAGCCCTTCATTTCTGCAGTTGCCATCGAGGTCTCTGCATGTCGGAGACTCAGAGGACGAGCACGAGTTTCCCAGGAGGGGCTGCATCAGGAGGAATTCAAAACTCCAGAAAATTGTCCTGGAACACCTTCCATAAGGATGATAGAAGGGAATTGAAGAGGCAGGCGAGCGGCCACGACCGTCCTCTAGCAGTCCTTCGGGTGTGCGCAAAAGCCCGGTGCTCTTCGGCTTCGTTCTTCGCCCCCGTACAAGCTACCGCTCTGTCCGGCTCCCGGAGCAGGAGAAGCGGCTGCTTCGCGCACACAACAGCGGAGCGGCAGCCGTACGCTCCGAAGCGCTGCTTCAGCCGAAAGACGCCGGCCACCGGCGCTTGGCTTCGGACAGCACCGGAGAGCCGTAGTGTGCGTCTGCACTAGACTGCATGATAGCGATAAGCTTTGGCAGTGTGTCTCGCAGGGAGATAGCTTAGGAGTGCAGCGCACTTATGCCTCCCTTGTCCAGAAACACGGATTTGCTGCACACTCCAAAAACACTGCTCTTTCCATGGTACTATGTAAGCTGCTGTCTGACGCCCGTTCTCTTCTGCCCACTCTTGCCCAGCTGGTTGTTGCAGCGTGCACGTGCCTTCCTGGCATTCAGTGCACAGTGAAAGCAATCGCAAAAGTCCAGCAGCTGCTGACTCCCAAACACAAGGCGCTTGTCTACGTTTTTGCTTCTCGACAACTCAACGCAAACCTTCATTTCTGCAGCTGCCATCGAGTTTTCTGCATCTCGAGCCTTCTGGGACGAGCACCAATTTCCCAAGAGGGGCTGCATCAGGACGAAGTCAAAACCCAGGAAAATTGTCTCGGAACACCTTCAATAAAGCATGCCAGCAGTGCATTGAAAAGGCAGGGAGCTTTAGCCACCGTCCTCTACCAGTCGCAAGGCTGTGCACACAATGTCGTCTGCCTGCGGCAACGTTCTTCGCCCTCGTGCAAGCTACCGCTCTGTCCGGCTCCCGGAGCAGGAGAAGCGGCTGCTTCGCGCACACAGCAGCGGAGCGGCAGCCCTACGCTCCGAAGCGCTGCTTCAGCCGAAAGACGCCGGCCACCGGCGCTTGGCTTCGGACAGCTCCGGAGAGCCGTAGTGTGCGTCTGCAACTAGACTGCATCATAGCGAAAAGCTTTGGCAGTGTGTCTCGCAGGGAGATAGCTTAGGAGCGCAGCGCACTTATGCCTCCCTTGTCCAGAAACACGATTTTACTGCACACTCCAAAAACAGTACTCTTCCCAGGGCAATATATAAGCTGCTTTCTGACGGCCGTGATCTTTCGATTACTCTTGCGCAGCTCGTTGTTGCAGAGTGCACGTGCCTTCCTGGAATTCAGTGCACAGTGAAAGCAATCGCAAAAGTCCAGCAGCTGCTGACTCCCAAACACAAGGCGCTGGCTATGTTCTTGCTTCTCGACAACTCAACGCAGCCCTTCATTTCTGCAGTTGCCATCGAGGTCTCTGCATGTCGGAGACTCAGAGGACGAGCACGAGTTTCCCAGGAGGGGCTGCATCAGGAGGAATTCAAAACTCCAGAAAATTGTCCTGGAACACCTTCCGTAAGGATGATAGAAGGGAATTGAAGAGGCAGGCGAGCGGCCACGACCGTCCTCTAGCAGTCCTTCGGGTGTGCGCAAAAGCCCGGTGCTCTTCGGCTTCGTTCTTCGCCCCCGTACAAGCTACCGCTCTGTCCGGCTCCCGGAGCAGGAGAAGCGGCTGCTTCGCGCACACAACAGCGGAGCGGCAGCCCTACGCTCCGAAGCGCTGCTTCAGCCGAAAGACGCCGGCCACCGGCGCTTGGCTTCGGACAGCACCGGAGAGCCGTGGTGTGCGTCTGCACTAGACTGCATGATAGCGATAAGCTTTGGCAGTGTGTCTCGCAGGGAGATAGCTTAGGAGCGCAGCGCACTTATGCCTCCCTTGTCCAGAAACACGGATTTGCTGCACACTCCAAAAACACTGCTCTTTCCATGGTACTATGTAAGCTGCTGTCTGACGCCCGTTCTCTTCTGCCCACTCTTGCCCAGCTGGTTGTTGCAGCGTGCACGTGCCTTCCTGGCATTAAGAGCACAGTGAAAGCAATCGCAAAAGTCCAGCAGCTGCTGACTCCCAAACACAAGGCGCTTGTCTACGTTTTTGCTTCTCGACAACTCAACGCAAACCTTCATTTCTGCAGCTGCCATCGAGTTTTCTGCATCTCGAGCCTTCTGGGACGAGCACCAATTTCCCAGGAGGGGCTGCATCAGGACGAAGTCAAAACCCAGAAAAGTTGTCTCGGAACACCTTCAATAAAGCATGCCAGCAGTGCATTGAAAAGGCAGGGAGCTTTAGCCACCGTCCTCTAGCAGTCGCAAGGCTGTGCACACAATGTCGTCTGCCTGCGGCAACGTTCTTCGCCCACGTGCAAGCTACCGCTCTGTCCGGCTCCCGGAGCAGGAGAAGCGGCTGCTTCGCGCACACAACAGCGGAGCGGCAGCCCTTCGCTCCGAAGCGCTGCTTCAGCCGAAAGACGCCGGCCACCGGCGCTTGGCTTCGGACAGCTCCGGAGAGCCGTAGTGTGCGTCTGCACTAGACTGCATCATAGCGAAAAGCTTTGGCAGTGTGTCTCGCAGGGAGATAGCTTAGGAGCGCAGCGCACTTATGCCTCCCTTGTCCAGAAACACGATTTTACTGCACACTCCAAAAACAGTACTCTTCCCAGGGCAATATGCCAGATGCTCTCTGATGCCCGTGCTCCCTTCCTACTCTTGCCCAGCTCGTTGTTGTAACGTGCACATGCCGTCCTGGAATTCAGTGCACAGTGAAAGCAATCGCAAAAGTCCAGCAGCTGCTGACTCCCAAACACAAGGCGCTGGCTATGTTCTTGCTACTCGACGACTCAACGCAGCCCTTCATTTCTGCAGTTGCCATCGAGGTCTCTGCATGTCGGAGACTCAGAGGACGAGCACGAGTTTCCCAGGAGGGGCTGCATCAGGAGGAATTCAAAACTCAGGGAATTTGCCCTGGAACACCTTCCATAAGGATGCTAGAAGGGAATTGAAGAGGCAGGCGAGCGGCCACCACCGTCCTCTAGCAGTCCTTAGGGTGCGCGCAGAAGCCCGGTGCTCTGCGGCTTCGTTCTTCGCCCTCGTGCAAGCTACCGCTCTGTCCGGCTCCCGGAGCAGGAGAAGCGGCTGCTTCGCGCACACAGCAGCGGAGCGGCAGCCGTAGGCTCCGAAGCGCTGCTTCAGCCGAAAGACGCCGGCCACCGGCGCTTGGCTTCGGACAGCTCCGGAGAGCCGTAGTGTGCGTCTGCACTAGACTGCATCATAGCGAAAAGCTTTGGCATTGTGTCTCGCAGAGAGATAGCTTAGGAGCGCAGCGCACTTATGCCTCCCTTGTCCAGAAACACGATTTTACTGCACACTCCAAAAACAGTACTCTTCCCAGGGCAATATATAAGCTGCTTTCTGACGGCCGTGATCTTTCGATTACTCTTGCGCAGCTCGTTGTTGCAGAGTGCACGTGCCTTCCTGGAATTCAGTGCACAGTGAAAGCAATCGCAAAAGTCCAGCAGCTGCTGACTCCCAAACACAAGGCGCTGGCTATGTTCTTGCTTCTCGACAACTCAACGCAGCCCTTCATTTCTGCAGTTGCCATCGAGGTCTCTGCATGTCGGAGACTGAGAGGACGAGCACGAGTTTCCCAGGAGGGGCTGCATCAGGAGGAATTCAAAACTCCAGAAAATTGTCCTGGAACACCTTCCATAAGGATGCTAGAAGGGAATTGAAGAGGCAGGCGAGCGGCCACCTGGGTCCTCTAGCAGTCCTTCGGGTGTGCGCAAAAGCCCGGTGCTCTTCGGCTTCGTTCTTCGCCCCCGTACAAGCTACCGCTCTGTCCGGCTCCCGGAGCAGGAGAAGCGGCTGCTTCGCGCACACAACAGCGGAGCGGCAGCCCTACGCTCCGAAGCGCTGCTTCAGCCGAAAGACGCCGGCCACCGGCGCTTGGCTTCGGACAGCTCCGGAGAGCCGTAGTGTGCGTCTGCACTAGACTGCATCATAGCGAAAAGCTTTGGCAGTGTGTCTCGCAGGGAGATAGCTTAGGAGCGCAGCGCACTTATGCCTCCCTTGTCCAGAAACACGATTTTACTGCACACTCCAAAAACAGTACTCTTCCCAGGGCAATATATAAGCTGTTTTCTGACGGCCGTGATCTTTCGATTACTCTTGCCCAGCTCGTTGTTTTAACGTGCACATGCCGTCCTGGAATTCAGTGCACAGTGAAAGCAATCGCAAAAGTCCAGCAGCTGCTGACTCCCAAACACAAGGCGCTGGCTATGTTCTTGCTTCTCGACAACTCAACGCAGCCCTTCATTTCTGCAGTTGCCATCGAGGTCTCTGCATGTCGGAGACTCAGAGGACGAGCACGAGTTTCCCAGGAGGGGCTGCATCAGGAGGAATTCAAAACTCCAGAAAATTGTCCTGGAACACCTTCCATAAGGATGATAGAAGGGAATTGAAGAGGCAGGCGAGCGGCCACGACCGTCCTCTAGCAGTCCTTCGGGTGTGCGCAAAAGCCCGGTGCTCTTCGGCTTCGTTCTTCGCCCCCGTACAAGCTACCGCTCTGTCCGGCTCCCGGAGCAGGAGAAGCGGCTGCTTCGCGCACACAACAGCGGAGCGGCAGCCCTTCGCTCCGAAGCGCTGCTTCAGCCGAAAGACGCCGGCCACCGGCGCTTGGCTTCGGACAGCTCCGGAGAGCCGTAGTGTGCGTCTGCACTAGACTGCATCATAGCGAAAAGCTTTGGCATTGTGTCTCGCAGAGAGATAGCTTAGGAGCGCAGCGCACTTATGCCTCCCTTGTCCAGAAACACGATTTTACTGCACACTCCAAAAACAGTACTCTTCCCAGGGCAATATATAAGCTGCTTTCTGACGGCCGTGATCTTTCGATTACTCTTGCGCAGCTCGTTGTTGCAGAGTGCACGTGCCTTCCTGGAATTCAGTGCACAGTGAAAGCAATCGCAAAAGTCCAGCAGCTGCTGACTCCCAAACACAAGGCGCTGGCTATGTTCTTGCTTCTCGACAACTCAACGCAGCCCTTCATTTCTGCAGTTGCCATCGAGGTCTCTGCATGTCGGAGACTCAGAGGACGAGCACGAGTTTCCCAGGAGGGGCTGCATCAGGAGGAATTCAAAACTCCAGAAAATTGTCCTGGAACACCTTCCATAAGGATGCTAGAAGGGAATTGAAGAGGCAGGCGAGCGGCCACCTGGGTCCTCTAGCAGTCCTTCGGGTGTGCGCAAAAGCCCGGTGCTCTTTGGCTTCGTTCTTCGCCCCCGTACAAGCTACCGCTCTGTCCGGTCCCGGAGCAGGAGAAGCGGCTGCTTCGCGCACACAACAGCGGAGCGGCAGCCCTACGCTCCGAAGCGCTGCTTCAGCCGAAAGACGCCGGCCACCGGCGCTTGGCTTCGGACAGCTCCGGAGAGCCGTAGTGTGCGTCTGCACTAGACTGCATCATAGCGAAAAGCTTTGGCAGTGTGTCTCGCAGGGAGATAGCTTAGGAGCGCAGCGCACTTATGCCTCCCTTGTCCAGAAACACGATTTTACTGCACACTCCAAAAACAGTACTCTTCCCAGGGCAATATATAAGCTGTTTTCTGACGGCCGTGATCTTTCGATTACTCTTGCCCAGCTCGTTGTTTTAACGTGCACATGCCGTCCTGGAATTCAGTGCACAGTGAAAGCAATCGCAAAAGTCCAGCAGCTGCTGACTCCCAAACACAAGGCGCTGGCTATGTTCTTGCTTCTCGACAACTCAACGCAGCCCTTCATTTCTGCAGTTGCCATCGAGGTCTCTGCATGTCGGAGACTCAGAGGACGAGCACGAGTTTCCCAGGAGGGGCTGCATCAGGAGGAATTCAAAACTCCAGAAAATTGTCCTGGAACACCTTCCATAAGGATGATAGAAGGGAATTGAAGAGGCAGGCGAGCGGCCACGACCGTCCTCTAGCAGTCCTTCGGGTGTGCGCAAAAGCCCGGTGCTCTTCGGCTTCGTTCTTCGCCCCCGTACAAGCTACCGCTCTGTCCGGCTCCCGGAGCAGGAGAAGCGGCTGCTTCGCGCACACAACAGCGGAGTGGCAGCCCTTCGCTCCGAAGCGCTGCTTCAGCCGAAAGACGCCGGCCACCGGCGCTTGGCTTCGGACAGCACTGGAGAGCCGTAGTGTGCGTCTGCACTAGACTGCATGATAGCGATAAGCTTTGGCAGTGTGTCTCGCAGGGAGATAGCTTAGGAGCGCAGCGCACTTATGCCTCCCTTGTCCAGAAACACGGATTTGCTGCACACTCCAAAAACACTGCTCTTTCCATGGTACTATGTAAGCTGCTGTCTGACGCCCGTTCTCTTCTGCCCACTCTTGCCCAGCTGGTTGTTGCAGCGTGCACGTGCCTTCCTGGCATTAAGAGCACAGTGAAAGCAATTGCAAAAGTCCAGCAGCTGCTGACTCCCAAACACAAGGTGCTTGTCTACGTTTTTGCTTCTCGACAACTCAATGCAAACCTTCATTTCTGCAGCTGCCATCGAGTTTTCTGCATCTCGAGCCTTCTGGGACGAGCACCAATTTCCCAGGAGGGGCTGCATCAGGACGAAGTCAAAACCCAGGAAAGTTGTCTCGGAACACCTTCAATAAAGCATGCCAGCAGTGCATTGAAAAGGCAGGGAGCTTTAGCCACCGTCGTCTAGCAGTCGCAAGGCTGTGCACACAATGTCGTCTGCCTGCGGCAACGTTCTTCGCCCTCGTGCAAGCTACCGCTCTGTCCGGCTCCCGGAGCAGGAGAAGCGGCTGCTTCGCGCACACAACAGCGGAGCGGCAGCCCTTCGCTCCGAAGCGCTGCTTCAGCCGAAAGACGCCGGCCACCGGCGCTTGGCTTCGGACAGCTCCGGAGAGCCGTAGTGTGCGTCTGCACTAGACTGCATCGTAGCGAAAAGCTTTGGCAGTGTGTCTCGCAGGGAGATAGCTTAGGAGCGCAGCGCACTTATGCCTCCCTTGTCCAGAAACACGATTTTACTGCACACTCCAAAAACAGTACTCTTCCCAGGGCAATATATAAGCTGCTTTCTGACGGCCGTGATCTTTCGATTACTCTTGCGCAGCTCGTTGTTTTAACGTGCACGTGCCGTCCTGGCATTCAGTGCACAGTGAAAGCAATCGCAAAAGTCCAGCAGCTGCTGACTCCCAAACACAAGGCGCTGGCTATGTTCTTGCTTCTCCACACTTCAACAGAGTCCTTCATTTCTGCAGCTGCCATCGAGTTTTCTGCATCTCGAGCCTTCTGGGACGAGCACCAATTTCCCAGGAGGGGCTGCATCAGGACGAAGTCAAAACCCAGGAAAGTTGTCTCGGAACACCTTCAATAAAGCATGCCAGCAGTGCATTGAAAAGGCAGGGAGCTTTAGCCACCGTCCTCTAGCAGTCGCAAGGCTGTGCACACAATGTCGTCTCCCTGCGGCAACGTTCTTCACCCTCGTGCAAGCTACAGCTCTGTCCGGCTCCCGGAGCAGGAGAAGCGGCTGCTTCGCGCACACAACAGCGGAGCGGCAGCCCTACGCTCCGAAGCGCTGCTTCAGCCGAAAGACGCCGGCCACCGGCGCTTGGCTTCGGACAGCTCCGGAGAGCCGTAGTGTGCGTCTGCACTAGACTGCATCGTAGCGAAAAGCTTTGGCAGTGTGTCTCGCAGGGAGATAGCTTAGGAGCGCAGCGCACTTATGCCTCCCTTGTCCAGAAACACGATTTTACTGCACACTCCAAAAACAGTACTCTTCCAAGGGCAATATGCCAGATGCTCTCTGATGCCCTTGCTCCCTTCCTACTCTTGCCCAGCTCGTTGTTGTAACGTGCACATGCCGTCCTGGAATTCAGTGCACAGTGAAAGCAATCGCAAAAGTCCAGCAGCTGCTGACTCCCAAACACAAGGCGCTGGCTATGTTCTTGCTACTCGACGACTCAACGCAGCCCTTCATTTCTGCAGTTGCCATCGAGGTCTCTGCATGTCGGAGACTGAGAGGACGAGCACGAGTTTCCCACGAGGGGCTGCATCAGGAGGAATTCAAAACTCCAGAAAATTGTCCTGGAACACCTTCCATAAGGATGCTAGAAGGGAATTGAAGAGGCAGGCGAGCGGCCACGACCGTCCTCTAGCAGTCCTTCGGGTGTGCGCAAAAGCCCGGTGCTCTTCGGCTTCGTTCTTCGCCCCCGTACAAGCTACCGCTCTGTCCGGCTCCCGGAGCAGGAGAAGCGGCTGCTTCGCGCACACAACAGCGGAGCGGCAGCCCTACGCTCCGAAGCGCTGCTTCAGCCGAAAGACGCCGGCCACCGGCGCTTGGCTTCGGACAGCTCCGGAGAGCCGTAGTGTGCGTCTGCACTAGACTGCATCATAGCGAAAAGCTTTGGCATTGTGTCTCGCAGAGAGATAGCTTAGGAGCGCAGCGCACTTATGCCTCCCTTGTCCAGAAACACGATTTTACTGCACACTCCAAAAACAGTACTCTTCCCAGGGCAATATATAAGCTGCTTTCTGACGGCCGTGATCTTTCGATTACTCTTGCGCAGCTCGTTGTTGCAGAGTGCACGTGCCTTCCTGGAATTCAGTGCACAGTGAAAGCAATCGCAAAAGTCCAGCAGCTGCTGACTCCCAAACACAAGGCGCTGGCTATGTTCTTGCTTCTCGACAACTCAACGCAGCCCTTCATTTCTGCAGTTGCCATCGAGGTCTCTGCATGTCGGAGACTCAGAGGACGAGCACGAGTTTCCCAGGAGGGGCTGCATCAGGAGGAATTCAAAACTCCAGAAAATTGTCCTGGAACACCTTCCATAAGGATGCTAGAAGGGAATTGAAGAGGCAGGCGAGTGGCCACGACCGTCCTCTAGCAGTCCTTCGGGTGTGCGCAAAAGCCCGGTGCTCTTCGGCTTCGTTCTTCGCCCCCGTACAAGCTACCGCTCTGTCCGGCTCCCGGAGCAGGAGAAGTGGCTGCTTCGCGCACACAACAGCGGAGCGGCAGCCCTTCGCTCCGAAGCGCTGCTTCAGCCGAAAGACGCCGGCCACCGGCGCTTGGCTTCGGACAGCACCGGAGAGCCGTAGTGTGCGTCTGCACTAGACTGCATGATAGCGATAAGCTTTGGCAGTGTGTCTCGCAGGGAGATAGCTTAGGAGCGCAGCGCACTTATGCCTCCCTTGTCCAGAAACACGGATTTGCTGCACACTCCAAAAACACTGCTCTTTCCATGGTACTATGTAAGCTGCTGTCTGACGCCCGTTCTCTTCTGCCCACTCTTGCCCAGCTGGTTGTTGCAGCGTGCACGTGCCTTCCTGGCATTAAGAGCACAGTGAAAGCAATCGCAAAAGTCCAGCAGCTGCTGACTCCCAAACACAAGGCGCTTGTCTACGTTTTTGCTTCTCGACAACTCAACGCAAACCTTCATTTCTGCAGCTGCCATCGAGTTTTCTGCATCTCGAGCCTTCTGGGACGAGCACCAATTTCCCAGGAGGGGCTGCATCAGGACGAAGTCAAAACCCAGAAAAGTTGTCTCGGAACACCTTCAATAAAGCATGCCAGCATTGCATTGAAAAGGCAGGTAGCTTTAGCCACCGTCCTCTAGCAGTCGCGAAGCTGTGCACAAAATGTCTACTCCCTGCGGCAACGTTCTTCGCCCTCGTGCAAGCTACCGCTCTGTCCGGCTCCCGGAGCAGGAGAAGCGGCTGCTTCGCGCACACAACAGCGGAGCGGCAGCCCTACGCTCCGAAGCGATGCTTCAGCCGAAAGACGCCGGCCACCGGCGCTTGGCTTCGGACAGCTGCGGAGAGCCGTAGTGTGCGTCTGCAACTAGACTGCATCATAGCGAAAAGCTTTGGCATTGTGTCTCGCAGGGAGATAGCTTAGGAGCGCAGCGCACTTATGCCTCCCTTGTCCAGAAACACGATTTTACTGCACACTCCAAAAACAGTACTCTTCCCAGGGCAATATATAAGCTGCTTTCTGACGGCCGTGATCTTTCGATTACTCTTGCGCAGCTCGTTGTTTTAACGTGCACGTGCCGTCCTGGCATTCAGTGCACAGTGAAAGCAATCGCAAAAGTCCAGCAGCTGCTGACTCCCAAACACAAGGCGCTGTCTACGTTCTTGCTTCTCCACACTTCAACAGAGTCCTTCATTTCTGCAGCTGCCATCGAGTTTTCTGCATCTCGAGCCTTCTGGGACGAGCACCAATTTCCCAGGAGGGGCTGCATCAGGACGAAGTCAAAACCCAGGAAAGTTGTCTCGGAACACCTTCAATAAAGCATGCCAGCAGTGCATTGAAAAGGCAGGGAGCTTTAGCCACCATCCTCTAGCAGTCGCAAGGCTGTGCACACAATGTCGTCTGCCTGCGGCAACGTTCTTCGCCCACGTGCAAGCTACCGCTCTGTCCGGCTCCCGGAGCAGGAGAAGCGGCTGCTTCGCGCACACAACAGCGGAGCGGCAGCCCTTCGCTCCGAAGCGCTGCTTCAGCCGAAAGACGCCGGCCACCGGCGCTTGGCTTCGGACAGCTCCGGAGAGCCGTAGTGTGCGTCTGCACTAGACTGCATCGTAGCGAAAAGCTTTGGCAGTGTGTCTCGCAGGGAGATAGCTTAGGAGCGCAGCGCACTTATGCCTCCCTTGTCCAGAAACACGATTTTACTGCACACTCCAAAAACAGTACTCTTCCCAGGGCAATATGCCAGATGCTCTCTGATGCCCGTGCTCCCTTCCTACTCTTGCCCAGCTCGTTGTTGTAACGTGCACATGCCGTCCTGGAATTCAGTGCACAGTGAAAGCAATCGCAAAAGTCCAGCAGCTGCTGACTCCCAAACACAAGGCGCTGGCTATGTTCTTGCTTCTCGACAACTCAACGCAGCCCTTCATTTCTGCAGTTGCCATCGAGGTCTCTGCATGTCGGAGACTCAGAGGACGAGCACGAGTTTCCCAGGAGGGGCTGCATCAGGAGGAATTCAAAACTCCAGAAAATTGTCCTGGAACACCTTCCATAAGGATGATAGAAGGGAATTGAAGAGGCAGGCGAGTGGCCACGACCGTCCTCTAGCAGTCCTTCGGGTGTGCGCAAAAGCCCGGTGCTCTTCGGCTTCGTTCTTCGCCCCCGTACAAGCTACCGCTCTGTCCGGCTCCCGGAGCAGGAGAAGCGGCTGCTTCGCGCACACAACAGCGGAGCGGCAGCCCTTCGCTCCGAAGCGCTGCTTCAGCCGAAAGACGCCGGCCACCGGCGCTTGGCTTCGGACAGCTCCGGAGAGCCGTAGTGTGCGTCTGCACTAGACTGCATCGTAGCGAAAAGCTTTGGCATTGTGTCTCGCAGGGAGATAGCTTAGGAGCGCAGCGCACTTATGCCTCCCTTGTCCAGAAACACGATTTTACTGCACACTCCAAAAACAGTACTCTTCCCAGGGCAATATATAAGCTGCTTTCTGACGGCCGTGATCTTTCGATTACTCTTGCGCAGCTCGTTGTTGCAGAGTGCACGTGCCTTCCTGGAATTCAGTGCACAGTGAAAGCAATCGCAAAAGTCCAGCAGCTGCTGACTCCCAAACACAAGGCGCTGGCTATGTTCTTGCTTCTCGACAACTCAACGCAGCCCTTCATTTCTGCAGTTGCCATCGAGGTCTCTGCATGTCGGAGACTCAGAGGACGAGCACGAGTTTCCCAGGAGGGGCTGCATCAGGAGGAATTCAAAACTCCAGAAAATTGTCCTGGAACACCTTCCATAAGGATGCTAGAAGGGAATTGAAGAGGCAGGCGAGCGGCCACCTGGGTCCTCTAGCAGTCCTTCGGGTGTGCGCAAAAGCCCGGTGCTCTTCGGCTTCGTTCTTCGCCCCCGTACAAGCTACCGCTCTGTCCGGTCCCGGAGCAGGAGAAGCGGCTGCTTCGCGCACACAACAGCGGAGCGGCAGCCCTACGCTCCGAAGCGCTGCTTCAGCCGAAAGACGCCGGCCACCGGCGCTTGGCTTCGGACAGCTCCGGAGAGCCGTAGTGTGCGTCTGCACTAGACTGCATCGTAGCGAAAAGCTTTGGCAGTGTGTCTCGCAGGGAGATAGCTTAGGAGCGCAGCGCACTTATGCCTCCCTTGTCCAGAAACACGATTTTACTGCACACTCCAAAAACAGTACTCTTCCCAGGGCAATATATAAGCTGTTTTCTGACGGCCGTGATCTTTCGATTACTCTTGCCCAGCTCATCGTTTTAACGTGCACATGCCGTCCTGGAATTCAGTGCACAGTGAAAGCAATCGCAAAAGTCCAGCAGCTGCTGACTCCCAAACACAAGGCGCTGGCTATGTTCTTGCTTCTCGACAACTCAACGCAGCCCTTCATTTCTGCAGTTGCCATCGAGGTCTCTGCATGTCGGAGACTCAGAGGACGAGCACGAGTTTCCCAGGAGGGGCTGCATCAGGAGGAATTCAAAACTCCAGAAAATTGTCCTGGAACACCTTCCATAAGGATGCTAGAAGGGAATTGAAGAGGCAGGCGAGCGGCCACGACCGTCCTCTAGCAGTCCTTCGGGTGTGCGCAAAAGCCCGGTGCTCTTTGGCTTCGTTCTTCGCCCCCGTACAAGCTACCGCTCTGTCCGGCTCCCGGAGCAGGAGAAGCGGCTGCTTCGCGCACACAACAGCGGAGCGGCAGCCGTACGCTCCGAAGCGCTGCTTCAGCCGAAAGACGCCGGCCACCGGCGCTTGGCTTCGGACAGCACCAGAGAGCCGTAGTGTGCGTCTGCACTAGACTGCATGATAGCGATAAGCTTTGGCAGTGTGTCTCGCAGGGAGATAGCTTAGGAGCGCAGCGCACTTATGCCTCCCTTGTCCAGAAACACGGATTTGCTGCACACTCCAAAAACACTGCTCTTTCCATGGTACTATGTAAGCTGCTGTCTGACGCCCGTTCTCTTCTGCCCACTCTTGCCCAGCTGGTTGTTGCAGCGTGCACGTGCCTTCCTGGCATTCAGTGCACAGTGAAAGCAATCGCAAAAGTCCAGCAGCTGCTGACTCCCAAACACAAGGCGCTTGTCTACGTTTTTGCTTCTCGACAACTCAACGCAAACCTTCATTTCTGCAGCTGCCATCGAGTTTTCTGCATCTCGAGCCTTCTGGGACGAGCACCAATTTCCCAGGAGGGGCTGCATCAGGACGAAGTCAAAACCCAGGAAAGTTGTCTCGGAACACCTTCAATAAAGCATGCCAGCAGTGCATTGAAAAGGCAGGGAGCTTTAGCCACCGTCCTCTAGCAGTCGCAAGGCTGTGCACACAATGTCGTCTGCCTGCGGCAACGTTCTTCGCCCTCGTGCAAGCTACCGCTCTGTCCGGCTCCCGGAGCAGGAGAAGCGGCTGCTTCGCGCACACAACAGCGGAGCGGCAGCCCTTCGCTCCGAAGCGCTGCTTCAGCCGAAAGACGCCGGCCACCGGCGCTTGGCTTCGGACAGCTCCGGAGAGCCGTAGTGTGCGTCTGCACTAGACTGCATCGTAGCGAAAAGCTTTGGCAGTGTGTCTCGCAGGGAGATAGCTTAGGAGCGCAGCGCACTTATGCCTCCCTTGTCCAGAAACACGATTTTACTGCACACTCCAAAAACAGTACTCTTCCCAGGGCAATATATAAGCTGCTTTCTGACGGCCGTGATCTTTCGATTACTCTTGCGCAGCTCGTTGTTTTAATGTGCACGTGCCGTCCTGGCATTCAGTGCACAGTGAAAGTAATCGCAAAAGTCCAGCAGCTGCTGACTCCCAAACACAAGGCGCTGGCTATGTTCTTGCTTCTCCACACTTCAACAGAGTCCTTCATTTCTGCAGCTGCCATCGAGTTTTCTGCATCTCGAGCCTTCTGGGACGAGCACCAATTTCCCAGGAGGGGCTGCATCAGGACGAAGTCAAAACCCAGGAAAGTTGTCTCGGAACACCTTCAATAAAGCATGCCAGCAGTGCATTGAAAAGGCAGGGAGCTTTAGCCACCGTCGTCTAGCAGTCGCAAGGCTGTGCACACAATGTCGTCTCCCTGCGGCAACGTTCTTCACCCTCGTGCAAGCTACCGCTCTGTCCGGCTCCCGGAGCAGGAGAAGCGGCTGCTTCGCGCACACAACAGCGGAGCGGCAGCCCTACGCTCCGAAGCGCTGCTTCAGCCGAAAGACGCCGGCCACCGGCGCTTGGCTTCGGACAGCTCCGGAGAGCCGTAGTGTGCGTCTGCACTAGACTGCATCGTAGCGAAAAGCTTTGGCAGTGTGTCTCGCAGGGAGATAGCTTAGGAGCGCAGCGCACTTATGCCTCCCTTGTCCAGAAACACGATTTTACTGCACACTCCAAAAACAGTACTCTTCCCAGGGCAATATGCCAGATGTTCTCTGATGCCCGTGCTCCCTTCCTACTCTTGCCCAGCTCGTTGTTGTAACGTGCACATGCCGTCCTGGAATTCAGTGCACAGTGAAAGCAATCGCAAAAGTCCAGCAGCTGCTGACTGCCAAACACAAGGCGCTGGCTATGTTCTTGCTACTCGACGACTCAACGCAGCCCTTCATTTCTGCAGTTGCCATCGAGGTCTCTGCATGTCGGAGACTGAGAGGACGAGCACGAGTTTCCCAGGAGGGGCTGCATCAGGAGGAATTCTAAACTCAGGGAATTTGCCCTGGAACACCTTCCATAAGGATGCTAGAAAAGAATTGAAGAGGCAGGCGAGCGGCCACCACCGTCCTCTAGCAGTCCTTAGGGTGCGCGCAGAAGCCCGGTGCTCTGCGGCTTCGTTCTTCGCCCTCGTGCAAGCTACCGCTCTGTCCGGCTCCCGGAGCAGGAGAAGCGGCTGCTTCGCGCACACAACAGCGGAGCGGCAGCCCTACGCTCCGATGCGCTGCTTCAGCCGAAAGACGCCGGCCACCGGCGCTTGGCTTCGGACAGCTCCGGAGAGCCGTAGTGTGCGTGTGCAACTAGACTGCATCATAGCGAAAAGCTTTGGCAGTGTGTCTCGCAGGGAGATAGCTTAGGAGCGCAGCGCACTTATGCCTCCCTTGTCCAGAAACACGATTTTACTGCACACTCCAAAAACAGTACTCTTCCCAGGGCAATATATAAGCTGCTTTCTGACGGCCGTGATCTTTCGATTACTCTTGCGCAGCTCGTTGTTTTAACGTGCACGTGCCGTCCTGGCATTCAGTGCACAGTGAAAGCAATCGCAAAAGTCCAGCAGCTGCTGACTCCCAAACACAAGGCGCTGGCTTTGGTCTTGCTTCACCACACTTCAACAGAGTCCTTCATTTCTGCAGCTGCCATCGAGTTTTCTGCATCTCGAGCCTTCTGGGACGAGCACCAATTTCCCAGGAGGGGCTGCATCAGGACGAAGTCAAAACCCAGGAAAGTTGTCTCGGAACACCTTCAATAAAGCATGCCAGCAGTGCATTGAAAAGGCAGGTAGCTTTAGCCACCGTCCTCTAGCAGTCGCAAGGCTGTGCACACAATGTCGTCTGCCTGCGGCAACGTTCTTCGCCCTCGTGCAAGCTACCGCTCTGTCCGGCTCCCGGAGCAGGAGAAGCGGCTGCTTCGCGCACACAACAGCGGAGCGGCAGCCCTTCGCTCCGAAGCGCTGCTTCAGCCGAAAGACGCCGGCCACCGGCGCTTGGCTTCGGACAGCTCCGGAGAGCCGTAGTGTGCGTCTGCACTAGACTGCATCGTAGCGAAAAGCTTTGGCAGTGTGTCTCGCAGGGAGATAGCTTAGGAGCGCAGCGCACTTATGCCTCCCTTGTCCAGAAACACGATTTTACTGCACACTCCAAAAACAGTACTCTTCCCAGGGCAATATGCCAGATGCTCTCTGATGCCCGTGCTCCCTTCCTACTCTTGCCCAGCTCGTTGTTGTAACGTGCACATGCCGTCCTGGCATTCAGTGCACAGTGAAAGCAATCGCAAAAGTCCAGCAGCTGCTGACTCCCAAACACAAGGCGCTGGCTATGTTCTTGCTACTCGACGACTCAACGCAGCCCTTCATTTCTGCAGTTGCCATCGAGGTCTCTGCATGTCGGAGACTGAGAGGACGAGCACGAGTTTCCCATGAGGGGCTGCATCAGGAGGAATTCAAAACTCAGGGAATTTGCCCTGGAACACCTTCCATAAGGATGCTAGAATGGAATTGAAGAGGCAGGCGAGCGGCCACCACGGTCCTCTAGCAGTCCTTAGGGTGCGCGCAGAAGCCCGGTGCTCTGCGGCTTCGTTCTTCGCCCTCGTGCAAGCTACCGCTCTGTCCGGCTCGCGGAGCAGGAGAAGCGGCTGCTTCGCGCACACAGCAGCGGAGCGGCAGCCCTACGCTCCGAAGCACTGCTTCAGCCGAAAGACGCCGGCCACCGGCGCTTGGCTTCGGACAGCTCCGGAGAGCCGTAGTGTGCGTGTGCAACTAGACTGCATCATAGCGAAAAGCTTTGGCAGTGTGTCTCGCAGGGAGATAGCTTAGGAGCGCAGCGCACTTATGCCTCCCTTGTCCCGAAACACGATTTTACTGCACACTCCAAAAACAGTACTCTTCCCAGGGCAATATATAAGCTGCTTTCTGACGGCCGTGATCTTTCGATTACTCTTGCCCAGCTCATTGTTGCAGAGTGCACGTGCCTTCCTGGAATTCAGTGCACAGTGAAAGCAATCGCAAAAGTCCAGCAGCTGCTGACTCCCAAACACAAGGCGCTGGCTATGTTCTTGCTTCTCGACAACTCAACGCAGCCCTTCATTTCTGCAGTTGCCATCGAGGTCTCTGCATGTCGGAGACTGAGAGGACGAGCACGAGTTTCCCAGGAGGGGCTGCATCAGGAGGAATTCAAAACTCCAGAAAATTGTCCTGGAACACCTTCCATAAGGATGCTAGAAGGGAATTGAAGAGGCAGGCGAGCGGCCACCTGGGTCCTCTAGCAGTCCTTCGGGTGTGCGCAAAAGCCCGGTGCTCTTCGGCTTCGTTCTTCGTCCCCGTACAAGCTACCGCTCTGTCCGGCTCCCGGAGCAGGAGAAGCGGCTGCTTCGCGCACACAACAGCGGAGCGGCAGCCCTACGCTCCGAAGCGCTGCTTCAGCCGAAAGACGCCGGCCACCGGCGCTTGGCTTCGGACAGCTCCGGAGAGCCGTAGTGTGCGTCTGCACTAGACTGAATCATAGCGAAAAGCTTTGGCATTGTGTCTCGCAGGGAGATAGCTTAGGAGCGCAGCGCACTTATGCCTCCCTTGTCCAGAAACACGGATTTGCTGCACACTCCAAAAACACTGCTCTTTCCATGGTACTATGTAAGCTGCTGTCTGACGCCCGTTCTCTTCTGCCCACTCTTGCCCAGCTGGTTGTTGCAGCGTGCACGTGCCTTCCTGGCATTAAGAGCACAGTGAAAGCAATCGCAAAAGTCCAGCAGCTGCTGACTCCCAAACACAAGGCGCTTGTCTACGTTCTTGCTTCTCGACAACTCAACGCAGCCCTTCATTTCTGCAGCTGCCATCGAGTTTTCTGCATCTCGAGCCTTCTGGGACGAGCACCAATTTCCCAGGAGGGGCTGCATCAGGACGAAGTCAAAACCCAGGAAAGTTGTCTCGGAACACCTTCAATAAAGCATGCCAGCAGTGCATTGAAAAGGCAGGGAGCTTTACCCAACGTCCTCTAGCAGTCGCGAAGCTGTGCACACAATGTCGTCTCCCTGCGGCAACGTTCTTCGCCCTCGTGCAAGCTACCGCTCTGTCCGGCTCCCGGAGCAGGAGAAGCGGCTGCTTCGCGCACACAACAGCGGAGCGGCAGCCCTTCGCTCCGAAGCGCTGCTTCAGCCGAAAGACGCCGGCCACCGGCGCTTGGCTTCGGACAGCTCCGGAGAGCCGTAGTGTGCGTCTGCACTAGACTGCATCATAGCGAAAAGCTTTGGCAGTGTGTCTCGCAGGGAGATAGCTTAGGAGCGCAGCGCACTTATGCCTCCCTTGTCCAGAAACACGATTTTACTGCACACTCCAAAAACAGTACTCTTCCCAGGGCAATATGCCAGATGTTCTCTGATGCCCGTGCTCCCTTCCTACTCTTGCCCAGCTCGTTGTTGTAACGTGCACATGCCGTCCTGGAATTCAGTGCACAGTGAAAGCAATCGCAAAAGTCCAGCAGCTGCTGACTGCCAAACACAAGGCGCTGGCTATGTTCTTGCTACTCGACGACTCAACGCAGCCCTTCATTTCTGCAGTTGCCATCGAGGTCTCTGCATGTCGGAGACTGAGAGGACGAGCACGAGTTTCCCACGAGGGGCTGCATCAGGAGGAATTCTAAACTCAGGGAATTTGCCCTGGAACACCTTCCATAAGGATGCTAGAAAAGAATTGAAGAGGCAGGCGAGCGGCCACCACCGTCCTCTAGCAGTCCTTAGGGTGCGCGCAGAAGCCCGGTGCTCTGCGGCTTCGTTCTTCGCCCTCGTGCAAGCTACCGCTCTGTCCGGCTCCCGGAGCAGGAGAAGCGGCTGCTTCGCGCACACAACAGCGGAGCGGCAGCCGTACGCTCCGAAGCGCTGCTTCAGCCGAAAGACGCCGGCCACCGGCGCTTGGCTTCGGACAGCTCCGGAGAGCCGTAGTGTGCGTGTGCAACTAGACTGCATCATAGCGAAAAGCTTTGGCAGTGTGTCTCGCAGGGAGATAGCTTAGGAGCGCAGCGCACTTATGCCTCCCTTGTCCAGAAACACGATTTTACTGCACACTCCAAAAACAGTACTCTTCCCAGGGCAATATATATGCTGCTTTCTGACGGCCGTGATCTTTCGATTACTCTTGCGCAGCTCGTTGTTTTAACGTGCACGTGCCGTCCTGGCATTCAGTGCACAGTGAAAGCAATCGCAAAAGTCCAGCAGCTGCTGACTCCCAAACACAAGGCGCTGGCTATGTTCTTGCTACTCGACGACTCAACGCAGCCCTTCATTTCTGCAGTTGCCATCGAGGTCTCTGCATGTCGGAGACTGAGAGGACGAGCACGAGTTTCCCACGAGGGGCTGCATCAGGAGGAATTCAAAACTCAGGGAATTTGCCCTGGAACACCTTCCATAAGGATGCTAGAAGGGAATTGAAGAGGCAGGCGAGCGGCCACCACCGTCCTCTAGCAGTCCTTAGGGTGCGCGCAGAAGCCCGGTGCTCTGCGGCTTCGTTCTTCGCCCTCGTGCAAGCTACCGCTCTGTCCGGCTCCCGGAGCAGGAGAAGCGGCTGCTTCGCGCACACAGCAGCGGAGCGGCAGCCCTACGCTCCGAAGCGCTGCTTCAGCCAAAAGACGCCGGCCACCGGCGCTTGGCTTCGGACAGCTCCGGAGAGCCGTAGTGTGCGTCTGCACTAGACTGCATCATAGCGAAAAGCTTTGGCAGTGTGTCTCGCAGGGAGATAGCTTAGGAGCGCAGCGCACTTATGCCTCCCTTGTCCAGAAACACGATTTTACTGCACACTCCAAAAACAGTACTCTTCCCAGGGCAATATATAAGCTGCTTTCTGACGGCCGTGATCTTTCGATTACTCTTGCGCAGCTCGTTGTTTTAACGTGCACGTGCCGTCCTGGCATTCAGTGCACAGTGAAAGCAATCGCAAAAGTCCAGCAGCTGCTGACTCCCAAACACAAGGCGCTGGCTATGTTCTTGCTACTCGACGACTCAACGCAGCCCTTCATTTCTGCAGTTGCCATCGAGGTCTCTGCATGTCGGAGACTGAGAGGACGAGCACGAGTTTCCCACGAGGGGCTGCATCAGGAGGAATTCAAAACTCAGGGAATTTGCCCTGGAACACCTTCCATAAGGATGCTAGAAGGGAATTGAAGAGGCAGGCGAGCGGCCACCACGGTCCTCTAGCAGTCCTTAGGGTGCGCGCAGAAGCCCGGTGCTCTGCGGCTTCGTTCTTCGCCCTCGTGCAAGCTACCGCTCTGTCCGGCTCCCGGAGCAGGAGAAGCGGCTGCTTCGCGCACACAGCAGCGGAGCGGCAGCCCTACGCTCCGAAGCGCTGCTTCAGCCGAAAGACGCCGGCCACCGGCGCTTGGCTTCGGACAGCTCCGGAGAGCCGTAGTGTGCGTCTGCACTAGACTGCATCATAGCGAAAAGCTTTGGCAGTGTGTCTCGCAGGGAGATAGCTTAGGAGCGCAGCGCACTTATGCCTCCCTTGTCCAGAAACACGATTTTACTGCACACTCCAAAAACAGTACTCTTCCCAGGGCAATATATAAGCTGCTTTCTGACGGCCGTGATCTTTCGATTACTCTTGCGCAGCTCGTTGTTTTAACGTGCACGTGCCGTCCTGGCATTCAGTGCACAGTGAAAGCAATCGCAAAAGTCCAGCAGCTGCTGACTCCCAAACACAAGGCGCTGGCTATGTTCTTGCTACTCGACGACTCAACGCAGCCCTTCATTTCTGCAGTTGCCATCGAGGTCTCTGCATGTCGGAGACTGAGAGGACGAGCACGAGTTTCCCACGAGGGGCTGCATCAGGAGGAATTCAAAACTCAGGGAATTTGCCCTGGAACACCTTCCATAAGGATGCTAGAAGGGAATTGAAGAGGCAGGCGAGCGGCCACCACCGTCCTCTAGCAGTCCTTAGGGTGCGCGCAGAAGCCCGGTGCTCTGCGGCTTCGTTCTTCGCCCTCGTGCAAGCTACCGCTCTGTCCGGCTCCCGGAGCAGGAGAAGCGGCTGCTTCGCGCACACAGCAGCGGAGCGGCAGCCCTACGCTCCGAAGCGCTGCTTCAGCCGAAAGACGCCGGCCACCGGCGCTTGGCTTCGGACAGCTCCGGAGAGCCGTAGTGTGCGTCTGCACTAGACTGCATCATAGCGAAAAGCTTTGGCAGTGTGTCTCGCAGGGAGATAGCTTAGGAGCGCAGCGCACTTATGCCTCCCTTGTCCAGAAACACGATTTTACTGCACACTCCAAAAACAGTACTCTTCCCAGGGCAATATATAAGCTGCTTTCTGACGGCCGTGATCTTTCGATTACTCTTGCGCAGCTCGTTGTTTTAACGTGCACGTGCCGTCCTGGCATTCAGTGCACAGTGAAAGCAATCGCAAAAGTCCAGCAGCTGCTGACTCCCAAACACAAGGCGCTGGCTATGTTCTTGCTACTCGACGACTCAACGCAGCCCTTCATTTCTGCAGTTGCCATCGAGGTCTCTGCATGTCGGAGACTGAGAGGACGAGCACGAGTTTCCCACGAGGGGCTGCATCAGGAGGAATTCAAAACTCAGGGAATTTGCCCTGGAACACCTTCCATAAGGATGCTAGAAGGGAATTGAAGAGGCAGGCGAGCGGCCACCACCGTCCTCTAGCAGTCCTTAGGGTGCGCGCAGAAGCCCGGTGCTCTGCGGCTTCGTTCTTCGCCCTCGTGCAAGCTACCGCTCTGTCCGGCTCCCGGAGCAGGAGAAGCGGCTGCTTCGCGCACACAGCAGCGGAGCGGCAGCCCTACGCTCCGAAGCGCTGCTTCAGCCGAAAGACGCCGGCCACCGGCGCTTGGCTTCGGACAGCTCCGGAGAGCCGTAGTGTGCGTCTGCACTAGACTGCATCATAGCGAAAAGCTTTGGCAGTGTGTCTCGCAGGGAGATAGCTTAGGAGCGCAGCGCACTTATGCCTCCCTTGTCCAGAAACACGATTTTACTGCACACTCCAAAAACAGTACTCTTCCCAGGGCAATATATAAGCTGCTTTCTGACGGCCGTGATCTTTCGATTACTCTTGCGCAGCTCGTTGTTTTAACGTGCACGTGCCGTCCTGGCATTCAGTGCACAGTGAAAGCAATCGCAAAAGTCCAGCAGCTGCTGACTCCCAAACACAAGGCGCTGGCTATGTTCTTGCTACTCGACGACTCAACGCAGCCCTTCATTTCTGCAGTTGCCATCGAGGTCTCTGCATGTCGGAGACTGAGAGGACGAGCACGAGTTTCCCACGAGGGGCTGCATCAGGAGGAATTCAAAACTCAGGGAATTTGCCCTGGAACACCTTCCATAAGGATGCTAGAAGGGAATTGAAGAGGCAGGCGAGCGGCCACCACCGTCCTCTAGCAGTCCTTAGGGTGCGCGCAGAAGCCCGGTGCTCTGCGGCTTCGTTCTTCGCCCTCGTGCAAGCTACCGCTCTGTCCGGCTCCCGGAGCAGGAGAAGCGGCTGCTTCGCGCACACAGCAGCGGAGCGGCAGCCCTACGCTCCGAAGCGCTGCTTCAGCCGAAAGACGCCGGCCACCGGCGCTTGGCTTCGGACAGCTCCGGAGAGCCGTAGTGTGCGTCTGCACTAGACTGCATCATAGCGAAAAGCTTTGGCAGTGTGTCTCGCAGGGAGATAGCTTAGGAGCGCAGCGCACTTATGCCTCCCTTGTCCAGAAACACGGATTTGCTGCACACTCCAAAAACACTGCTCTTTCCATGGTACTATGTAAGCTGCTGTCTGACGCCCGTTCTCTTCTGCCCACTCTTGCCCAGCTGGTTGTTGCAGCGTGCACGTGCCTTCCTGGCATTAAGAGCACAGTAAAAGCAATCGCAAAAGTCCAGCAGCTGCTGACTCCCAAACACAAGGCGCTTGTCTACGTTCTTGTTTCTCGACAACTCAACGCAAACCTTCATTTCTGCAGCTGCCATCGAGTTTTCTGCATCTCGAGCCTTCTGGGACGAGCACCAATTTCCCAGGAGGGGCTGCATCAGGACGAAGTCAAAACCCAGGAAAGTTGTCTCGGAACACCTTCAATAAAGCATGCCAGCAGTGCATTGAAAAGGCAGGGAGCTTTACCCAACGTCCTCTAGCAGTCGCGAAGCTGTGCACACAATGTCGTCTGCCTGCGGCAACGTTCTTCGCCCTCGTGCAAGCTACCGCTCTGTCCGGCTCCCGGAGCAGGAGAAGCGGCTGCTTCGCGCACACAACAGCGGAGCGGCAGCCCTACGCTCCGAAGCGCTGCTTCAGCCGAAAGACGCCGGCCACCGGCGCTTGGCTTCGGACAGCTGCGGAGAGCCGTAGTGTACGTCTGCACTAGACTGCATCATAGCGAAAAGCTTTGGCAGTGTGTCTCGCAGGGAGATAGCTTAGGAGCGCAGCGCACTTATGCCTCCCTTGTCCAGAAACACGATTTTACTGCACACTCCAAAAACAGTACTCTTCCCAGGGCAATATATAAGCTGCTTTCTGACGGCCGTGATCTTTCGATTACTCTTGCGCAGCTCGTTGTTTTAACGTGCACGTGCCGTCCTGGCATTCAGTGCACAGTGAAAGCAATCGCAAAAGTCCAGCAGCTGCTGACTCCCAAACACAAGGCGCTGGCTTTGTTCTTGCTTCACCACACTTCAACAGAGTCCTTCATTTCTGCAGCTGCCATCGAGTTTTCTGCATCTCGAGCCTTCTGGGACGAGCACCAATTTCCCACGAGGGGCTGCATCAGGACGAAGTCAAAACCCAGGAAAGTTGTCTCGGAACACCTTCAATAAAGCATGCCAGCAGTGCATTGAAAAGGCAGGGAGCTTTAGCCACCGTCGTCTAGCAGTCGCAAGGCTGTGCACACAATGTCGTCTGCCTGCGGCAACGTTCTTCGCCCACGTGCAAGCTACCGCTCTGTCCGGCTCCCGGAGCAGGAGAAGCGGCTGCTTCGCGCACACAACAGCGGAGCGGCAGCCCTTCGCTCCGAAGCGCTGCTTCAGCCGAAAGACGCCGGCCACCGGCGCTTGGCTTCGGACAGCTCCGGAGAGCCGTAGTGTGCGTCTGCACTAGACTGCATCGTAGCGAAAAGCTTTGGCAGTGTGTCTCGCAGGGAGATAGCTTAGGAGCGCAGCGCACTTATGCCTCCCTTGTCCAGAAACACGATTTTACTGCACACTCCAAAAACAGTACTCTTCCCAGGGCAATATGCCAGATGCTCTCTGATGCCCGTGCTCCCTTCCTACTCTTGCCCAGCTCGTTGTTGTAACGTGCACATGCCGTCCTGGAATTCAGTGCACAGTGAAAGCAATCGCAAAAGTCCAGCAGCTGCTGACTCCCAAACACAAGGCGCTGGCTATGTTCTTGCTACTCGACGACTCAACGCAGCCCTTCATTTCTGCAGTTGCCATCGAGGTCTCTGCATGTCGGAGACTGAGAGGACGAGCACGAGTTTCCCACGAGGGGCTGCATCAGGAGGAATTCAAAACTCAGGGAATTTGCCCTGGAACACCTTCCATAAGGATGCTAGAATGGAATTGAAGAGGCAGGCGAGCGGCCACCACGGTCCTCTAGCAGTCCTTAGGGTGCGCGCAGAAGCCCGGTGCTCTGCGGCTTCGTTCTTCGCCCTCGTGCAAGCTACCGCTCTGTCCGGCTCGCGGAGCAGGAGAAGCGGCTGCTTCGCGCACACAGCAGCGGAGCGGCAGCCCTACGCTCCGAAGCACTGCTTCAGCCGAAAGACGCCGGCCACCGGCGCTTGGCTTCGGACAGCTCCGGAGAGCCGTAGTGTGCGTGTGCAACTAGACTGCATCATAGCGAAAAGCTTTGGCAGTGTGTCTCGCAGGGAGATAGCTTAGGAGCGCAGCGCACTTATGCCTCCCTTGTCCCGAAACACGATTTTACTGCACACTCCAAAAACAGTACTCTTCCCAGGGCAATATATAAGCTGCTTTCTGACGGCCGTGATCTTTCGATTACTCTTGCCCAGCTCATTGTTGCAGAGTGCACGTGCCTTCCTGGAATTCAGTGCACAGTGAAAGCAATCGCAAAAGTCCAGCAGCTGCTGACTCCCAAACACAAGGCGCTGGCTATGTTCTTGCTTCTCGACAACTCAACGCAGCCCTTCATTTCTGCAGTTGCCATCGAGGTCTCTGCATGTCGGAGACTGAGAGGACGAGCACGAGTTTCCCACGAGGGGCTGCATCAGGAGGAATTCAAAACTCCAGAAAATTGTCCTGGAACACCTTCCATAAGGATGCTAGAAGGGAATTGAAGAGGCAGGCGAGCGGCCACCTGGGTCCTCTAGCAGTCCTTCGGGTGTGCGCAAAAGCCCGGTGCTCTTCGGCTTCGTTCTTCGCCCCCGTACAAGCTACCGCTCTGTCCGGCTCCCGGAGCAGGAGAAGCGGCTGCTTCGCGCACACAACAGCGGAGCGGCAGCCCTTCGCTCCGAAGCGCTGCTTCAGCCGAAAGACGCCGGCCACCGGCGCTTGGCTTCGGACAGCTCCGGAGAGCCGTAGTGTGCGTCTGCACTAGACTGCATCATAGCGAAAAGCTTTGGCAGTGTGTCTCGCAGGGAGATAGCTTAGGAGCGCAGCGCACTTATGCCTCCCTTGTCCAGAAACACGATTTTACTGCACACTCCAAAAACAGTACTCTTCCCAGGGCAATATGCCAGATGTTCTCTGATGCCCGTGCTCCCTTCCTACTCTTGCCCAGCTCGTTGTTGTAACGTGCACATGCCGTCCTGGAATTCAGTGCACAGTGAAAGCAATCGCAAAAGTCCAGCAGCTGCTGACTGCCAAACACAAGGCGCTGGCTATGTTCTTGCTACTCGACGACTCAACGCAGCCCTTCATTTCTGCAGTTGCCATCGAGGTCTCTGCATGTCGGAGACTGAGAGGACGAGCACGAGTTTCCCACGAGGGGCTGCATCAGGAGGAATTCTAAACTCAGGGAATTTGCCCTGGAACACCTTCCATAAGGATGCTAGAAAAGAATTGAAGAGGCAGGCGAGCGGCCACCACCGTCCTCTAGCAGTCCTTAGGGTGCGCGCAGAAGCCCGGTGCTCTGCGGCTTCGTTCTTCGCCCTCGTGCAAGCTACCGCTCTGTCCGGCTCCCGGAGCAGGAGAAGCGGCTGCTTCGCGCACACAACAGCGGAGCGGCAGCCGTACGCTCCGAAGCGCTGCTTCAGCCGAAAGACGCCGGCCACCGGCGCTTGGCTTCGGACAGCTCCGGAGAGCCGTAGTGTGCGTGTGCAACTAGACTGCATCATAGCGAAAAGCTTTGGCAGTGTGTCTCGCAGGGAGATAGCTTAGGAGCGCAGCGCACTTATGCCTCCCTTGTCCAGAAACACGATTTTACTGCACACTCCAAAAACAGTACTCTTCCCAGGGCAATATATATGCTGCTTTCTGACGGCCGTGATCTTTCGATTACTCTTGCGCAGCTCGTTGTTTTAACGTGCACGTGCCGTCCTGGCATTCAGTGCACAGTGAAAGCAATCGCAAAAGTCCAGCAGCTGCTGACTCCCAAACACAAGGCGCTGGCTTTGTTCTTGCTTCACCACACTTCAACAGAGTCCTTCATTTCTGCAGCTGCCATCGAGTTTTCTGCATCTCGAGCCTTCTGGGACGAGCACCAATTTCCCAGGAGGGGCTGCATCAGGACGAAGTCAAAACCCAGGAAAGTTGTCTCGGAACACCTTCAATAAAGCATGCCAGCAGTGCATTGAAAAGGCAGGGAGCTTTAGCCACCGTCCTCTAGCAGTCGCAAGGCTGTGCACACAATGTCGTCTGCCTGCGGCAACGTTCTTCGCCCTCGTGCAAGCTACCGCTCTGTCCGGCTCCCGGAGCAGGAGAAGCGGCTGCTTCGCGCACACAACAGCGGAGCGGCAGCCCTTCGCTCCGAAGCGCTGCTTCAGCCGAAAGACGCCGGCCACCGGCGCTTGGCTTCGGACAGCTCCGGAGAGCCGTAGTGTGCGTCTGCACTAGACTGCATCATAGCGAAAAGCTTTGGCAGTGTGTCTCGCAGGGAGATAGCTTAGGAGCGCAGCGCACTTATGCCTCCCTTGTCCAGAAACACGGATTTGCTGCACACTCCAAAAACACTGCTCTTTCCATGGTACTATGTAAGCTGCTGTCTGACGCCCGTTCTCTTCTGCCCACTCTTGCCCAGCTGGTTGTTGCAGCGTGCACGTGCCTTCCTGGCATTAAGAGCACAGTAAAAGCAATCGCAAAAGTCCAGCAGCTGCTGACTCCCAAACACAAGGCGCTTGTCTACGTTCTTGTTTCTCGACAACTCAACGCAAACCTTCATTTCTGCAGCTGCCATCGAGTTTTCTGCATCTCGAGCCTTCTGGGACGAGCACCAATTTCCCAGGAGGGGCTGCATCAGGACGAAGTCAAAACCCAGGAAAGTTGTCTCGGAACACCTTCAATAAAGCATGCCAGCAGTGCATTGAAAAGGCAGGGAGCTTTACCCAACGTCCTCTAGCAGTCGCGAAGCTGTGCACACAATGTCGTCTGCCTGCGGCAACGTTCTTCGCCCTCGTGCAAGCTACCGCTCTGTCCGGCTCCCGGAGCAGGAGAAGCGGCTGCTTCGCGCACACAACAGCGGAGCGGCAGCCCTACGCTCCGAAGCGCTGCTTCAGCCGAAAGACGCCGGCCACCGGCGCTTGGCTTCGGACAGCTGCGGAGAGCCGTAGTGTACGTCTGCACTAGACTGCATCATAGCGAAAAGCTTTGGCAGTGTGTCTCGCAGGGAGATAGCTTAGGAGCGCAGCGCACTTATGCCTCCCTTGTCCAGAAACACGATTTTACTGCACACTCCAAAAACAGTACTCTTCCCAGGGCAATATATAAGCTGCTTTCTGACGGCCGTGATCTTTCGATTACTCTTGCGCAGCTCGTTGTTTTAACGTGCACGTGCCGTCCTGGCATTCAGTGCACAGTGAAAGCAATCGCAAAAGTCCAGCAGCTGCTGACTCCCAAACACAAGGCGCTGGCTATGTTCTTGCTACTCGACGACTCAACGCAGCCCTTCATTTCTGCAGTTGCCATCGAGGTCTCTGCATGTCGGAGACTGAGAGGACGAGCACGAGTTTCCCACGAGGGGCTGCATCAGGAGGAATTCAAAACTCAGGGAATTTGCCCTGGAACACCTTCCATAAGGATGCTAGAAGGGAATTGAAGAGGCAGGCGAGCGGCCACCACCGTCCTCTAGCAGTCCTTAGGGTGCGCGCAGAAGCCCGGTGCTCTGCGGCTTCGTTCTTCGCCCTCGTGCAAGCTACCGCTCTGTCCGGCTCCCGGAGCAGGAGAAGCGGCTGCTTCGCGCACACAGCAGCGGAGCGGCAGCCCTACGCTCCGAAGCGCTGCTTCAGCCGAAAGACGCCGGCCACCGGCGCTTGGCTTCGGACAGCTCCGGAGAGCCGTAGTGTGCGTCTGCACTAGACTGCATCATAGCGAAAAGCTTTGGCAGTGTGTCTCGCAGGGAGATAGCTTAGGAGCGCAGCGCACTTATGCCTCCCTTGTCCAGAAACACGATTTTACTGCACACTCCAAAAACAGTACTCTTCCCAGGGCAATATATAAGCTGCTTTCTGACGGCCGTGATCTTTCGATTACTCTTGCGCAGCTCGTTGTTTTAACGTGCACGTGCCGTCCTGGCATTCAGTGCACAGTGAAAGCAATCGCAAAAGTCCAGCAGCTGCTGACTCCCAAACACAAGGCGCTGGCTATGTTCTTGCTACTCGACGACTCAACGCAGCCCTTCATTTCTGCAGTTGCCATCGAGGTCTCTGCATGTCGGAGACTGAGAGGACGAGCACGAGTTTCCCACGAGGGGCTGCATCAGGAGGAATTCAAAACTCAGGGAATTTGCCCTGGAACACCTTCCATAAGGATGCTAGAATGGAATTGAAGAGGCAGGCGAGCGGCCACCACGGTCCTCTAGCAGTCCTTAGGGTGCGCGCAGAAGCCCGGTGCTCTGCGGCTTCGTTCTTCGCCCTCGTGCAAGCTACCGCTCTGTCCGGCTCGCGGAGCAGGAGAAGCGGCTGCTTCGCGCACACAGCAGCGGAGCGGCAGCCCTACGCTCCGAAGCGCTGCTTCAGCCGAAAGACGCCGGCCACCGGCGCTTGGCTTCGGACAGCTCCGGAGAGCCGTAGTGTGCGTGTGCAACTAGACTGCATCATAGCGAAAAGCTTTGGCAGTGTGTCTCGCAGGGAGATAACTTAGGAGCGCAGCGCACTTATGCCTCCCTTGTCCCGAAACACGATTTTACTGCACACTCCAAAAACAGTACTCTTCCCAGGGCAATATATAAGCTGCTTTCTGACGGCCGTGATCTTTCGATTACTCTTGCGCAGCTCGTTGTTTTAACGTGCACGTGCCGTCCTGGCATTCAGTGCACAGTGAAAGCAATCGCAAAAGTCCAGCAGCTGCTGACTCCCAAACACAAGGCGCTGGCTATGTTCTTGCTTCTCGACAACTCAACGCAGCCCTTCATTTCTGCAGTTGCCATCGAGGTCTCTGCATGTCGGAGACTGAGAGGACGAGCACGAGTTTCCCACGAGGGGCTGCATCAGGAGGAATTCAAAACTCCAGAAAATTGTCCTGGAACACCTTCCATAAGGATGCTAGAAGGGAATTGAAGAGGCAGGCGAGCGGCCACCTGGGTCCTCTAGCAGTCCTTCGGGTCTGCGCAAAAGCCCGGTGCTCTTCGGCTTCGTTCTTCGCCCCCGTACAAGCTACCGCTCTGTCCGGCTCCCGGAGCAGGAGAAGCGGCTGCTTCGCGCACACAACAGCGGAGCGGCAGCCCTACGCTCCGAAGCGCTGCTTCAGCCGAAAGACGCCGGCCACCGGCGCTTGGCTTCGGACAGCTCCGGAGAGCCGTAGTGTGCGTCTGCACTAGACTGAATCATAGCGAAAAGCTTTGGCATTGTGTCTCGCAGGGAGATAGCTTAGGAGCGCAGCGCACTTATGCCTCCCTTGTCCAGAAACACGGATTTGCTGCACACTCCAAAAACACTGCTCTTTCCATGGTACTATGTAAGCTGCTGTCTGACGCCCGTTCTCTTCTGCCCACTCTTGCCCAGCTGGTTGTTGCAGCGTGCACGTGCCTTCCTGGCATTAAGAGCACAGTGAAAGCAATCGCAAAAGTCCAGCAGCTGCTGACTCCCAAACACAAGGCGCTTGTCTACGTTCTTGCTTCTCGACAACTCAACGCAGCCCTTCATTTCTGCAGCTGCCATCGAGTTTTCTGCATCTCGAGCCTTCTGGGACGAGCACCAATTTCCCAGGAGGGGCTGCATCAGGACGAAGTCAAAACCCAGGAAAGTTGTCTCGGAACACCTTCAATAAAGCATGCCAGCAGTGCATTGAAAAGGCAGGGAGCTTTACCCAACGTCGTCTAGCAGTCGCGAAGCTGTGCACACAATGTCGTCTGCCTGCGGCAACGTTCTTCGCCCACGTGCAAGCTACCGCTCTGTCCGGCTCCCGGAGCAGGAGAAGCGGCTGCTTCGCGCACACAACAGCGGAGCGGCAGCCCTTCGCTCCGAAGCGCTGCTTCAGCCGAAAGACGCCGGCCACCGGCGCTTGGCTTCGGACAGCTCCGGAGAGCCGTAGTGTGCGTCTGCACTAGACTGCATCATAGCGAAAAGCTTTGGCAGTGTGTCTCGCAGGGAGATAGCTTAGGAGCGCAGCGCACTTATGCCTCCCTTGTCCAGAAACACGATTTTACTGCACACTCCAAAAACAGTACTCTTCCCAGGGCAATATGCCAGATGTTCTCTGATGCCCGTGCTCCCTTCCTACTCTTGCCCAGCTCGTTGTTGTAACGTGCACATGCCGTCCTGGAATTCAGTGCACAGTGAAAGCAATCGCAAAAGTCCAGCAGCTGCTGACTGCCAAACACAAGGCGCTGGCTATGTTCTTGCTACTCGACGACTCAACGCAGCCCTTCATTTCTGCAGTTGCCATCGAGGTCTCTGCATGTCGGAGACTGAGAGGACGAGCACGAGTTTCCCAGGAGGGGCTGCATCAGGAGGAATTCTAAACTCAGGGAATTTGCCCTGGAACACCTTCCATAAGGATGCTAGAAAAGAATTGAAGAGGCAGGTGAGCGGCCACCACCGTCCTCTAGCAGTCCTTAGGGTGCGCGCAGAAGCCCGGTGCTCTGCGGCTTCGTTCTTCGCCCTCGTGCAAGCTACCGCTCTGTCCGGCTCCCGGAGCAGGAGAAGCGGCTGCTTCGCGCACACAACAGCGGAGCGGCAGCCCTACGCTCCAAAGCGCTGCTTCAGCCGAAAGACGCCGGCCACCGGCGCTTGGCTTCGGACAGCTCCGGAGAGCCGTAGTGTGCGTCTGCAACTAGACTGCATCATAGCGAAAAGCTTTGGCAGTGTGTCTCGCAGGGAGATAGCTTAGGAGCGCAGCGCACTTATGCCTCCCTTGTCCAGAAACACGATTTTACTGCACACTCCAAAAACAGTACTCTTCCCAGGGCAATATATAAGCTGCTTTCTGTCGGCCGTGATCTTTCGATTACTCTTGCGCAGCTCGTTGTTTTAACGTGCACATGCCGTCCTGGAATTCAGTGCACAGTGAAAGCAATCGCAAAAGTCCAGCAGCTGCTGACTCCCAAACACAAGGCGCTGGCTATGTTCTTGCTACTCGACGACTCAACGCAGCCCTTCATTTCTGCAGTTGCCATCGAGGTCTCTGCATGTCGGAGACTGAGAGGACGAGCACGAGTTTCCCACGAGGGGCTGCATCAGGAGGAATTCAAAACTCAGGGAATTTGCCCTGGAACACCTTCCATAAGGATGCTAGAAGGGAATTGAAGAGGCAGGCGAGCGGCCACCACCGTCCTCTAGCAGTCCTTAGGGTGCGCGCAGAAGCCCGGTGCTCTGCGGCTTCGTTCTTCGCCCTCGTGCAAGCTACCGCTCTGTCCGGCTCCCGGAGCAGGAGAAGCGGCTGCTTCGCGCACACAGCAGCGGAGCGGCAGCCCTACGCTCCGAAGCGCTGCTTCAGCCGAAAGACGCCGGCCACCGGCGCTTGGCTTCGGACAGCTCCGGAGAGCCGTAGTGTGCGTGTGCAACTAGACTGCATCATAGCGAAAAGCTTTGGCAGTGTGTCTCGCAGGGAGATAGCTTAGGAGCGCAGCGCACTTATGCCTCCCTTGTCCAGAAACACGATTTTACTGCACACTCCAAAAACAGTACTCTTCCCAGGGCAATATATAAGCTGCTTTCTGACGGCCGTGATCTTTCGATTACTCTTGCGCAGCTCGTTGTTTTAACGTGCACGTGCCGTCCTGGCATTCAGTGCACAGTGAAAGCAATCGCAAAAGTCCAGCAGCTGCTGACTCCCAAACACAAGGTGCTGGCTATGTTCTTGCTACTCGACGACTCAACGCAGCCCTTCATTTCTGCAGTTGCCATCGAGGTCTCTGCATGTCGGAGACTGAGAGGACGAGCACGAGTTTCCCAGGAGGGGCTGCATCAGGAGGAATTCAAAACTCAGGGAATTTGCCCTGGAACACCTTCCATAAGGATGCTAGAATGGAATTGAAGAGGCAGGCGAGCGGCCACCACGGTCCTCTAGCAGTCCTTAGGGTGCGCGCAGAAGCCCGGTGCTCTGCGGCTTCGTTCTTCGCCCTCGTGCAAGCTACCGCTCTGTCTGGCTCGCGGAGCAGGAGAAGCGGCTGCTTCGCGCACACAGCAGCGGAGCGGCAGCCCTACGCTCCGAAGCGCTGCTTCAGCCGAAAGACGCCGGCCACCGGCGCTTGGCTTCGGACAGCTCCGGAGAGCCGTAGTGTGCGTCTGCAACTAGACTGCATCATAGCGAAAAGCTTTGGCAGTGTGTCTCGCAGGGAGATAACTTAGGAGCGCAGCGCACTTATGCCTCCCTTGTCCCGAAACACGATTTTACTGCACACTCCAAAAACAGTACTCTTCCCAGGGCAATATATAAGCTGCTTTCTGACGGCCGTGATCTTTCGATTACTCTTGCGCAGCTCGTTGTTTTAACGTGCACGTGCCGTCCTGGCATTCAGTGCACAGTGAAAGCAATCGCAAAAGTCCAGCAGCTGCTGACTCCCAAACACAAGGCGCTGGCTTTGTTCTTGCTTCACCACACTTCAACAGAGTCCTTCATTTCTGCAGCTGCCATCGAGTTTTCTGCATCTCGAGCCTTCTGGGACGAGCACCAATTTCCCAGGAGGGGCTGCATCAGGACGAAGTCAAAACCCAGGAAAGTTGTCTCGGAACACCTTCAATAAAGCATGCCAGCAGTGCATTGAAAAGGCAGGGAGCTTTAGCCACCGTCGTCTAGCAGTCGCAAGGCTGTGCACACAATGTCGTCTGCCTGCGGCTTCGTTCTTCGCCCTCGTGCAAGCTACCGCTCTGTCCGGCTCCCGGAGCAGGAGAAGCGGCTGCTTCGCGCACACAACAGCGGAGCGGCAGCCCTTCGCTCCGAAGCGCTGCTTCAGCCGAAAGACGCCGGCCACCGGCGCTTGGCTTCGGACAGCTCCGGAGAGCCGTAGTGTGCGTCTGCACTAGACTGCATCATAGCGAAAAGCTTTGGCAGTGTGTCTCGCAGGGAGATAGCTTAGGAGCGCAGCGCACTTATGCCTCCCTTGTCCAGAAACACGATTTTACTGCACACTCCAAAAACAGTACTCTTCCCAGGGCAATATACAAGCTGCTTTCTGATGGCCGTGATCTTTCGATTACTCTTGCGCAGCTCGTTGTTGCAGCGTGCACGTGCCTTCCTGGCATTCAGTGCACAGTGAAAGCAATCGCAAAAGTCCAGCAGCTGCTGACTCCCAAACACAAGGCGCTTGTCTACGTTTTTGCTTCTCGACAACTCAACGCAAACCTTCATTTCTGCAGCTGCCATCGAGTTTTCTGCATCTCGAGCCTTCTGGGACGAGCACCAATTTCCCAGGAGGGGCTGCATCAGGACGAAGTCAAAACCCAGAAAAGTTGTCTCGGAACACCTTCAATAAAGCATGCCAGCAGTGCATTGAAAAGGCAGGGAGCTTTAGCCACCGTCGTCTAGCAGTCGCAAGGCTGTGCACACAATGTCGTCTGCCTGCGGCAACGTTCTTCGCCCTCGTGCAAGCTACCGCTCTGTCCGGCTCCCGGAGCAGGAGAAGCGGCTGCTTCGCGCACACAACAGCGGAGCGGCAGCCCTTCGCTCCGAAGCGCTGCTTCAGCCGAAAGACGCCGGCCACCGGCGCTTGGCTTCGGACAGCTCCGGAGAGCCGTAGTGTGCGTCTGCACTAGACTGCATCATAGCGAAAAGCTTTGGCAGTGTGTCTCGCAGGGAGATAGCTTAGGAGCGCAGCGCACTTATGCCTCCCTTGTCCAGAAACACGATTTTACTGCACACTCCAAAAACAGTACTCTTCCCAGGGCAATATATAAGCTGCTTTCTGACGGCCGTGATCTTTCGATTACTCTTGCGCAGCTCGTTGTTTTAACGTGCACGTGCCGTCCTGGCATTCAGTGCACAGTGAAAGCAATCGCAAAAGTCCAGCAGCTGCTGACTCCCAAACACAAGGCGCTGGCTATGTTCTTGCTACTCGACGACTCAACGCAGCCCTTCATTTCTGCAGTTGCCATCGAGGTCTCTGCATGTCGGAGACTGAGAGGACGAGCACGAGTTTCCCAGGAGGGGCTGCATCAGGAGGAATTCAAAACTCAGGGAATTTGCCCTGGAACACCTTCCATAAGGATGCTAGAATGGAATTGAAGAGGCAGGCGAGCGGCCACCACCGTCCTCTAGCAGTCCTTAGGGTGCGCGCAGAAGCCCGGTGCTCTGCGGCTTCGTTCTTCGCCCTCGTGCAAGCTACCGCTCTGTCCGGCTCGCGGAGCAGGAGAAGCGGCTGCTTCGCGCACACAGCAGCGGAGCGGCAGCCCTACGCTCCGAAGCGCTGCTTCAGCCGAAAGACGCCGGCCACCGGCGCTTGGCTTCGGACAGCTCCGGAGAGCCGTAGTGTGCGTGTGCAACTAGACTGCATCATAGCGAAAAGCTTTGGCAGTGTGTCTCGCAGGGAGATAACTTAGGAGCGCAGCGCACTTATGCCTCCCTTGTCCCGAAACACGATTTTACTGCACACTCCAAAAACAGTACTCTTCCCAGGGCAATATATAAGCTGCTTTCTGACGGCCGTGATCTTTCGATTACTCTTGCGCAGCTCGTTGTTTTAACGTGCACGTGCCGTCCTGGCATTCAGTGCACAGTGAAAGCAATCGCAAAAGTCCAGCAGCTGCTGACTCCCAAACACAAGGCGCTGGCTTTGTTCTTGCTTCACCACACTTCAACAGAGTCCTTCATTTCTGCAGCTGCCATCGAGTTTTCTGCATCTCGAGCCTTCTGGGACGAGCACCAATTTCCCAGGAGGGGCTGCATCAGGACGAAGTCAAAACCCAGGAAAGTTGTCTCGGAACACCTTCAATAAAGCATGCCAGCAGTGCATTGAAAAGGCAGGGAGCTTTAGCCACCGTCGTCTAGCAGTCGCAAGGCTGTGCACACAATGTCGTCTGCCTGCGGCTTCGTTCTTCGCCCTCGTGCAAGCTACCGCTCTGTCCGGCTCCCGGAGCAGGAGAAGCGGCTGCTTCGCGCACACAACAGCGGAGCGGCAGCCCTTCGCTCCGAAGCGCTGCTTCAGCCGAAAGACGCCGGCCACCGGCGCTTGGCTTCGGACAGCTCCGGAGAGCCGTAGTGTGCGTCTGCACTAGACTGCATCATAGCGAAAAGCTTTGGCAGTGTGTCTCGCAGGGAGATAGCTTAGGAGCGCAGCGCACTTATGCCTCCCTTGTCCAGAAACACGATTTTACTGCACACTCCAAAAACAGTACTCTTCCCAGGGCAATATACAAGCTGCTTTCTGATGGCCGTGATCTTTCGATTACTCTTGCGCAGCTCGTTGTTGCAGCGTGCACGTGCCTTCCTGGCATTCAGTGCACAGTGAAAGCAATCGCAAAAGTCCAGCAGCTGCTGACTCCCAAACACAAGGCGCTTGTCTACGTTTTTGCTTCTCGACAACTCAACGCAAACCTTCATTTCTGCAGCTGCCATCGAGTTTTCTGCATCTCGAGCCTTCTGGGACGAGCACCAATTTCCCAGGAGGGGCTGCATCAGGACGAAGTCAAAACCCAGAAAAGTTGTCTCGGAACACCTTCAATAAAGCATGCCAGCAGTGCATTGAAAAGGCAGGGAGCTTTAGCCACCGTCGTCTAGCAGTCGCAAGGCTGTGCACACAATGTCGTCTGCCTGCGGCAACGTTCTTCGCCCTCGTGCAAGCTACCGCTCTGTCCGGCTCCCGGAGCAGGAGAAGCGGCTGCTTCGCGCACACAACAGCGGAGCGGCAGCCCTTCGCTCCGAAGCGCTGCTTCAGCCGAAAGACGCCGGCCACCGGCGCTTGGCTTCGGACAGCTCCGGAGAGCCGTAGTGTGCGTCTGCACTAGACTGCATCATAGCGAAAAGCTTTGGCAGTGTGTCTCGCAGGGAGATAGCTTAGGAGCGCAGCGCACTTATGCCTCCCTTGTCCAGAAACACGATTTTACTGCACACTCCAAAAACAGTACTCTTCCCAGGGCAATATATAAGCTGCTTTCTGACGGCCGTGATCTTTCGATTACTCTTGCGCAGCTCGTTGTTTTAACGTGCACGTGCCGTCCTGGCATTCAGTGCACAGTGAAAGCAATCGCAAAAGTCCAGCAGCTGCTGACTCCCAAACACAAGGCGCTGGCTATGTTCTTGCTACTCGACGACTCAACGCAGCCCTTCATTTCTGCAGTTGCCATCGAGGTCTCTGCATGTCGGAGACTGAGAGGACGAGCACGAGTTTCCCAGGAGGGGCTGCATCAGGAGGAATTCAAAACTCAGGGAATTTGCCCTGGAACACCTTCCATAAGGATGCTAGAATGGAATTGAAGAGGCAGGCGAGCGGCCACCACCGTCCTCTAGCAGTCCTTAGGGTGCGCGCAGAAGCCCGGTGCTCTGCGGCTTCGTTCTTCGCCCTCGTGCAAGCTACCGCTCTGTCCGGCTCGCGGAGCAGGAGAAGCGGCTGCTTCGCGCACACAGCAGCGGAGCGGCAGCCCTACGCTCCGAAGCGCTGCTTCAGCCGAAAGACGCCGGCCACCGGCGCTTGGCTTCGGACAGCTCCGGAGAGCCGTAGTGTGCGTGTGCAACTAGACTGCATCATAGCGAAAAGCTTTGGCAGTGTGTCTCGCAGGGAGATAACTTAGGAGCGCAGCGCACTTATGCCTCCCTTGTCCCGAAACACGATTTTACTGCACACTCCAAAAACAGTACTCTTCCCAGGGCAATATATAAGCTGCTTTCTGACGGCCGTGATCTTTCGATTACTCTTGCGCAGCTCGTTGTTTTAACGTGCACGTGCCGTCCTGGCATTCAGTGCACAGTGAAAGCAATCGCAAAAGTCCAGCAGCTGCTGACTCCCAAACACAAGGCGCTGGCTTTGTTCTTGCTTCACCACACTTCAACAGAGTCCTTCATTTCTGCAGCTGCCATCGAGTTTTCTGCATCTCGAGCCTTCTGGGACGAGCACCAATTTCCCAGGAGGGGCTGCATCAGGACGAAGTCAAAACCCAGGAAAGTTGTCTCGGAACACCTTCAATAAAGCATGCCAGCAGTGCATTGAAAAGGCAGGGAGCTTTAGCCACCGTCGTCTAGCAGTCGCAAGGCTGTGCACACAATGTCGTCTGCCTGCGGCAACGTTCTTCGCCCTCGTGCAAGCTACCGCTCTGTCCGGCTCCCGGAGCAGGAGAAGCGGCTGCTTCGCGCACACAACAGCGGAGCGGCAGCCCTTCGCTCCGAAGCGCTGCTTCAGCCGAAAGACGCCGGCCACCGGCGCTTGGCTTCGGACAGCTCCGGAGAGCCGTAGTGTGCGTCTGCACTAGACTGCATCATAGCGAAAAGCTTTGGCAGTGTGTCTCGCAGGGAGATAGCTTAGGAGCGCAGCGCACTTATGCCTCCCTTGTCCAGAAACACGATTTTACTGCACACTCCAAAAACAGTACTCTTCCCAGGGCAATATATAAGCTGCTTTCTGACGGCCGTGATCTTTCGATTACTCTTGCGCAGCTCGTTGTTTTAACGTGCACGTGCCGTCCTGGCATTCAGTGCACAGTGAAAGCAATCGCAAAAGTCCAGCAGCTGCTGACTCCCAAACACAAGGCGCTGGCTATGTTCTTGGTACTCGACAACTCAACGCAGCCCTTCATTTCTGCAGTTGCCATCGAGGTCTCTGCATGTCGGAGACTGAGAGGACGAGCAAGAGTTTCCCACGAGGGGCTGCATCAGGAGGAATTCAAAACTCAGGGAATTTGCCCTGGAACACCTTCCATAAGGATGCTAGAATGGAATTGAAGAGGCAGGCGAGCGGCCACCACGGTCCTCTAGCAGTCCTTAGGGTGCGCGCAGAAGCCCGGTGCTCTGCGGCTTCGTTCTTCGCCCTCGTGCAAGCTACCGCTCTGTCCGGCTCGCGGAGCAGGAGAAGCGGCTGCTTCGCGCACACAGCAGCGGAGCGGCAGCCCTACGCTCCGAAGCGCTGCTTCAGCCGAAAGACGCCGGCCACCGGCGCTTGGCTTCGGACAGCTCCGGAGAGCCGTAGTGTGCGTGTGTAACTAGACTGCATCATAGCGAAAAGCTTTGGCAGTGTGTCTCGCAGGGAGATAGCTTAGGAGCGCAGCGCACTTATGCCTCCCTTGTCCCGAAACACGATTTTACTGCACACTCCAAAAACAGTACTCTTCCCAGGGCAATATATAAGCTGCTTTCTGACGGCCGTGATCTTTCGATTACTCTTGCCCAGCTCGTTGTTGCAGAGTGCACGTGCCTTCCTGGAATTCAGTGCACAGTGAAAGCAATCGCAAAAGTCCAGCAGCTGCTGACTCCCAAACACAAGGCGCTGGCTATGTTCTTGCTTCTCGACAACTCAACGCAGCCCTTCATTTCTGCAGTTGCCATCGAGGTCTCTGCATGTCGGAGACTCAGAGGACGAGCACGAGTTTCCCACGAGGGGCTGCATCAGGAGGAATTCAAAACTCCAGAAAATTGTCCTGGAACACCTTCCATAAGGATGCTAGAAGGGAATTGAAGAGGCAGGCGAGCGGCCACCTGGGTCCTCTAGCAGTCCTTCGGGTGTGCGCAAAAGCCCGGTGCTCTTCGGCTTCGTTCTTCGCCCTCGTGCAAGCTACCGCTCTGTCCGGCTCCCGGAGCAGGAGAAGCGGCTGCTTCGCGCACACAACAGCGGAGCGGCAGCCCTACGCTCCGAAGCGCTGCTTCAGCCGAAAGACGCCGGCCACCGGCGCTTGGCTTCGGACAGCTCCGGAGAGCCGTAGTGTGCGTCTGCACTAGACTGAATCATAGCGAAAAGCTTTGGCATTGTGTCTCGCAGGGAGATAGCTTAGGAGCGCAGCGCACTTATGCCTCCCTTGTCCAGAAACACGGATTTGCTGCACACTCCAAAAACACTGCTCTTTCCATGGTACTATGTAAGCTGCTGTCTGACGCCCGTTCTCTTCTGCCCACTCTTGCCCAGCTGGTTGTTGCAGCGTGCACGTGCCTTCCTGGCATTAAGAGCACAGTGAAAGCAATCGCAAAAGTCCAGCAGCTGCTGACTCCCAAACACAAGGCGCTTGTCTACGTTCTTGCTTCTCGACAACTCAACGCAGCCCTTCATTTCTGCAGCTGCCATCGAGTTTTCTGCATCTCGAGCCTTCTGGGACGAGCACCAATTTCCCAGGAGGGGCTGCATCAGGACGAAGTCAAAACCCAGGAAAGTTGTCTCGGAACACCTTCAATAAAGCATGCCAGCAGTGCATTGAAAAGGCAGGGAGCTTTACCCAACGTCCTCTAGCAGTCGCGAAGCTGTGCACACAATGTCGTCTCCCTGCGGCAACGTTCTTCGCCCTCGTGCAAGCTACCGCTCTGTCCGGCTCCCGGAGCAGGAGAAGCGGCTGCTTCGCGCACACAACAGCGGAGCGGCAGCCCTACGCTCCGAAGCGCTGCTTCAGCCGAAAGACGCCGGCCACCGGCGCTTGGCTTCGGACAGCTCCGGAGAGCCGTAGTGTGCGTCTGCACTAGACTGCATCATAGCGAAAAGCTTTGGCAGTGTGTCTCGCAGGGAGATAGCTTAGGAGCGCAGCGCACTTATGCCTCCCTTGTCCAGAAACACGATTTTACTGCACACTCCAAAAACAGTACTCTTCCCAGGGCAATATGCCAGATGTTCTCTGATGCCCGTGCTCCCTTCCTACTCTTGCCCAGCTCGTTGTTGTAACGTGCACATGCCGTCCTGGAATTCAGTGCACAGTGAAAGCAATCGCAAAAGTCCAGCAGCTGCTGACTGCGAAACACAAGGCGCTGGCTATGTTCTTGCTACTCGACGACTCAACGCAGCCCTTCATTTCTGCAGTTGCCATCGAGGTCTCTGCATGTCGGAGACTCAGAGGACGAGCACGAGTTTCCCACGAGGGGCTGCATCAGGAGGAATTCAAAACTCAGGGAATTTGCCCTGGAACACCTTCCATAAGGATGCTAGAATGGAATTGAAGAGGCAGGCGAGCGGCCACCACCGTCCTCTAGCAGTCCTTAGGGTGCGCGCAGAAGCCCGGTGCTCTGCGGCTTCGTTCTTCGCCCTCGTGCAAGCTACCGCTCTGTCCGGCTCCCGGAGCAGGAGAAGCGGCTGCTTCGCGCACACAACAGCGGAGCGGCAGCCCTACGCTCCGAAGCGCTGCTTCAGCCGAAAGACGCCGGCCACCGGCGCTTGGCTTCGGACAGCTCCGGAGAGCCGTAGTGTGCGTGTGCAACTAGACTGCATCATAGCGAAAAGCTTTGGCAGTGTGTCTCGCAGGGAGATAGCTTAGGAGCGCAGCGCACTTATGCCTCCCTTGTCCAGAAACACGGATTTGCTGCACACTCCAAAAACACTGCTCTTTCCATGGTACTATGTAAGCTGCTGTCTGACGCCCGTTCTCTTCTGCCCACTCTTGCCCAGCTGGTTGTTGCAGCGTGCACGTGCCTTCCTGGCATTAAGAGCACAGTGAAAGCAATCGCAGAAGTCCAGCAGCTGCTGACTCCCAAACACAAGGCGCTTGTCTACGTTCTTGCTTCTCGACAACTCAACGCAGCCCTTCATTTCTGCAGCTGCCATCGAGTTTTCTGCATCTCGAGCCTTCTGGGACGAGCACCAATTTCCCAGGAGGGGCTGCATCAGGACGAAGTCAAAACCCAGGAAAGTTGTCTCGGAACACCTTCAATAAAGCATGCCAGCAGTGAATTGAAAAGGCAGGTAGCTTTAGCCACCGTCCTCTAGCAGTCGCAAAGCTGTGCACACAATGTCGTCTCCCTGCGGCAACGTTCTTCGCCCTCGTGCAAGCTACCGCTCTGTCCGGCTCGCGGAGCAGGAGAAGCGGCTGCTTCGCGCACACAGCAGCGGAGCGGCAGCCCTACGCTCCGAAGCGCTGCTTCAGCCGAAAGACGCCGGCCACCGGCGCTTGGCTTCGGACAGCTCCAGAGAGCCGTAGTGTGCGTGTGCAACTAGACTGCATCATAGCGAAAAGCTTTGGCAGTGTGTCTCGCAGGGAGATAGCTTAGGAGCGCAGCGCACTTATGCCTCCCTTGTCCAGAAACACGATTTTACTGCACACTCCAAAAACAGTACTCTTCCCAGGGCAATATATAAGCTGCTTTCTGACGGCCGTGATCTTTCGATTACTCTTGCGCAGCTCGTTGTTGCAGAGTGCACGTGCCTTCCTGGAATTCAGTGCACAGTGAAAGCAATCGCAAAAGTCCAGCAGCTGCTGACTCCCAAACACAAGGCGCTGGCTATGTTCTTGCTTCTCGACAACTCAATGCAGCCCTTCATTTCTGCAGTTGCCATCGAGGTCTCTGCATGTCGGAGACTGAGAGGACGAGCACGAGTTTCCCACGAGGGGCTGCATCAGGAGGAATTCAAAACTCCAGAAAATTGTCCTGGAACACCTTCCATAAGGATGCTAGAAGAGAATTGAAGAGGCAGGCGAGCGGCCACCTGGGTCCTCTAGCAGTCCTTCGGGTGTGCGCAAAAGCCCGGTGCTCTTCGGCTTCGTTCTTCGCCCCCGTACAAGCTACCGCTCTGTCCGGCTCCCGGAGCAGGAGAAGCGGCTGCTTCGCGCACACAACAGCGGAGCGGCAGCCCTACGCTCCGAAGCGCTGCTTCAGCCGAAAGACGCCGGCCACCGGCGCTTGGCTTCGGACAGCTCCGGAGAGCCGTAGTGTGCGTCTGCACTAGACTGAATCATAGCGAAAAGCTTTGGCATTGTGTCTCGCAGGGAGATAGCTTAGGAGCGCAGCGCACTTATGCCTCCCTTGTCCAGAAACACGGATTTGCTGCACACTCCAAAAACACTGCTCTTTCCATGGTACTATGTAAGCTGCTGTCTGACGCCCGTTCTCTTCTGCCCACTCTTGCCCAGCTGGTTGTTGCAGCGTGCACGTGCCTTCCTGGCATTAAGAGCACAGTGAAAGCAATCGCAAAAGTCCAGCAGCTGCTGACTCCCAAACACAAGGCGCTTGTCTACGTTCTTGCTTCTCGACAACTCAACGCAGCCCTTCATTTCTGCAGCTGCCATCGAGTTTTCTGCATCTCGAGCCTTCTGGGACGAGCACCAATTTCCCAGGAGGGGCTGCATCAGGACGAAGTCAAAACCCAGGAAAGTTGTCTCGGAACACCTTCAATAAAGCATGCCAGCAGTGCATTGAAAAGGCAGGGAGCTTTAGCCACCGTCGTCTAGCAGTCGCAAGGCTGTGCACACAATGTCGTCTGCCTGCGGCAACGTTCTTCGCCCTCGTACAAGCTACCGCTCTGTCCGGCTCCCGGAGCAGGAGAAGCGGCTGCTTCGCGCACACAACAGCGGAGCGGCAGCCCTTCGCTCCGAAGCGCTGCTTCAGCCGAAAGACGCCGGCCACCGGCGCTTGGCTTCGGACAGCTCCGGAGAGCCGTAGTGTGCGTCTGCACTAGACTGCATGATAGCGAAAAGCTTTGGCATTGTGTCTCGCAGGGAGATAGCTTAGGAGCGCAGCGCACTTATGCCTCCCTTGTCCAGAAACACGATTTTACTGCACACTCCAAAAACAGTACTCTTCCCAGGGCAATATGCCAGATGTTCTCTGATGCCCGTGCTCCCTTCCTACTCTTGCCCAGCTCGTTGTTGTAACGTGCACATGCCGTCCTGGAATTCAGTGCACAGTGAAAGCAATCGCAAAAGTCCAGCAGCTGCTGACTCCCAAACACAAGGCGCTGGCTATGTTCTTGCTACTCGACGACTCAACGCAGCCCTTCATTTCTGCAGTTGCCATCGAGGTCTCTGCATGTCGGAGACTGAGAGGACGAGCACGAGTTTCCCACGAGGGGCTGCATCAGGAGGAATTCAAAACTCAGGGAATTTGCCCTGGAACACCTTCCATAAGGATGCTAGAATGGAATTGAAGAGGCAGGCGAGGGGCCACCACCGTCCTCTAGCAGTCCTTAGGGTGCGCGCAGAAGCCCGGTGCTCTGCAGCTTCGTTCTTCGCCCTCGTGCAAGCTACCGCTCTGTCCGGCTCCCGGAGCAGGAGAAGCGGCTGCTTCGCGCACACAACAGCGGAGCGGCAGCCCTTCGCTCCGAAGCGCTGCTTCAGCCGAAAGACGCCGGCCACCGGCGCTTGGCTTCGGACAGCTCCGGAGAGCCGTAGTGTGCGTCTGCACTATACTGCATCATAGCGAAAAGCTTTGGCAGTGTGTCTCGTAGGGAGATAGCTTAGGAGCGCAGCGCACTTATGCCTCCCTTGTCCAGAAACACGGATTTGCTGCACACTCCAAAAACACTGCTCTTTCCATGGTACTATGTAAGCTGCTGTCTGACGCCCGTTCTCTTCTGCCCACTCTTGCCCAGCTGGTTGTTGCAGCGTGCACGTGCCTTCCTGGCATTAAGAGCACAGTGAAAGCAATCGCAAAAGTCCAGCAGCTGCTGACTCCCAAACACAAGGCGCTTGTCTACGTTTTTGCTTCTCGACAACTCAACGCAAACCTTCATTTCTGCAGCTGCCATCGAGTTTTCTGCATCTCGAGCCTTCTGGGACGAGCACCAATTTCCCAGGAGGGGCTGCATCAGGACGAAGTCAAAACCCAGAAAAGTTGTCTCGGAACACCTTCAATAAAGCATGCCAGCAGTGCATTGAAAAGGCAGGTAGCTTTAGCCACCGTCCTCTAGCAGTCGCGAAGCTGTGCACACAATGTCGTCTGCCTGCGGCAACGTTCTTCGCCCTCGTGCAAGCTACCGCTCTGTCCGGCTCCCGGAGCAGGAGAAGCGGCTGCTTCGCGCACACAACAGCGGAGCGGCAGCCCTACGCTCCGAAGCGCTGCTTCAGCCGAAAGACGCCGGCCACCGGCGCTTGGCTTCGGACAGCTGCGGAGAGCCGTAGTGTGCGTCTGCAACTAGACTGCATCATAGCGAAAAGCTTTGGCATTGTGTCTCGCAGGGAGATAGCTTAGGAGCGCAGCGCACTTATGCCTCCCTTGTCCAGAAACACGATTTTACTGCACACTCCAAAAACAGTACTCTTCCCAGGGCAATATATAAGCTGCTTTCTGACGGCCGTGATCTTTCGATTACTCTTGCGCAGCTCGTTGTTTTAACGTGCACGTGCCGTCCTGGCATTCAGTGCACAGTGAAAGCAATCGCAAAAGTCCAGCAGCTGCTGACTCCCAAACACAAGGCGCTGGCTATGTTCTTGCTTCTCCACACTTCAACAGAGTCCTTCATTTCTGCAGCTGCCATCGAGTTTTCTGCATCTCGAGCCTTCTGGGACGAGCACCAATTTCCCAGGAGGGGCTGCATCAGGACGAAGTCAAAACCCAGGAAAGTTGTCTCGGAACACCTTCAATAAAGCATGCCAGCAGTGCATTGAAAAGGCAGGGAGCTTTAGCCACCGTCCTCTAGCAGTCGCGAAGCTGTGCACACAATGTCGTCTGCCTGCGGCAACGTTCTTCGCCCACGTGCAAGCTACCGCTCTGTCCGGCTCCCGGAGCAGGAGAAGCGGCTGCTTCGCGCACACAACAGCGGAGCGGCAGCCCTTCGCTCCGAAGCGCTGCTTCAGCCGAAAGACGCCGGCCACCGGCGCTTGGCTTCGGACAGCTCCGGAGAGCCGTAGTGTGCGTCTGCACTAGACTGCATCGTAGCGAAAAGCTTTGGCAGTGTGTCTCGCAGGGAGATAGCTTAGGAGCGCAGCGCACTTATGCCTCCCTTGTCCAGAAACACGATTTTACTGCACACTCCAAAAACAGTACTCTTCCCAGGGCAATATGCCAGATGCTCTCTGATGCCCGTGCTCCCTTCCTACTCTTGCCCAGCTCGTTGTTGTAACGTGCACATGCCGTCCTGGAATTCAGTGCACAGTGAAAGCAATCGCAAAAGTCCAGCAGCTGCTGACTCCCAAACACAAGGCGCTGGCTATGTTCTTGCTACTCGACGACTCAACGCAGCCCTTCATTTCTGCAGTTGCCATCGAGGTCTCTGCATGTCGGAGACTGAGAGGACGAGCACGAGTTTCCCACGAGGGGCTGCATCAGGAGGAATTCAAAACTCAGGGAATTTGCCCTGGAACACCTTCCATAAGGATGCTAGAAGGGAATTGAAGAGGCAGGCGAGCGGCCACCACCGTCCTCTAGCAGTCCTTAGGGTGCGCGCAGAAGCCCGGTGCTCTGCGGCTTCGTTCTTCGCCCTCGTGCAAGCTACCGCTCTGTCCGGCTCCCGGAGCAGGAGAAGCGGCTGCTTCGCGCACACAGCAGCGGAGCGGCAGCCCTACGCTCCGAAGCGCTGCTTCAGCCGAAAGACGCCGGCCACCGGCGCTTGGCTTCGGACAGCTCCGGAGAGCCGTAGTGTGCGTCTGCACTAGACTGCATCATAGCGAAAAGCTTTGGCAGTGTGTCTCGCAGGGAGATAGCTTAGGAGCGCAGCGCACTTATGCCTCCCTTGTCCAGAAACACGATTTTACTGCACACTCCAAAAACAGTACTCTTCCCAGGGCAATATATAAGCTGCTTTCTGACGGCCGTGATCTTTCGATTACTCTTGCGCAGCTCGTTGTTTTAACGTGCACGTGCCGTCCTGGCATTCAGTGCACAGTGAAAGCAATCGCAAAAGTCCAGCAGCTGCTGACTCCCAAACACAAGGCGCTGGCTATGTTCTTGGTACTCGACAACTCAACGCAGCCCTTCATTTCTGCAGTTGCCATCGAGGTCTCTGCATGTCGGAGACTGAGAGGACGAGCAAGAGTTTCCCACGAGGGGCTGCATCAGGAGGAATTCAAAACTCAGGGAATTTGCCCTGGAACACCTTCCATAAGGATGCTAGAATGGAATTGAAGAGGCAGGCGAGCGGCCACCACGGTCCTCTAGCAGTCCTTAGGGTGCGCGCAGAAGCCCGGTGCTCTGCGGCTTCGTTCTTCGCCCTCGTGCAAGCTACCGCTCTGTCCGGCTCGCGGAGCAGGAGAAGCGGCTGCTTCGCGCACACAGCAGCGGAGCGGCAGCCCTACGCTCCGAAGCGCTGCTTCAGCCGAAAGACGCCGGCCACCGGCGCTTGGCTTCGGACAGCTCCGGAGAGCCGTAGTGTGCGTGTACAACTAGACTGCATCATAGCGAAAAGCTTTGGCAGTGTGTCTCGCAGGGAGATAGCTTAGGAGCGCAGCGCACTTATGCCTCCCTTGTCCCGAAACACGATTTTACTGCACACTCCAAAAACAGTACTCTTCCCAGGGCAATATATAAGCTGCTTTCTGACGGCCGTGATCTTTCGATTACTCTTGCCCAGCTCGTTGTTGCAGAGTGCACGTGCCTTCCTGGAATTCAGTGCACAGTGAAAGCAATCGCAAAAGTCCAGCAGCTGCTGACTCCCAAACACAAGGCGCTGGCTATGTTCTTGCTTCTCGACAACTCAACGCAGCCCTTCATTTCTGCAGTTGCCATCGAGGTCTCTGCATGTCGGAGACTGAGAGGACGAGCACGAGTTTCCCACGAGGGGCTGCATCAGGAGGAATTCAAAACTCCAGAAAATTGTCCTGGAACACCTTCCATAAGGATGCTAGAAGGGAATTGAAGAGGCAGGCGAGCGGCCACCTGGGTCCTCAAGCAGTCCTTCGGGTGTGCGCAAAAGACCGGTGCTCTTCGGCTTCGTTCTTCGCCCTCGTGCAAGCTACCGCTCTGTCCGGCTCCCGGAGCAGGAGAAGCGGCTGCTTCGCGCACACAACAGCGGAGCGGCAGCCCTACGCTCCGAAGCGCTGCTTCAGCCGAAAGACGCCGGCCACCGGCGCTTGGCTTCGGACAGCTCCGGAGAGCCGTAGTGTGCGTCTGCACTAGACTGAATCATAGCGAAAAGCTTTGGCAGTGTGTCTCGCAGGGAGATAGCTTAGGAGCGCAGCGCACTTATGCCTCCCTTGTCCAGAAACACGATTTTACTGCACACTCCAAAAACAGTACTCTTCCCAGGGCAATATATAAGCTGCTTTCTGACGGCCGTGATCTTTCGATTACTCTTGCGCAGCTCGTTGTTGCAGAGTGCACGTGCCTTCCTGGAATTCAGTGCACAGTGAAAGCAATCGCAAAAGTCCAGCAGCTGCTGACTCCCAAACACAAGGCGCTGGCTATGTTCTTGCTTCTCGACAACTCAATGCAGCCCTTCATTTCTGCAGTTGCCATCGAGGTCTCTGCATGTCGGAGACTGAGAGGACGAGCACGAGTTTCCCACGAGGGGCTGCATCAGGAGGAATTCAAAACTCCAGAAAATTGTCCTGGAACACCTTCCATAAGGATGCTAGAAGGGAATTGAAGAGGCAGGCGAGCGGCCACCTGGGTCCTCTAGCAGTCCTTCGGGTGTGCGCAAAAGCCCGGTGCTCTTCGGCTTCGTTCTTCGCCCCCGTACAAGCTACCGCTCTGTCCGGCTCCCGGAGCAGGAGAAGCGGCTGCTTCGCGCACACAACAGCGGAGCGGCAGCCCTACGCTCCGAAGCGCTGCTTCAGCCGAAAGACGCCGGCCACCGGCGCTTGGCTTCGGACAGCTCCGGAGAGCCGTAGTGTGCGTCTGCACTAGACTGAATCATAGCGAAAAGCTTTGGCATTGTGTCTCGCAGGGAGATAGCTTAGGAGCGCAGCGCACTTATGCCTCCCTTGTCCAGAAACACGGATTTGCTGCACACTCCAAAAACACTGCTCTTTCCATGGTACTATGTAAGCTGCTGTCTGACGCCCGTTCTCTTCTGCCCACTCTTGCCCAGCTGGTTGTTGCAGCGTGCACGTGCCTTCCTGGCATTAAGAGCACAGTGAAAGCAATCGCAAAAGTCCAGCAGCTGCTGACTCCCAAACACAAGGCGCTTGTCTACGTTCTTGCTTCTCGACAACTCAACGCAGCCCTTCATTTCTGCAGCTGCCATCGAGTTTTCTGCATCTCGAGCCTTCTGGGACGAGCACCAATTTCCCAGGAGGGGCTGCATCAGGACGAAGTCAAAACCCAGGAAAGTTGTCTCGGAACACCTTCAATAAAGCATGCCAGCAGTGCATTGAAAAGGCAGGGAGCTTTAGCCACCGTCGTCTAGCAGTCGCAAGGCTGTGCACACAATGTCGTCTGCCTGCGGCAACGTTCTTCGCCCTCGTGCAAGCTACCGCTCTGTCCGGCTCCCGGAGCAGGAGAAGCGGCTGCTTCGCGCACACAACAGCGGAGCGGCAGCCCTTCGCTCCGAAGCGCTGCTTCAGCCGAAAGACGCCGGCCACCGGCGCTTGGCTTCGGACAGCTCCGGAGAGCCGTAGTGTGCGTCTGCACTAGACTGCATGATAGCGAAAAGCTTTGGCATTGTGTCTCGCAGGGAGATAGCTTAGGAGCGCAGCGCACTTATGCCTCCCTTGTCCAGAAACACGATTTTACTGCACACTCCAAAAACAGTACTCTTCCCAGGGCAATATGCCAGATGTTCTCTGATGCCCGTGCTCCCTTCCTACTCTTGCCCAGCTCGTTGTTGTAACGTGCACATGCCGTCCTGGAATTCAGTGCACAGTGAAAGCAATCGCAAAAGTCCAGCAGCTGCTGACTCCCAAACACAAGGCGCTGGCTATGTTCTTGCTACTCGACGACTCAACGCAGCCCTTCATTTCTGCAGTTGCCATCGAGGTCTCTGCATGTCGGAGACTGAGAGGACGAGCACGAGTTTCCCACGAGGGGCTGCATCAGGAGGAATTCAAAACTCAGGGAATTTGCCCTGGAACACCTTCCATAAGGATGCTAGAATGGAATTGAAGAGGCAGGCGAGCGGCCACCACCGTCCTCTAGCAGTCCTTAGGGTGCGCGCAGAAGCCCGGTGCTCTGCGGCTTCGTTCTTCGCCCTCGTGCAAGCTACCGCTCTGTCCGGCTCCCGGAGCAGGAGAAGCGGCTGCTTCGCGCACACAACAGCGGAGCGGCAGCCCTACGCTCCGAAGCGCTGCTTCAGCCGAAAGACGCCGGCCACCGGCGCTTGGCTTCGGACAGCTCCGGAGAGCCGTAGTGTGCGTCTGCACTAGACTGCATCATAGCGAAAAGCTTTGGCATTGTGTCTCGCAGGGAGATAGCTTAGGAGCGCAGCGCACTTATGCCTCCCTTGTCCAGAAACACGATTTTATTGCACACTCCAAAAACAGTACTCTTCCCAGGGCAATATATAAGCTGCTTTCTGACGGCCGTGATCTTTCGATTACTCTTGCCCAGCTCGTTGTTGCAGAGTGCACGTGCCTTCCTGGAATTCAGTGCACAGTGAAAGCAATCGCAAAAGTCCAGCAGCTGCTGACTCCCAAACACAAGGCGCTGTCTACGTTCTTGCTTCTCCACACTTCAACAGAGTCCTTCATTTCTGCAGCTGCCATCGAGTTTTCTGCATCTCGAGCCTTCTGGGACGAGCACCAATTTCCCAGGAGGGGCTGCATCAGGACGAAGTCAAAACCCAGGAAAGTTGTCTCGGAACACCTTCAATAAAGCATGCCAGCAGTGCATTGAAAAGGCAGGTAGCTTTAGCCACCGTCCTCTAGCAGTCGCAAGGCTGTGCACACAATGTCGTCTCCCTGCGGCAACGTTCTTCGCCCTCGTGCAAGCTACCGCTCTGTCCGGCTCCCGGAGCAGGAGAAGCGGCTGCTTCGCGCACACAACAGCGGAGCGGCAGCCCTACGCTCCGAAGCGCTGCTTCAGCCGAAAGACGCCGGCCACCGGCGCTTGGCTTCGGACAGCTCCGGAGAGCCGTAGTGTGCGTCTGCACTAGACTGCATCATAGCGAAAAGCTTTGGCAGTGTGTCTCGCAGGGAGATAGCTTAGGAGCGCAGCGCACTTATGCCTCCCTTGTCCAGAAACACGATTTTACTGCACACTCCAAAAACAGTACTCTTCCCAGGGCAATATGCCAGATGCTCTCTGATGCCCGTGCTCCCTTCCTACTCTTGCCCAGCTCGTTGTTTTAACGTGCACATGCCGTCCTGGAATTCAGTGCACAGTGAAAGCAATCGCAAAAGTCCAGCAGCTGCTGACTCCCAAACACAAGGCGCTGGCTATGTTCTTGCTACTCGACGACTCAACGCAGCCCTTCATTTCTGCAGTTGCCATCGAGGTCTCTGCATGTCGGAGACTGAGAGGACGAGCACGAGTTTCCCACGAGGGGCTGCATCAGGAAGAATTCAAAACTCAGGGAATTTGCCCTGGAACACCATCCATTAGGATGCTAGAAGAGAATTGAAGAGGCAGGCGAGCGGCCAACACAATCCTCTAGCAGTCCTTAGAGTGCGCGCAGAAGCCCGGTGCTCTGCGGCTTCGTTCTTCGCCCTCGTGCAAGCTACCGCTCTGTCCGGCTCCCGGAGCAGGAGAAGCGGCTGCTTCGCGCACACAACAGCGGAGCGGCAGCCCTACGCTCCGAAGCGCTGCTTCAGCCGAAAGACGCCGGCCACCGGCGCTTGGCTTCGGACAGCTCCGGAGAGCCGTAGTGTGCGTCTGCACTAGACTGCATCATAGCGAAAAGCTTTGGCATTGTGTCTCGCAGGGAGATAGCTTAGGAGCGCAGCGCACTTATGCCTCCCTTGTCCAGAAACACGATTTTACTGCACACTCCAAAAACAGTACTCTTCCCAGGGCAATATGCCAGATGTTCTCTGATGCCCGTGCTCCCTTCCTACTCTTGCCCAGCTCGTTGTTGTAACGTGCACATGCCGTCCTGGAATTCAGTGCACAGTGAAAGCAATCGCAAAAGTCCAGCAGCTGCTGACTCCCAAACACAAGGCGCTGGCTATGTTCTTGCTACTCGACGACTCAACGCAGCCCTTCATTTCTGCAGTTGCCATCGAGGTCTCTGCATGTCGGAGACTCAGAGGACGAGCACGAGTTTCCCACGAGGGGCTGCATCAGGACGAAGTCAAAACTCAGGGAATTTGCCCTGGAACACCTTCCATAAGGATGCTAGAAAAGAATTGAAGAGGCAGGCGAGCGGCCACCACCGTCCTCTAGCAGTCCTTAGGGTGTGCGCAGAAGCCCGGTGCTCTGCGGCTTCGTTCTTCGCCCTCGTGCAAGCTACCGCTCTGTCCGGCTCCCGGAGCAGGAGAAGCGGCTGCTTCGCGCACACAACAGCGGAGCGGCAGCCCTACGCTCCGAAGCGCTGCTTCAGCCGAAAGACGCCGGCCACCGGCGCTTGGCTTCGGACAGCTCCGGAGAGCCGTAGTGTGCGTCTGCACTAGACTGCATCCTAGCGAAAAGCTTTGGCATTGTGTCTCGCAGGGAGATAGCTTAGGAGCGCAGCGCACTTATGCCTCCCTTGTCCAGAAACACGATTTTACTGCACACTCCAAAAACAGTACTCTTCCCAGGGCAATATATAAGCTGCTTTCTGACGGCCGTGATCTTTCGATTACTCTTGCCCAGCTCGTTGTTGTAACGTGCACATGCCGTCCTGGAATTCAGTGCACAGTGAAAGCAATCGCAAAAGTCCAGCAGCTGCTGACTCCCAAACACAAGGCGCTGGCTATGTTCTTGCTTCTCCACACTTCAACAGAGTCCTTCATTTCTGCAGCTGCCATCGAGTTTTCTGCATCTCGAGCCTTCTGGGACGAGCACCAATTTCCCAGGAGGGGCTGCATCAGGACGAAGTCAAAACCCAGGAAAGTTGTCTCGGAACACCTTCAATAAAGCATGCCAGCAGTGCATTGAAAAGGCAGGTAGCTTTAGCCACCGTCGTCTAGCAGTCGCAAGGCTGTGCACACAATGTCGTCTGCCTGCGGCAACGTTCTTCGCCCTCGTGCAAGCTACCGCTCTGTCCGGCTCCCGGAGCAGGAGAAGCAGCTGCTTTGCGCACACAGCAACGGAGCGGCAGCCCTACGCTCCGAAGCGCTGCTTCAGCCGAAAGACGCCGGCCACCGGCGCTTGGCTTCGGACAGCTCCGGAGAGCCGTAGTGTGCGTGTGCAACTAGACTGCATCATAGCGAAAAGCTTTGGCATTGTGTCTCGCAGGGAGATAGCTTAGGAGCGCAGCGCACTTATGCCTCCCTTGTCCAGAAACACGATTTTACTGCACACTCCAAAAAAAGTACTCTTCCCAGGGCAATATACAAGCTGCTTTCTGATGGCCGTGATCTTTCGATTACTCTTGCGCAGCTCGTTGTTTTAACGTGCACATGCCGTCCTGGCATTCAGTGCACAGTGAAAGCAATCGAAAAAGTCCAGCAGCTGCTGACTCCCAAACACAAGGCGCTGGCTTTGTTCTTGCTTCACCACACTTCAACAGAGTCCTTCATTTCTGCAGCTGCCATCGAGTTTTCTGCATCTCGAGCCTTCTGGGACGAGCACCAATTTCCCAGGAGGGGCTGCATCAGGACGAAGTCAAAACCCAGGAAAGTTGTCTCGGAACACCTTCAATAAAGCATGCCAGCAGTGCATTGAAAAGGCAGGTAGCTTTAGCCACCGTCCTCTAGCAGTCGCAAAGCTGTGCACACAATGTCGTCTGCCTGCGGCAACGTTCTTCGCCCTCGTGCAAGCTACCGCTCTGTCCGGCTCGCGGAGCAGGAGAAGCGGCTGCTTCGCGCACACAACAGCGGAGCGGCAGCCCTACGCTCCGAAGCGCTGCTTCAGCCGAAAGACGCCGGCCACCGGCGCTTGGCTTCGGACAGCTCCGGAGAGCCGTAGTGTGCGTGTGCAACTAGACTGCATCATAGCGAAAAGCTTTGGCATTGTGTCTCGCAGGGAGATAGCTTAGGAGCGCAGCGCACTTATGCCTCCCTTGTCCCGAAACACGATTTTACTGCACACTCCAAAAACAGTACTCTTCCCAGGGCAATATGCCAGATGTTCTCTGATGCCCGTGCTCCCTTCCTACTCTTGCCCAGCTCGTTGTTGTAACGTGCACGTGCCTTCCTGGAATTCAGTGCACAGTGAAAGCAATCGCAAAAGTCCAGCAGCTGCTGACTCCCAAACACAAGGCGCTGGCTATGTTCTTGCTACTCGACGACTCAACGCAGCCCTTCATTTCTGCAGTTGCCATCGAGGTCTCTGCATGTCGGAGACTGAGAGGACGAGCACGAGTTTCCCACGAGGGGCTGCATCAGGAAGAATTCAAAACTCAGGGAATTTGCCCTGGAACACCATCCATTAGGATGCTAGAAGAGAATTGAAGAGGCAGGCGAGCGGCCAACACAATCCTCTAGCAGTCCTTAGAGTGCGCGCAGAAGCCCGGTGCTCTGCGGCTTCGTTCTTCGCCCTCGTGCAAGCTACCGCTCTGTCCGGCTCCCGGAGCAGGAGAAGCGGCTGCTTCGCGCACACAACAGCGGAGCGGCAGCCCTACGCTCCGAAGCGCTGCTTCAGCCGAAAGACGCCGGCCACCGGCGCTTGGCTTCGGACAGCTCCGGAGAGCCGTAGTGTGCGTCTGCACTAGACTGCATCATAGCGAAAAGCTTTGGCATTGTGTCTCGCAGGGAGATAGCTTAGGAGCGCAGCGCACTTATGCCTCCCTTGTCCAGAAACACGATTTTACTGCACACTCCAAAAACAGTACTCTTCCCAGGGCAATATGCCAGATGTTCTCTGATGCCCGTGCTCCCTTCCTACTCTTGCCCAGCTCGTTGTTGTAACGTGCACATGCCGTCCTGGAATTCAGTGCACAGTGAAAGCAATCGCAAAAGTCCAGCAGCTGCTGACTCCCAAACACAAGGCGCTGGCTATGTTCTTGCTACTCGACGACTCAACGCAGCCCTTCATTTCTGCAGTTGCCATCGAGGTCTCTGCATGTCGGAGACTGAGAGGACGAGCACGAGTTTCCCACGAGGGGCTGCATCAGGACGAAGTCAAAACTCAGGGAATTTGCCCTGGAACACCTTCCATAAGGATGCTAGAAAAGAATTGAAGAGGCAGGCGAGCGGCCACCACCGTCCTCTAGCAGTCCTTAGGGTGTGCGCAGAAGCCCGGTGCTCTGCGGCTTCGTTCTTCGCCCTCGTGCAAGCTACCGCTCTGTCCGGCTCCCGGAGCAGGAGAAGCGGCTGCTTCGCGCACACAACAGCGGAGCGGCAGCCCTACGCTCCGAAGCGCTGCTTCAGCCGAAAGACGCTGGCCACCGGCGCTTGGCTTCGGACAGCTCCGGAGAGCCGTAGTGTGCGTCTGCACTAGACTGCATCATAGCGAAAAGCTTTGGCATTGTGTCTCGCAGGGAGATAGCTTAGGAGCGCAGCGCACTTATGCCTCCCTTGTCCAGAAACACGATTTTACTGCACACTCCAAAAACAGTACTCTTCCCAGGGCAATATATAAGCTGCTTTCTGACGGCCGTGATCTTTCGATTACTCTTGCGCAGCTCGTTGTTGCAGAGGGCACGTGCCTTCCTGGAATTCAGTGCACAGTGAAAGCAATCGCAAAAGTCCAGCAGCTGCTGACTCCCAAACACAAGGCGCTGGCTATGTTCTTGCTTCTCCACACTTCAACAGAGTCCTTCATTTCTGCAGCTGCCATCGAGTTTTCTGCATCTCGAGCCTTCTGGGACGAGCACCAATTTCCCAGGAGGGGCTGCATCAGGACGAAGTCAAAACCCAGGAAAGTTGTCTCGGAACACCTTCAATAAAGCATGCCAGCAGTGCATTGAAAAGGCAGGTAGCTTTAGCCACCGTCGTCTAGCAGTCGCAAGGCTGTGCACACAATGTCGTCTGCCTGCGGCAACGTTCTTCGCCCTCGTGCAAGCTACCGCTCTGTCCGGCTCCCGGAGCAGGAGAAGCGGCTGCTTCGCGCACACAGCAACGGAGCGGCAGCCCTACGCTCCGAAGCGCTGCTTCAGCCGAAAGACGCCGGCCACCGGCGCTTGGCTTCGGACAGCTCCGGAGAGCCGTAGTGTGCGTGTGCAACTAGACTGCATCATAGCGAAAAGCTTTGGCATTGTGTCTCGCAGGGAGATAGCTTAGGAGCGCAGCGCACTTATGCCTCCCTTGTCCAGAAACACGATTTTACTGCACACTCCAAAAAAAGTACTCTTCCCAGGGCAATATACAAGCTGCTTTCTGATGGCCGTGATCTTTCGATTACTCTTGCGCAGCTCGTTGTTTTAACGTGCACATGCCGTCCTGGCATTCAGTGCACAGTGAAAGCAATTGAAAAAGTCCAGCAGCTGCTGACTCCCAAACACAAGGCGCTGGCTTTGTTCTTGCTTCACCACACTTCAACAGAGTCCTTCATTTCTGCAGCTGCCATCGAGTTTTCTGCATCTCGAGCCTTCTGGGACGAGCACCAATTTCCCACGAGGGGCTGCATCAGGACGAAGTCAAAACCCAGGAAAGTTGTCTCGGAACACCTTCAATAAAGCATGCCAGCAGTGCATTGAAAAGGCAGGTAGCTTTAGCCACCGTCCTCTAGCAGTCGCAAAGCTGTGCACACAATGTCGTCTCCCTGCAGCAACGTTCTTCGCCCTCGTACAAGCTACCGCTCTGTCCGGCTCGCGGAGCAGGAGAAGCGGCTGCTTCGCGCACACAACAGCGGAGCGGCAGCCCTACGCTCCGAAGCGCTGCTTCAGCCGAAAGACGCCGGCCACCGGCGCTTGGCTTCGGACAGCTCCGGAGAGCCGTAGTGTGCGTGTGCAACTAGACTGCATCATAGCGAAAAGCTTTGGCATTGTGTCTCGCAGGGAGATAGCTTAGGAGCGCAGCGCACTTATGCCTCCCTTGTCCCGAAACACGATTTTACTGCACACTCCAAAAACAGTACTCTTCCCAGGGCAATATATAAGCTGCTTTCTGACGGCCGTGATCTTTCGATTACTCTTGCGCAGCTCGCTGTTGCAGAGTGCACGTGCCTTCCTGGAATTCAGTGCACAGTGAAAGCAATCGCAAAAGTCCAGCAGCTGCTGACTCCCAAACACAAGGCGCTGGCTATGTTCTTGCTTCTCGACAACTCAACGCAGCCCTTCATTTCTGCAGTTGCCATCGAGGTCTCTGCATGTCGGAGACTCAGAGGACGAGCACGAGTTTTCCACGAGGGGCTGCATCAGGAGGAATTCAAAACTCCAGAAAATTGTCCTGGAACACCTTCCATAAGGATGCTAGAAGGGAATTGAAGAGGCAGGCGAGCGGCCACCACCGTCCTCTAGCAGTCCTTCGGGTGTGCGCAAAAGCCCGGTGCTCTGCGGCTTCGTTGTTCGCCCCCGTACAAGCTACCGCTCTGTCCGGCTCCCGGAGCAGGAGAAGCGGCTGCTTCGCGCACACAACAGCGGAGCGGCAGCCCTACGCTCCGAAGCGCTGCTTCAGCCGAAAGACGCCGGCCACCGGCGCTTGGCTTCGGACAGCTCCGGAGAGCCGTAGTGTGCGTCTGCACTAGACTGCATCCTAGCGAAAAGCTTTGGCAGTGTGTCTCGCAGGGAGATAGCTTAGGAGCGCAGCGCACTTATGCCTCCCTTGTCCAGAAACACGGATTTGCTGCACACTCCAAAAACACTGCTCTTTCCATGGTACTATGTAAGCTGCTGTCTGACGCCCGTTCTCTTCTGCCCACTCTTGCCCAGCTGGTTGTTGCAGCGTGCACGTGCCTTCCTGGCATTCAGTGCACAGTGAAAGCAATCGCAAAAGTCCAGCAGCTGCTGACTCCCAAACACAAGGCGCTTGTCTACGTTCTTGCTTCTCGACAACTCAACGCAGCCCTTCATTTCTGCAGCTGCCATCGAGTTTTCTGCATCTTGAGCCTTCTGGGACGAGCACCAATTTCCCAGGAGGGGCTGCATCAGGACGAAGTCAAAACCCAGGAAAGTTGTCTCGGAACACCTTCAATAAAGCATGCCAGCAGTGCATTGAAAAGGCAGGGAGCTTTAGCCACCGTCGTCTAGCAGTCGCAAGGCTGCGCACACAATGTCGTCTCCCTGCGGCAACGTTCTTCGCCCTCGTACAAGCTACCGCTCTGTCCGGCTCGCGGAGCAGGAGAAGCGGCTGCTTCGCGCACACAGCAACGGAGAGGCAGCCCTACGCTCCGAAGCGCTGCTTCAGCCGAAAGACGCCGGCCACCGGCGCTTGGCTTCGGACAGCTCCGGAGAGCCGTAGTGTGCGTGTGCAACTAGACTGCATCATAGCGAAAAGCTTTGGCAGTGTGTCTCGCAGGGAGATAGCTTAGGAGCGCAGCGCACTTATGCCTCCCTTGTCCAGAAACACGATTTTACTGCACACTCCAAAAACAGTACTCTTCCCAGGGCAATATACAAGCTGCTTTCTGATGGCCGTGATCTTTCGATTACTCTTGCGCAGCTCGTTGTTGCAGCGTGCACGTGCCTTCCTGGCATTCAGTGCACAGTGAAAGCAATCGCAAAAGTCCAGCAGCTGCTGACTCCCAAACACAAGGCGCTGGCTTTGTTCTTGCTTCACCACACTTCAACAGAGTCCTTCATTTCTGCAGCTGCCATCGAGTTTTCTGCATCTCGAGCCTTCTGGGACGAGCACCAATTTCCCAGGAGGGGCTGCATCAGGACGAAGTCAAAACCCAGGAAAGTTGTCTCGGAACACCTTCAATAAAGCATGCCAGCAGTGAATTGAAAAGGCAGGTAGCTTTAGCCACCGTCCTCTAGCAGTCGCAAAGCTGTGCACACAATGTCGTCTCCCTGCGGCAACGTTCTTCGCCCTCGTGCAAGCTACCGCTCTGTCCGGCTCGCGGAGCAGGAGAAGCGGCTGCTTCGCGCACACAACAGCGGAGCGGCAGCCCTACGCTCCGAAGCGCTGCTTCAGCCGAAAGACGCCGGCCACCGGCGCTTGGTTTCGGACAGCTCCGGAGAGCCGTAGTGTGCGTGTGCAACTAGACTGCATCATAGCGAAAAGCTTTGGCATTGTGACTCGCAGGGAGATAGCTTAGGAGCGCAGTGCACTTATGCCTCCCTTGTCCCGAAACACGATTTTACTGCACACTCCAAAAACAGTACTCTTCCCAGGGCAATATATAAGCTGCTTTCTGACGGCCGTGATCTTTCGATTACTCTTGCGCAGCTCGCTGTTGCAGAGTGCACGTGCCTTCCTGGAATTCAGTGCACAGTGAAAGCAATCGCAAAAGTCCAGCAGCTGCTGACTCCCAAACACAAGGCGCTGGCTATGTTCTTGCTTCTCGACAACTCAACGCAGCCCTTCATTTCTGCAGTTGCCATCGAGGTCTCTGCATGTCGGAGACTCAGAGGACGAGCACGAGTTTCCCAGGAGGGGCTGCATCAGGAGGAATTCAAAACTCCAGAAAATTGTCCTGGAACACCTTCCATAAGGATGCTAGAAGGGAATTGAAGAGGCAGGCGAGCGGCCACCTGGGTCCTCTAGCAGTCCTTCGGGTGTGCGCAAAAGCCCGGTGCTCTGTGGCTTCGTTCTTCGCCCCCGTACAAGCTACCGCTCTGTCCGGCTCCCGGAGCAGGAGAAGCGGCTGCTTCGCGCACACAACAGCGGAGCGGCAGCCCTACGCTCCGAAGCGCTGCTTCAGCCGAAAGACGCCGGCCACCGGCGCTTGGCTTCGGACAGCTCCGGAGAGCCGTAGTGTGCGTCTGCACTAGACTGCATCATAGCGAAAAGCTTTGGCAGTGTGTCTCGCAGGGAGATAGCTTAGGAGCGCAGCGCACTTATGCCTCCCTTGTCCAGAAACACGGATTTGCTGCACACTCCAAAAACACTGCTCTTTCCATGGTACTATGTAAGCTGCTGTCTGACGCCCGTTCTCTTCTGCCCACTCTTGCCCAGCTGGTTGTTGCAGCGTGCACGTGCCTTCCTGGCATTAAGAGCACAGTGAAAGCAATCGCAAAAGTCCAGCAGCTGCTGACTCCCAAACACAAGGCGCTGGCTTTGTTCTTGCTTCACCACACTTCAACAGAGTCCTTCATTTCTGCAGCTGCCATCGAGTTTTCTGCATCTCGAGCCTTCTGGGACGAGCACCAATTTCCCAGGAGGGGCTGCATCAGGACGAAGTCAAAACCCAGGAAAGTTGTCTCGGAACACCTTCAATAAAGCATGCCAGCAGTGCATTGAAAAGGCAGGGAGCTTTAGCCACCGTCGTCTAGCAGTCGCAAGGCTGTGCACACAATGTCGTCTGCCTGCGGCAACGTTCTTCGCCCTCGTACAAGCTACCGCTCTGTCCGGCTCCCGGAGCAGGAGAAGCGGCTGCTTCGCGCACACAACAGCGGAGCGGCAGCCCTTCGCTCCGAAGCGCTGCTTCAGCCGAAAGACGCCGGCCACCGGCGCTTGGCTTCGGACAGCTCCGGAGAGCCGTAGTGTGCGTCTGCACTAGACTGCATCATAGCGAAAAGCTTTGGCATTGTGTCTCGCAGGGAGATAGCTTAGGAGCGCAGCGCACTTATGCCTCCCTTGTCCAGAAACACGATTTTACTGCACACTCCAAAAACAGTACTCTTCCCAGGGCAATATATAAGCTGCTTTCTGACGGCCGTGATCTTTCGATTACTCTTGCGCAGCTCGTTGTTGCAGAGGGCACGTGCCTTCCTGGAATTCAGTGCACAGTGAAAGCAATCGCAAAAGTCCAGCAGCTGCTGACTCCCAAACACAAGGCGCTGGCTATGTTCTTGCTTCTCGACAACTCAACGCAGCCCTTCATTTCTGCAGTTGCCATCGAGGTCTCTGCATGTCGGAGACTCAGAGGACGAGCACGAGTTTCCCAGGAGGGGCTGCATCAGGAGGAATTCAAAACTCCAGAAAATTGTCCTGGAACACCTTCCATAAGGATGCTAGAAGGGAATTGAAGAGGCAGGCGAGCGGCCACCTGGGTCCTCTAGCAGTCCTTCGGGTGTGCGCAAAAGCCCGGTGCTCTGTGGCTTCGTTCTTCGCCCCCGTACAAGCTACCGCTCTGTCCGGCTCCCGGAGCAGGAGAAGCGGCTGCTTCGCGCACACAACAGCGGAGCGGCAGCCCTACGCTCCGAAGCGCTGCTTCAGCCGAAAGACGCCGGCCACCGGCGCTTGGCTTCGGACAGCTCCGGAGAGCCGTAGTGTGCGTCTGCACTAGACTGCATCATAGCGAAAAGCTTTGGCAGTGTGTCTCGCAGGGAGATAGCTTAGGAGCGCAGCGCACTTATGCCTCCCTTGTCCAGAAACACGGATTTGCTGCACACTCCAAAAACACTGCTCTTTCCATGGTACTATGTAAGCTGCTGTCTGACGCCCGTTCTCTTCTGCCCACTCTTGCCCAGCTGGTTGTTGCAGCGTGCACGTGCCTTCCTGGCATTAAGAGCACAGTGAAAGCAATCGCAAAAGTCCAGCAGCTGCTGACTCCCAAACACAAGGCGCTGGCTTTGTTCTTGCTTCACCACACTTCAACAGAGTCCTTCATTTCTGCAGCTGCCATCGAGTTTTCTGCATCTCGAGCCTTCTGGGACGAGCACCAATTTCCCAGGAGGGGCTGCATCAGGACGAAGTCAAAACCCAGGAAAGTTGTCTCGGAACACCTTCAATAAAGCATGCCAGCAGTGCATTGAAAAGGCAGGGAGCTTTAGCCACCGTCGTCTAGCAGTCGCAAGGCTGTGCACACAATGTCGTCTGCCTGCGGCAACGTTCTTCGCCCTCGTACAAGCTACCGCTCTGTCCGGCTCCCGGAGCAGGAGAAGCGGCTGCTTCGCGCACACAACAGCGGAGCGGCAGCCCTTCGCTCCGAAGCGCTGCTTCAGCCGAAAGACGCCGGCCACCGGCGCTTGGCTTCGGACAGCTCCGGAGAGCCGTAGTGTGCGTCTGCACTAGACTGCATCATAGCGAAAAGCTTTGGCATTGTGTCTCGCAGGGAGATAGCTTAGGAGCGCAGCGCACTTATGCCTCCCTTGTCCAGAAACACGATTTTACTGCACACTCCAAAAACAGTACTCTTCCCAGGGCAATATATAAGCTGCTTTCTGACGGCCGTGATCTTTCGATTACTCTTGCGCAGCTCGTTGTTGCAGAGGGCACGTGCCTTCCTGGAATTCAGTGCACAGTGAAAGCAATCGCAAAAGTCCAGCAGCTGCTGACTCCCAAACACAAGGCGCTGGCTATGTTCTTGCTTCTCCACACTTCAACAGAGTCCTTCATTTCTGCAGCTGCCATCGAGTTTTCTGCATCTCGAGCCTTCTGGGACGAGCACCAATTTCCCAGGAGGGGCTGCATCAGGACGAAGTCAAAACCCAGGAAAGTTGTCTCGGAACACCTTCAATAAAGCATGCCAGCAGTGCATTGAAAAGGCAGGTAGCTTTAGCCACCGTCGTCTAGCAGTCGCAAGGCTGTGCACACAATGTCGTCTGCCTGCGGCAACGTTCTTCGCCCTCGTGCAAGCTACCGCTCTGTCCGGCTCCCGGAGCAGGAGAAGCGGCTGCTTCGCGCACACAGCAACGGAGCGGCAGCCCTACGCTCCGAAGCGCTGCTTCAGCCGAAAGACGCCGGCCACCGGCGCTTGGCTTCGGACAGCTCCGGAGAGCCGTAGTGTGCGTCTGCAACTAGACTGCATCATAGCGAAAAGCTTTGGCAGTGTGTCTCGCAGGGAGATAGCTTAGGAGCGCAGCGCACTTATGCCTCCCTTGTCCAGAAACACGATTTTACTGCACACTCCAAAAAAAGTACTCTTCCCAGGGCAATATACAAGCTGCTTTCTGATGGCCGTGATCTTTCGATTACTCTTGCGCAGCTCGTTGTTTTAACGTGCACATGCCGTCCTGGCATTCAGTGCACAGTGAAAGCAATTGAAAAAGTCCAGCAGCTGCTGACTCCCAAACACAAGGCGCTGGCTTTGTTCTTGCTTCACCACACTTCAACAGAGTCCTTCATTTCTGCAGCTGCCATCGAGTTTTCTGCATCTCGAGCCTTCTGGGACGAGCACCAATTTCCCAGGAGGGGCTGCATCAGGACGAAGTCAAAACCCAGGAAAGTTGTCTCGGAACACCTTCAATAAAGCATGCCAGCAGTGCATTGAAAAGGCAGGTAGCTTTAGCCACCGTCCTCTAGCAGTCGCAAAGCTGTGCACACAATGTCGTCTCCCTGCAGCAACGTTCTTCGCCCTCGTACAAGCTACCGCTCTGTCCGGCTCGCGGAGCAGGAGAAGCGGCTGCTTCGCGCACACAACAGCGGAGCGGCAGCCCTACGCTCCGAAGCGCTGCTTCAGCCGAAAGACGCCGGCCACCGGCGCTTGGCTTCGGACAGCTCCGGAGAGCCGTAGTGTGCGTGTGCAACTAGACTGCATCATAGCGAAAAGCTTTGGCATTGTGTCTCGCAGGGAGATAGCTTAGGAGCGCAGCGCACTTATGCCTCCCTTGTCCCGAAACACGATTTTACTGCACACTCCAAAAACAGTACTCTTCCCAGGGCAATATATAAGCTGCTTTCTGACGGCCGTGATCTTTCGATTACTCTTGCGCAGCTCGCTGTTGCAGAGTGCACGTGCCTTCCTGGAATTCAGTGCACAGTGAAAGCAATCGCAAAAGTCCAGCAGCTGCTGACTCCCAAACACAAGGCGCTGGCTATGTTCTTGCTTCTCGACAACTCAACGCAGCCCTTCATTTCTGCAGTTGCCATCGAGGTCTCTGCATGTCGGAGACTCAGAGGACGAGCACGAGTTTTCCACGAGGGGCTGCATCAGGAGGAATTCAAAACTCCAGAAAATTGTCCTGGAACACCTTCCATAAGGATGCTAGAAGGGAATTGAAGAGGCAGGCGAGCGGCCACCACCGTCCTCTAGCAGTCCTTCGGGTGTGCGCAAAAGCCCGGTGCTCTGCGGCTTCGTTGTTCGCCCCCGTACAAGCTACCGCTCTGTCCGGCTCCCGGAGCAGGAGAAGCGGCTGCTTCGCGCACACAACAGCGGAGCGGCAGCCCTACGCTCCGAAGCGCTGCTTCAGCCGAAAGACGCCGGCCACCGGCGCTTGGCTTCGGACAGCTCCGGAGAGCCGTAGTGTGCGTCTGCACTAGACTGCATCCTAGCGAAAAGCTTTGGCAGTGTGTCTCGCAGGGAGATAGCTTAGGAGCGCAGCGCACTTATGCCTCCCTTGTCCAGAAACACGGATTTGCTGCACACTCCAAAAACACTGCTCTTTCCATGGTACTATGTAAGCTGCTGTCTGACGCCCGTTCTCTTCTGCCCACTCTTGCCCAGCTGGTTGTTGCAGCGTGCACGTGCCTTCCTGGCATTAAGAGCACAGTGAAAGCAATCGCAAAAGTCCAGCAGCTGCTGACTCCCAAACACAAGGCGCTTGTCTACGTTCTTGCTTCTCGACAACTCAACGCAGCCCTTCATTTCTGCAGCTGCCATCGAGTTTTCTGCATCTTGAGCCTTCTGGGACGAGCACCAATTTCCCAGGAGGGGCTGCATCAGGACGAAGTCAAAACCCAGGAAAGTTGTCTCGGAACACCTTCAATAAAGCATGCCAGCAGTGCATTGAAAAGGCAGGGAGCTTTAGCCACCGTCGTCTAGCAGTCGCAAGGCTGTGCACACAATGTCGTCTCCCTGCGGCAACGTTCTTCGCCCTCGTACAAGCTACCGCTCTGTCCGGCTCGCGGAGCAGGAGAAGCGGCTGCTTCGCGCACACAGCAACGGAGAGGCAGCCCTACGCTCCGAAGCGCTGCTTCAGCCGAAAGACGCCGGCCACCGGCGCTTGGCTTCGGACAGCTCCGGAGAGCCGTAGTGTGCGTGTGCAACTAGACTGCATCATAGCGAAAAGCTTTGGCAGTGTGTCTCGCAGGGAGATAGCTTAGGAGCGCAGCGCACTTATGCCTCCCTTGTCCAGAAACACGATTTTACTGCACACTCCAAAAACAGTACTCTTCCCAGGGCAATATACAAGCTGCTTTCTGATGGCCGTGATCTTTCGATTACTCTTGCGCAGCTCGTTGTTGCAGCGTGCACGTGCCTTCCTGGCATTCAGTGCACAGTGAAAGCAATCGCAAAAGTCCAGCAGCTGCTGACTCCCAAACACAAGGCGCTGGCTTTGTTCTTGCTTCACCACACTTCAACAGAGTCCTTCATTTCTGCAGCTGCCATCGAGTTTTCTGCATCTCGAGCCTTCTGGGACGAGCACCAATTTCCCAGGAGGGGCTGCATCAGGACGAAGTCAAAACCCAGGAAAGTTGTCTCGGAACACCTTCAATAAAGCATGCCAGCAGTGAATTGAAAAGGCAGGTAGCTTTAGCCACCGTCCTCTAGCAGTCGCAAAGCTGTGCACACAATGTCGTCTCCCTGCGGCAACGTTCTTCGCCCTCGTGCAAGCTACCGCTCTGTCCGGCTCGCGGAGCAGGAGAAGCGGCTGCTTCGCGCACACAACAGCGGAGCGGCAGCCCTACGCTCCGAAGCGCTGCTTCAGCCGAAAGACGCCGGCCACCGGCGCTTGGCTTCGGACAGCTCCGGAGAGCCGTAGTGTGCGTGTGCAACTAGACTGCATCATAGCGAAAAGCTTTGGCATTGTGTCTCGCAGGGAGATAGCTTAGGAGCGCAGCGCACTTATGCCTCCCTTGTCCCGAAACACGATTTTACTGCACACTCCAAAAACAGTACTCTTCCCAGGGCAATATATAAGCTGCTTTCTGACGGCCGTGATCTTTCGATTACTCTTGCGCAGCTCGCTGTTGCAGAGTGCACGTGCCTTCCTGGAATTCAGTGCACAGTGAAAGCAATCGCAAAAGTCCAGCAGCTGCTGACTCCCAAACACAAGGCGCTGGCTATGTTCTTGCTTCTCGACAACTCAACGCAGCCCTTCATTTCTGCAGTTGCCATCAAGGTCTCTGCATGTCGGAGACTGAGAGGACGAGCACGAGTTTCCCACGAGGGGCTGCATCAGGAGGAATTCAAAACTCAGGGAATTTGCCCTGGAACACCTTCCATAAGGATGCTAGAATGGAATTGAAGAGGCAGGCGAGCGGCCACCACGGTCCTCTAGCAGTCCTTAGGGTGCGCGCAGAAGCCCGGTGCTCTGCGGCTTCGTTCTTCGCCCTCGTGCAAGCTACCGCTCTGTCCGGCTCCCGGAGCAGGAGAAGCGGCTGCTTCGCGCACACAACAGCGGAGCGGCAGCCCTACGCTCCGAAGCGCTGCTTCAGCCGAAAGATGCCGGCCACCGGCGCTTGGCTTCGGACAGCTCCGGAGAGCCGTAGTGTGCGTCTGCAACTAGACTGCATCATAGCGAAAAGCTTTGGCAGTGTGTCTCGCAGGGAGATAGCTTAGGAGCGCAGCGCACTTATGCCTCCCTTGTCCAGAAACACGATTTTACTGCACACTCCAAAAACAGTACTCTTCCCAGGGCAATATGCCAGATGCTCTCTGATGCCCGTGCTCCCTTCCTACTCTTGCCCAGCTCGTTGTTGTAACGTGCACATGCCGTCCTGGAATTCAGTGCACAGTGAAAGCAATCGCAAAAGTCCAGCAGCTGCTGACTCCCAAACACAAGGCGCTGGCTATGTTCTTGCTACTCGACGACTCAACGCAGCCCTTCATTTCTGCAGTTGCCATCGAGGTCTCTGCATGTCGGAGACTGAGAGGACGAGCACGAGTTTCCCACGAGGGGCTGCATCAGGAGGAATTCAAAACTCAGGGAATTTGCCCTGGAACACCTTCCATAAGGATGCTAGAATGGAATTGAAGAGGCAGGCGAGCGGCCACCACGGTCCTCTAGCAGTCCTTAGGGTGCGCGCAGAAGCCCGGTGCTCTGCGGCTTCGTTCTTCGCCCTCGTGCAAGCTACCGCTCTGTCCGGCTCCCGGAGCAGGAGAAGCGGCTGCTTCGCGCACACAGCAGCGGAGCGGCAGCCGTAGGCTCCGAAGCGCTGCTTCAGCCGAAAGACGCCGGCCACCGGCGCTTCGCTTCGGACAGCACCGGAGAGCCGTAGTGTGCGTCTGCACTAGACTGCATCATAGCGAAAAGCTTTGGCATTGTGTCTCGCAGAGAGATAGCTTAGGAGCGCAGCGCACTTATGCCTCCCTTGTCCAGAAACACGATTTTACTGCACACTCCAAAAACAGTACTCTTCCCAGGGCAATATATAAGCTGCTTTCTGACGGCCGTGATCTTTCGATTACTCTTGCGCAGCTCGTTGTTGCAGAGTGCACGTGCCTTCCTGGAATTCAGTGCACAGTGAAAGCAATCGCAAAAGTCCAGCAGCTGCTGACTCCCAAACACAAGGCGCTGGCTATGTTCTTGCTTCTCGACAACTCAACGCAGCCCTTCATTTCTGCAGTTGCCATCGAGGTCTCTGCATGTCGGAGACTCAGAGGACGAGCACGAGTTTCCCAGGAGGGGCTGCATCAGGAGGAATTCAAAACTCCAGAAAATTGTCCTGGAACACCTTCCATAAGGATGCTAGAAGGGAATTGAAGAGGCAGGCGAGCGGCCACCTGGGTCCTCTAGCAGTCCTTCGGGTGTGCGCAAAAGCCCGGTGCTCTTCGGCTTCGTTCTTCGCCCCCGTACAAGCTACCGCTCTGTCCGGCTCCCGGAGCAGGAGAAGCGGCTGCTTCGCGCACACAACAGCGGAGCGGCAGCCCTACGCTCCGAAGCGCTGCTTCAGCCGAAAGACGCCGGCCACCGGCGCTTGGCTTCGGACAGCTCCGGAGAGCCGTAGTGTGCGTCTGCACTAGACTGAATCATAGCGAAAAGCTTTGGCAGTGTGTCTCGCAGAGAGATAGCTTAGGAGCGCAGCGCACTTATGCCTCCCTTGTCCAGAAACACGGATTTGCTGCACACTCCAAAAACACTGCTCTTTCCATGGTACTATGTAAGCTGCTGTCTGACGCCCGTTCTCTTCTGCCCACTCTTGCCCAGCTGGTTGTTGCAGCGTGCACGTGCCTTCCTGGCATTAAGAGCACAGTGAAAGCAATCGCAAAAGTCCAGCAGCTGCTGACTCCCAAACACAAGGCGCTGGCTTTGTTCTTGCTTCACCACACTTCAACAGAGTCCTTCATTTCTGCAGCTGCCATCGAGTTTTCTGCATCTCGAGCCTTCTGGGACGAGCACCAATTTCCCACGAGGGGCTGCATCAGGACGAAGTCAAAACCCAGGAAAGTTGTCTCGGAACACCTTCAATAAAGCATGCCAGCAGTGCATTGAAAAGGCAGGGAGCTTTAGCCACCGTCGTCTAGCAGTCGCAAGGCTGTGCACACAATGTCGTCTGCCTGCGGCAACGTTCTTCGCCCTCGTGCAAGCTACCGCTCTGTCCGGCTCCCGGAGCAGGAGAAGCGGCTGCTTCGCGCACACAACAGCGGAGCGGCAGCCCTTCGCTCCGAAGCGCTGCTTCAGCCGAAAGACGCCGGCCACCGGCGCTTGGCTTCGGACAGCTCCGGAGAGCCGTAGTGTGCGTCTGCACTAGACTGCATCATAGCGAAAAGCTTTGGCAGTGTGTCTCGCAGGGAGATAGCTTAGGAGCGCAGCGCACTTATGCCTCCCTTGTCCAGAAACACGATTTTACTGCACACTCCAAAAACAGTACTCTTCCCAGGGCAATATGCCAGATGTTCTCTGATGCCCGTGCTCCCTTCCTACTCTTGCCCAGCTCGTTGTTGTAACGTGCACATGCCGTCCTGGAATTCAGTGCACAGTGAAAGCAATCGCAAAAGTCCAGCAGCTGCTGACTCCCAAACACAAGGCGCTGGCTATGTTCTTGCTACTCGACGACTCAACGCAGCCCTTCATTTCTGCAGTTGCCATCGAGGTCTCTGCATGTCGGAGACTGAGAGGACGAGCACGAGTTTCCCACGAGGGGCTGCATCAGGAGGAATTCAAAACTCAGGGAATTTGCCCTGGAACACCTTCCATAAGGATGCTAGAATGGAATTGAAGAGGCAGGCGAGCGGCCACCACCGTCCTCTAGCAGTCCTTAGGGTGCGCGCAGAAGCCCGGTGCTCTGCGGCTTCGTTCTTCGCCCTCGTGCAAGCTACCGCTCTGTCCGGCTCCCGGAGCAGGAGAAGCGGCTGCTTCGCGCACACAACAGCGGAGCGGCAGCCCTACGCTCCGAAGCGCTTCTTCAGCCGAAAGACGCCGGCCACCGGCGCTTGGCTTCGGACAGCTCCGGAGAGCCGTAGTGTGCGTCTGCACTAGACTGCATCATAGCGAAAAGCTTTGGCAGTGTGTCTCGCAGGGAGATAGCTTAGGAGCGCAGCGCACTTATGCCTCCCTTGTCCAGAAACACGATTTTACTGCACACTCCAAAAACAGTACTCTTCGAGGGCAATATATAAGCTGCTTTCTGACGGCCGTGATCTTTCGATTACTCTTGCGCAGCTCGTTGCTTTAACGTGCACGTGCCGTCCTGGCATTCAGTGCACAGTGAAAGCAATCGCAAAAGTCCAGCAGCTGCTGACTCCCAAACACAAGGCGCTGTCTACGTTCTTGCTTCTCCACACTTCAACAGAGTCCTTCATTTCTGCAGCTGCCATCGAGTTTTCTGCATCTCGAGCCTTCTGGGACGAGCACCAATTTCCCACGAGGGGCTGCATCAGGACGAAGTCAAAACCCAGGAAAGTTGTCTCGGAACACCTTCAATAAAGCATGCCAGCAGTGCATTGAAAAGGCAGGGAGCTTTAGCCACCGTCGTCTAGCAGTCGCAAGGCTGTGCACACAATGTCGTCTGCCTGCGGCAACGTTCTTCGCCCTCGTGCAAGCTACCGCTCTGTCCGGCTCCCGGAGCAGGAGAAGCGGCTGCTTCGCGCACACAACAGCGGAGCGGCAGCCCTTCGCTCCGAAGCGCTGCTTCAGCCGAAAGACGCCGGCCACCGGCGCTTGGCTTCGGACAGATCCGGAGAGACGTAGTGTGCGTCTGCACTAGACTGCATCATAGCGAAAAGCTTTGGCAGTGTGTCTCGCAGGGAGATAGCTTAGGAGCGCAGCGCACTTATGCCTCCCTTGTCCAGAAACACGATTTTACTGCACACTCCAAAAACAGTACTCTTCCCAGGGCAATATGCCAGATGTTCTCTGATGCCCGTGCCCCCTTCCTACTCTTGCCCAGCTCGTTGTTGTAACGTGCACATGCCGTCCTGGCATTCAGTGCACAGTGAAAGCAATCGCAAAAGTCCAGCAGCTGCTGACTCCCAAACACAAGGCGCTGGCTATGTTCTTGCTACTCGACGACTCAACGCAGCCCTTCATTTCTGCAGTTGCCATCGAGGTCTCTGCATGTCGGAGACTGAGAGGACGAGCACGAGTTTCCCACGAGGGGCTGCATCAGGAGGAATTCAAAACTCAGCGAATTTGCCCTGGAACACCTTCCATAAGGATGCTAGAATGGAATTGAAGAGGCAGGCGAGCGGCCACCACCGTCCTCTAGCAGTCCTTAGGGTGCGCGCAGAAGCCCGGTGCTCTGCGGCTTCGTTCTTCGCCCTCGTGCAAGCTACCGCTCTGTCCGGCTCCCGGAGCAGGAGAAGCGGCTGCTTCGCGCACACAACAGCGGAGCGGCAGCCCTACGCTCCGAAGCGCTGCTTCAGCCGAAAGACGCCGGCCACCGGCGCTTGGCTTCGGACAGCTCCGGAGAGCCGTAGTGTGCATCTGCACTAGACTGCATCATAGCGAAAAGCTTTGGCATTGTGTCTCGCAGGGAGATAGCTTAGGAGCGCAGCGCACTTATGCCTCCCTTGTCCAGAAACACGATTTTACTGCACACTCCAAAAACAGTACTCTTCCCAGGGCAATATATAAGCTGCTTTCTGACGGCCGTGATCTTTCGATTACTCTTGCGCAGCTCGTTGTTGCAGAGTGCACGTGCCTTCCTGGAATTCAGTGCACAGTGAAAGCAATCGCAAAAGTCCAGCAGCTGCTGACTCCCAAACACAAGGCGCTGTCTACGTTCTTGCTTCTCCACACTTCAACAGAGTCCTTCATTTCTGCAGCTGCCATCGAGTTTTCTGCATCTCGAGCCTTCTGGGACGAGCACCAATTTCCCAGGAGGGGCTGCATCAGGACGAAGTCAAAACCCAGGAAAGTTGTCTCGGAACACCTTCAATAAAGCATGCCAGCAGTGCATTGAAAAGGCAGGGAGCTTTAGCCACCGTCGTCTAGCAGTCGCAAGGCTGTGCACACAATGTCGTCTCCCTGCGGCAAAGTTCTTCGCCCTCGTACAAGCTACCGCTCTGTCCGGCTCCCGGAGCAGGAGAAGCGGCTGCTTCGCGCACACAACAGCGGAGCGGCAGCCCTACGCTCCGAAGCGCTGCTTCAGCCGAAAGACGCCGGCCACCGGCGCTTGGCTTCGGACAGCTGCGGAGAGCCGTAGTGTGCGTCTGCAACTAGACTGCATCATAGCGAAAAGCTTTGGCAGTGTGTCTCGCAGGGAGATAGCTTAGGAGCGCAGCGCACTTATGCCTCCCTTGTCCAGAAACACGATTTTACTGCACACTCCAAAAACAGTACTCTTCCCAGGGCAATATGCCAGATGCTCTCTGATGCCCGTGCTCCCTTCCTACTCTTGCCCAGCTCGTTGTTTTAACGTGCACATGCCGTCCTGGAATTCAGTGCACAGTGAAAGCAATCGCAAAAGTCCAGCAGCTGCTGACTCCCAAACACAAGGCGCTGGCTATGTTCTTGCTACTCGACGACTCAACGCAGCCCTTCATTTCTGCAGTTGCCATCGAGGTCTCTGCATGTCGGAGACTCAGAGGACGAGCACGAGTTTCCCACGAGGGGCTGCATCAGGAAGAATTCAAAACTCAGGGAATTTGCCCTGGAACACCTTCCATAAGGATGCTAGAATGGAATTGAAGAGGCAGGCGAGCGGCCACCACCGTCCTCTAGCAGTCCTTAGGGTGCGCGCAGAAGCCCGGTGCTCTGCGGCTTCGTTCTTCGCCCTCGTGCAAGCTACCGCTCTGTCCGGCTCCCGGAGCAGGAGAAGCGGCTGCTTCGCGCACACAACAGCGGAGCGGCAGCCGTACGCTCCGAAGCGCTGCTTCAGCCGAAAGACGCCGGCCACCGGCGCTTGGCTTCGGACAGCTCCGGAGAGCCGTAGTGTGCGTCTGCACTAGACTGCATCATAGCGAAAAGCTTTGGCATTGTGTCTCGCAGGGAGATAGCTTAGGAGCGCAGCGCACTTATGCCTCCCTTGTCCAGAAACACGATTTTACTGCACACTCCAAAAACAGTACTCTTCCCAGGGCAATATATAAGCTGCTTTCTGACGGCCGTGATCTTTCGATTACTCTTGCGCAGCTCGTTGTTGCAGAGTGCACGTGCCTTCCTGGAATTCAGTGCACAGTGAAAGCAATCGCAAAAGTCCAGCAGCTGCTGACTCCCAAACACAAGGCGCTGTCTACGTTCTTGCTTCTCCACACTTCAACAGAGTCCTTCATTTCTGCAGCTGCCATCGAGTTTTCTGCATCTCGAGCCTTCTGGGACGAGCACCAATTTCCCAGGAGGGGCTGCATCAGGACGAAGTCAAAACCCAGGAAAGTTGTCTCGGAACACCTTCAATAAAGCATGCCAGCAGTGCATTGAAAAGGCAGGGAGCTTTAGCCACCGTCGTCTAGCAGTCGCAAGGCTGTGCACACAATGTCGTCTGCCTGCGGCAACGTTCTTCGCCCTCGTGCAAGCTACCGCTCTGTCCGGCTCCCGGAGCAGGAGAAGCGGCCGCTTCGCGCACACAACAGCGGAGCGGCAGCCCTACGCTCCGAAGCGCTGCTTCAGCCGAAAGACGCCGGCCACCGGCGCTTGGCTTCGGACAGCACCGGAGAGCCGTAGTGTGCGTCTGCACTAGACTGCATCATAGCGAAAAGCTTTGGCAGTGTGTCTCGCAGGGAGATAGCTTAGGAGCGCAGCGCACTTATGCCTCCCTTGCCCAGAAACACGATTTTACAGCACACGCTAAAAACACTGCCCTTTCCAGGGCAAGATGCCAGATGCTCTCTGATGGCCGTGCTCTCTCCCTGCTCTTGCCCAGCTCGTTGTTTTAACGTGCACATGCCGTCCTGGCATTAAGAGCACAGTGAAAGCAATCGCAAAAGTCCAGCAGCTGCTGACTCCCAAACACAAGGCGCTTGTCTACGTTCTTGCTTCTCGACAACTCAACGCAGCCCTTCATTTCTGCAGCTGCCATCGAGTTTTCTGTATCTTGAGCCTTCTGGGACGAGCACCAATTTCCCAGGAGGGGCTGCATCAGGACGAAGTCAAAACCCAGGAAAGTTGTCTCGGAACACCTTCAATAAAGCATGCCAGCAGTGCATTGAAAAGGCAGGGAGCTTTAGCCACCGTCCTCTAGCAGTCGCAAGGCTGTGCACACAATGTCGTCTCCCTGCGGCAACGTTCTTCGCCCTCGTACAAGCTACCGCTCTGTCCGGCTCCCGGAGCAGGAGAAGCGGCTGCTTCGCGCACACAACAGCGGAGCGGCAGCCGTACGCTCCGAAGCGCTGCTTCAGCCGAAAGACGCCGGCCACCGGCGCTTGGCTTCGGACAGCTCCGGAGAGCCGTAGTGTGCGTCTGCACTAGACTGCATCCTAGCGAAAAGCTTTGGCAGTGTGTCTCGCAGGGAGATAGCTTAGGAGCGCAGCGCACTTATGCCTCCCTTGCCCAGAAACACGATTTTATTGCAAACTCCAAAAACATTGCTCTTTCCAGGGCAATATATAAGCTGTTTTCTGACGGCCATGATCTTTCGATTACTCTTGCCCAGCTCGTTGTTTCAGCGTGCACGTGCCGTCCTGGCATTCAGTGCACAGTGAAAGCAATCGCAAAAGTCCAGCAGCTGCTGACTCCCAAACACAAGGCGCTTGTCTACGTTCTTGCTTCTCGACAACTCAACGCAGCCCTTCATTTTTGCAGCTGCCATCGAGTTTTCTGCATCTCGAGCCTTCTGGGACGAGCACCAATTTCCCAGGAGGGGCTGCATCAGGACGAAGTCAAAACCCAGGAAAGTTGTCTCGGAACACCTTCAATAAAGCATGCCAGCAGTGCATTGAAAAGGCAGGGAGCTTTAGCCACCGTCCTCTAGCAGTCGCAAGGCTGTGCACACAATGTCGTCTCCCTGCGGCAACGTTCTTCGCCCTCGTACAAGCTACCGCTCTGTCCGGCTCCCGGAGCAGGAGAAGCGGCTGCTTCGCGCACACAACAGTGGAGCGGCAGCCGTACGCTCCGAAGCGCTGCTTCAGCCGAAAGACGCCGGCCACCGGCGCTTCGCTTCGGACAGCTCCGGAGAGCCGTAGTGTGCGTCTGCACTAGACTGCATCATAGCGAAAAGCTTTGGCAGTGTGTCTCGCAGGGAGATAGCTTAGGAGCGCAGCGCACTTATGCCTCCCTTGCCCAGAAACACGATTTTACAGCACACACTAAAAACACTGCCCTTTCCAGGGCAAGATGCCAGATGCTCTCTGATGGCCGTGCTCTCTCCCTGCTCTTGCCCAGCTCGTTGTTTTAACGTGCACATGCCGTCCTGGCATTTAGAGCACAGTGAAAGCAATCGCAAAAGTCCAGCAGCTGCTGACTCCCAAACACAAGGCGCTGTCTACGTTCTTGCTTCTTGACAACTCAACGCAGCCCTTCATTTCTGCAGCTGCCATCGAGTTTTCTGCATCTCGAGCCTTCTGGGACGAGCACCAATTTCCCAGGAGGGGCTGCATCAGGACGAATTCAAAACCCAGGAAAGTTGTCTCGGAACACCTTCAATAAAGCATGCCAGCAGTGCATTGAAAAGGCAGGGAGCTTTAGCCACCGTCCTCCAGAATTGCCAAGGCTGTGCACACAATGTCGTCTCCCTGCGGCAACGTTCTTCGCCCTCGTACAAGCTACCGCTCTGTCCGGCTCCCGGAGCAGGAGAAGCGGCTGCTTCGCGCACACAGCAGCGGAGCGGCAGCCGTACGCTTCGAAGCGCTGCTTCAGCCGAAAGACGCCGGCCACCGGCGCTTCGCTTCGGACAGCACCGGAGAGCCGTAGTGTACGTCTGCACTAGACTGCATCATAGCGAAAAGCTTTGACAGTGTGTCTCGCAGGGAGATACCTTAGGAGCGCAGCGCACTTATGCCTCCCTTGTCCAGAAACACGGATTTGCTGCACACTCCAAAAACACTGCTCTTTCCATGGTACTATGTAAGCTGCTGTCTGACGCCCGTTCTCTTCTGCCCACTCTTGCCCAGCTGGTTGTTGCAGCGTGCACGTGCCTTCCTGGCATTAAGAGCACAGTGAAAGCAATCGCAAAAGTCCAGCAGCTGCTGACTCCCAAACACAAGGCGCTGTCTACGTTCTTGCTTCTCCACACTTCAACAGAGTCCTTCATTTCTGCAGCTGCCATCGAGTTTTCTGCATCTCGAGCCTTCTGGGACGAGCACCAATTTCCCAGGAGGGGCTGCATCAGGACGAAGTCAAAACCCAGGAAAGTTGTCTCGGAACACCTTCAATAAAGCATGCCAGCAGTGCATTGAAAAGGCAGGGAGCTTTAGCCACCGTCCTCCAGAATTGCCAAGGCTGTGCACACAATGTCGTCTCCCTGCGGCAACGTTCTTCGCCCTCGTACAAGCTACCGCTCTGTCCGGCTCCCGGAGCAGGAGAAGCGGCTGCTTCGCGCACACAGCAGCGGAGCGGCAGCCGTACGCTCCGAAGCGCTGCTTCAGCCGAAAGACGCCGGCCACCGGCGCTTGGCTTCGGACAGCTCCGGAGAGCCGTAGTGTGCGTCTGCACTAGACTGCATCATAGCGAAAAGCTTTGGCATTGTGTCTCGCAGGGAGATAGCTTAGGAGCGCAGCGCACTTATGCCTCCCTTGTCCAGAAACACGATTTTACTGCACACTCCAAAAACAGTACTCTTCCCAGGGCAATATATAAGCTGCTTTCTGACGGCCGTGATCTTTCGATTACTCTTGCGCAGCTCGTTGTTGCAGAGTGTACGTGCCTTCCTGGAATTCAGTGCACAGTGAAAGCAATCGCAAAAGTCCAGCAGCTGCTGACTCCCAAACACAAGGCGCTGTCTACGTTCTTGCTTCTCCACACTTCAACAGAGTCCTTCATTTCTGCAGCTGCCATCGAGTTTTCTGCATCTCGAGCCTTCTGGGACGAGCACCAATTTCCCAGGAGGGGCTGCATCAGGACGAAGTCAAAACCCAGGAAAGTTGTCTCGGAACACCTTCAATAAAGCATGCCAGCAGTGCATTGAAAAGGCAGGGAGCTTTAGCCACCGTCGTCTAGCAGTCGCAAGGCTGTGCACACAATGTCGTCTCCCTGCGGCAAAGTTCTTCGCCCTCGTACAAGCTACCGCTCTGTCCGGCTCCCGGAGCAGGAGAAGCGGCTGCTTCGCGCACACAACAGCGGAGCGGCAGCCCTACGCTCCGAAGCGCTGCTTCAGCCGAAAGACGCCGGCCACCGGCGCTTGGCTTCGGACAGCTCCGGAGAGCCGTAGTGTGCGTCTGCAACTAGACTGCATCATAGCGAAAAGCTTTGGCAGTGTGTCTCGCAGGGAGATAGCTTAGGAGCGCAGCGCACTTATGCCTCCCTTGTCCAGAAACACGATTTTACTGCACACTCCAAAAACAGTACTCTTCCCAGGGCAATATGCCAGATGCTCTCTGATGCCCGTGCTCCCTTCCTACTCTTGCCCAGCTCGTTGTTTTAACGTGCACATGCCGTCCTGGAATTCAGTGCACAGTGAAAGCAATCGCAAAAGTCCAGCAGCTGCTGACTCCCAAACACAAGGCGCTGGCTATGTTCTTGCTACTCGACGACTCAACGCAGCCCTTCATTTCTGCAGTTGCCATCGAGGTCTCTGCATGTCGGAGACTCAGAGGACGAGCACGAGTTTCCCACGAGGGGCTGCATCAGGAAGAATTCAAAACTCAGGGAATTTGCCCTGGAACACCTTCCATAAGGATGCTAGAATGGAATTGAAGAGGCAGGCGAGCGGCCACCACCGTCCTCTAGCAGTCCTTAGGGTGCGCGCAGAAGCCCGGTGCTCTGCGGCTTCGTTCTTCGCCCTCGTGCAAGCTACCGCTCTGTCCGGCTCCCGGAGCAGGAGAAGCGGCTGCTTCGCGCACACAACAGCGGAGCGGCAGCCGTACGCTCCGAAGCGCTGCTTCAGCCGAAAGACGCCGGCCACCGGCGCTTGGCTTCGGACAGCTCCGGAGAGCCGTAGTGTGCGTCTGCACTAGACTGAATCATAGCGAAAAGCTTTGGCATTGTGTCTCGCAGGGAGATAGCTTAGGAGCGCAGCGCACTTATGCCTCCCTTGTCCAGAAACACGATTTTACTGCACACTCCAAAAACAGTACTCTTCCCAGGGCAATATATAAGCTGCTTTCTGACGGCCGTGATCTTTCGATTACTCTTGCGCAGCTCGTTGTTGCAGAGTGCACGTGCCGTCCTGGCATTCAGTGCACAGTGAAAGCAATCGCAGAAGTCCAGCAGCTGCTGACTCCCAAACACAAGGCGCTGTCTACGTTCTTGCTTCTCCACACTTCAACAGAGTCCCTCATTTCTGCAGCTGCCATCGAGTTTTCTGCATCTCGAGCCTTCTGGGACGAGCACCAATTTCCCAGGAGGGGCTGCATCAGGACGAAGTCAAAACCCAGGAAAGTTGTCTCGGAACACCTTCAATAAAGCATGCCAGCAGTGCATTGAAAAGGCAGGGAGCTTTAGCCACCGTCCTCTAGCAGTCGCAAGGCTGTGCACACAATGTCGTCTCCCTGCGGCAACGTTCTTCGCCCTCGTACAAGCTACCGCTCTGTCCGGCTCCCGGAGCAGGAGAAGCGGCTGCTTCGCGCACACAACAGTGGAGCGGCAGCCGTACGCTCCGAAGCGCTGCTTCAGCCGAAAGACGCCGGCCACCGGCGCTTCGCTTCGGACAGCTCCGGAGAGCCGTAGTGTGCGTCTGCACTAGACTGCATCATAGCGAAAAGCTTTGGCAGTGTGTCTCGCAGGGAGATAGCTTAGGAGCGCAGCGCACTTATGCCTCCCTTGCCCAGAAACACGATTTTACAGCACACACTAAAAACACTGCCCTTTCCAGGGCAAGATGCCAGATGCTCTCTGATGGCCGTGCTCTCTCCCTGCTCTTGCCCAGCTCGTTGTTTTAACGTGCACATGCCGTCCTGGCATTTAGAGCACAGTGAAAGCAATCGCAAAAGTCCAGCAGCTGCTGACTCCCAAACACAAGGCGCTGTCTACGTTCTTGCTTCTTGACAACTCAACGCAGCCCTTCATTTCTGCAGCTGCCATCGAGTTTTCTGCATCTCGAGCCTTCTGGGACGAGCACCAATTTCCCAGGAGGGGCTGCATCAGGACGAATTCAAAACCCAGGAAAGTTGTCTCGGAACACCTTCAATAAAGCATGCCAGCAGTGCATTGAAAAGGCAGGGAGCTTTAGCCACCGTCCTCCAGAATTGCCAAGGCTGTGCACACAATGTCGTCTCCCTGCGGCAACGTTCTTCGCCCTCGTACAAGCTACCGCTCTGTCCGGCTCCCGGAGCAGGAGAAGCGGCTGCTTCGCGCACACAGCAGCGGAGCGGCAGCCGTACGCTTCGAAGCGCTGCTTCAGCCGAAAGACGCCGGCCACCGGCGCTTTGCTTCGGACAGCACCGGAGAGCCGTAGTGTACGTCTGCACTAGACTGCATCATAGCGAAAAGCTTTGACAGTGTGTCTCGCAGGGAGATACCTTAGGAGCGCAGCGCACTTATGCCTCCCTTGTCCAGAAACACGGATTTGCTGCACACTCCAAAAACACTGCTCTTTCCATGGTACTATGTAAGCTGCTGTCTGACGCCCGTTCTCTTCTGCCCACTCTTGCCCAGCTGGTTGTTGCAGCGTGCACGTGCCTTCCTGGCATTAAGAGCACAGTGAAAGCAATCGCAAAAGTCCAGCAGCTGCTGACTCCCAAACACAAGGCGCTGTCTACGTTCTTGCTTCTCCACACTTCAACAGAGTCCTTCATTTCTGCAGCTGCCATCGAGTTTTCTGCATCTCGAGCCTTCTGGGACGAGCACCAATTTCCCAGGAGGGGCTGCATCAGGACGAAGTCAAAACCCAGGAAAGTTGTCTCGGAACACCTTCAACAAAGCATGCCAGCAGTGCATTGAAAAGGCAGGGAGCTTTAGCCACCGTCCTCTAGCAGTCGCAAGGCTGTGCACACAATGTCGTCTCCCTGCGGCAACGTTCTTCGCCCTCGTACAAGCTACCGCTCTGTCCGGCTCCCGGAGCAGGAGAAGCGGCTGCTTCGCGCACACAGCAGCGGAGCGGCAGCCGTACGCTCCGAAGCGCTGCTTCAGCCGAAAGACGCCGGCCACCGGCGCTTCGCTTCGGACAGCACCGGAGAGCCGTAGTGTACGTCTGCACTAGACTGCATAATAGCGAAAAGCTTTGACAGTGTGTCTCGCAGGGAGATACCTTAGGAGCGCAGCGCACTTATGCCTCCCTTGTCCAGAAACACGGATTTGCTGCACACTCCAAAAACACTGCTCTTTCCATGGTACTATGTAAGCTGCTGTCTGACGCCCGTTCTCTTCTGCCCACTCTTGCCCAGCTGGTTGTTGCAGCGTGCACGTGCCTTCCTGGCATTAAGAGCACAGTGAAAGCAATCGCAAAAGTCCAGCAGCTGCTGACTCCCAAACACAAGGCGCTGTCTACGTTCTTGCTTCTCCACACTTCAACAGAGTCCTTCATTTCTGCAGCTGCCATCGAGTTTTCTGCATCTCGAGCCTTCTGGGACGAGCACCAATTTCCCAGGAGGGGCTGCATCAGGACGAAGTCAAAACCCAGGAAAGTTGTCTCGGAACACCTTCAATAAAGCATGCCAGCAGTGCATTGAAAAGGCAGGGAGCTTTAGCCACCGTCCTCCAGAATTGCCAAGGCTGTGCACACAATGTCGTCTCCCTGCGGCAACGTTCTTCGCCCTCGTACAAGCTACCGCTCTGTCCGGCTCCCGGAGCAGGAGAAGCGGCTGCTTCGCGCACACAGCAGCGGAGCGGCAGCCGTACGCTCCGAAGCGCTGCTTCAGCCGAAAGACGCCGGCCACCGGCGCTTCGCTTCGGACAGCTCCGGAGAGCCGTAGTGTACGTCTGCACTAGACTGCATCATAGCGAAAAGCTTTGACAGTGTGTCTCGCAGGGAGATACCTTAGGAGCGCAGCGCACTTATGCCTCCCTTGTCCAGAAACACGGATTTGCTGCACACTCCAAAAACACTGCTCTTTCCATGGTACTATGTAAGCTGCTGTCTGACGCCCGTTCTCTTCTGCCCACTCTTGCCCAGCTGGTTGTTGCAGCGTGCACGTGCCTTCCTGGCATTAAGAGCACAGTGAAAGCAATCGCAAAAGTCCAGCAGCTGCTGACTCCCAAACACAAGGCGCTGTCTACGTTCTTGCTTCTCCACACTTCAACAGAGTCCTTCATTTCTGCAGCTGCCATCGAGTTTTCTGCATCTCGAGCCTTCTGGGACGAGCACCAATTTCCCAGGAGGGGCTGCATCAGGACGAATTCAAAACCCAGGAAAGTTGTCTCGGAACACCTTCAATAAAGCATGCCAGCAGTGCATTGAAAAGGCAGGGAGCTTTAGCCACCGTCCTCCAGAATTGCCAAGGCTGTGCACACAATGTCGTCTCCCTGCGGCAACGTTCTTCGCCCTCGTACAAGCTACCGCTCTGTCCGGCTCCCGGAGCAGGAGAAGCGGCTGTTTCGCGCACACAGCAGCGGAGCGGCAGCCGTACGCTCCGAAGCGCTGCTTCAGCCGAAAGACGCCGGCCACCGGCGCTTCGCTTCGGACAGCACCGGAGAGCCGTAGTGTACGTCTGCACTAGACTGCATCATAGCGAAAAGCTTTGACAGTGTGTCTCGCAGGGAGATACCTTAGGAGCGCAGCGCACTTATGCCTCCCTTGTCCAGAAACACGGATTTGCTGCACACTCCAAAAACACTGCTCTTTCCATGGTACTATGTAAGCTGTTGTCTGACGCCCGTTCCCTTCTGCCCACTCTTGCCCAGCTGGTTGTTGCAGCGTGCACGTGCCTTCCTGGCATTAAGAGCACAGTGAAAGCAATCGCAAAAGTCCAGCAGCTGCTGACTCCCAAACACAAGGCGCTGTCTACGTTCTTGCTTCTCCACACTTCAACAGAGTCCTTCATTTCTGCAGCTGCCATCGAGTTTTCTGCATCTCGAGCCTTCTGGGACGAGCACCAATTTCCCAGGAGGGGCTGCATCAGGACGAAGTCAAAACCCAGGAAAGTTGTCTCGGAACACCTTCAACAAAGCATGCCAGCAGTGCATTGAAAAGGCAGGGAGCTTTAGCCACCGTCCTCTAGCAGTCGCAAGGCTGTGCACACAATGTCGTCTCCCTGCGGCAACGTTCTTCGCCCTCGTACAAGCTACCGCTCTGTCCGGCTCCCGGAGCAGGAGAAGCGGCTGCTTCGCGCACACAGCAGCGGAGCGGCAGCCGTACGCTCCGAAGCGCTGCTTCAGCCGAAAGACGCCGGCCACCGGCGCTTCGCTTCGGACAGCACCGGAGAGCCGTAGTGTACGTCTGCACTAGACTGCATCATAGCGAAAAGCTTTGACAGTGTGTCTCGCAGGGAGATACCTTAGGAGCGCAGCGCACTTATGCCTCCCTTGTCCAGAAACACGGATTTGCTGCACACTCCAAAAACACTGCTCTTTCCATGGTACTATGTAAGCTGCTGTCTGACGCCCGTTCTCTTCTGCCCACTCTTGCCCAGCTGGTTGTTGCAGCGTGCACGTGCCTTCCTGGCATTAAGAGCACAGTGAAAGCAATCGCAAAAGTCCAGCAGCTGCTGACTCCCAAACACAAGGCGCTGTCTACGTTCTTGCTTCTCCACACTTCAACAGAGTCCTTCATTTCTGCAGCTGCCATCGAGTTTTCTGCATCTCGAGCCTTCTGGGACGAGCACCAATTTCCCAGGAGGGGCTGCATCAGGACGAAGTCAAAACCCAGGAAAGTTGTCTCGGAACACCTTCAATAAAGCATGCCAGCAGTGCATTGAAAAGGCAGGGAGCTTTAGCCACCGTCCTCTAGCAGTCGCAAGGCTGTGCACACAATGTCGTCTCCCTGCGGCAACGTTCTTCGCCCTCGTACAAGCTACCGCTCTGTCCGGCTCCCGGAGCAGGAGAAGCGGCTGCTTCGCGCACACAGCAGCGGAGCGGCAGCCGTACGCTCCGAAGCGCTGCTTCAGCCGAAAGACGCCGGCCACCGGCGCTTCGCTTCGGACAGCACCGGAGAGCCGTAGTGTACGTCTGCACTAGACTGCATCATAGCGAAAAGCTTTGACAGTGTGTCTCGCAGGGAGATACCTTAGGAGCGCAGCGCACTTATGCCTCCCTTGTCCAGAAACACGGATTTGCTGCACACTCCAAAAACACTGCTCTTTCCATGGTACTATGTAAGCTGCTGTCTGACGCCCGTTCTCTTCTGCCCACTCTTGCCCAGCTGGTTGTTGCAGCGTGCACTGCCTTCCTGGCATTAAGAGCACAGTGAAAGCAATCGCAAAAGTCCAGCAGCTGCTGACTCCCAAACACAAGGCGCTGTCTACGTTCTTGCTTCTCCACACTTCAACAGAGTCCTTCATTTCTGCAGCTGCCATCGAGTTTTCTGCATCTCGAGCCTTCTGGGACGAGCACCAATTTCCCAGGAGGGGCTGCATCAGGACGAAGTCAAACCCAGGAAAGTTGTCTCGGAACACCTTCAATAAGGCATGCCAGCAGTGCATTGAAAAGGCAGGGAGCTTTAGCCACCGTCCTCTAGCAGTCGCAAGGCTGTGCACACAATGTCGTCTCCCTGCGGCAACGTTCTTCGCCCTCGTACAAGCTACCGCTCTGTCCGGCTCCCGGAGCAGGAGAAGGGGCTGCTTCGCGCACACAACAGCGGAGTGGCAGCCGTACGCTCCGAAGCGCAGCTTCAGCCGAACGACGCCGGCCACCGGCGCTTGGCTTCGGACAGCAGCCGAGAGCCGTAGTGTGCGTCTGCACTAGACTGCATCATAGCGAAAAGCTTTGGCAGTGTGTCTCGCAGGGAGATAGCTTAGGAGCGCAGCGCACTTATGCCTCCCTTGCCCAGAAACACGATTTTATTGCAAACTCCAAAAACATTGCTCTTTCCAGGGCAATATATAAGCTGTTTTCTGACGGCCGTGATCTTTCGATTACTCTTGCCCAGCTCGTTGTTTCAGCGTGCACGTGCCGTCCTGGCATTCAGTGCACAGTGAAAGCAATCGCAAAAGTCCAGCAGCTGCTGACTCCCAAACACAAGGCGCTGTCTACGTTCTTGCTTCTCCACACTTCAACAGAGTCCTTCATTTCTGCAGCTGCCATCGAGTTTTCTGCATCTCGAGCCTTCTGGGACGAGCACCAATTTCCCACGAGGGGCTGCATCAGGACGAAGTCAAAACCCAGGAAAGTTGTCTCGGAACACCTTCAATAAAGCATGCCAGCAGTGCATTGAAAAGGAAGGGAGCTTTAGCCACCGTCCTCCAGAATTGCCAAGGCTGTGCACACAATGTCGTCTTCCTGCGGCAACGTTCTTCGCCCTCGTACAATCTACCGCTCTGTCCGGCTCCCGGAGCAGGAGAAGCGGCTGCTTCGCGCACACAACAGCGGAGCGGCAGCCGTACGCTCCGAAGCGCTGCTTCAGCCGAAAGACGCCGGCCACCGGCGCTTGGCTTCGGACAGCTCCGGAGAGCCGCAGTGTGCGTCTGCACTAGACTGCATCCTAGCGAAAAGCTTTGGCAGTGTGTCTCGCAGGGAGATAGCTTAGGAGTGCAGCGCACTTATGCCTCCCTTGTCCAGAAACACGATTTTATTGCAAACTCCAAAAACATTGCTCTTTCCAAGGCAATATATAAGCTGTTTTCTGACGGCCGTGATCTTTCGATTACTCTTGCCCAGCTCGTTGTTTTAACGTGCACATGCCGTCCTGGCATTCAGTGCACAGTGAAAGCAATCGCAAAAGTCCAGCAGCTGCTGACTCCCAAACACAAGGCGCTGGCTATGTTCTTGCTTCTCGACAACTCAACGCAGCCCTTCATTTCTGCAGCTGCCATCGAGGTCTCTGCATGTCGGAGACTCAGAGGACGAGCACGAGTTTCCCAGGAGGGGCTGCATCAGGAGGAATTCTAAACTCAGGGAATTTGTCCTGGAACACCTTCCATAAGGATGCTAGAAAGGAATTGAAGAGGCAGGCGAGCGGCCACCACCGTCCTCTAGCAGTCCTTAGGGTGTGCGCAGAAGCCCGGTGCTCTGCGGCTTCGTTCTTCGCCCCCGTACAAGCTACCGCTCTGTCCGGCTCCCGGAGCAGGAGAAGCGGCTGCTTCGCGCACACAGCAGCGGAGCGGCAGCCGTACGCTCCGAAGCGCTGCTTCAGCCGAAAGACGCCGGCCACCGGCGCTTCGCTTCGGACAGTACCGGAGAGCCGTAGTGTACGTCTGCACTAGACTGCATCATAGCGAAAAGCTTTGACAGTGTGTCTCGCAGGGAGATACCTTAGGAGCGCAGCGCACTTATGCCTCCCTTGTCCAGAAACACGGATTTGCTGCACACTCCAAAAACACTGCTCTTTCCATGGTACTATGTAAGCTGCTGTCTGACGCCCGTTCTCTTCTGCCCACTCTTGCCCAGCTGGTTGTTGCAGCGTTCACGTGCCTTCCTGGCATTAAGAGCACAGTGAAAGCAATCGCAAAAGTCCAGCAGCTGCTGACTCCCAAACACAAGGCGCTGTCTACGTTCTTGCTTCTCCACACTTCAACAGAGTCCTTCATTTCTGCAGCTGCCATCGAGTTTTCTGCATCTCGAGCCTTCTGGGACGAGCACCAATTTCCCAGGAGGGGCTGCATCAGGACGAAGTCAAAACCCAGGAAAGTTGTCTCGGAACACCTTCAACAAAGCATGCCAGCAGTGCATTGAAAAGGCAGGGAGCTTTAGCCACCGTCCTCTAGCAGTCGCAAGGCTGTGCACACAATGTCGTCTTCCTGCGGCAACGTTCTTCGCCCTCGTACAAGCTACCGCTCTGTCCGGCTCCCGGAGCAGGAGAAGCGGCTGCTTCGCGCACACAGCAGCGGAGCGGCAGCCGTACGCTCCGAAGCGCTGCTTCAGCCGAAAGACGCCGGCCACCGGCGCTTCGCTTCGGACAGCACCGGAGAGCCGTAGTGTACGTCTGCACTAGACTGCATCATAGCGAAAAGCTTTGACAGTGTGTCTCGCAGGGAGATAGCTTAGGAGCGCAGCGCACTTATGCCTCCCTTGTCCAGAAACACGGATTTGCTGCACACTCCAAAAACACTGCTCTTTCCATGGTACTATGTAAGCTGCTGTCTGACGCCCGTTCTCTTCTGCCCACTCTTGCCCAGCTGGTTGTTGCAGCGTGCACGTGCCTTCCTGGCATTAAGAGCACAGTGAAAGCAATCGCAAAAGTCCAGCAGCTGCTGACTCCCAAACACAAGGCGCTGTCTACGTTCTTGCTTCACCACACTTCAACAGAGTCCTTCATTTCTGCAGCTGCCATCGAGTTTTCTGCATCTCGAGCCTTCTGGGACGAGCACCAATTTCCCAGGAGGGGCTGCATCAGGACGAAGTCAAAACCCAGGAAAGTTGTCTCGGAACACCTTCAATAAAGCATGCCAGCAGTGCATTGAAAAGGCAGGGAGCTTTAGCCACCGTCCTCCAGAATTGCCAAGGCTGTGCACACAATGTCGTCTCCCTGCGGCAACGTTCTTCGCCCTCGTACAAGCTACCGCTCTGTCCGGCTCCCGGAGCAGGAGAAGCGGCTGCTTCGCGCACACAGCAGCGGAGCGGCAGCCGTACGCTCCGAAGCGCTGCTTCAGCCGAAAGACGCCGGCCACCGGCGCTTCGCTTCGGACAGCACCGGAGAGCCGTAGTGTACGTCTGCACTAGACTGCATCATAGCGAAAAGCTTTGACAGTGTGTCTCGCAGGGAGATACCTTAGGAGCGCAGCGCACTTATGCCTCCCTTGTCCAGAAACACGGATTTGCTGCACACTCCAAAAACACTGCTCTTTCCATGGTACTATGTAAGCTGCTGTCTGACGCCCGTTCTCTTCTGCCCACTCTTGCCCAGCTGGTTGTTGCAGCGTGCACGTGCCTTCCTGGCATTAAGAGCACAGTGAAAGCAATCGCAAAAGTCCAGCAGCTGCTGACTCCCAAACACAAGGCGCTGTCTACGTTCTTGCTTCTCCACACTTCAACAGAGTCCTTCATTTCTGCAGCTGCCATCGAGTTTTCTGCATCTCGAGCCTTCTGGGACGAGCACCAATTTCCCAGGAGGGGCTGCATCAGGACGAAGTCAAAACCCAGGAAAGTTGTCTCGGAACACCTTCAACAAAGCATGCCAGCAGTGCATTGAAAAGGCAGGGAGCTTTAGCCACCGTCCTCTAGCAGTCGCAAGGCTGTGCACACAATGTCGTCTCCCTGCGGCAACGTTCTTCGCCCTCGTACAATCTACCGCTCTGTCCGGCTCCCGGAGCAGGAGAAGCGGCTGCTTCGCGCACACAACAGCGGAGCGGCAGCCGTACGCTCCGAAGCGCTGCTTCAGCCGAAAGACGCCGGCCACCGGCGCTTGGCTTCGGACAGCTCCGGAGAGCCGTAGTGTGCGTCTGCACTAGACTGCATCCTAGCGAAAAGCTTTGGCAGTGTGTCTCGCAGGGAGATAGCTTAGGAGTGCAGCGCACTTATGCCTCCCTTGTCCAGAAACACGATTTTATTGCAAACTCCAAAAACATTGCTCTTTCCAAGGCAATATATAAGCTGTTTTCTGACGGCCGTGATCTTTCGATTACTCTTGCCCAGCTCGTTGTTTTAACGTGCACATGCCGTCCTGGCATTCAGTGCACAGTGAAAGCAATCGCAAAAGTCCAGCAGCTGCTGACTCCCAAACACAAGGCGCTGGCTATGTTCTTGCTTCTCGACAACTCAACGCAGCCCTTCATTTCTGCAGCTGCCATCGAGGTCTCTGCATGTCGGAGACTCAGAGGACGAGCACGAGTTTCCCAGGAGGGGCTGCATCAGGAGGAATTCTAAACTCAGGGAATTTGTCCTGGAACACCTTCCATAAGGATGCTAGAAAGGAATTGAAGAGGCAGGCGAGCGGCCACCACCGTCCTCTAGCAGTCCTTAGGGTGTGCGCAGAAGCCCGGTGCTCTGCGGCTTCGTTCTTCGCCCCCGTACAAGCTACCGCTCTGTCCGGCTCCCGGAGCAGGAGAAGCGGCTGCTTCGCGCACACAGCAGCGGAGCGGCAGCCGTACGCTCCGAAGCGCTGCTTCAGCCGAAAGACGCCGGCCACCGGCGCTTCGCTTCGGACAGCACCGGAGAGCCGTAGTGTACGTCTGCACTAGACTGCATCATAGCGAAAAGCTTTGACAGTGTGTCTCGCAGGGAGATAGCTTAGGAGCGCAGCGCACTTATGCCTCCCTTGTCCAGAAACACGGATTTGCTGCACACTCCAAAAACACTGCTCTTTCCATGGTACTATGTAAGCTGCTGTCTGACGCCCGTTCTCTTCTGCCCACTCTTGCCCAGCTGGTTGTTGCAGCGTGCACGTGCCTTCCTGGCATTAAGAGCACAGTGAAAGCAATCGCAAAAGTCCAGCAGCTGCTGACTCCCAAACACAAGGCGCTGTCTACGTTCTTGCTTCTCCACACTTCAACAGAGTCCTTCATTTCTGCAGCTGCCATCGAGTTTTCTGCATCTCGAGCCTTCTGGGACGAGCACCAATTTCCCAGGAGGGGCTGCATCAGGACGAAGTCAAAACCCAGGAAAGTTGTCTCGGAACACCTTCAACAAAGCATGCCAGCAGTGCATTGAAAAGGCAGGGAGCTTTAGCCACCGTCCTCTAGCAGTCGCAAGGCTGTGCACACAATGTCGTCTTCCTGCGGCAACGTTCTTCGCCCTCGTACAAGCTACCGCTCTGTCCGGCTCCCGGAGCAGGAGAAGCGGCTGCTTCGCGCACACAGCAGCGGAGCGGCAGCCGTACGCTCCGAAGCGCTGCTTCAGCCGAAAGACGCCGGCCACCGGCGCTTCGCTTCGGACAGCACCGGAGAGCCGTAGTGTACGTCTGCACTAGACTGCATCATAGCGAAAAGCTTTGACAGTGTGTCTCGCAGGGAGATACCTTAGGAGCGCAGCGCACTTATGCCTCCCTTGTCCAGAAACACGGATTTGCTGCACACTCCAAAAACACTGCTCTTTCCATGGTACTATGTAAGCTGCTGTCTGACGCCCGTTCTCTTCTGCCCACTCTTGCCCAGCTGGTTGTTGCAGCGTGCACGTGCCTTCCTGGCATTAAGAGCACAGTGAAAGCAATCGCAAAAGTCCAGCAGCTGCTGACTCCCAAACACAAGGCGCTGTCTACGTTCTTGCTTCTCCACACTTCAACAGAGTCCTTCATTTCTGCAGCTGCCATCGAGTTTTCTGCATCTCGAGCCTTCTGGGACGAGCACCAATTTCCCAGGAGGGGCTGCATCAGGACGAAGTCAAAACCCAGGAAAGTTGTCTCGGAACACCTTCAATAAAGCATGCCAGCAGTGCATTGAAAAGGCAGGGAGCTTTAGCCACCGTCCTCCAGAATTGCCAAGGCTGTGCACACAATGTCGTCTCCCTGCGGCAACGTTCTTCGCCCTCGTACAAGCTACCGCTCTGTCCGGCTCCCGGAGCAGGAGAAGCGGCTGCTTCGCGCACACAGCAGCGGAGCGGCAGCCGTACGCTCCGAAGCGCTGCTTCAGCCGAAAGACGCCGGCCACCGGCGCTTCGCTTCGGACAGCACCGGAGAGCCGTAGTGTACGTCTGCACTAGACTGCATCATAGCGAAAAGCTTTGACAGTGTGTCTCGCAGGGAGATAGCTTAGGAGCGCAGCGCACTTATGCCTCCCTTGTCCAGAAACACGGATTTGCTGCACACTCCAAAAACACTGCTCTTTCCATGGTACTATGTAAGCTGCTGTCTGACGCCCGTTCTCTTCTGCCCACTCTTGCCCAGCTGGTTGTTGCAGCGTGCACGTGCCTTCCTGGCATTAAGAGCACAGTGAAAGCAATCGCAAAAGTCCAGCAGCTGCTGACTCCCAAACACAAGGCGCTGTCTACGTTCTTGCTTCTCCACACTTCAACAGAGTCCTTCATTTCTGCAGCTGCCATCGAGTTTTCTGCATCTCGAGCCTTCTGGGACGAGCACCAATTTCCCAGGAGGGGCTGCATCAGGACGAAGTCAAAACCCAGGAAAGTTGTCTCGGAACACCTTCAATAAAGCATGCCAGCAGTGCATTGAAAAGGCAGGGAGCTTTAGCCACCGTCCTCCAGAATTGCCAAGGCTGTGCACACAATGTCGTCTCCCTGCGGCAACGTTCTTCGCCCTCGTACAAGCTACCGCTCTGTCCGGCTCCCGGAGCAGGAGAAGCGGCTGCTTCGCGCACACAGCAGCGGAGCGGCAGCCGTACGCTCCGAAGCGCTGCTTCAGCCGAAAGACGCCGGCCACCGGCGCTTCGCTTCGGACAGCACCGGAGAGCCGTAGTGTACGTCTGCACTAGACTGCATCATAGCGAAAAGCTTTGACAGTGTGTCTCGCAGGGAGATACCTTAGGAGCGCAGCGCACTTATGCCTCCCTTGTCCAGAAACACGGATTTGCTGCACACTCCAAAAACACTGCTCTTTCCATGGTACTATGTAAGCTGCTGTCTGACGCCCGTTCTCTTCTGCCCACTCTTGCCCAGCTGGTTGTTGCAGCGTGCACGTGCCTTCCTGGCATTAAGAGCACAGTGAAAGCAATCGCAAAAGTCCAGCAGCTGCTGACTCCCAAACACAAGGCGCTGTCTACGTTCTTGCTTCTCCACACTTCAACAGAGTCCTTCATTTCTGCAGCTGCCATCGAGTTTTCTGCATCTCGAGCCTTCTGGGACGAGCACCAATTTCCCAGGAGGGGCTGCATCAGGACGAAGTCAAAACCCAGGAAAGTTGTCTCGGAACACCTTCAACAAAGCATGCCAGCAGTGCATTGAAAAGGCAGGGAGCTTTAGCCACCGTCCTCTAGCAGTCGCAAGGCTGTGCACACAATGTCGTCTCCCTGCGGCAACGTTCTTCGCCCTCGTACAAGCTACCGCTCTGTCCGGCTCCCGGAGCAGGAGAAGCGGCTGCTTCGCGCACACAGCAGCGGAGCGGCAGCCGTACGCTCCGAAGCGCTGCTTCAGCCGAAAGACGCCGGCCACCGGCGCTTCGCTTCGGACAGCACCGGAGAGCCGTAGTGTACGTCTGCACTAGACTGCATCATAGCGAAAAGCTTTGACAGTGTGTCTCGCAGGGAGATAGCTTAGGAGCGCAGCGCACTTATGCCTCCCTTGTCCAGAAACACGGATTTGCTGCACACTCCAAAAACACTGCTCTTTCCATGGTACTATGTAAGCTGCTGTCTGACGCCCGTTCTCTTCTGCCCACTCTTGCCCAGCTGGTTGTTGCAGCGTGCACGTGCCTTCCTGGCATTAAGAGCACAGTGAAAGCAATCGCAAAAGTCCAGCAGCTGCTGACTCCCAAACACAAGGCGCTGTCTACGTTCTTGCTTCTCCACACTTCAACAGAGTCCTTCATTTCTGCAGCTGCCATCGAGTTTTCTGCATCTCGAGCCTTCTGGGACGAGCACCAATTTCCCAGGAGGGGCTGCATCAGGACGAAGTCAAAACCCAGGAAAGTTGTCTCGGAACACCTTCAATAAAGCATGCCAGCAGTGCATTGAAAAGGCAGGGAGCTTTAGCCACCGTCCTCTAGCAGTCGCAAGGCTGTGCACACAATGTCGTCTTCCTGCGGCAACGTTCTTCGCCCTCGTACAATCTACCGCTCTGTCCGGCTCCCGGAGCAGGAGAAGCGGCTGCTTCGCGCACACAACAGCGGAGTGGCAGCCGTACGCTCCGAAGCGCTGCTTCAGCCGAAAGACGCCGGCGACCGGCGCTTGGCTTCGGACAGCTCCGGAGAGCCGTAGTGTGCGTCTGCACTAGACTGCATCCTAGCGAAAAGCTTTGGCAGTGTGTCTCGCAGGGAGATAGCTTAGGAGTGCAGCGCACTTATGCCTCCCTTGTCCAGAAACACGATTTTATTGCAAACTCCAAAAACATTGCTCTTTCCAAGGCAATATATAAGCTGTTTTCTGACGGCCGTGATCTTTCGATTACTCTTGCCCAGCTCGTTGTTTTAACGTGCACATGCCGTCCTGGCAATCAGTGCACAGTGAAAGCAATCGCAAAAGTCCAGCAGCTGCTGACTCCCAAACACAAGGCGCTGGCTATGTTCTTGCTTCTCGACAACTCAACGCAGCCCTTCATTTCTGCAGCTGCCATCGAGGTCTCTGCATGTCGGAGACTCAGAGGACGAGCACGAGTTTCCCAGGAGGGGCTGCATCAGGAGGAATTCTAAACTCAGGGAATTTGTCCTGGAACACCTTCCATAAGGATGCTAGAAAGGAATTGAAGAGGCAGGCGAGCGGCCACCACCGTCCTCTAGCAGTCCTTCGGGTGTGCGCAAAAGCCCGGTGCTCTGCGGCTTCGTTGTTCGCCCCCGTACAAGCTACCGCTCTGTCCGGCTCCCGGAGCAGGAGAAGCGGCTGCTTCGCGCACACAACAGCGGAGCGGCAGCCCTACGCTCCGAAGCGCTGCTTCAGCCGAAAGACGCCGGCCACCGGCGCTTGGCTTCGGACAGCTCCGGAGAGCCGTAGTGTGCGTCTGCACTAGACTGCATCATAGCGAAAAGCTTTGGCAGTGTGTCTCGCAGGGAGATAGCTTAGGAGCGCAGCGCACTTATGCCTCCCTTGTCCAGAAACACGGATTTGCTGCACACTCCAAAAACACTGCTCTTTCCATGGTACTATGTAAGCTGCTGTCTGACGCCCGTTCTCTTCTGCCCACTCTTGCCCAGCTGGTTGTTGCAGCGTGCACGTGCCTTCCTGGCATTAAGAGCACAGTGAAAGCAATCGCAAAAGTCCAGCAGCTGCTGACTCCCAAACACAAGGCGCTTGTCTACGTTCTTGCTTCTCGACAACTCAACGCAGCCCTTCATTTCTGCAGCTGCCATCGAGTTTTCTGCATCTCGAGCCTTCTGGGACGAGCACCAATTTCCCAGGAGGGGCTGCATCAGGACGAAGTCAAAACCCAGGAAAGTTGTCTCGGAACACCTTCAATAAAGCATGCCAGCAGTGAATTGAAAAGGCAGGTAGCTTTAGCCACCGTCCTCTAGCAGTCGCAAAGCTGTGCACACAATGTCGTCTCCCTGCGGCAACGTTCTTCGCCCTCGTGCAAGCTACCGCTCTGTCCGGCTCGCGGAGCAGGAGAAGCGGCTGCTTCGCGCACACAGCAGCGGAGCGGCAGCCCTACGCTCCGAAGCGCTGCTTCAGCCGAAAGACGCCGGCCACCGGCGCTTGGCTTCGGACAGCTCCGGAGAGCCGTAGTGTGCGTGTGCAACTAGACTGCATCATAGCGAAAAGCTTTGGCAGTGTGTCTCGCAGGGAGATAGCTTAGGAGCGCAGCGCACTTATGCCTCCCTTGTCCCGAAACACGATTTTACTGCACACTCCAAAAACAGTACTCTTCCCAGGGCAATATATAAGCTGCTTTCTGACGGCCGTGATCTTTCGATTACTCTTGCGCAGCTCGTTGTTGCAGAGTGCACGTGCCTTCCTGGAATTCAGTGCACAGTGAAAGCAATCGCAAAAGTCCAGCAGCTGCTGACTCCCAAACACAAGGCGCTGGCTATGTTCTTGCTTCTCGACAACTCAACGCAGCCCTTCATTTCTGCAGTTGCCATCGAGGTCTCTGCATGTCGGAGACTGAGAGGACGAGCACGAGTTTCCCACGAGGGGCTGCATCAGGAGGAATTCAAAACTCCAGAAAATTGTCCTGGAACACCTTCCATAAGGATGCTAGAAGGGAATTGAAGAGGCAGGCGAGCGGCCACCTGGGTCCTCTAGCAGTCCTTCGGGTGTGCGCAAAAGCCCGGTGCTCTTCGGCTTCGTTCTTCGCCCCCGTACAAGCTACCGCTCTGTCCGGCTCCCGGAGCAGGAGAAGCGGCTGCTTCGCGCACACAACAGCGGAGCGGCAGCCCTACGCTCCGAAGCGCTGCTTCAGCCGAAAGACGCCGGCCACCGGCGCTTGGCTTCGGACAGCTCCGGAGAGCCGTAGTGTGCGTCTGCACTAGACTGAATCATAGCGAAAAGCTTTGGCAGTGTGTCTCGCAGGGAGATAGCTTAGGAGCGCAGCGCACTTATGCCTCCCTTGTCCAGAAACACGGATTTGCTGCACACTCCAAAAACACTGCTCTTTCCATGGTACTATGTAAGCTGCTGTCTGATGCCCGTTCTCTTCTGCCCACTCTTGCCCAGCTGGTTGTTGCAGCGTGCACGTGCCTTCCTGGCATTAAGAGCACAGTGAAAGCAATCGCAAAAGTCCAGCAGCTGCTGACTCCCAAACACAAGGCGCTTGTCTACGTTCTTGCTTCTCGACAACTCAACGCAGCCCTTCATTTCTGCAGCTGCCATCGAGTTTTCTGCATCTCGAGCCTTCTGGGACGAGCACCAATTTCCCAGGAGGGGCTGCATCAGGACGAAGTCAAAACCCAGGAAAGTTGTCTCGGAACACCTTCAATAAAGCATGCCAGCAGTGCATTGAAAAGGCAGGGAGCTTTACCCAACGTCCTCTAGCAGTCGCGAAGCTGTGCACACAATGTCGTCTCCCTGCGGCAACGTTCTTCGCCCTCGTGCAAGCTACCGCTCTGTCCGGCTCCCGGAGCAGGAGAAGCGGCTGCTTCGCGCACACAACAGCGGAGCGGCAGCCCTTCGCTCCGAAGCGCTGCTTCAGCCGAAAGACGCCGGCCACCGGCGCTTGGCTTCGGACAGCTCCGGAGAGCCGTAGTGTGCGTCTGCACTAGACTGCATCATAGCGAAAAGCTTTGGCAGTGTGTCTCGCAGGGAGATAGCTTAGGAGCGCAGCGCACTTATGCCTCCCTTGTCCAGAAACACGATTTTACTGCACACTCCAAAAACAGTACTCTTCCCAGGGCAATATGCCAGATGTTCTCTGATGCCCGTGCTCCCTTCCTACTCTTGCCCAGCTCGTTGTTGTAACGTGCACATGCCGTCCTGGAATTCAGTGCACAGTGAAAGCAATCGCAAAAGTCCAGCAGCTGCTGACTGCCAAACACAAGGCGCTGGCTATGTTCTTGCTACTCGACGACTCAACGCAGCCCTTCATTTCTGCAGTTGCCATCGAGGTCTCTGCATGTCGGAGACTGAGAGGACGAGCACGAGTTTCCCAGGAGGGGCTGCATCAGGAGGAATTCAAAACTCAGGGAATTTGCCCTGGAACACCTTCCATAAGGATGCTAGAAAAGAATTGAAGAGGCAGGCGAGCGGCCACCACCGTCCTCTAGCAGTCCTTAGGGTGCGCGCAGAAGCCCGGTGCTCTGCGGCTTCGTTCTTCACCCTCGTGCAAGCTACCGCTCTACCCGGCTCCCGGAGCAGGAGAAGCGGCTGCTTCGCGCACACAACAGCGGAGCGGCAGCCCTACGCTCCGAAGCGCTGCTTCAGCCGAAAGACGCCGGCCACCGGCGCTTGGCTTCGGACAGCTCCGGAGAGCCGTAGTGTGCGTGTGCAACTAGACTGCATCATAGCGAAAAGCTTTGGCAGTGTGTCTCGCAGGGAGATAGCTTAGGAGCGCAGCGCACTTATGCCTCCCTTGTCCAGAAACACGATTTTACTGCACACTCCAAAAACAGTACTCTACCCAGGGCAATATACAAGCTGCTTTCTGATGGCCGTGATCTTTCGATTACTCTTGCGCAGCTCGTTGTTACAGCGTGCACGTGCCTTCCTGGCATTCAGTGCACAGTGAAAGCAATCGCAAAAGTCCAGCAGCTGCTGACTCCCAAACACAAGGCGCTGGCTATGTTCTTGCTTCACCACACTTCAACAGAGTCCTTCATTTCTGCAGCTGCCATCGAGTTTTCTGCATCTCGAGCCTTCTGGGACGAGCACCAATTTCCCAGGAGGGGCTGCATCAGGACGAAGTCAAAACCCAGGAAAGTTGTCTCAGAACACCTTCAATAAAGCATGCCAGCAGTGCATTGAAAAGGCAGGGAGCTTTAGCCACCGTCGTCTAGCAGTCGCAAGGCTGTGCACACAATGTCGTCTGCCTGCGGCAACGTTCTTCGCCCTCGTGCAAGCTACCGCTCTGTCCGGCTCCCGGAGCAGGAGAAGCGGCTGCTTCGCGCACACAACAGCGGAGCGGCAGCCCTTCGCTCCGAAGCGCTGCTTCAGCCGAAAGACGCCGGCCACCGGCGCTTGGCTTCGGACAGCTCCGGAGAGCCGTAGTGTGCGTCTGCACTAGAGTGCATCATAGCGAAAAGCTTTGACAGTGTGTCTCGCAGGGAGATAGCTTAGGAGCGCAGCGCACTTATGCCTCCCTTGTCCAGAAACACGGATTTGCTGCACACTCCAAAAACACTGCTCTTTCCATGGTACTATGTAAGCTGCTGTCTGACGCCCGTTCTCTTCTGCCCACTCTTGCCCAGCTGGTTGTTGCAGCGTGCACGTGCCTTCCTGGCATTAAGAGCACAGTGAAAGCAATCGCAAAAGTCCAGCAGCTGCTGACTCCCAAACACAAGGCGCTTGTCTACGTTCTTGCTTCTCGACAACTCAACGCAGCCCTTCATTTCTGCAGCTGCCATCAAGTTTTCTGCATCTCGAGCCTTCTGGGACGAGCACCAATTTCCCAGGAGGGGCTGCATCAGGACGAAGTCAAAACCCAGGAAAGTTGTCTCGGAACACCTTCAATAAAGCATGCCAGCAGTGAATTGAAAAGGCAGGGAGCTTTACCCAACGTCCTCTAGCAGTCGCAAGGCTGTGCACACAATGTCGTCTCCCTGCGGCAACGTTCTTCGCCCTCGTGCAAGCTACCGCTCTGTCTGGCTCCCGGAGCAGGAGAAGCGGCTGCTTCGCGCACACAACAGCGGAGCGGCAGCCCTTCGCTCCGAAGCGCTGCTTCAGCCGAAAGACGCCGGCCACCGGCGCTTGGCTTCGGACAGCTCCGGAGAGCCGTAGTGTGCGTCTGCACTAGACTGCATCATAGCGAAAAGCTTTGGCAGTGTGTCTCGCAGGGAGATAGCTTAGGAGCGCAGCGCACTTATGCCTCCCTTGTCCAGAAACACGATTTTACTGCACACTCCAAAAACAGTACTCTTCCCAGGGCAATATGCCAGATGCTCTCTGATGCCCGTGCTCCCTTCCTACTCTTGCCCGGCTCGTTGTTGTAACGTGCACATGCCGTCCTGGAATTCAGTGCACAGTGAAAGCAATCGCAAAAGTCCAGGTGCTGCTGACTCCCAAACACAAGGCGCTGGCTATGTTCTTGCTACTCGACGACTCAACGCAGCCCTTCATTTCTGCAGTTGCCATCGAGGTCTCTGCATGTCGGAGACTCAGAGGACGAGCACGAATTTCCCAAGAGGGGCTGCATCAGGAAGAATTCAAAACTCAGGGAATTTACCCTGGAACACCTTCCATAAGGATGCTAGAATGGAATTGAAGAGGCAGGCGAGCGGCCACCACCGTCCTCTAGCAGTCCTTAGAGTGCGCGCAGAAGCCCGGTGCTCTGCGGCTTTGTTCTTCGCCCTCGTGCAAGCTACCGCTCTGTCTGGCTCCCGGAGCAGGAGAAGCGGCTGCTTCGCGCACACAACAGCGGAGCGGCAGCCCTACGCTCCGAAGCGCTGCTTCAGCCGAAAGACGCCGGCCACCGGCGCTTGGCTTCGGACAGCTCCGGAGAGCCGTAGTGTGCGTCTGCACTAGACTGCATCATAGCGAAAAGCTTTGGCATTGTGTCTCGCAGGGAGATAGCTTAGGAGCGCAGCGCACTTATGCCTCCCTTGTCCAGAAACACGATTTTATTGCACACTCCAAAAACAGTACTCTTCCCAGGGCAATATATAAGCTGCTTTCTGACGGCCGTGATCTTTCGATTACTCTTGCGCAGCTCGTTGTTGCAGAGTGCACGTGCCTTCCTGGAATTCAGTGCACAGTGAAAGCAATCGCAAAAGTCCAGCAGCTGCTGACTCCCAAACACAAGGCGCTGTCTACGTTCTTGCTTCTCCACACTTCAACAGAGTCCTTCATTTCTGCAGCTGCCATCGAGTTTTCTGCATCTCGAGCCTTCTGGGACGAGCACCAATTTCCCAGGAGGGGCTGCATCAGGACGAAGTCAAAACCCAGGAAAGTTGTCTCGGAACACCTTCAATAAAGCATGCCAGCAGTGCATTGAAAAGGCAGGTAGCTTTAGCCACCGTCCTCTAGCAGTCGCAAGGCTGTGCACACAATGTCGTCTCCCTGCAACAACGTTCTTCGCCCTCGTGCAAGCTACCGCTCTGTCCGGCTCCCGGAGCAGGAGAAGCGGCTGCTTCGCGCACACAACAGCGGAGCGGCAGCCGTCCGCTCCGAAGCGCTGCTTCAGCCGAAAGACGCCGGCCACCGGCGCTTGGCTTCGGACAGCTCCGGAGAGCCGTAGTGTGCGTCTGCACTAGACTGCATCATAGCGAAAAGCTTTGGCAGTGTGTCTCGCAGGGAGATAGCTTAGGAGCGCAGCGCACTTATGCCTCCCTTGTCCAGAAACACGATTTTACTGCACACTCCATAAACAGTACTCTTCCCAGGGCAATATGCCAGATGCTCTCTGATGCCCGTGCTCCCTTCCTACTCTTGCCCAGCTCGTTGTTTTAACGTGCACATGCCGTCCTGGAATTCAGTGCACAGTGAAAGCAATCGCAAAAGTCCAGCAGCTGCTGACTCCCAAACACAAGGCGCTGGCTATGTTCTTGCTACTCGACGACTCAACGCAGCCCTTCATTTCTGCAGTTGCCATCGAGGTCTCTGCATGTCGGAGACTGAGAGGACGAGCACGAGTTTCCCACGAGGGGCTGCATCAGGAAGAATTCAAAACTCAGGGAATTTGCCCTGGAACACCATCCATTAGGATGCTAGAAGAGAATTGAAGAGGCAGGCGAGCGGCCAACACAATCCTCTAGCAGTCTTTAGAGTGCGCGCAGAAGCCCGGTGCTCTGCGGCTTCGTTCTTCGCCCTCGTGCAAGCTACCGCTCTGTCCGGCTCCCGGAGCAGGAGAAGCGGCTGCTTCGCGCACACAACAGCGGAGCGGCAGCCCTACGCTCCAAAGCGCTGCTTCAGCCGAAAGACGCCGGCCACCGGCTCTTGGCTTCGGACAGCTCCGGAGAGCCGTAGTGTGCGTCTGCACTAGACTGCATCATAGCGAAAAGCTTTGGCATTGTGTCTCGCAGGGAGATAGCTTAGGAGCGCAGCGCACTTATGCCTCCCTTGTCCAGAAACACGATTTTACTGCACACTCCAAAAACAGTACTCTTCCCAGGGCAATATGCCAGATGTTCTCTGATGCCCGTGCTCCCTTCCTACTCTTGCCCAGCTCGTTGTTGTAACGTGCACATGCCGTCCTGGAATTCAGTGCACAGTGAAAGCAATCGCAAAAGTCCAGCAGCTGCTGACTCCCAAACACAAGGCGCTGGCTATGTTCTTGCTACTCGACGACTCAACGCAGCCCTTCATTTCTGCAGTTGCCATCGAGGTCTCTGCATGTCGGAGACTGAGAGGACGAGCACGAGTTTCCCACGAGGGGCTGCATCAGGACGAAGTCAAAACTCAGGGAATTTGCCCTGGAACACCTTCCATAAGGATGCTAGAAAAGAATTGAAGAGGCAGGCGAGCGGCCACCACCGTCCTCTAGCAGTCCTTAGGGTGTGCGCAGAAGCCCGGTGCTCTGCGGCTTCGTTCTTCGCCCTCGTGCAAGCTACCGCTCTGTCCGGCTCCCGGAGCAGGAGAAGCGGCTGCTTCGCGCACACAACAGCGGAGCGGCAGCCGTACGCTCCGAAGCGCTGCTTCAGCCGAAAGACGCCGGCCACCGGCGCTTGGCTTCGGACAGCTCCGGAGAGCCGTAGTGTGCGTCTGCACTAGACTGCATCATAGCGAAAAGCTTTGGCATTGTGTCTCGCAGGGAGATAGCTTAGGAGCGCAGCGCACTTATGCCTCCCTTGTCCAGAAACACGATTTTACTGCACACTCCAAAAACAGTACTCTTCCCAGGGCAATATATAAGCTGCTTTCTGACGGCCGTGATCTTTCGATTACTCTTGCCCAGCTCGTTGTTGTAACGTGCACATGCCGTCCTGGAATTCAGTGCACAGTGAAAGCAATCGCAAATGTCCAGGTGCTGCTGACTCCCAAACACAAGGCGCTGGCTATGTTCTTGCTTCTCCACACTTCAACAGAGTCCTTCATTTCTGCAGCTGCCATCGAGTTTTCTGCATCTCGAGCCTTCTGGGACGAGCACCAATTTCCCAGGAGGGGCTGCATCAGGACGAAGTCAAAACCCAGGAAAGTTGTCTCGGAACACCTTCAATAAAGCATGCCAGCAGTGCATTGAAAAGGCAGGGAGCTTTAGCCACCGTCGTCTAGCAGTCGCAAGGCTGTGCACACAATGTCGTCTGCCTGCGGCAACGTTCTTCGCCCTCGTGCAAGCTACCGCTCTGTCCGGCTCCCGGAGCAGGAGAAGCGGCTGCTTCGCGCACACAGCAACGGAGCGGCAGCCCTACGCTCCGAAGCGCTGCTTCAGCCGAAAGACGCCGGCCACCGGCACTTGGCTTCGGACAGCTCCGGAGAGCCGTAGTGTGCGTGTGCAACTAGACTGCATCATAGCGAAAAGCTTTGGCATTGTGTCTCGCAGGGAGATAGCTTAGGAGCGCAGCGCACTTATGCCTCCCTTGTCCAGAAACACGATTTTACTGCACACTCCAAAAAAAGTACTCTTCCCAGGGCAATATACAAGCTGCTTTCTGACGGCCGTGATCTTTCGATTACTCTTGCGCAGCTCGTTGTTTTAACGTGCACATGCCGTCCTGGCATTCAGTGCACAGTGAAAGCAATCGAAAAATTCCAGCAGCTGCTGACTCCCAAACACAAGGCGCTGGCTTTGTTCTTGCTTCACCACACTTCAACAGAGTCCTTCATTTCTGCAGCTGCCATCAAGTTTTCTGCATCTCGAGCCTTCTGGGACGAGCACCAATTTCCCAGGAGGGGCTGCATCAGGACGAAGTCAAAACCCAGGAAAGTTGTCTCGGAACACCTTCAATAAAGCATGCCAGCAGTGCATTGAAAAGACAGGTAGCTTTAGCCACCGTCCTCTAGCAGTCGCAAAGCTGTGCACACAATGTCGTCTCCCTGCGGCAACGTTCTTCGCCCTCGTGCAAGCTACCGCTCTGTCCGGCTCGCGGAGCAGGAGAAGCGGCTGCTTCGCGCACACAACAGCGGAGCGGCAGCCCTACGCTCCGAAGCGCTGCTTCAGCCGAAAGACGCCGGCCACCGGCGCTTGGCTTCGGACAGCTGCGGAGAGCCGTAGTGTGCGTGTGCAACTAGACTGCATCATAGCGAAAAGCTTTGGCATTGTGTCTCGCAGGGAGATAGCTTAGGAGCGCAGCGCACTTATGCCTCCCTTGTCCAGAAACACGATTTTACTGCACACTCCAAAAACAGTACTCTTCCCAGGGCAATATGCCAGATGTTCTCTGATGCCCGTGCTCCCTTCCTACTCTTGCCCAGCTCGTTGTTGTAACGTGCACATGCCGTCCTGGAATTCAGTGCACAGTGAAAGCAATCGCAAAAGTCCAGCAGCTGCTGACTCCCAAACACAAGGCGCTGGCTATGTTCTTGCTACTCGACGACTCAACGCAGCCCTTCATTTCTGCAGTTGCCATCGAGGTCTCTGCATGTCGGAGACTCAGAGGACGAGCACGAGTTTTCCACGAGGGGCTGCATCAGGAGGAATTCAAAACTCCAGAAAATTGTCCTGGAACACCTTCCATAAGGATGCTAGAAGGGAATTGAAGAGGCAGGCGAGCGGCCACCACCGTCCTCTAGCAGTCCTTCGGGTGTGCGCAAAAGCCCGGTGCTCTGCGGCTTCGTTGTTCGCCCCCGTACAAGCTACCGCTCTGTCCGGCTCCCGGAGCAGGAGAAGCGGCTGCTTCGCGCACACAACAGCGGAGCGGCAGCCCTACGCTCCGAAGCGCTGCTTCAGCCGAAAGACGCCGGCCACCGGCGCTTGGCTTCGGACAGCTCCGGAGAGCCGTAGTGTGCGTCTGCACTAGACTGCATCATAGCGAAAAGCTTTGGCAGTGTGTCTCGCAGGGAGATAGCTTAGGAGCGCAGCGCACTTATGCCTCCCTTGTCCAGAAACACGGATTTGCTGCACACTCCAAAAACACTGCTCTTTCCATGGTACTATGTAAGCTGCTGTCTGACGCCCGTTCTCTTCTGCCCACTCTTGCCCAGCTGGTTGTTGCAGCGTGCACGTGCCTTCCTGGCATTAAGAGCACAGTGAAAGCAATCGCAAAAGTCCAGCAGCTGCTGACTCCCAAACACAAGGCGCTTGTCTACGTTCTTGCTTCTCGACAACTCAACGCAGCCCTTCATTTCTGCAGCTGCCATCGAGTTTTCTGCATCTCGAGCCTTCTGGGACGAGCACCAATTTCCCAGGAGGGGCTGCATCAGGACGAAGTCAAAACCCAGGAAAGTTGTCTCGGAACACCTTCAATAAAGCATGCCAGCAGTGCATTGAAAAGGCAGGGAGCTTTAGCCACCGTCCTCTAGCAGTCGCAAGGCTGTGCACACAATGTCGTCTGCCTGCGGCAACGTTCTTCGCCCTCGTGCAAGCTACCGCTCTGTCCGGCTCCCGGAGCAGGAGAAGCGGCTGCTTCGCGCACACAACAGCGGAGCGGCAGCCCTTCGCTCCGAAGCGCTGCTTCAGCCGAAAGACGCCGGCCACCGGCGCTTGGCTTCGGACAGCTCCGGAGAGCCGTAGTGTGCGTCTGCACTAGAGTGCATCATAGCGAAAAGCTTTGACAGTGTGTCTCGCAGGGAGATAGCTTAGGAGCGCAGCGCACTTATGCCTCCCTTGTCCAGAAACACGGATTTGCTGCACACTCCAAAAACACTGCTCTTTCCATGGTACTATGTAAGCTGCTGTCTGACGCCCGTTCTCTTCTGCCCACTCTTGCCCAGCTGGTTGTTGCAGCGTGCACGTGCCTTCCTGGCATTAAGAGCACAGTGAAAGCAATCGCAAAAGTCCAGCAGCTGCTGACTCCCAAACACAAGGCGCTTGTCTACGTTCTTGCTTCTCGACAACTCAACGCAGCCCTTCATTTCTGCAGCTGCCATCAAGTTTTCTGCATCTCGAGCCTTCTGGGACGAGCACCAATTTCCCAGGAGGGGCTGCATCAGGACGAAGTCAAAACCCAGGAAAGTTGTCTCGGAACACCTTCAATAAAGCATGCCAGCAGTGAATTGAAAAGGCAGGGAGCTTTACCCAACGTCCTCTAGCAGTCGCAAGGCTGTGCACACAATGTCGTCTCCCTGCGGCAACGTTCTTCGCCCTCGTGCAAGCTACCGCTCTGTCTGGCTCCCGGAGCAGGAGAAGCGGCTGCTTCGCGCACACAACAGCGGAGCGGCAGCCCTTCGCTCCGAAGCGCTGCTTCAGCCGAAAGACGCCGGCCACCGGCGCTTGGCTTCGGACAGCTCCGGAGAGCCGTAGTGTGCGTCTGCACTAGACTGCATCATAGCGAAAAGCTTTGGCAGTGTGTCTCGCAGGGAGATAGCTTAGGAGCGCAGCGCACTTATGCCTCCCTTGTCCAGAAACACGATTTTACTGCACACTCCAAAAACAGTACTCTTCCCAGGGCAATATGCCAGATGCTCTCTGATGCCCGTGCTCCCTTCCTACTCTTGCCCGGCTCGTTGTTGTAACGTGCACATGCCGTCCTGGAATTCAGTGCACAGTGAAAGCAATCGCAAAAGTCCAGGTGCTGCTGACTCCCAAACACAAGGCGCTGGCTATGTTCTTGCTACTCGACGACTCAACGCAGCCCTTCATTTCTGCAGTTGCCATCGAGGTCTCTGCATGTCGGAGACTCAGAGGACGAGCACGAATTTCCCAAGAGGGGCTGCATCAGGAAGAATTCAAAACTCAGGGAATTTACCCTGGAACACCTTCCATAAGGATGCTAGAATGGAATTGAAGAGGCAGGCGAGCGGCCACCACCGTCCTCTAGCAGTCCTTAGAGTGCGCGCAGAAGCCCGGTGCTCTGCGGCTTCGTTCTTCGCCCTCGTGCAAGCTACCGCTCTGTCTGGCTCCCGGAGCAGGAGAAGCGGCTGCTTCGCGCACACAACAGCGGAGCGGCAGCCCTACGCTCCGAAGCGCTGCTTCAGCCGAAAGACGCCGGCCACCGGCGCTTGGCTTCGGACAGCTCCGGAGAGCCGTAGTGTGCGTCTGCACTAGACTGCATCATAGCGAAAAGCTTTGGCATTGTGTCTCGCAGGGAGATAGCTTAGGAGCGCAGCGCACTTATGCCTCCCTTGTCCAGAAACACGATTTTATTGCACACTCCAAAAACAGTACTCTTCCCAGGGCAATATATAAGCTGCTTTCTGACGGCCGTGATCTTTCGATTACTCTTGCGCAGCTCGTTGTTGCAGAGTGCACGTGCCTTCCTGGAATTCAGTGCACAGTGAAAGCAATCGCAAAAGTCCAGCAGCTGCTGACTCCCAAACACAAGGCGCTGTCTACGTTCTTGCTTCTCCACACTTCAACAGAGTCCTTCATTTCTGCAGCTGCCATCGAGTTTTCTGCATCTCGAGCCTTCTGGGACGAGCACCAATTTCCCAGGAGGGGCTGCATCAGGACGAAGTCAAAACCCAGGAAAGTTGTCTCGGAACACCTTCAATAAAGCATGCCAGCAGTGCATTGAAAAGGCAGGTAGCTTTAGCCACCGTCCTCTAGCAGTCGCAAGGCTGTGCACACAATGTCGTCTCCCTGCAACAACGTTCTTCGCCCTCGTGCAAGCTACCGCTCTGTCCGGCTCCCGGAGCAGGAGAAGCGGCTGCTTCGCGCACACAACAGCGGAGCGGCAGCCGTCCGCTCCGAAGCGCTGCTTCAGCCGAAAGACGCCGGCCACCGGCGCTTGGCTTCGGACAGCTCCGGAGAGCCGTAGTGTGCGTCTGCACTAGACTGCATCATAGCGAAAAGCTTTGGCAGTGTGTCTCGCAGGGAGATAGCTTAGGAGCGCAGCGCACTTATGCCTCCCTTGTCCAGAAACACGATTTTACTGCACACTCCATAAACAGTACTCTTCCCAGGGCAATATGCCAGATGCTCTCTGATGCCCGTGCTCCCTTCCTACTCTTGCCCAGCTCGTTGTTTTAACGTGCACATGCCGTCCTGGAATTCAGTGCACAGTGAAAGCAATCGCAAAAGTCCAGCAGCTGCTGACTCCCAAACACAAGGCGCTGGCTATGTTCTTGCTACTCGACGACTCAACGCAGCCCTTCATTTCTGCAGTTGCCATCGAGGTCTCTGCATGTCGGAGACTGAGAGGACGAGCACGAGTTTCCCACGAGGGGCTGCATCAGGAAGAATTCAAAACTCAGGGAATTTGCCCTGGAACACCATCCATTAGGATGCTAGAAGAGAATTGAAGAGGCAGGCGAGCGGCCAACACAATCCTCTAGCAGTCCTTAGAGTGCGCGCAGAAGCCCGGTGCTCTGCGGCTTCGTTCTTCGCCCTCGTGCAAGCTACCGCTCTGTCCGGCTCCCGGAGCAGGAGAAGCGGCTGCTTCGCGCACACAACAGCGGAGCGGCAGCCCTTCGCTCCGAAGCGCTGCTTCAGCCGAAAGACGCCGGCCACCGGCGCTTGGCTTCGGACAGCTCCGGAGAGCCGTAGTGTGCGTCTGCACTAGACTGCATCATAGCGAAAAGCTTTGGCATTGTGTCTCGCAGGGAGATAGCTTAGGAGCGCAGCGCACTTATGCCTCCCTTGTCCAGAAACACGATTTTACTGCACACTCCAAAAACAGTACTCTTCCCAGGGCAATATGCCAGATGTTCTCTGATGCCCGTGCTCCCTTCCTACTCTTGCCCAGCTCGTTGTTGTAACGTGCACATGCCGTCCTGGAATTCAGTGCACAGTGAAAGCAATCGCAAAAGTCCAGCAGCTGCTGACTCCCAAACACAAGGCGCTGGCTATGTTCTTGCTACTCGACGACTCAACGCAGCCCTTCATTTCTGCAGTTGCCATCGAGGTCTCTGCATGTCGGAGACTGAGAGGACGAGCACGAGTTTCCCACGAGGGGCTGCATCAGGACGAAGTCAAAACTCAGGGAATTTGCCCTGGAACACCTTCCATAAGGATGCTAGAAAAGAATTGAAGAGGCAGGCGAGCGGCCACCACCGTCCTCTAGCAGTCCTTAGGGTGTGCGCAGAAGCCCGGTGCTCTGCGGCTTCGTTCTTCGCCCTCGTGCAAGCTACCGCTCTGTCCGGCTCCCGGAGCAGGAGAAGCGGCTGCTTCGCGCACACAACAGCGGAGCGGCAGCCGTACGCTCCGAAGCGCTGCTTCAGCCGAAAGACGCCGGCCACCGGCGCTTGGCTTCGGACAGCTCCGGAGAGCCGTAGTGTGCGTCTGCACTAGACTGCATCATAGCGAAAAGCTTTGGCATTGTGTCTCGCAGGGAGATAGCTTAGGAGCGCAGCGCACTTATGCCTCCCTTGTCCAGAAACACGATTTTACTGCACACTCCAAAAACAGTACTCTTCCCAGGGCAATATATAAGCTGCTTTCTGACGGCCGTGATCTTTCGATTACTGTTGCCCAGCTCGTTGTTGTAACGTGCACATGCCGTCCTGGAATTCAGTGCACAGTGAAAGCAATCGCAAATGTCCAGGTGCTGCTGACTCCCAAACACAAGGCGCTGGCTATGTTCTTGCTTCTCCACACTTCAACAGAGTCCTTCATTTCTGCAGCTGCCATCGAGTTTTCTGCATCTCGAGCCTTCTGGGACGAGCACCAATTTCCCAGGAGGGGCTGCATCAGGACGAAGTCAAAACCCAGGAAAGTTGTCTCGGAACACCTTCAATAAAGCATGCCAGCAGTGCATTGAAAAGGCAGGTAGCTTTAGCCACCGTCGTCTAGCAGTCGCAAGGCTGTGCACACAATGTCGTCTGCCTGCGGCAACGTTCTTCGCCCTCGTGCAAGCTACCGCTCTGTCCGGCTCCCGGAGCAGGAGAAGCGGCTGCTTCGCGCACACAGCAACGGAGCGGCAGCCCTACGCTCCGAAGCGCTGCTTCAGCCGAAAGACGCCGGCCACCGGCACTTGGCTTCGGACAGCTCCGGAGAGCCGTAGTGTGCGTGTGCAACTAGACTGCATCATAGCGAAAAGCTTTGGCATTGTGTCTCGCAGGGAGATAGCTTAGGAGCGCAGCGCACTTATGCCTCCCTTGTCCAGAAACACGATTTTACTGCACACTCCAAAAAAAGTACTCTTCCCAGGGCAATATACAAGCTGCTTTCTGACGGCCGTGATCTTTCGATTACTCTTGCGCAGCTCGTTGTTTTAACGTGCACATGCCGTCCTGGCATTCAGTGCACAGTGAAAGCAATCGAAAAAGTCCAGCAGCTGCTGACTCCCAAACACAAGGCGCTGGCTTTGTTCTTGCTTCACCACACTTCAACAGAGTCCTTCATTTCTGCAGCTGCCATCAAGTTTTCTGCATCTCGAGCCTTCTGGGACGAGCACCAATTTCCCAGGAGGGGCTGCATCAGGACGAAGTCAAAACCCAGGAAAGTTGTCTCGGAACACCTTCAATAAAGCATGCCAGCAGTGCATTGAAAAGGCAGGTAGCTTTAGCCACCGTCCTCTAGCAGTCGCAAAGCTGTGCACACAATGTCGTCTCCCTGCGGCAACGTTCTTCGCCCTCGTGCAAGCTACCGCTCTGTCCGGCTCGCGGAGCAGGAGAAGCGGCTGCTTCGCGCACACAACAGCGGAGCGGCAGCCCTACGCTCCGAAGCGCTGCTTCAGCCGAAAGACGCCGGCCACCGGCGCTTGGCTTCGGACAGCTCCGGAGAGCCGTAGTGTGCGTGTGCAACTAGACTGCATCATAGCGAAAAGCTTTGGCATTGTGTCTCGCAGGGAGATAGCTTAGGAGCGCAGCGCACTTATGCCTCCCTTGTCCCGAAACACGATTTTACTGCACACTCCAAAAACAGTACTCTTCCCAGGGCAATATGCCAGATGTTCTCTGATGCCCGTGCTCCCTTCCTACTCTTGCCCAGCTCGTTGTTGTAACGTGCACATGCCGTCCTGGAATTCAGTGCACAGTGAAAGCAATCGCAAAAGTCCAGCAGCTGCTGACTCCCAAACACAAGGCGCTGGCTATGTTCTTGCTACTCGACGACTCAACGCAGCCCTTCATTTCTGCAGTTGCCATCGAGGTCTCTGCATGTCGGAGACTCAGAGGACGAGCACGAGTTTTCCACGAGGGGCTGCAACAGGAGGAATTCAAAACTCCAGAAAATTGTCCTGGAACACCTTCCATAAGGATGCTAGAAGGGAATTGAAGAGGCAGGCGAGCGGCCACCACCGTCCTCTAGCAGTCCTTCGGGTGTGCGCAAAAGCCCGGTGCTCTGCGGCTTCGTTGTTCGCCCCCGTACAAGCTACCGCTCTGTCCGGCTCCCGGAGCAGGAGAAGCGGCTGCTTCGCGCACACAACAGCGGAGCGGCAGCCCTACGCTCCGAAGCGCTGCTTCAGCCGAAAGACGCCGGCCACCGGCGCTTGGCTTCGGACAGCTCCGGAGAGCCGTAGTGTGCGTCTGCACTAGACTGCATCCTAGCGAAAAGCTTTGGCAGTGTGTCTCGCAGGGAGATAGCTTAGGAGCGCAGCGCACTTATGCCTCCCTTGTCCAGAAACACGGATTTGCTGCACACTCCAAAAACACTGCTCTTTCCATGGTACTATGTAAGCTGCTGTCTGACGCCCGTTCTCTTCTGCCCACTCTTGCCCAGCTGGTTGTTGCAGCGTGCACGTGCCTTCCTGGCATTCAGTGCACAGTGAAAGCAATCGCAAAAGTCCAGCAGCTGCTGACTCCCAAACACAAGGCGCTTGTCTACGTTCTTGCTTCTCGACAACTCAACGCAGCCCTTCATTTCTGCAGCTGCCATCGAGTTTTCTGCATCTCGAGCCTTCTGGGACGAGCACCAATTTCCCAGGAGGGGCTGCATCAGGACGAAGTCAAAACCCAGGAAAGTTGTCTCGGAACACCTTCAATAAAGCATGCCAGCAGTGCATTGAAAAGGCAGGGAGCTTTAGCCACCGTCCTCTAGCAGTCGCAAGGCTGTGCACACAATGTCGTCTGCCTGCGGCAACGTTCTTCGCCCTCGTGCAAGCTACCGCTCTGTCCGGCTCCCGGAGCAGGAGAAGCGGCTGCTTCGCGCACACAACAGCGGAGCGGCAGCCCTTCGCTCCGAAGCGCTGCTTCAGCCGAAAGACGCCGGCCACCGGCGCTTGGCTTCGGACAGCTCCGGAGAGCCGTAGTGTGCGTCTGCACTAGACTGCATCATAGCGAAAAGCTTTGACAGTGTGTCTCGCAGGGAGATAGCTTAGGAGCGCAGCGCACTTATGCCTCCCTTGTCCAGAAACACGGATTTGCTGCACACTCCAAAAACACTGCTCTTTCCATGGTACTATGTAAGCTGCTGTCTGACGCCCGTTCTCTTCTGCCCACTCTTGCCCAGCTGGTTGTTGCAGCGTGCACGTGCCTTCCTGGCATTAAGAGCACAGTGAAAGCAATCGCAAAAGTCCAGCAGCTGCTGACTCCCAAACACAAGGCGCTTGTCTACGTTCTTGCTTCTCGACAACTCAACGCAGCCCTTCATTTCTGCAGCTGCCATCGAGTTTTCTGCATCTCGAGCCTTCTGGGACGAGCACCAATTTCCCAGGAGGGGCTGCATCAGGACGAAGTCAAAACCCAGGAAAGTTGTCTCGGAACACCTTCAATAAAGCATGCCAGCAGTGCATTGAAAAGGCAGGTAGCTTTAGCCACCGTCGTCTAGCAGTCGCAAGGCTGTGCACACAATGTCGTCTCCCTGCGGCAACGTTCTTCGCCCTCGTGCAAGCTACCGCTCTGTCCGGCTCGCGGAGCAGGAGAAGCGGCTGCTTCGCGCACACAACAGCGGAGCGGCAGCCGTCCGCTCCGAAGCGCTGCTTCAGCCGAAAGACGCCGGCCACCGGCGCTTGGCTTCGGACAGCTCCGGAGAGCCGTAGTGTGCGTCTGCACTAGACTGCATCATAGCGAAAAGCTTTGGCATTGTGTCTCGCAGGGAGATAGCTTAGGAGCGCAGCGCACTTATGCCTCCCTTGTCCAGAAACACGATTTTACTGCACACTCCATAAACAGTACTCTTCCCAGGGCAATATGCCAGATGCTCTCTGATGCCCGTGCTCCCTTCCTACTCTTGCCCAGCTCGTTGTTTTAACGTGCACATGCCGTCCTGGAATTCAGTGCACAGTGAAAGCAATCGCAAAAGTCCAGCAGCTGCTGACTCCCAAACACAAGGCGCTGGCTATGTTCTTGCTACTCGACGACTCAACGCAGCCCTTCATTTCTGCAGTTGCCATCGAGGTCTCTGCATGTCGGAGACTGAGAGGACGAGCACGAGTTTCCCACGAGGGGCTGCATCAGGAAGAATTCAAAACTCAGGGAATTTGCCCTGGAACACCATCCATTAGGATGCTAGAAGAGAATTGAAGAGGCAGGCGAGCGGCCAACACAATCCTCTAGCAGTCCTTAGAGTGCGCGCAGAAGCCCGGTGCTCTGCGGCTTCGTTCTTCGCCCTCGTGCAAGCTACCGCTCTGTCCGGCTCCCGGAGCAGGAGAAGCGGCTGCTTCGCGCACACAACAGCGGAGCGGCAGCCCTTCGCTCCGAAGCGCTGCTTCAGCCGAAAGACGCCGGCCACCGGCGCTTGGCTTCGGACAGCTCCGGAGAGCCGTAGTGTGCGTCTGCACTAGACTGCATCATAGCGAAAAGCTTTGGCATTGTGTCTCGCAGGGAGATAGCTTAGGAGCGCAGCGCACTTATGCCTCCCTTGTCCAGAAACACGATTTTACTGCACACTCCAAAAACAGTACTCTTCCCAGGGCAATATGCCAGATGTTCTCTGATGCCCGTGCTCCCTTCCTACTCTTGCCCAGCTCGTTGTTGTAACGTGCACATGCCGTCCTGGAATTCAGTGCACAGTGAAAGCAATCGCAAAAGTCCAGCAGCTGCTGACTCCCAAACACAAGGCGCTGGCTATGTTCTTGCTACTCGACGACTCAACGCAGCCCTTCATTTCTGCAGTTGCCATCGAGGTCTCTGCATGTCAGAGACTGAGAGGACGAGCACGAGTTTCCCACGAGGGGCTGCATCAGGACGAAGTCAAAACTCAGGGAATTTGCCCTGGAACACCTTCCATAAGGATGCTAGAAAAGAATTGAAGAGGCAGGCGAGCGGCCACCACCGTCCTCTAGCAGTCCTTAGGGTGTGCGCAGAAGCCCGGTGCTCTGCGGCTTCGTTCTTCGCCCTCGTGCAAGCTACCGCTCTGTCCGGCTCCCGGAGCAGGAGAAGCGGCTGCTTCGCGCACACAACAGCGGAGCGGCAGCCGTACGCTCCGAAGCGCTGCTTCAGCCGAAAGACGCCGGCCACCGGCGCTTGGCTTCGGACAGCTCCGGAGAGCCGTAGTGTGCGTCTGCACTAGACTGCATCATAGCGAAAAGCTTTGGCATTGTGTCTCGCAGGGAGATAGCTTAGGAGCGCAGCGCACTTATGCCTCCCTTGTCCAGAAACACGATTTTACTGCACACTCCAAAAACAGTACTCTTCCCAGGGCAATATATAAGCTGCTTTCTGACGGCCGTGATCTTTCGATTACTGTTGCCCAGCTCGTTGTTGTAACGTGCACATGCCGTCCTGGAATTCAGTGCACAGTGAAAGCAATCGCAAATGTCCAGGTGCTGCTGACTCCCAAACACAAGGCGCTGGCTATGTTCTTGCTTCTCCACACTTCAACAGAGTCCTTCATTTCTGCAGCTGCCATCGAGTTTTCTGCATCTCGAGCCTTCTGGGACGAGCACCAATTTCCCAGGAGGGGCTGCATCAGGACGAAGTCAAAACCCAGGAAAGTTGTCTCGGAACACCTTCAATAAAGCATGCCAGCAGTGCATTGAAAAGGCAGGTAGCTTTAGCCACCGTCGTCTAGCAGTCGCAAGGCTGTGCACACAATGTCGTCTGCCTGCGGCAACGTTCTTCGCCCTCGTGCAAGCTACCGCTCTGTCCGGCTCGCGGAGCAGGAGAAGCGGCTGCTTCGCGCACACAGCAACGGAGCGGCAGCCCTACGCTCCGAAGCGCTGCTTCAGCCGAAAGACGCCGGCCACCGGCACTTGGCTTCGGACAGCTCCGGAGAGCCGTAGTGTGCGTGTGCAACTAGACTGCATCATAGCGAAAAGCTTTGGCATTGTGTCTCGCAGGGAGATAGCTTAGGAGCGCAGCGCACTTATGCCTCCCTTGTCCAGAAACACGATTTTACTGCACACTCCAAAAAAAGTACTCTTCCCAGGGCAATATACAAGCTGCTTTCTGACGGCCGTGATCTTTCGATTACTCTTGCGCAGCTCGTTGTTTTAACGTGCACATGCCGTCCTGGCATTCAGTGCACAGTGAAAGCAATCGAAAAAGTCCAGCAGCTGCTGACTCCCAAACACAAGGCGCTGGCTTTGTTCTTGCTTCACCACACTTCAACAGAGTCCTTCATTTCTGCAGCTGCCATCAAGTTTTCTGCATCTCGAGCCTTCTGGGACGAGCACCAATTTCCCAGGAGGGGCTGCATCAGGACGAAGTCAAAACCCAGGAAAGTTGTCTCGGAACACCTTCAATAAAGCATGCCAGCAGTGCATTGAAAAGGCAGGTAGCTTTAGCCACCGTCCTCTAGCAGTCGCAAAGCTGTGCACACAATGTCGTCTCCCTGCGGCAACGTTCTTCGCCCTCGTGCAAGCTACCGCTCTGTCCGGCTCGCGGAGCAGGAGAAGCGGCTGCTTCGCGCACACAACAGCGGAGCGGCAGCCCTACGCTCCGAAGCGCTGCTTCAGCCGAAAGACGCCGGCCACCGGCGCTTGGCTTCGGACAGCTCCGGAGAGCCGTAGTGTGCGTGTGCAACTAGACTGCATCATAGCGAAAAGCTTTGGCATTGTGTCTCGCAGGGAGATAGCTTAGGAGCGCAGCGCACTTATGCCTCCCTTGTCCCGAAACACGATTTTACTGCACACTCCAAAAACAGTACTCTTCCCAGGGCAATATGCCAGATGTTCTCTGATGCCCGTGCTCCCTTCCTACTCTTGCCCAGCTCGTTGTTGTAACGTGCACATGCCGTCCTGGAATTCAGTGCACAGTGAAAGCAATCGCAAAAGTCCAGCAGCTGCTGACTCCCAAACACAAGGCGCTGGCTATGTTCTTGCTACTCGACGACTCAACGCAGCCCTTCATTTCTGCAGTTGCCATCGAGGTCTCTGCATGTCGGAGACTCAGAGGACGAGCACGAATTTCCCAAGAGGGGCTGCATCAGGAAGAATTCAAAACTCAGGGAATTTACCCTGGAACACCTTCCATAAGGATGCTAGAATGGAATTGAAGAGGCAGGCGAGCGGCCAACACAATCCTCTAGCAGTCCTTAGAGTGCGCACAGAAGCCCGGTGCTCTGCGGCTTCGTTCTTCGCCCTCGTGGAAGCTACCGCTCTGTCCGGCTCCCGGAGCAGGAGAAGCGGCTGCTTCGCGCACACAACAGCGGAGCGGCAGCCCTTCGCTCCGAAGCGCTGCTTCAGCCGAAAGACGCCGGCCACCGGCGCTTGGCTTCGGACAGCTCCGGAGAGCCGTAGTGTGCGTCTGCACTAGACTGCATCATAGCGAAAAGCTTTGGCAGTGTGTCTCGCAGAGAGATAGCTTAGGAGCGCAGCGCACTTATGCCTCCCTTGTCCAGAAACACGATTTTACTGCACACTCCAAAAACAGTACTCTTCCCAGGGCAATATATAAGCTGCTTTCTGACGGCCGTGATCTTTCGATTACTCTTGCGCAGCTCGTTGTTGCAGCGTGCACGTGCCTTCCTGGCATTCAGTGCACAGTGAAAGCAATCGCAAAAGTCCAGCAGCTGCTGACTCCCAAACTCAAGGCGCTGGCTATGTTCTTGCTTCTCCACACCTCAACGCAGGCCTTCATTTCTGCAGCTGCCATCGAGTTTTCTGCATCTCGAGCCTTCTGGGACGAGCACCAATTTCCCAGGAGGGGCTGCATCAGGACGAAGTCAAAACCCAGGAAAGTTGTCTCGGAACACCTTCAATAAAGCATGCCAGCAGTGCATTGAAAAGGCAGGGAGCTTTAGCCACCGTCGTCTAGCAGTCGCAAGGCTGTGCACACAATGTCGTCTGCCTGCGGCAACGTTCTTCGCCCTCGTGCAAGCTACCGCTCTGTCCGGCTCCCGGAGCAGGAGAAGCGGCTGCTTCGCGCACACAACAGCGGAGCGGCAGCCCTTCGCTCCGAAGCGCTGCTTCAGCCGAAAGACGCCGGCCACCGGCGCTTGGCTTCGGACAGCTCCGGAGAGCCGTAGTGTGCGTCTGCACTAGACTGCATCCTAGCGAAAAGCTTTGACAGTGTGTCTCGCAGGGAGATACCTTAGGAGCGCAGCGCACTCATGCCTCCCTTGTCCAGAAACACGGATTTGCTGCACACTCCAAAAACACTGCTCTTTCCATGGTACTATGTAAGCCGCTGTCTGACGCCCGTTCTCTTCTGCCCACTCTTGCCCAGCTGGTTGTTGCAGCGTGCACGTGCCTTCCTGGCGTTAAGAGCACTGTGAAAGCAATCGCAAAAGTCCAGCAGCTGCTGACTCCCAAACACAAGGCGCTTGTCTACGTTCTTGCTTCTCGACAACTCAACGCAGCCCTTCATTTCTGCAGCTGCTATCGAGTTTTCTCTATCTCGAGCCTTCTGGGACGAGCACCAATTTCCCAGGAGGGGCTGCATCAGGACGAAGTCAAAACCCAGGAAAGTTGTCTCGGAACACCTTCAATAAAGCATGCCAGCAGTGCATTGAAAAGGCAGGGAGCTTTAGCCACCGTCGTCTAGCAGTCGCAAGGCTGTGCACACAATGTCGTCTGCCTGCGGCAACGTTCTTCGCCCTCGTGCAAGCTACCGCTCTGTCCGGCTCGCGGAGCAGGAGAAGCGGCTGCTTCGCGCACACAACAGCGGAGCGGCAGCCCTTCGCTCCGAAGCGCTGCTTCAGCCGAAAGACGCCGGCCACCGGCGCTTGGCTTCAGACAGCTCCGGAGAGCCGTAGTGTGCGTCTGCACTAGACTGCATCATAGCGAAAAGCTTTGGCATTGTGTCTCGCAGGGAGATAGCTTAGGAGCGCAGCGCACTTATGCCTCCCTTGTCCAGAAACACGATTTTACTGCACACTCCAAAAACAGTACTCTTCCCAGGGCAATATGCCAGATGTTCTCTGATGCCCGTGCTCCCTTCCTACTCTTGCCCAGCTCGTTGTTGTAACGTGCACATGCCGTCCTGGAATTCAGTGCACAGTGAAAGCAATCGCAAAAGTCCAGCAGCTGCTGACTCCCAAACACAAGGCGCTGGCTATGTTCTTGCTACTCGACGACTCAACGCAGCCCTTCATTTCTGCAGTTGCCATCGAGGTCTCTGCATGTCGGAGACTGAGAGGACGAGCACGAGTTTCCCACGAGGGGCTGCATCAGGAGGAATTCAAAACTCAGGGAATTTGCCCTGGAACACCTTCCATAAGGATGCTAGAAAAGAATTGAAGAGGCAGGCGAGCGGCCACCACCGTCCTCTAGCAGTCCTTAGGGTGCGCGCAGAAGCCCGGTGCTCTGCGGCTTCGTTCTTCGCCCTCGTGCAAGCTACCGCTCTGTCCGGCTCCCGGAGCAGGAGAAGCGGCTGCTTCGCGCACACAACAGCGGAGCGGCAGCCCTACGCTCCGAAGCGCTGCTTCAGCCGAAAGACGCCGGCTACCGGCGCTTGGCTTCAGACAGCTCCGGAGAGCCGTAGTGTGCGTCTGCACTAGACTGCATCATAGCGAAAAGCTTTGGCATTGTGTCTCGCAGGGAGATAGCTTAGGAGCGCAGCGCACTTATGCCTCCCTTGTCCAGAAACACGATTTTATTGCACACTCCAAAAACAGTACTCTTCCCAGGGCAATATATAAGCTGCTTTCTGACGGCCGTGATCTTTCGATTACTCTTGCGCAGCTCGTTGTTGCAGAGTGCACGTGCCTTCCTGGAATTCAGTGCACAGTGAAAGCAATCGCAAAAGTCCAGCAGCTGCTGACTCCCAAACACAAGGCGCTGTCTACGTTCTTGCTTCTCCACACTTCAACAGAGTCCTTCATTTCTGCAGCTGCCATCGAGTTTTCTGCATCTCGAGCCTTCTGGGACGAGCACCAATTTCCCAGGAGGGGCTGCATCAGGACGAAGTCAAAACCCAGGAAAGTTGTCTCGGAACACCTTCAATAAAGCATGCCAGCAGTGCATTGAAAAGGCAGGTAGCTTTAGCCACCGTCCTCTAGCAGTCGCAAGGCTGTGCACACAATGTCGTCTCCCTGCGGAAACGTTCTTCGCCCTCGTGCAAGCTACCGCTCTGTCCGGCTCCCGGAGCAGGAGAAGCGGCTGCTTCGCGCACACAACAGCGGAGCGGCAGCCCTACGCTCCGAAGCGCTGCTTCAGCCGAAAGACGCCGGCCACCGGCGCTTGGCTTCGGACAGCTCCGGAGAGCCGTAGTGTGCGTCTGCACTAGACTGCATCATAGCGAAAAGCTTTGGCAGTGTGTCTCGCAGGGAGATAGCTTAGGAGCGCAGCGCACTTATGCCTCCCTTGTCCAGAAACACGATTTTACTGCACACTCCAAAAACAGTACTCTTCCCAGGGCAATATGCCAGATGCTCTCTGATGCCCGTGCTCCCTTCCTACTCTTGCCCAGCTCGTTGTTTTAACGTGCACATGCCGTCCTGGAATTCAGTGCACAGTGAAAGCAATCGCAAAAGTCCAGCAGCTGCTGACTCCCAAACACAAGGCGCTGGCTATGTTCTTGCTACTCGACGACTCAACGCAGCCCTTCATTTCTGCAGTTGCCATCGAGGTCTCTGCATGTCGGAGACTGAGAGGACGAGCACGAGTTTCCCACGAGGGGCTGCATCAGGACGAAGTCAAAACTCAGGGAATTTGCCCTGGAACACCTTCCATAAGGATGCTAGAAAAGAATTGAAGAGGCAGGCGAGCGGCCACCACCGTCCTCTAGCAGTCCTTAGAGTGTGCGCAGAAGCCCGGTGCTCTGCGGCTTCGTTCTTCGCCCTCGTGCAAGCTACCGCTCTGTCCGGCTCCCGGAGCAGGAGAAGCGGCTGCTTCGCGCACACAACAGCGGAGCGGCAGCCCTACGCTCCGAAGCGCTGCTTCAGCCGAAAGACGCCGGCCACCGGCGCTTGGCTTCGGACAGCTCCGGAGAGCCGTAGTGTGCGTCTGCACTAGACTGCATGATAGCGAAAAGCTTTGGCATTGTGTCTCGCAGGGAGATAGCTTAGGAGCGCAGCACACTTATGCCTCCCTTGTCCAGAAACACGATTTTACTGCACACTCCAAAAACAGTACTCTTCCCAGGGCAATATATAAGCTGCTTTCTGACGGCCGTGATCTTTCGATTACTCTTGCGCAGCTCGTTGTTGCAGAGGGCACGTGCCTTCCTGGAATTCAGTGCACAGTGAAAGCAATCGCAAAAGTCCAGCAGCTGCTGACTCCCAAACACAAGGCGCTGGCTATGTTCTTGCTTCTCCACACTTCAACAGAGTCCTTCATTTCTGCAGCTGCCATCGAGTTTTCTGCATCTCGAGCCTTCTGGGACGAGCACCAATTTCCCAGGAGGGGCTGCATCAGGACGAAGTCAAAACCCAGGAAAGTTGTCTCGGAACACCTTCAATAAAGCATGCCAGCAGTGCATTGAAAAGGCAGGTAGCTTTAGCCACCGTCGTCTAGCAGTCGCAAGGCTGTGCACACAATGTCGTCTGCCTGCGGCAACGTTCTTCGCCCTCGTGCAAGCTACCGCTCTGTCCGGCTCCCGGAGCAGGAGAAGCGGCTGCTTCGCGCACACAGCAACGGAGCGGCAGCCGTACGCTCCGAAGCGCTGCTTCAGCCGAAAGACGCCGGCCACCGGCGCTTGGCTTCGGACAGCTCCGGAGAGCCGTAGTGTGCGTGTGCAACTAGACTGCATCATAGCGAAAAGCTTTGGCAGTGTGTCTCGCAGGGAGATAGCTTAGGAGCGCAGCGCAATTATGCCTCCCTTGTCCAGAAACATGATTTTACTGCACACTCCAAAAAAAGTACTCTTCCCAGGGCAATATACAAGCTGCTTTCTGATGGCCGTGATCTTTCGATTACTCTTGCGCAGCTCGTTGTTTTAACGTGCACATGCCGTCCTGGCATTCAGTGCACAGTGAAAGCAATCGAAAAAGTCCAGCAGCTGCTGACTCCCAAACACAAGGCGCTGGCTTTGTTCTTGCTTCACCACACTTCAACAGAGTCCTTCATTTCTGCAGCTGCCATCGAGTTTTCTGCATCTCGAGCCTTCTGGGACGAGCACCAATTTCCCAGGAGGGGCTGCATCAGTTCGAAGTCAAAACCCAGGAAAGTTGTCTCGGAACACCTTCAATAAAACATGCCAGCAGTGCATTGAAAAGGCAGGTAGCTTTAGCCACCGTCCTCTAGCAGTCGCAAAGCTGTGCACACAATGTCGTCTCCCTGCGGCAACGTTCTTCGCCCTCGTACAAGCTACCGCTCTGTCCGGCTCGCGGAGCAGGAGAAGCGGCTGCTTCGCGCACACAACAGCGGAGCGGCAGCCCTACGCTCCGAAGCGCTGCTTCAGCCGAAAGACGCCGGCCACCGGCGCTTGGCTTCGGACAGCTCCAGAGAGCCGTAGTGTGCGTGTGCAACTAGACTGCATCATAGCGAAAAGCTTTGGCATTGTGTCTCGCAGGGAGATAGCTTAGGAGCGCAGCGCACTTATGCCTCCCTTGTCCCGAAACACGATTTTACTGCACACTCCAAAAACAGTACTCTTCCCAGGGCAATATATAAGCTGCTTTCTGACGGCCGTGATCTTTCGATTACTCTTGCGCAGCTCGCTGTTGCAGAGTGCACGTGCCTTCCTGGAATTCAGTGCACAGTGAAAGCAATCGCAAAAGTCCAGCAGCTGCTGACTCCCAAACACAAGGCGCTGGCTATGTTCTTGCTTCTCGACAACTCAACGCAGCCCTTCATTTCTGCAGTTGCCATCGAGGTCTCTGCATGTCGGAGACTCAGAGGACGAGCACGAGTTTTCCACGAGGGGCTGCATCAGGAGGAATTCAAAACTCCAGAAAATTGTCCTGGAACACCTTCCATAAGGATGCTAGAAGGGAATTGAAGAGGCAGGCGAGCGGCCACCACCGTCCTCTAGCAGTCCTTCGGGTGTGCGCAAAAGCCCGGTGCTCTGCGGCTTCGTTGTTCGCCCCCGTACAAGCTACCGCTCTGTCCGGCTCCCGGAGCAGGAGAAGCGGCTGCTTCGCGCACACAACAGCGGAGCGGCAGCCCTACGCTCCGAAGCGCTGCTTCAGCCGAAAGACGCCGGCCACCGGCGCTTGGCTTCGGACAGCTCCGGAGAGCCGTAGTGTGCGTCTGCACTAGACTGCATCCTAGCGAAAAGCTTTGGCAGTGTGTCTCGCAGGGAGATAGCTTAGGAGCGCAGCGCACTTATGCCTCCCTTGTCCAGAAACACGGATTTGCTGCACACTCCAAAAACACTGCTCCTTCCATGGTACTATGTAAGCTGCTGTCTGACGCCCGTTCTCTTCTGCCCACTCTTGCCCAGCTGGTTGTTGCAGCGTGCACGTGCCTTCCTGGCATTAAGAGCACAGTGAAAGCAATCGCAAAAGTCCAGCAGCTGCTGACTCCCAAACACAAGGCGCTTGTCTACGTTCTTGCTTCTCGACAACTCAACGCAGCCCTTCATTTCTGCAGCTGCCATCGAGTTTTCTGCATCTCGAGCCTTCTGGGACGAGCACCAATTTCCCAGGAGGGGCTGCATCAGGACGAAGTCAAAACCCAGGAAAGTTGTCTCGGAACACCTTCAATAAAGCATGCCAGCAGTGCATTGAAAAGGCAGGGAGCTTTAGCCACCGTCGTCTAGCAGTCGCAAGGCTGTGCACACAATGTCGTCTCCCTGCGGCAACGTTCTTCGCCCTCGTACAAGCTACCGCTCTGTCCGGCTCCCGGAGCAGGAGAAGCGGCTGCTTCGCGCACACAGCAACGGAGCGGCAGCCCTACGCTCCGAAGCGCTGCTTCAGCCGAAAGACGCCGGCCACCGGCGCTTGGCTTCGGACAGCTCCGGAGAGCCGTAGTGTGCGTGTGCAACTAGACTGCATCATAGCGAAAAGCTTTGGCAGTGTGTCTCGCAGGGAGATAGCTTAGGAGCGCAGCGCACTTATGCCTCCCTTGTCCAGAAACACGATTTTACTGCACACTCCAAAAACAGTACTCTTCCCAGGGCAATATACAAGCTGCTTTCTGATGGCCGTGATCTTTCGATTACTCTTGCGCAGCTCGTTGTTTTAACGTGCACGTGCCGTCCTGGCATTCAGTGCACAGTGAAAGCAATCGCAAAAGTCCAGCAGCTGCTGACTCCCAAACACAAGGCGCTGGCTTTGTTCTTGCTTCACCACACTTCAACAGAGTCCTTCATTTCTGCAGCTGCCATCGAGTTTTCTGCATCTCGAGCCTTCTGGGACGAGCACCAATTTCCCAGGAGGGGCTGCATCAGGACGAAGTCAAAACCCAGGAAAGTTGTCTCGGAACACCTTCAATAAAGCATGCCAGCAGTGAATTGAAAAGGCAGGTAGCTTTAGCCACCGTCCTCTAGCAGTCGCAAAGCTGTGCACACAATGTCGTCTCCCTGCGGCAACGTTCTTCGCCCTCGTGCAAGCTACCGCTCTGTCCGGCTCGCGGAGCAGGAGAAGCGGCTGCTTCGCGCACACAACAGCGGAGCGGCAGCCCTACGCTCCGAAGCGCTGCTTCAGCCGAAAGACGCCGGCCACCGGCGCTTGGCTTCGGACAGCTCCGGAGAGCCGTAGTGTGTGTGTGCAACTAGACTGCATCATAGCGAAAAGCTTTGGCATTGTGTCTCGCAGGGAGATAGCTTAGGAGCGCAGCGCACTTATGCCTCCCTTGTCCCGAAACACGATTTTACTGCACACTCCAAAAACAGTACTCTTCCCAGGGCAATATATAAGCTGCTTTCTGACGGCCGTGATCTTTCGATTACTCTTGCGCAGCTCGCTGTTGCAGAGTGCACGTGCCTTCCTGGAATTCAGTGCACAGTGAAAGCAATCGCAAAAGTCCAGCAGCTGCTGACTCCCAAACACAAGGCGCTGGCTATGTTCTTGCTTCTCGACAACTCAACGCAGCCCTTCATTTCTGCAGTTGCCATCGAGGTCTCTGCATGTCGGAGACTCAGAGGACGAGCACGAGTTTCCCAGGAGGGGCTGCATCAGGAGGAATTCAAAACTCCAGAAAATTGTCCTGGAACACCTTCCATAAGTATGCTAGAAGGGAATTGAAGAGGCAGGCGAGCGGCCACCACCGTCCTCTAACAGTCCTTCGGGTGTGCGCAAAAGCCCGGTGCTCTGCGGCTTCGTTGTTCGCCCTCGTACAAGCTACCGCTCTGTCCGGCTCCCGGAGCAGGAGAAGCGGCTGCTTCGCGCACACAACAGCGGAGCGGCAGCCCTACGCTCCGAAGCGCTGCTTCAGCCGAAAGACGCCGGCCACCGGCGCTTGGCTTCGGACAGCTCCGGAGAGCCGTAGTGTGCGTCTGCACTAGACTGCATCATAGCGAAAAGCTTTGGCAGTGTGTCTCGCAGGGAGATAGCTTAGGAGCGCAGCGCACTTATGCCTCCCTTGTCCAGAAACACGGATTTGCTGCACACTCCAAAAACACTGCTCTTTCCATGGTACTATGTAAGCTGCTGTCTGACGCCCGTTCTCTTCTGCCCACTCTTGCCCAGCTGGTTGTTGCAGCGTGCACGTGCCTTCCTGGCATTAAGAGCACAGTGAAAGCAATCGCAAAAGTCCAGCAGCTGCTGACTCCCAAACACAAGGCGCTTGTCTACGTTCTTGCTTCTCGACAACTCAACGCAGCCCTTCATTTCTGCAGCTGCCATCGAGTTTTCTGCATCTCGAGCCTTCTGGGACGAGCACCAATTTCCCAGGAGGGGCTGCATCAGGACGAAGTCAAAACCCAGGAAAGTTGTCTCGGAACACCTTCAATAAAGCATGCCAGCAGTGCATTGAAAAGGCAGGGAGCTTTAGCCACCGTCGTCTAGCAGTCGCAAGGCTGTGCACACAATGTCGTCTGCCTGCGGCAACGTTCTTCACCCTCGTGCAAGCTACCGCTCTGTCCGGCTCCCGGAGCAGGAGAAGCGGCTGCTTCGCGCACACAACAGCGGAGCGGCAGCCCTACGCTCCGAAGCGCTGCTTCAGCCGAAAGACGCCGGCCACCGGCGCTTGGCTTCGGACAGCTCCGGAGAGCCGTAGTGTGCGTCTGCACTAGACTGCATCGTAGCGAAAAGCTTTGGCAGTGTGTCTCGCAGGGAGATAGCTTAGGAGCGCAGCGCACTTATGCCTCCCTTGTCCAGAAACACGATTTTACTGCACACTCCAAAAACAGTACTCTTCCCAGGGCAATATGCCAGATGCTCTCTGATGCCCGTGCTCCCTTCCTACTCTTGCCCAGCTCGTTGTTGTAACGTGCACATGCCGTCCTGGAATTCAGTGCACAGTGAAAGCAATCGCAAAAGTCCAGCAGCTGCTGACTCCCAAACACAAGGCGCTGGCTATGTTCTTGCTACTCGACGACTCAACGCAGCCCTTCATTTCTGCAGTTGCCATCGAGGTCTCTGCATGTCGGAGACTGAGAGGACGAGCACGAGTTTCCCACGAGGGGCTGCATCAGGAGGAATTCAAAACTCAGGGAATTTGCCCTGGAACACCTTCCATAAGGATGCTAGAATGGAATTGAAGAGGCAGGCGAGCGGCCACCACGGTCCTCTAGCAGTCCTTAGGGTGCGCGCAGAAGCCCGGTGCTCTGCGGCTTCGTTCTTCGCCCTCGTGCAAGCTACCGCTCTGTCCGGCTCCCGGAGCAGGAGAAGCGGCTGCTTCGCGCACACAGCAGCGGAGCGGCAGCCCTACGCTCCGAAGCGCTGCTTCAGCCGAAAGACGCCGGCCACCGGCGCTTGGCTTCGGACAGCTCCGGAGAGCCGTAGTGTGCGTCTGCACTAGACTGCATCCTAGCGAAAAGCTTTGGCATTGTGTCTCGCAGAGAGATAGCTTAGGAGCGCAGCGCACTTATGCCTCCCTTGTCCAGAAACACGATTTTACTGCACACTCCAAAAACAGTACTCTTCCCAGGGCAATATATAAGCTGCTTTCTGACGGCCGTGATCTTTCGATTACTCTTGCGCAGCTTGTTGTTGCAGAGTGCACGTGCCTTCCTGGAATTCAGTGCAAAGTGAAAGCAATCGCAAAAGTCCAGCAGCTGCTGACTCCCAAACACAAGGCGCTGGCTATGTTCTTGCTTCTCGACAACTCAACGCAGCCCTTCATTTCTGCAGTTGCCATCGAGGTCTCTGCATGTCGGAGACTCAGAGGACGAGCACGAGTTTCCCAGGAGGGGCTGCATCAGGAGGAATTCAAAACTCCAGAAAATTGTCCTGGAACACCTTCCATAAGGATGCTAGAAGGGAATTGAAGAGGCAGGCGAGCGGCCACCTGGGTCCTCTAGCAGTCCTTCGGGTGTGCGCAAAAGCCCGGTGCTCTTCGGCTTCGTTCTTCGCCCCCGTACAAGCTACCGCTCTGTCCGGCTCCCGGAGCAGGAGAAGCGGCTGCTTCGCGCACACAACAGCGGAGCGGCAGCCCTACGCTCCGAAGCGCTGCTTCAGCCGAAAGACGCCGGCCACCGGCGCTTGGCTTCGGACAGCTCCGGAGAGACGTAGTGTGCGTCTGCACTAGACTGAATCATAGCGAAAAGCTTTGGCAGTGTGTCTCGCAGAGAGATAGCTTAGGAGCGCAGCGCACTTATGCCTCCCTTGTCCAGAAACACGGATTTGCTGCACACTCCAAAAACACTGCTCTTTCCATGGTACTATGTAAGCTGCTGTCTGACGCCCGTTCTCTTCTGCCCACTCTTGCTCAGCTGGTTGTTGCAGCGTGCACGTGCCTTCCTGGCATTAAGAGCACAGTGAAAGCAATCGCAAAAGTCCAGCAGCTGCTGACTCCCAAACACAAGGCGCTGGCTTTGTTCTTGCTTCACCACACTTCAACAGAGTCCTTCATTTCTGCAGCTGCCATCGAGTTTTCTGCATCTCGAGCCTTCTGGGACGAGCACCAATTTCCCAGGAGGGGCTGCATCAGGACGAAGTCAAAACCCAGGAAAGTTGTCTCGGAACACCTTCAATAAAGCATGCCAGCAGTGCATTGAAAAGGCAGGGAGCTTTAGCCACCGTCGTCTAGCAGTCGCAAGGCTGTGCACACAATGTCGTCTGCCTGCGGCAACGTTCTTCGCCCTCGTGCAAGCTACCGCTCTGTCCGGCTCCCGGAGCAGGAGAAGCGGCTGCTTCGCGCACACAACAGCGGAGCGGCAGCCCTTCGCTCCGAAGCGCTGCTTCAGCCGAAAGATGCCGGCCACCGGCGCTTGGCTTCGGACAGCTCCGGAGAGCCGTAGTGTGCGTCTGCACTAGACTGCATCATAGCGAAAAGCTTTGGCATTGTGTCTCGCAGGGAGATAGCTTAGGAGCGCAGCGCACTTATGCCTCCCTTGTCCAGAAACACGATTTTACTGCACACTCCAAAAACAGTACTCTTCCCAGGGCAATATGCCAGATGTTCTCTGATGCCCGTGCTCCCTTCCTACTCTTGCCCAGCTCGTTGTTGTAACGTGCACATGCCGTCCTGGAATTCAGTGCACAGTGAAAGCAATCGCAAAAGTCCAGCAGCTGCTGACTCCCAAACACAAGGCGCTGGCTATGTTCTTGCTACTCGACGACTCAACGCAGCCCTTCATTTCTGCAGTTGCCATCGAGGTCTCTGCATGTCGGAGACTGAGAGGACGAGCACGAGTTTCCCAGGAGGGGCTGCATCAGGACGAAGTCAAAACTCAGGGAATTTGCCCTGGAACACCTTCCATAAGGATGCTAGAATGGAATTGAAGAGGCAGGCGAGCGGCCACCACGGTCCTCTAGCAGTCCTTAGGGTGCGCGCAGAAGCCCGGTGCTCTGCGGCTTCGTTCTTTGCCCTCGTGCAAGCTACCGCTCTGTCCGGCTCCCGGAGCAGGAGAAGCGGCTGCTTCGCGCACACAACAGCGGAGTGGCAGCCCTACGCTCCGAAGCGCTGCTTCAGCCGAAAGATGCCGGCCACCGGCGCTTGGCTTCGGACAGCTCCGGAGAGCCGTAGTGTGCGTCTGCAACTAGACTGCATCATAGCGAAAAGCTTTGGCAGTGTGTCTCGCAGGGAGATAGCTTAGGAGCGCAGCGCACTTATGCCTCCCTTGTCCAGAAACACGATTTTACTGCACACTCCAAAAACAGTACTCTTCCCAGGGCAATATGCCAGATGTTCTCTGATTCCCGTGCTCCCTTCCTACTCTTGCCCAGCTCGTTGTTGTAACGTGCACATGCCGTCCTGGAATTCAGTGCACAGTGAAAGCAATCGCAAAAGTCCAGCAGCTGCTGACTCCCAAACACAAGGCGCTGGCTATGTTCTTGCTACTCGACGACTCAATGCAGCCCTTCATTTCTGCAGTTGCCATCGAGGTCTCTGCATGTCGGAGACTGAGAGGACGAGCACGAGTTTCCCACGAGGGGCTGCATCAGGAGGAATTCAAAACTCAGGGAATTTGCCCTGGAACACCTTCCATAAGGATGCTAGAATGGAATTGAAGAGGCAGGCGAGCGGCCACCACGGTCCTCTAGCAGTCCTTAGGGTGCGCGCAGAAGCCCGGTGCTCTGCGGCTTCGTTCTTCGCCCTCGTGCAAGCTACCGCTCTGTCCGGCTCCCGGAGCAGGAGAAGCGGCTGCTTCGCGCACACAGCAGCGGAGCGGCAGCCGTAGGCTCCGAAGCGCTGCTTCAGGCGAAAGACGCCGGCCACCGGCGCTTGGCTTCGGACAGCTCCGGAGAGCCGTAGTGTGCGTCTGCACTAGACTGCATCATAGCGAAAAGCTTTGGCATTGTGTCTCGCAGAGAGATAGCTTAGGAGCGCAGCGCACTTATGCCTCCCTTGTCCAGAAACACGATTTTACTGCACACTCCAAAAACAGTACTCTTCCCAGGGCAATATATAAGCTGCTTTCTGACGGCCGTGATCTTTCGATTACTCTTGCGCAGCTCGTTGTTGCAGAGTGCACGTGCCTTCCTGGAATTCAGTGCACAGTGAAAGCAATCGCAAAAGTCCAGCAGCTGCTGACTCCCAAACACAAGGCGCTGGCTATGTTCTTGCTTCTCGACAACTCAACGCAGCCCTTCATTTCTGCAGTTGCCATCGAGGTCTCTGCATGTCGGAGACTCAGAGGACGAGCACGAGTTTCCCAGGAGGGGCTGCATCAGGAGGAATTCAAAACTCCAGAAAATTGTCCTGGAACACCTTCCATAAGGATGCTAGAAGGGAATTGAAGAGGCAGGGGAGCGGCCACCTGGGTCCTCTAGCAGTCCTTCGGGTGTGCGCAAAAGCCCGGTGCTCTTCGGCTTCGTTCTTCGCCCCCGTACAAGCTACCGCTCTGTCCGGCTCCCGGAGCAGGAGAAGCGGCTGCTTCGCGCACACAACAGCGGAGCGGCAGCCCTACGCTCCGAAGCGCTGCTTCAGCCGAAAGACGCCGGCCACCGGCGCTTGGCTTCGGACAGCTCCGGAGAGCCGTAGTGTGCGTCTGCACTAGACTGAATCATAGCGAAAAGCTTTGGCAGTGTGTCTCGCAGAGAGATAGCTTAGGAGCGCAGCGCACTTATGCCTCCCTTGTCCAGAAACACGGATTTGCTGCACACTCCAAAAACACTGCTCTTTCCATGGTACTATGTAAGCTGCTGTCTGACGCCCGTTCTCTTCTGCCCACTCTTGCCCAGCTGGTTGTTGCAGCGTGCACGTGCCTTCCTGGCATTAAGAGCACAGTGAAAGCAATCGCAAAAGTCCAGCAGCTGCTGACTCCCAAACACAAGGCGCTGGCTTTGTTCTTGCTTCACCACACTTCAACAGAGTCCTTCATTTCTGCAGCTGCCATCGAGTTTTCTGCATCTCGAGCCTTCTGGGACGAGCACCAATTTCCCACGAGGGGCTGCATCAGGACGAAGTCAAAACCCAGGAAAGTTGTCTCGGAACACCTTCAATAAAGCATGCCAGCAGTGCATTGAAAAGGCAGGTAGCTTTAGCCACCGTCGTCTAGCAGTCGCAAGGCTGTGCACACAATGTCGTCTGCCTGCGGCAACGTTCTTCGCCCTCGTGCAAGCTACCGCTCTGTCCGGCTCCCGGAGCAGGAGAAGCGGCTGCTTCGCGCACACAACAGCGGAGCGGCAGCCCTTCGCTCCGAAGCGCTGCTTCAGCCGAAAGACGCCGGCCACCGGCGCTTGGCTTCGGAGAGATCCGGAGAGACGTAGTGTGCGTCTGCACTAGACTGCATCATAGCGAAAAGCTTTGGCAGTGTGTCTCGCAGGGAGATAGCTTAGGAGCGCAGCGCACTTATGCCTCCCTTGTCCAGAAACACGATTTTACTGCACACTCCAAAAACAGTACTCTTCCCAGGGCAATATGCCAGATGTTCTCTGATGCCCGTGCCCCCTTCCTACTCTTGCCCAGCTCGTTGTTGTAACGTGCACATGCCGTCCTGGCATTCAGTGCACAGTGAAAGCAATCGCAAAAGTCCAGCAGCTGCTGACTCCCAAACACAAGGCGCTGGCTATGTTCTTGCTACTCGACGACTCAACGCAGCCCTTCATTTCTGCAGTTGCCATCGAGGTCTCTGCATGTCGGAGACTGAGAGGACGAGCACGAGTTTCCCACGAGGGGCTGCATCAGGAGGAATTCAAAACTCAGGGAATTTGCCCTGGAACACCTTCCATAAGGATGCTAGAATGGAATTGAAGAGGCAGGCGAGCGGCCACCACCGTCCTCTAGCAGTCCTTAGGGTGCGCGCAGAAGCCCGGTGCTCTGCGGCTTCGTTCTTCGCCCTCGTGCAAGCTACCGCTCTGTCCGGCTCCCGGAGCAGGAGAAGCGGCTGCTTCGCGCACACAACAGCGGAGCGGCAGCCCTACGCTCCGAAGCGCTGCTTCAGCCGAAAGACGCCGGCCACCGGCGCTTGGCTTCGGACAGCTCCGGAGAGCCGTAGTGTGCGTCTGCACTAGACTGAATCATAGCGAAAAGCTTTGGCATTGTGTCTCGCAGGGAGATAGCTTAGGAGCGCAGCGCACTTATGCCTCCCTTGTCCAGAAACACGATTTTACTGCACACTCCAAAAACAGTACTCTTCCCAGGGCAATATATAAGCTGCTTTCTGACGGCCGTGATCTTTCGATTACTCTTGCGCAGCTCGTTGTTGCAGAGTGCACGTGCCTTCCTGGAATTCAGTGCACAGTGAAAGCAATCGCAAAAGTCCAGCAGCTGCTGACTCCCAAACACAAGGCGCTGTCTACGTTCTTGCTTCTCCACACTTCAACAGAGTCCTTCATTTCTGCAGCTGCCATCGAGTTTTCTGCATCTCGAGCCTTCTGGGACGAGCACCAATTTCCCAGGAGGGGCTGCATCAGGACGAAGTCAAAACCCAGGAAAGTTGTCTCGGAACACCTTCAATAAAGCATGCCAGCAGTGCATTGAAAAGGCAGGTAGCTTTAGCCACCGTCGTCTAGCAGTCGCAAGGCTGTGCACACAATGTCGTCTGCCTGCGGCAACGTTCTTCGCCCTCGTGCAAGCTACCGCTCTGTCCGGCTCCCGGAGCAGGAGAAGCGGCTGCTTCGCGCACACAACAGTGGAGCGGCAGCCCTACGCTCCGAAGCGCTGCTTCAGCCGAAAGACGCCGGCCACCGGCGCTTGGCTTCGGACAGCACCGGAGAGCCGTAGTGTGCGTCTGCACTAGACTGCATCATAGCGAAAAGCTTTGGCAGTGTGTCTCGCAGGGAGATAGCTTAGGAGCGCAGCGCACTTATGCCTCCCTTGCCCAGAAACACGATTTTACAGCACACGCTAAAAACACTGCCCTTTCCAGGGCAAGATGCCAGATGCTCTCTGATGGCCGTGCTCTCTCCCTGCTCTTGCCCAGCTCGTTGTTTTAACGTGCACATGCCGTCCTGGCATTAAGAGCACAGTGAAAGCAATCGCAAAAGTCCAGCAGCTGCTGACTCCCAAACACAAGGCGCTTGTCTACGTTCTTGCTTCTCGACAACTCAACGCAGCCCTTCATTTCTGCAGCTGCCATCGAGTTTTCTGTATCTCGAGCCTTCTGGGACGAGCACCAATTTCCCAAGAGGGGCTGCATCAGGACGAAGTCAAAACCCAGGAAAGTTGTCTCGGAACACCTTCAATAAAGCATGCCAGCAGTGCATTGAAAAGGCAGGTAGCTTTAGCCACCGTCCTCTAGCAGTCGCAAGGCTGTGCACACAATGTCGTCTCCCTGCGGCAACGTTCTTCGCCCTCGTACAAGCTACCGCTCTGTCCGGCTCCCGGAGCAGGAGAAGCGGCTGCTTCGCGCACACAACAGCGGAGCGGCAGCCGTACGCTCCAAAGCGCTGCTTCAGCCGAAAGACGCCGGCCACCGGCGCTTGGCTTCGGACAGCAGCCGAGAGCCGTAGTGTGCGTCTGCACTAGACTGCATCCTAGCGAAAAGCTTTGGCAGTGTGTCTCGCAGGGAGATAGCTTAGGAGCGCAGCGCACTTATGCCTCCCTTGCCCAGAAACACGATTTTATTGCAAACTCCAAAAACATTGCTCTTTCCAGGGCAATATATAAGCTGTTTTCTGACGGCCGTGATCTTTCGATTACTCTTGCCCAGCTCGTTGTTTCAGCGTGCACGTGCCGTCCTGGCATTCAGTGCACAGTGAAAGCAATCGCAGAAGTCCAGCAGCTGCTGACTCCCAAACACAAGGCGCTGTCTACGTTCTTGCTTCTCCACACTTCAACAGAGTCCCTCATTTCTGCAGCTGCCATCGAGTTTTCTGCATCTCGAGCCTTCTGGGACGAGCACCAATTTCCCAGGAGGGGCTGCATCAGGACGAAGTCAAAACCCAGGAAAGTTGTCTCGGAACACCTTCAATAAAGCATGCCAGCAGTGCATTGAAAAGGCAGGGAGCTTTAGCCACCGTCGTCTAGCAGTCGCAAGGCTGTGCACACAATGTCGTCTTCCTGCGGCAACGTTCTTCGCCCTCGTACAATCTACCGCTCTGTCCGGCTCCCGGAGCAGGAGAAGCGGCTGCTTCGCGCACCAAACAGCGGAGCGGCAGCCGTACGCTCCGAAGCGCTGCTTCAGCCGAAAGACGCCGGCCACCGGCGCTTGGCTTCGGACAGCTCCGGATAGCCGTAGTGTGCGTCTACACTAGACTGCATCCTAGCGAAAAGCTTTGGCAGTGTGTCTCGCAGGGAGATAGCTTAGGAGCGCAGCGCACTTATGCCTCCCTTGTCCAGAAACACGATTTTATTGCAAACTCCAAAAACATTGCTCTTTCCAAGGCAATATATAAGCTGTTTTCTGACGGCCGTGATCTTTCGATTACTCTTGCCCAGCTCGTTGTTTTAACGTGCACATGCCGTCCTGGCATTCAGTGCACAGTGAAAGCAATCGCAAAAGTCCAGCAGCTGCTGACTCCCAAACACAAGGCACTGGCTATGTTCTTGCTTCTCGACAACTCAACGCAGCCCTTCATTTCTGCAGCTGCCATCGAGGTCTCTGCATGTCGGAGACTCAGAGGACGAGCACGAGTTTCCCAGGAGGGGCTGCATCAGGAGGAATTCTAAACTCAGGGAATTTGTCCTGGAACACCTTCCATAAGGATGCTAGAAGGGAATTGAAGAGGCAGGCGAGCGGCCACCACCGTCCTCTAGCAGTCCTTAGGGTGTGCGCAGAAGCCCGGTGCTCTGCGGCAACGTTCTTCGCCCCCGTACAAGCTACCGCTCTGTCCGGCTCCCGGAGCAGGTGAAGCGGCTGCTTCACGCACACAGCAGCGGAGCGGCAGCCGTACGCTCCGAAGCGCTGCTTCAGCCGAAAGTCGCCGGCCACCGGCGCTTAGCTTCGGACAGCAGCCGAGAGCCGTAGTGTGCGTCTGCACTAGACTGCATCATAGCGAAAGGCTTTGGCAGTGTGTCTCGCAGGGAGATAGCTTAGGAGCGCAGCGCACTTATGCCTCCCTTGTCCAGAAACACGATTTTATTGCAAACTCCAAAAACATTGCTCTTTCCAGGGCAATATATAAGCTGTTTTCTGACGGCCGTGATCTTTCGATTACTCTTGCCCAGCTCGTTGTTTCAGCGTGCACGTGCCGTCCTGGCATTCAGTGCACAGTGAAAGCAATCGCAAAAGTCCAGCAGCTGCTGACTCCCAAACACAAGGCGCTGTCTACGTTCTTGCTTCTCCACACTTCAACAGAGTCCTTCATTTCTGCAGCTGCCATCGAGTTTTCTGCATCTGGAGCCTTCTGGGACGAGCACCAATTTCCCAGGAGGGGCTGCATCAGGACGAAGTCAAAACCCAGGAAAGTTGTCTCGGAACACCTTCAATAAAGCATGCCAGCAGTGCATTGAAAAGGCAGGGAGCTTTAGCCACCGTCGTCTAGCAGTCGCAAGGCTGTGCACACAATGTCGTCTCCCTGCGGCAACGTTCTTCGCCCTCGTACAAGCTACCGCTCTGTCCGGCTCCCGGAGCAGGAGAAGCGGCTGCTTCGCGCACACAACAGCGGAGCGGCAGCCCTACGCTCCGAAGCGCTGCTTCAGCCGAAAGACGCCGGCCACCGGCGCTTCGCTTCGGACAGCTCCGGAGAGCCGTAGTGTGCGTCTGCACTAGACTGCATCATAGCGAAAAGCTTTGGCAGTGTGTCTCGCAGGGAGATAGCTTAGGAGCGCAGCGCACTTATGCCTCCCTTGCCCAGAAACACGATTTTACAGCACACACTAAAAACACTGCCCTTTCCAGGGCAAGATGCCAGATGCTCTCTGATGGCCGTGCTCTCTCCCTGCTCTTGCCCAGCTCGTTGTTTTAACGTGCACATGCCGTCCTGGCATTAAGAGCACAGTGAAAGCAATCGCAAAAGTCCAGCAGCTGCTGACTCCCAAACACAAGGCGCTGTCTACGTTCTTGCTTCTCGACAACTCAACGCAGCCCTTCATTTCTGCAGCTGCCATCGAGTTTTCTGCATCTCGAGCCTTCTGGGACGAGCACCAATTTCCCAGGAGGGGCTGCATCAGGACGAAGTCAAACCCAGGAAAGTTGTCTCGGAACACCTTCAATAAAGCATGCCAGCAGTGCATTGAAAAGGCAGGGAGCTTTAGCCACCGTCCTCTAGCAGTCGCAAGGCTGTGCACACAATGTCGTCTCCCTGCGGCAACGTTCTTCGCCCTCGTACAAGCTACCGCTCTGTCCGGCTCCCGGAGCAGGAGAAGCGGCTGCTTCGCGCACACAACAGCGGAGCGGCAGCCCTTCGCTCCGAAGCGCTGCTTCAGCCGAAAGACGCCGGCCACCGGCGCTTGGCTTCGGACAGCTCCGGAGAGCCGTAGTGTGCGTCTGCACTAGACTGCATCCTAGCGAAAAGCTTTGGCAGTGTGTCTCGCAGGGAGATAGCTTAGGAGTGCAGCTCACTTATGCCTCCCTTGTCCAGAAACACGATTTTATTGCAAACTCCAAAAACATTGCTCTTTCCAAGGCAATATATAAGCTGTTTTCTGACGGCCGTGATCTTTCGATTACTCTTGCCCAGCTCGTTGTTTTAACGTGCACATGCCGTCCTGGCATTCAGTGCACAGTGAAAGCAATCGCAAAAGTCCAGCAGCTGCTGACTCCCAAACACAAGGCGCTGGCTATGTTCTTGCTTCTCGACAACTCAACGCAGCCCTTCATTTCTGCAGCTGCCATCGAGGTCTCTGCATGTCGGAGACTCAGAGGACGAGCACGAGTTTCCCAGGAGGGGCTGCATCAGGAGGAATTCTAAACTCAGGGAATTTGTCCTGGAACACCTTCCATAAGGATGCTAGAAAGGAATTGAAGAGGCAGGCGAGCGGCCACCACCGTCCTCTAGCAGTCCTTAGGGTGTGCGCAGAAGCCCGGTGCTCTGCGGCTTCGTTCTTCGCCCCCGTACAAGCTACCGCTCTGTCCGGCTCCCGGAGCAGGAGAAGCGGCTGCTTCACGCACACAGCAGCGGAGCGGCAGCCGTACGCTCCGAAGCGCTGCTTCAGCCGAAAGACGCCGGCCACCGGCGCTTGGCTTCGGACAGCACCGGAGAGCCGTAGTGTGCGTCTGCACTAGACTGCATCCTAGCGAAAAGCTTTGGCAGTGTGTCTCGCAGGGAGATAGCTTAGGAGCGCAGCGCACTTATGCCTCCCTTGCCCAGAAACACGATTTTATTGCAAACTCCAAAAACATTGCTCTTTCCAGGGCAATATATAAGCTCTTTTCTGACGGCCGTGATCTTTCGATTACTCTTGCCCAGCTCGTTGTTGCAGAGTGCACGTGCCGTCCTGGCATTCAGTGCACAGTGAAAGCAATCGCAAAAGTCCAGCAGCTGCTGACTCCCAAACACAAGGCGCTGTCTACGTTCTTGCTTCTCCACACTTCAACAGAGTCCTTCATTTCTGCAGCTGCCATCGAGTTTTCTGCATCTCGAGCCTTCTGGGACGAGCACCAATTTCCCAGGAGGGGCTGCATCAGGACGAAGTCAAAACCCAGGAAAGTTGTCTCGGAACACCTTCAATAAAGCATGCCAGCAGTGCATTGAAAAGGCAGGGAGCTTTAGCCACCGTCCTCCAGAATTGCCAAGGCTGTGCACACAATGTCGTCTCCCTGCGGCAACGTTCTTCGCCCTCGTACAAGCTACCGCTCTGTCCGGCTCCCGGAGCAGGAGAAGCGGCTGCTTCGCGCACACAGCAGCGGAGCGGCAGCCGTACGCTCCGAAGCGCTGCTTCAGCCGAAAGATGCCGGCCACCGGCGTTTCGCTTCGGACAGCACCGGAGAGCCGTAGTGTACGTCTGCACTAGACTGCATCATAGCGAAAAGCTTTGACAGTGTGTCTCGCAGGGAGATAGCTTAGGAGCGCAGCGCACTTATGCCTCCCTTGTCCAGAAACACGGATTTGCTGCACACTCCAAAAACACTGCTCTTTCCATGGTACTATGTAAGCTGCTGTCTGACGCCCGTTCTCTTCTGCCCACTCTTGCCCAGCTGGTTGTTGCAGCGTGCACGTGCCTTCCTGGCATTAAGAGCACAGTGAAAGCAATCGCAAAAGTCCAGCAGCTGCTGACTCCCAAACACAAGGCGCTGTCTACGTTCTTGCTTCTCCACACTTCAACAGAGTCCTTCATTTCTGCAGCTGCCATCGAGTTTTCTGCATCTCGAGCCTTCTGGGACGAGCACCAATTTCCCAGGAGGGGCTGCATCAGGACGAAGTCAAAACCCAGGAAAGTTGTCTCGGAACACCTTCAATAAAGCATGCCGGCAGTGCATTGAAAAGGCAGGGAGCTTTAGCCACCGTCCTCCAGAATTGCCAAGGCTGTGCACACAATGTCGTCTCCCTGCGGCAACGTTCTTCGCCCTCGTACAAGCTACCGCTCTGTCCGGCTCCCGGAGCAGGAGAAGCGGCTGCTTCGCGCACACAGCAGCGGAGCGGCAGCCGTACGCTCCGAAGCGCTGCTTCAGCCGAAAGACGCCGGCCACCGGCGCTTCGCTTCGGACAGCACCGGAGAGCCGTAGTGTACGTCTGCACTAGACTGCATCATAGCGAAAAGCTTTGACAGTGTGTCTCGCAGGGAGATACCTTAGGAGCGCAGCGCACTTATGCCTCCCTTGTCCAGAAACACGGATTTGCTGCACACTCCAAAAACACTGCTCTTTCCATGGTACTATGTAAGCTGCTGTCTGACGCCCGTTCTCTTCTGCCCACTCTTGCCCAGCTGGTTGTTGCAGCGTGCACGTGCCTTCCTGGCATTAAGAGCACAGTGAAAGCAATCGCAAAAGTCCAGCAGCTGCTGACTCCCAAACACAAGGCGCTGTCTACGTTCTTGCTTCTCCACACTTCAACAGAGTCCTTCATTTCTGCAGCTGCCATCGAGTTTTCTGCATCTCGAGCCTTCTGGGACGAGCACCAATTTCCCAAGAGGGGCTGCATCAGGACGAAGTCAAAACCCAGGAAAGTTGTCTCGGAACACCTTCAACAAAGCATGCCAGCAGTGCATTGAAAAGGCAGGGAGCTTTAGCCACCGTCCTCTAGCAGTCGCAAGGCTGTGCACACAATGTCGTCTCCCTGCGGCAACGTTCTTCGCCCTCGTACAAGCTACCGCTCTGTCCGGCTCCCGGAGCAGGAGAAGCGGCTGCTTCGCGCACACAGCAGCGGAGCGGCAGCCGTACGCTCCGAAGTGCTGCTTCAGCCGAAAGACGCCGGCCACCGGCGCTTCGCTTCGGACAGCACCGGAGAGCCGTAGTGTACGTCTGCACTAGACTGCATCATAGCGAAAAGCTTTGACAGTGTGTCTCGCAGGGAGATACCTTAGGAGCGCAGCGCACTTATGCCTCCCTTGTCCAGAAACACGGATTTGCTGCACACTCCAAAAACACTGCTCTTTCCATGGTACTATGTAAGCTGCTGTCTGACGCCCGTTCTCTTCTGCCCACTCTTGCCCAGCTGGTTGTTGCAGCGTGCACGTGCCTTCCTGGCATTAAGAGCACAGTGAAAGCAATCGCAAAAGTCCAGCAGCTGCTGACTCCCAAACACAAGGCGCTGTCTACGTTCTTGCTTCTCCACACTTCAACAGAGTCCTTCATTTCTGCAGCTGCCATCGAGTTTTCTGCATCTCGAGCCTTCTGGGACGAGCACCAATTTCCCAGGAGGGGCTGCATCAGGACGAAGTCAAAACCCAGGAAAGTTGTCTCGGAACACCTTCAATAAAGCATGCCAGCAGTGCATTGAAAAGGCAGGGAGCTTTAGCCACCGTCCTCCAGAATTGCCAAGGCTGTGCACACAATGTCGTCTCCCTGCGGCAACGTTCTTCGCCCTCGTACAAGCTACCGCTCTGTCCGGCTCCCGGAGCAGGAGAAGCGGCTGCTTCGCGCACACAGCAGCGGAGCGGCAGCCGTACGCTCCGAAGCGCTGCTTCAGCCGAAAGACGCCGGCCACCGGCGCTTCGCTTCGGACAGCACCGGAGAGCCGTAGTGTACGTCTGCACTAGACTGCATCCTAGCGAAAAGCTTTGACAGTGTGTCTCGCAGGGAGATACCTTAGGAGCGCAGCGCACTTATGCCTCCCTTGTCCAGAAACACGGATTTGCTGCACACTCCAAAAACACTGCTCTTTCCATGGTACTATGTAAGCTGCTGTCTGACGCCCGTTCTCTTCTGCCCACTCTTGCCCAGCTGGTTGTTGCAGCGTGCACGTGCCTTCCTGGCATTAAGAGCACAGTGAAAGCAATCGCAAAAGTCCAGCAGCTGCTGACTCCCAAACACAAGGCGCTGTCTACGTTCTTGCTTCTCCACACTTCAACAGAGTCCTTCATTTCTGCAGCTGCCATCGAGTTTTCTGCATCTCGAGCCTTCTGGGACGAGCACCAATTTCCCAGGAGGGGCTGCATCAGGACGAAGTCAAAACCCAGGAAAGTTGTCTCGGAACACCTTCAACAAAGCATGCCAGCAGTGCATTGAAAAGGCAGGGAGCTTTAGCCACCGTCCTCTAGCAGTCGCAAGGCTGTGCACACAATGTCGTCTCCCTGTGGCAACGTTCTTCGCCCTCGTACAAGCTACCGCTCTGTCCGGCTCCCGGAGCAGGAGAAGCGGCTGCTTCGCGCACACAGCAGCGGAGCGGCAGCCGTACGCTCCGAAGCGCTGCTTCAGCCGAAAGACGCCGGCCACCGGCGCTTCGCTTCGGACAGCACCGGAGAGCCGTAGTGTACGTCTGCACTAGACTGCATCCTAGCGAAAAGCTTTGACAGTGTGTCTCGCAGGGAGATAGCTTAGGAGCGCAGCGCACTTATGCCTCCCTTGTCCAGAAACACGGATTTGCTGCACACTCCAAAAACACTGCTCTTTCCATGGTACTATGTAAGCTGCTGTCTGACGCCCGTTCTCTTCTGCCCACTCTTGCCCAGCTGGTTGTTGCAGCGTGCACGTGCCTTCCTGGCATTAAGAGCACAGTGAAAGCAATCGCAAAAGTCCAGCAGCTGCTGACTCCCAAACACAAGGCGCTGTCTACGTTCTTGCTTCTCCACACTTCAACAGAGTCCTTCATTTCTGCAGCTGCCATCGAGTTTTCTGCATCTCGAGCCTTCTGGGACGAGCACCAATTTCCCAGGAGGGGCTGCATCAGGACGAAGTCAAAACCCAGGAAAGTTGTCTCGGAACACCTTCAATAAAGCATGCCAGCAGTGCATTGAAAAGGCAGGGAGCTTTAGCCACCGTCCTCCAGAATTGCCAAGGCTGTGCACACAATGTCGTCTCCCTGCGGCAACGTTCTTCGCCCTCGTACAAGCTACCGCTCTGTCCGGCTCCCGGAGCAGGAGAAGCGGCTGCTTCGCGCACACAGCAGCGGAGCGGCAGCCGTACGCTCCGAAGCGCTGCTTCAGCCGAAAGACGCCGGCCACCGGCGCTTCGCTTCGGACAGCACCGGAGAGCCGTAGTGTACGTCTGCACTAGACTGCATCCTAGCGAAAAGCTTTGACAGTGTGTCTCGCAGGGAGATACCTTAGGAGCGCAGCGCACTTATGCCTCCCTTGTCCAGAAACACGGATTTGCTGCACACTCCAAAAACACTGCTCTTTCCATGGTACTATGTAAGCTGCTGTCTGACGCCCGTTCTCTTCTGCCCACTCTTGCCCAGCTGGTTGTTGCAGCGTGCACGTGCCTTCCTGGCATTAAGAGCACAGTGAAAGCAATCGCAAAAGTCCAGCAGCTGCTGACTCCCAAACACAAGGCGCTGTCTACGTTCTTGCTTCTCCACACTTCAACAGAGTCCTTCATTTCTGCAGCTGCCATTGAGTTTTCTGCATCTCGAGCCTTCTGGGACGAGCACCAATTTCCCAGGAGGGGCTGCATCAGGACGAAGTCAAAACCCAGGAAAGTTGTCTCGGAACACCTTCAATAAAGCATGCCAGCAGTGCATTGAAAAGGCAGGGAGCTTTAGCCACCGTCCTCTAGCAGTCGCAAGGCTGTGCACACAATGTCGTCTGCCTGCGGCAACGTTCTTCGCCCTCGTACAAGCTACCGCTCTGTCCGGCTCCCGGAGCAGGAGAAGCGGCTGCTTCGCGCACACAACAGCGGAGTGGCAGCCGTACGCTCCGAAGCGCTGCTTCAGCCGAAAGACGCCGGCCACCGGCGCTTGGCTTCGGACAGCTCCGGAGAGCCGTAGTGTGCGTCTGCACTAGACTGCATCCTAGCGAAAAGCTTTGGCAGTGTGTCTCGCAGGGAGATAGCTTAGGAGTGCAGCGCACTTATGCCTCCCTTGTCCAGAAACACGATTTTATTGCAAACTCCAAAAACATTGCTCTTTCCAAGGCAATATATAAGCTGTTTTCTGACGGCCGTGATCTTTCGATTACTCTTGCCCAGCTCGTTGTTTTAACGTGCACATGCCGTCCTGGCATTCAGTGCACAGTGAAAGCAATCGCAAAAGTCCAGCAGCTGCTGACTCCCAAACACAAGGCGCTGGCTATGTTCTTGCTTCTCGACAACTCAACGCAGCCCTTCATTTCTGCAGCTGCCATCGAGGTCTCTGCATGTCGGAGACTCAAAGGACGAGCACGAGTTTCCCAGGAGGGGCTGCATCAGGAGGAATTCTAAACTCAGGGAATTTGTCCTGGAACACCTTCCATAAGGATGCTAGAAAGGAATTGAAGAGGCAGGCGAGCGGCCACCACCGTCCTCTAGCAGTCCTTAGGGTGTGCGCAGAAGCCCGGTGCTCTGCGGCTTCGTTCTTCGCCCCCGTACAAGCTACCGCTCTGTCCGGCTCGCGGAGCAGGAGAAGCGGCTGCTTCGCGCACACAGCAGCGGAGCGGCAGCCGTACGCTCCGAAGCGCTGCTTCAGCCGAAAGACGCCGGCCACCGGCGCTTGGCTTCGGACAGCTCCGGAGAGCCGTAGTGTGCGTCTGCACTAGACTGCATCCTAGCGAAAAGCTTTGGCAGTTTGTCTCGCAGGGAGATAGCTTAGGAGCGCAGCGCACTTATGCCTCCCTTGCCCAGAAACACGATTTTATTGCAAACTCCAAAAACATTGCTCTTTCCAGGGCAATATATAAGCTGTTTTCTGACGGCCGTGATCTTTCGATTACTCTTGCCCAGCTCGTTGTTTCAGCGTGCACGTGCCGTCCTGGCATTCAGTGCACAGTGAAAGCAATCGCAAAAGTCCAGCAGCTGCTGACTCCCAAACACAAGGCGCTGTCTACGTTCTTGCTTCTCCACACTTCAACAGAGTCCTTCATTTCTGCAGCTGCCATCGAGTTTTCTGCATCTCGAGCCTTCTGGGACGAGCACCAATTTCCCAGGAGGGGCTGCATCAGGACGAAGTCAAAACCCAGGAAAGTTGTCTCGGAACACCTTCAATAAAGCATGCCAGCAGTGCATTGAAAAGGCAGGGAGCTTTAGCCACCGTCCTCCAGAATTGCCAAGGCTGTGCACACAATGTCGTCTCCCTGCAGCAACGTTCTTCGCCCTCGTACAAGCTACCGCTCTGTCCGGCTCCCGGAGCAGGAGAAGCGGCTGCTTCGCGCACACAGCAGCGGAGCGGCAGCCGTACGCTCCGAAGCGCTGCTTCAGCCGAAAGACGCCGGCCACCGGCGCTTCGCTTCGGACAGCACCGGAGAGCCGTAGTGTACGTCTGCACTAGACTGCATCATAGCGAAAAGCTTTGACAGTGTGTCTCGCAGGGAGATACCTTAGGAGCGCAGCGCACTTATGCCTCCCTTGTCCAGAAACACGGATTTGCTGCACACTCCAAAAACACTGCTCTTTCCATGGTACTATGTAAGCTGCTGTCTGACGCCCGTTCTCTTCTGCCCACTCTTGCCCAGCTGGTTGTTGCAGCGTGCACGTGCCTTCCTGGCATTAAGAGCACAGTGAAAGCAATCGCAAAAGTCCAGCAGCTGCTGACTCCCAAACACAAGGCGCTGTCTACGTTCTTGCTTCTCCACACTTCAACAGAGTCCTTCATTTCTGCAGCTGCCATCGAGTTTTCTGCATCTCGAGCCTTCTGGGACGAGCACCAATTTCCCAGGAGGGGCTGCATCAGGACGAAGTCAAAACCCAGGAAAGTTGTCTCGGAACACCTTCAACAAAGCATGCCAGCAGTGCATTGAAAAGGCAGGGAGCTTTAGCCACCGTCCTCTAGCAGTCGCAAGGCTGTGCACACAATGTCGTCTCCCTGCGGCAACGTTCTTCGCCCTCGTACAAGCTACCGCTCTGTCCGGCTCCCGGAGCAGGAGAAGCGGCTGCTTCGCGCACACAGCAGCGGAGCGGCAGCCGTACGCTCCGAAGCGCTGCTTCAGCCGAAAGACGCCGGCCACCGGCGCTTCGCTTCGGACAGCACCGGAGAGCCGTAGTGTACGTCTGCACTAGACTGCATCATAGCGAAAAGCTTTGGCAGTGTGTCTCGCAGGGAGATAGCTTAGGAGCGCAGCGCACTTATGCCTCCCTTGTCCAGAAACACGGATTTGCTGCACACTCCAAAAACACTGCTCTTTCCATGGTACTATGTAAGCTGCTGTCTGACGCCCGTTCTCTTCTGCCCACTCTTGCCCAGCTGGTTGTTGCAGCGTGCACGTGCCTTCCTGGCATTAAGAGCACAGTGAAAGCAATCGCAAAAGTCCAGCAGCTGCTGACTCCCAAACACAAGGCGCTGTCTACGTTCTTGCTTCTCCACACTTCAACAGAGTCCTTCATTTCTGCAGCTGCCATCGAGTTTTCTGCATCTCGAGCCTTCTGGGACGAGCACCAATTTCCCAGGAGGGGCTGCATCAGGACGAAGTCAAAACCCAGGAAAGTTGTCTCGGAACACCTTCAACAAAGCATGCCAGCAGTGCATTGAAAAGGCAGGGAGCTTTAGCCACCGTCCTCTAGCAGTCGCAAGGCTGTGCACACAATGTCGTCTCCCTGTGGCAACGTTCTTCGCCCTCGTACAAGCTACCGCTCTGTCCGGCTCCCGGAGCAGGAGAAGCGGCTGCTTCGCGCACACAGCAGCGGAGCGGCAGCCGTACGCTCCGAAGCGCTGCTTCAGCCGAAAGACGCCGGCCACCGGCGCTTCGCTTCGGACAGCACCGGAGAGCCGTAGTGTACGTCTGCACTAGACTGCATCATAGCGAAAAGCTTTGGCAGTGTGTCTCGCAGGGAGATAGCTTAGGAGCGCAGCGCACTTATGCCTCCCTTGTCCAGAAACACGGATTTGCTGCACACTCCAAAAACACTGCTCTTTCCATGGTACTATGTAAGCTGCTGTCTGACGCCCGTTCTCTTCTGCCCACTCTTGCCCAGCTGGTTGTTGCAGCGTGCACGTGCCTTCCTGGCATTAAGAGCACAGTGAAAGCAATCGCAAAAGTCCAGCAGCTGCTGACTCCCAAACACAAGGCGCTGTCTACGTTCTTGCTTCTCCACACTTCAACAGAGTCCTTCATTTCTGCAGCTGCCATCGAGTTTTCTGCATCTCGAGCCTTCTGGGACGAGCACCAATTTCCCAGGAGGGGCTGCATCAGGACGAAGTCAAAACCCAGGAAAGTTGTCTCGGAACACCTTCAACAAAGCATGCCAGCAGTGCATTGAAAAGGCAGGGAGCTTTAGCCACCGTCCTCTAGCAGTCGCAAGGCTGTGCACACAATGTCGTCTCCCTGTGGCTTCGTTCTTCGCCCCCGTACAAGCTACCGCTCTGTCCGGCTCGTGGAGCAGGAGAAGCGGCTGCTTCGCGCACACAGCAGCGGAGCGGCAGCCGTACGCTCCGAAGCGCTGCTTCAGCCGAAAGACGCCGGCCACCGGCGCTTGGCTTCGGACAGCTCCGGAGAGCCGTAGTGTGCGTCTGCACTAGACTGCATCCTAGCGAAAAGCTTTGGCAGTGTGTCTCGCAGGGAGATAGCTTAGGAGCGCAGCGCACTTATGCCTCCCTTGCCCAGAAACACGATTTTATTGCAAACTCCAAAAACATTGCTCTTTCCAGGGCAATATATAAGCTGTTTTCTGACGGCCGTGATCTTTCGATTACTCTTGCCCAGCTCGTTGTTTCAGCGTGCACGTGCCGTCCTGGCATTCAGTGCACAGTGAAAGCAATCGCAAAAGTCCAGCAGCTGCTGACTCCCAAACACAAGGCGCTGTCTACGTTCTTGCTTCTCCACACTTCAACAGAGTCCTTCATTTCTGCAGCTGCCATCGAGTTTTCTGCATCTCGAGCCTTCTGGGACGAGCACCAATTTCCCAGGAGGGGCTGCATCAGGACGAAGTCAAAACCCAGGAAAGTTGTCTCGGAACACCTTCAATAAAGCATGCCAGCAGTGCATTGAAAAGGCAGGGAGCTTTAGCCACCGTCCTCCAGAATTGCCAAGGCTGTGCACACAATGTCGTCTCCCTGCAGCAACGTTCTTCGCCCTCGTACAAGCTACCGCTCTGTCCGGCTCCCGGAGCAGGAGAAGCGGCTGCTTCGCGCACACAGCAGCGGAGCGGCAGCCGTACGCTCCGAAGCGCTGCTTCAGCCGAAAGACGCCGGCCACCGGCGCTTCGCTTCGGACAGCACCGGAGAGCCGTAGTGTACGTCTGCACTAGACTGCATCATAGCGAAAAGCTTTGACAGTGTGTCTCGCAGGGAGATACCTTAGGAGCGCAGCGCACTTATGCCTCCCTTGTCCAGAAACACGGATTTGCTGCACACTCCAAAAACACTGCTCTTTCCATGGTACTATGTAAGCTGCTGTCTGACGCCCGTTCTCTTCTGCCCACTCTTGCCCAGCTGGTTGTTGCAGCGTGCACGTGCCTTCCTGGCATTAAGAGCACAGTGAAAGCAATCGCAAAAGTCCAGCAGCTGCTGACTCCCAAACACAAGGCGCTGTCTACGTTCTTGCTTCTCCACACTTCAACAGAGTCCTTCATTTCTGCAGCTGCCATCGAGTTTTCTGCATCTCGAGCCTTCTGGGACGAGCACCAATTTCCCAGGAGGGGCTGCATCAGGACGAAGTCAAAACCCAGGAAAGTTGTCTCGGAACACCTTCAACAAAGCATGCCAGCAGTGCATTGAAAAGGCAGGGAGCTTTAGCCACCGTCCTCTAGCAGTCGCAAGGCTGTGCACACAATGTCGTCTCCCTGCGGCAACGTTCTTCGCCCTCGTACAAGCTACCGCTCTGTCCGGCTCCCGGAGCAGGAGAAGCGGCTGCTTCGCGCACACAGCAGCGGAGCGGCAGCCGTACGCTCCGAAGCGCTGCTTCAGCCGAAAGACGCCGGCCACCGGCGCTTCGCTTCGGACAGCACCGGAGAGCCGTAGTGTACGTCTGCACTAGACTGCATCATAGCGAAAAGCTTTGGCAGTGTGTCTCGCAGGGAGATAGCTTAGGAGCGCAGCGCACTTATGCCTCCCTTGTCCAGAAACACGGATTTGCTGCACACTCCAAAAACACTGCTCTTTCCATGGTACTATGTAAGCTGCTGTCTGACGCCCGTTCTCTTCTGCCCACTCTTGCCCAGCTGGTTGTTGCAGCGTGCACGTGCCTTCCTGGCATTAAGAGCACAGTGAAAGCAATCGCAAAAGTCCAGCAGCTGCTGACTCCCAAACACAAGGCGCTGTCTACGTTCTTGCTTCTCCACACTTCAACAGAGTCCTTCATTTCTGCAGCTGCCATCGAGTTTTCTGCATCTCGAGCCTTCTGGGACGAGCACCAATTTCCCAGGAGGGGCTGCATCAGGACGAAGTCAAAACCCAGGAAAGTTGTCTCGGAACACCTTCAACAAAGCATGCCAGCAGTGCATTGAAAAGGCAGGGAGCTTTAGCCACCGTCCTCTAGCAGTCGCAAGGCTGTGCACACAATGTCGTCTCCCTGTGGCAACGTTCTTCGCCCTCGTACAAGCTACCGCTCTGTCCGGCTCCCGGAGCAGGAGAAGCGGCTGCTTCGCGCACACAGCAGCGGAGCGGCAGCCGTACGCTCCGAAGCGCTGCTTCAGCCGAAAGACGCCGGCCACCGGCGCTTCGCTTCGGACAGCACCGGAGAGCCGTAGTGTACGTCTGCACTAGACTGCATCATAGCGAAAAGCTTTGGCAGTGTGTCTCGCAGGGAGATAGCTTAGGAGCGCAGCGCACTTATGCCTCCCTTGTCCAGAAACACGGATTTGCTGCACACTCCAAAAACACTGCTCTTTCCATGGTACTATGTAAGCTGCTGTCTGACGCCCGTTCTCTTCTGCCCACTCTTGCCCAGCTGGTTGTTGCAGCGTGCACGTGCCTTCCTGGCATTAAGAGCACAGTGAAAGCAATCGCAAAAGTCCAGCAGCTGCTGACTCCCAAACACAAGGCGCTGTCTACGTTCTTGCTTCTCCACACTTCAACAGAGTCCTTCATTTCTGCAGCTGCCATCGAGTTTTCTGCATCTCGAGCCTTCTGGGACGAGCACCAATTTCCCAGGAGGGGCTGCATCAGGACGAAGTCAAAACCCAGGAAAGTTGTCTCGGAACACCTTCAATAAAGCATGCCAGCAGTGCATTGAAAAGGCAGGGAGCTTTAGCCACCGTCCTCCAGAATTGCCAAGGCTGTGCACACAATGTTGTCTCCCTGCGGCAACGTTCTTCGCCCTCGTACAAGCTACCGCTCTGTCCGGCTCCCGGAGCAGGAGAAGCGGCTGCTTCGCGCACACAGCAGCGGAGCGGCAGCCGTACGCTCCGAAGCGCTGCTTCAGCCGAAAGACGCCGGCCACCGGCGCTTCGCTTCGGACAGCACCGGAGAGCCGTAGTGTACGTCTGCACTAGACTGCATCCTAGCGAAAAGGTTTGACAGTGTGTCTCGCAGGGAGATAGCTTAGGAGCGCAGCGCACTTATGCCTCCCTTGTCCAGAAACACGGATTTGCTGCACACTCCAAAAACACTGCTCTTTCCATGGTACTATGTAAGCTGCTGTCTGACGCCCGTTCTCTTCTGCCCACTCTTGCCCAGCTGGTTGTTGCAGCGTGCACGTGCCTTCCTGGCATTAAGAGCACAGTGAAAGCAATCGCAAAAGTCCAGCAGCTGCTGACTCCCAAACACAAGGCGCTGTCTACGTTCTTGCTTCTCCACACTTCAACAGAGTCCTTCATTTCTGCAGCTGCCATCGAGTTTTCTGCATCTCGAGCCTTCTGGGACGAGCACCAATTTCCCAGGAGGGGCTGCATCAGGACGAAGTCAAAACCCAGGAAAGTTGTCTCGGAACACCTTCAATAAAGCATGCCAGCAGTGCATTGAAAAGGCAGGGAGCTTTAGCCACCGTCCTCCAGAATTGCCAAGGCTGTGCACACAATGTCGTCTCCCTGCGGCAACGTTCTTCGCCCTCGTACAAGCTACCGCTCTGTCCGGCTCCCGGAGCAGGAGAAGCGGCTGCTTCGCGCACACAGCAGCGGAGCGGCAGCCGTACGCTCCGAAGTGCTGCTTCAGCCGAAAGACGCCGGCCACCGGCGCTTCGCTTCGGACAGCACCGGAGAGCCGTAGTGTACGTCTGCACTAGACTGCATCATAGCGAAAAGCTTTGACAGTGTGTCTCGCAGGGAGATACCTTAGGAGCGCAGCGCACTTATGCCTCCCTTGTCCAGAAACACGGATTTGCTGCACACTCCAAAAACACTGCTCTTTCCATGGTACTATGTAAGCTGCTGTCTGACGCCCGTTCTCTTCTGCCCACTCTTGCCCAGCTGGTTGTTGCAGCGTGCACGTGCCTTCCTGGCATTAAGAGCACAGTGAAAGCAATCGCAAAAGTCCAGCAGCTGCTGACTCCCAAACACAAGGCGCTGTCTACGTTCTTGCTTCTCCACACTTCAACAGAGTCCTTCATTTCTGCAGCTGCCATCGAGTTTTCTGCATCTCGAGCCTTCTGGGACGAGCACCAATTTCCCAGGAGGGGCTGCATCAGGACGAAGTCAAAACCCAGGAAAGTTGTCTCGGAACACCTTCAATAAAGCATGCCAGCAGTGCATTGAAAAGGCAGGGAGCTTTAGCCACCGTCCTCCAGAATTGCCAAGGCTGTGCACACAATGTCGTCTCCCTGCGGCAACGTTCTTCGCCCTCGTACAAGCTACCGCTCTGTCCGGCTCCCGGAGCAGGAGAAGCGGCTGCTTCGCGCACACAGCAGCGGAGCGGCAGCCGTACGCTCCGAAGCGCTGCTTCAGCCGAAAGACGCCGGCCACCGGCGCTTCGCTTCGGACAGCACCGGAGAGCCGTAGTGTACGTCTGCACTAGACTGCATCATAGCGAAAAGCTTTGACAGTGTGTCTCGCAGGGAGATACCTTAGGAGCGCAGCGCACTTATGCCTCCCTTGTCCAGAAACACGGATTTGCTGCACACTCCAAAAACACTGCTCTTTCCATGGTACTATGTAAGCTGCTGTCTGACGCCCGTTCTCTTCTGCCCACTCTTGCCCAGCTGGTTGTTGCAGCGTGCACGTGCCTTCCTGGCATTAAGAGCACAGTGAAAGCAATCGCAAAAGTCCAGCAGCTGCTGACTCCCAAACACAAGGCGCTGTCTACGTTCTTGCTTCTCCACACTTCAACAGAGTCCTTCATTTCTGCAGCTGCCATCGAGTTTTCTGCATCTCGAGCCTTCTGGGACGAGCACCAATTTCCCAGGAGGGGCTGCATCAGGACGAAGTCAAAACCCAGGAAAGTTGTCTCGGAACACCTTCAACAAAGCATGCCAGCAGTGCATTGAAAAGGCAGGGAGCTTTAGCCACCGTCCTCTAGCAGTCGCAAGGCTGTGCACACAATGTCGTCTCCCTGTGGCAACGTTCTTCGCCCTCGTACAAGCTACCGCTCTGTCCGGCTCCCGGAGCAGGAGAAGCGGCTGCTTCGCGCACACAGCAGCGGAGCGGCAGCCGTACGCTCCGAAGCGCTGCTTCAGCCGAAAGACGCCGGCCACCGGCGCTTCGCTTCGGACAGCACCGGAGAGCCGTAGTGTACGTCTGCACTAGACTGCATCATAGCGAAAAGCTTTGGCAGTGTGTCTCGCAGGGAGATAGCTTAGGAGCGCAGCGCACTTATGCCTCCCTTGTCCAGAAACACGGATTTGCTGCACACTCCAAAAACACTGCTCTTTCCATGGTACTATGTAAGCTGCTGTCTGACGCCCGTTCTCTTCTGCCCACTCTTGCCCAGCTGGTTGTTGCAGCGTGCACGTGCCTTCCTGGCATTAAGAGCACAGTGAAAGCAATCGCAAAAGTCCAGCAGCTGCTGACTCCCAAACACAAGGCGCTGTCTACGTTCTTGCTTCTCCACACTTCAACAGAGTCCTTCATTTCTGCAGCTGCCATCGAGTTTTCTGCATCTCGAGCCTTCTGGGACGAGCACCAATTTCCCAGGAGGGGCTGCATCAGGACGAAGTCAAAACCCAGGAAAGTTGTCTCGGAACACCTTCAATAAAGCATGCCAGCAGTGCATTGAAAAGGCAGGGAGCTTTAGCCACCGTCCTCCAGAATTGCCAAGGCTGTGCACACAATGTTGTCTCCCTGCGGCAACGTTCTTCGCCCTCGTACAAGCTACCGCTCTGTCCGGCTCCCGGAGCAGGAGAAGCGGCTGCTTCGCGCACACAGCAGCGGAGCGGCAGCCGTACGCTCCGAAGCGCTGCTTCAGCCGAAAGACGCCGGCCACCGGCGCTTCGCTTCGGACAGCACCGGAGAGCCGTAGTGTACGTCTGCACTAGACTGCATCCTAGCGAAAAGCTTTGACAGTGTGTCTCGCAGGGAGATACCTTAGGAGCGCAGCGCACTTATGCCTCCCTTGTCCAGAAACACGGATTTGCTGCACACTCCAAAAACACTGCTCTTTCCATGGTACTATGTAAGCTGCTGTCTGACGCCCGTTCTCTTCTGCCCACTCTTGCCCAGCTGGTTGTTGCAGCGTGCACGTGCCTTCCTGGCATTAAGAGCACAGTGAAAGCAATCGCAAAAGTCCAGCAGCTGCTGACTCCCAAACACAAGGCGCTGTCTACGTTCTTGCTTCTCCACACTTCAACAGAGTCCTTCATTTCTGCAGCTGCCATCGAGTTTTCTGCATCTCGAGCCTTCTGGGACGAGCACCAATTTCCCAGGAGGGGCTGCATCAGGACGAAGTCAAAACCCAGGAAAGTTGTCTCGGAACACCTTCAATAAAGCATGCCAGCAGTGCATTGAAAAGGCAGGGAGCTTTAGCCACCGTCCTCCAGAATTGCCAAGGCTGTGCACACAATGTCGTCTCCCTGCGGCAACGTTCTTCGCCCTCGTACAAGCTACCGCTCTGTCCGGCTCCCGGAGCAGGAGAAGCGGCTGCTTCGCGCACACAGCAGCGGAGCGGCAGCCGTACGCTCCGAAGCGCTGCTTCAGCCGAAAGACGCCGGCCACCGGCGCTTCGCTTCGGACAGCACCGGAGAGCCGTAGTGTACGTCTGCACTAGACTGCATCATAGCGAAAAGCTTTGACAGTGTGTCTCGCAGGGAGATACCTTAGGAGCGCAGCGCACTTATGCCTCCCTTGTCCAGAAACACGGATTTGCTGCACACTCCAAAAACACTGCTCTTTCCATGGTACTATGTAAGCTGCTGTCTGACGCCCGTTCTCTTCTGCCCACTCTTGCCCAGCTGGTTGTTGCAGCGTGCACGTGCCTTCCTGGCATTAAGAGCACAGTGAAAGCAATCGCAAAAGTCCAGCAGCTGCTGACTCCCAAACACAAGGCGCTGTCTACGTTCTTGCTTCTCCACACTTCAACAGAGTCCTTCATTTCTGCAGCTGCCATTGAGTTTTCTGCATCTCGAGCCTTCTGGGACGAGCACCAATTTCCCAGGAGGGGCTGCATCAGGACGAAGTCAAAACCCAGGAAAGTTGTCTCGGAACACCTTCAATAAAGCATGCCAGCAGTGCATTGAAAAGGCAGGGAGCTTTAGCCACCGTCCTCTAGCAGTCGCAAGGCTGTGCACACAATGTCGTCTGCCTGCGGCAACGTTCTTCGCCCTCGTACAAGCTACCGCTCTGTCCGGCTCCCGGAGCAGGAGAAGCGGCTGCTTCGCGCACACAACAGCGGAGTGGCAGCCGTACGCTCCGAAGCGCTGCTTCAGCCGAAAGACGCCGGCCACCGGCGCTTGGCTTCGGACAGCTCCGGAGAGCCGTAGTGTGCGTCTGCACTAGACTGCATCCTAGCGAAAAGCTTTGGCAGTGTGTCTCGCAGGGAGATAGCTTAGGAGTGCAGCGCACTTATGCCTCCCTTGTCCAGAAACACGATTTTATTGCAAACTCCAAAAACATTGCTCTTTCCAAGGCAATATATAAGCTGTTTTCTGACGGCCGTGATCTTTCGATTACTCTTGCCCAGCTCGTTGTTTTAACGTGCACATGCCGTCCTGGCATTCAGTGCACAGTGAAAGCAATCGCAAAAGTCCAGCAGCTGCTGACTCCCAAACACAAGGCGCTCGCTATGTTCTTGCTTCTCGACAACTCAACGCAGCCCTTCATTTCTGCAGCTGCCATCGAGGTCTCTGCATGTCGGAGACTCAGAGGACGAGCACGAGTTTCCCAGGAGGGGCTGCATCAGGAGGAATTCTAAACTCAGGGAATTTGTCCTGGAACACCTTCCATAAGGATGCTAGAAAGGAATTGAAGAGGCAGGCGAGCGGCCACCACCGTCCTCTAGCAGTCCTTAGGGTGTGCGCAGAAGCCCGGTGCTCTGCGGCTTCGTTCTTCGCCCCCGTACAAGCTACCGCTCTGTCCGGCTCGCGGAGCAGGAGAAGCGGCTGCTTCGCGCACACAGCAGCGGAGCGGCAGCCGTACGCTCCGAAGCGCTGCTTCAGCCGAAAGACGCCGGCCACCGGCGCTTGGCTTCGGACAGCTCCGGAGAGCCGTAGTGTGCGTCTGCACTAGACTGCATCCTAGCGAAAAGCTTTGGCAGTGTGTCTCGCAGGGAGATAGCTTAGGAGCGCAGCGCACTTATGCCTCCCTTGCCCAGAAACACGATTTTATTGCAAACTCCAAAAACATTGCTCTTTCCAGGGCAATATATAAGCTGTTTTCTGACGGCCGTGATCTTTCGATTACTCTTGCCCAGCTCGTTGTTTCAGCGTGCACGTGCCGTCCTGGCATTCAGTGCACAGTGAAAGCAATCGCAAAAGTCCAGCAGCTGCTGACTCCCAAACACAAGGCGCTGTCTACGTTCTTGCTTCTCCACACTTCAACAGAGTCCTTCATTTCTGCAGCTGCCATCGAGTTTTCTGCATCTCGAGCCTTCTGGGACGAGCACCAATTTCCCAGGAGGGGCTGCATCAGGACGAAGTCAAAACCCAGGAAAGTTGTCTCGGAACACCTTCAATAAAGCATGCCAGCAGTGCATTGAAAAGGCAGGGAGCTTTAGCCACCGTCCTCCAGAATTGCCAAGGCTGTGCACACAATGTCGTCTCCCTGCAGCAACGTTCTTCGCCCTCGTACAAGCTACCGCTCTGTCCGGCTCCCGGAGCAGGAGAAGCGGCTGCTTCGCGCACACAGCAGCGGAGCGGCAGCCGTACGCTCCGAAGCGCTGCTTCAGCCGAAAGACGCCGGCCACCGGCGCTTCGCTTCGGACAGCACCGGAGAGCCGTAGTGTACGTCTGCACTAGACTGCATCATAGCGAAAAGCTTTGACAGTGTGTCTCGCAGGGAGATACCTTAGGAGCGCAGCGCACTTATGCCTCCCTTGTCCAGAAACACGGATTTGCTGCACACTCCAAAAACACTGCTCTTTCCATGGTACTATGTAAGCTGCTGTCTGACGCCCGTTCTCTTCTGCCCACTCTTGCCCAGCTGGTTGTTGCAGCGTGCACGTGCCTTCCTGGCATTAAGAGCACAGTGAAAGCAATCGCAAAAGTCCAGCAGCTGCTGACTCCCAAACACAAGGCGCTGTCTACGTTCTTGCTTCTCCACACTTCAACAGAGTCCTTCATTTCTGCAGCTGCCATCGAGTTTTCTGCATCTCGAGCCTTCTGGGACGAGCACCAATTTCCCAGGAGGGGCTGCATCAGGACGAAGTCAAAACCCAGGAAAGTTGTCTCGGAACACCTTCAACAAAGCATGCCAGCAGTGCATTGAAAAGGCAGGGAGCTTTAGCCACCGTCCTCTAGCAGTCGCAAGGCTGTGCACACAATGTCGTCTCCCTGCGGCAACGTTCTTCACCCTCGTACAAGCTACCGCTCTGTCCGGCTCCCGGAGCAGGAGAAGCGGCTGCTTCGCGCACACAGCAGCGGAGCGGCAGCCGTACGCTCCGAAGCGCTGCTTCAGCCGAAAGACGCCGGCCACCGGCGCTTCGCTTCGGACAGCACCGGAGAGCCGTAGTGTACGTCTGCACTAGACTGCATCATAGCGAAAAGCTTTGGCAGTGTGTCTCGCAGGGAGATAGCTTAGGAGCGCAGCGCACTTATGCCTCCCTTGTCCAGAAACACGGATTTGCTGCACACTCCAAAAACACTGCTCTTTCCATGGTACTATGTAAGCTGCTGTCTGACGCCCGTTCTCTTCTGCCCACTCTTGCCCAGCTGGTTGTTGCAGCGTGCACGTGCCTTCCTGGCATTAAGAGCACAGTGAAAGCAATCGCAAAAGTCCAGCAGCTGCTGACTCCCAAACACAAGGCGCTGTCTACGTTCTTGCTTCTCCACACTTCAACAGAGTCCTTCATTTCTGCAGCTGCCATTGAGTTTTCTGCATCTCGAGCCTTCTGGGACGAGCACCAATTTCCCAGGAGGGGCTGCATCAGGACGAAGTCAAAACCCAGGAAAGTTGTCTCGGAACACCTTCAATAAAGCATGCCAGCAGTGCATTGAAAAGGCAGGGAGCTTTAGCCACCGTCCTCTAGCAGTCGCAAGGCTGTGCACACAATGTCGTCTGCCTGCGGCAACGTTCTTCGCCCTCGTACAAGCTACCGCTCTGTCCGGCTCCCGGAGCAGGAGAAGCGGCTGCTTCGCGCACACAACAGCGGAGTGGCAGCCGTACGCTCCGAAGCGCTGCTTCAGCCGAAAGACGCCGGCCACCGGCGCTTGGCTTCGGACAGCTCCGGAGAGCCGTAGTGTGCGTCTGCACTAGACTGCATCCTAGCGAAAAGCTTTGGCAGTGTGTCTCGCAGGGAGATAGCTTAGGAGTGCAGCGCACTTATGCCTCCCTTGTCCAGAAACACGATTTTATTGCAAACTCCAAAAACATTGCTCTTTCCAAGGCAATATATAAGCTGTTTTCTGACGGCCGTGATCTTTCGATTACTCTTGCCCAGCTCGTTGTTTTAACGTGCACATGCCGTCCTGGCATTCAGTGCACAGTGAAAGCAATCGCAAAAGTCCAGCAGCTGCTGACTCCCAAACACAAGGCGCTCGCTATGTTCTTGCTTCTCGACAACTCAACGCAGCCCTTCATTTCTGCAGCTGCCATCGAGGTCTCTGCATGTCGGAGACTCAGAGGACGAGCACGAGTTTCCCAGGAGGGGCTGCATCAGGAGGAATTCTAAACTCAGGGAATTTGTCCTGGAACACCTTCCATAAGGATGCTAGAAAGGAATTGAAGAGGCAGGCGAGCGGCCACCACCGTCCTCTAGCAGTCCTTAGGGTGTGCGCAGAAGCCCGGTGCTCTGCGGCTTCGTTCTTCGCCCCCGTACAAGCTACCGCTCTGTCCGGCTCGCGGAGCAGGAGAAGCGGCTGCTTCGCGCACACAGCAGCGGAGCGGCAGCCGTACGCTCCGAAGCGCTGCTTCAGCCGAAAGACGCCGGCCACCGGCGCTTGGCTTCGGACAGCTCCGGAGAGCCGTAGTGTGCGTCTGCACTAGACTGCATCCTAGCGAAAAGCTTTGGCAGTGTGTCTCGCAGGGAGATAGCTTAGGAGCGCAGCGCACTTATGCCTCCCTTGCCCAGAAACACGATTTTATTGCAAACTCCAAAAACATTGCTCTTTCCAGGGCAATATATAAGCTGTTTTCTGACGGCCGTGATCTTTCGATTACTCTTGCCCAGCTCGTTGTTTCAGCGTGCACGTGCCGTCCTGGCATTCAGTGCACAGTGAAAGCAATCGCAAAAGTCCAGCAGCTGCTGACTCCCAAACACAAGGCGCTGTCTACGTTCTTGCTTCTCCACACTTCAACAGAGTCCTTCATTTCTGCAGCTGCCATCGAGTTTTCTGCATCTCGAGCCTTCTGGGACGAGCACCAATTTCCCAGGAGGGGCTGCATCAGGACGAAGTCAAAACCCAGGAAAGTTGTCTCGGAACACCTTCAATAAAGCATGCCAGCAGTGCATTGAAAAGGCAGGGAGCTTTAGCCACCGTCCTCCAGAATTGCCAAGGCTGTGCACACAATGTCGTCTCCCTGCAGCAACGTTCTTCGCCCTCGTACAAGCTACCGCTCTGTCCGGCTCCCGGAGCAGGAGAAGCGGCTGCTTCGCGCACACAGCAGCGGAGCGGCAGCCGTACGCTCCGAAGCGCTGCTTCAGCCGAAAGACGCCGGCCACCGGCGCTTCGCTTCGGACAGCACCGGAGAGCCGTAGTGTACGTCTGCACTAGACTGCATCATAGCGAAAAGCTTTGACAGTGTGTCTCGCAGGGAGATACCTTAGGAGCGCAGCGCACTTATGCCTCCCTTGTCCAGAAACACGGATTTGCTGCACACTCCAAAAACACTGCTCTTTCCATGGTACTATGTAAGCTGCTGTCTGACGCCCGTTCTCTTCTGCCCACTCTTGCCCAGCTGGTTGTTGCAGCGTGCACGTGCCTTCCTGGCATTAAGAGCACAGTGAAAGCAATCGCAAAAGTCCAGCAGCTGCTGACTCCCAAACACAAGGCGCTGTCTACGTTCTTGCTTCTCCACACTTCAACAGAGTCCTTCATTTCTGCAGCTGCCATCGAGTTTTCTGCATCTCGAGCCTTCTGGGACGAGCACCAATTTCCCAGGAGGGGCTGCATCAGGACGAAGTCAAAACCCAGGAAAGTTGTCTCGGAACACCTTCAACAAAGCATGCCAGCAGTGCATTGAAAAGGCAGGGAGCTTTAGCCACCGTCCTCTAGCAGTCGCAAGGCTGTGCACACAATGTCGTCTCCCTGCGGCAACGTTCTTCGCCCTCGTACAAGCTACCGCTCTGTCCGGCTCCCGGAGCAGGAGAAGCGGCTGCTTCGCGCACACAGCAGCGGAGCGGCAGCCGTACGCTCCGAAGCGCTGCTTCAGCCGAAAGACGCCGGCCACCGGCGCTTCGCTTCGGACAGCACCGGAGAGCCGTAGTGTACGTCTGCACTAGACTGCATCATAGCGAAAAGCTTTGGCAGTGTGTCTCGCAGGGAGATAGCTTAGGAGCGCAGCGCACTTATGCCTCCCTTGTCCAGAAACACGGATTTGCTGCACACTCCAAAAACACTGCTCTTTCCATGGTACTATGTAAGCTGCTGTCTGACGCCCGTTCTCTTCTGCCCACTCTTGCCCAGCTGGTTGTTGCAGCGTGCACGTGCCTTCCTGGCATTAAGAGCACAGTGAAAGCAATCGCAAAAGTCCAGCAGCTGCTGACTCCCAAACACAAGGCGCTGTCTACGTTCTTGCTTCTCCACACTTCAACAGAGTCCTTCATTTCTGCAGCTGCCATCGAGTTTTCTGCATCTCGAGCCTTCTGGGACGAGCACCAATTTCCCAGGAGGGGCTGCATCAGGACGAAGTCAAAACCCAGGAAAGTTGTCTCGGAACACCTTCAAAAAAGCATGCCAGCAGTGCATTGAAAAGGCAGGGAGCTTTAGCCACCGTCCTCTAGCAGTCGCAAGGCTGTGCACACAATGTCGTCTCCCTGTGGCAACGTTCTTCGCCCTCGTACAAGCTACCGCTCTGTCCGGCTCCCGGAGCAGGAGAAGCGGCTGCTTCGCGCACACAGCAGCGGAGCGGCAGCCGTACGCTCCGAAGCGCTGCTTCAGCCGAAAGACGCCGGCCACCGGCGCTTCGCTTCGGACAGCACCGGAGAGCCGTAGTGTACGTCTGCACTAGACTGCATCATAGCGAAAAGCTTTGGCAGTGTGTCTCGCAGGGAGATAGCTTAGGAGCGCAGCGCACTTATGCCTCCCTTGTCCAGAAACACGGATTTGCTGCACACTCCAAAAACACTGCTCTTTCCATGGTACTATGTAAGCTGCTGTCTGACGCCCGTTCTCTTCTGCCCACTCTTGCCCAGCTGGTTGTTGCAGCGTGCACGTGCCTTCCTGGCATTAAGAGCACAGTGAAAGCAATCGCAAAAGTCCAGCAGCTGCTGACTCCCAAACACAAGGCGCTGTCTACGTTCTTGCTTCTCCACACTTCAACAGAGTCCTTCATTTCTGCAGCTGCCATCGAGTTTTCTGCATCTCGAGCCTTCTGGGACGAGCACCAATTTCCCAGGAGGGGCTGCATCAGGACGAAGTCAAAACCCAGGAAAGTTGTCTCGGAACACCTTCAATAAAGCATGCCAGCAGTGCATTGAAAAGGCAGGGAGCTTTAGCCACCGTCCTCCAGAATTGCCAAGGCTGTGCACACAATGTTGTCTCCCTGCGGCAACGTTCTTCGCCCTCGTACAAGCTACCGCTCTGTCCGGCTCCCGGAGCAGGAGAAGCGGCTGCTTCGCGCACACAGCAGCGGAGCGGCAGCCGTACGCTCCGAAGCGCTGCTTCAGCCGAAAGACGCCGGCCACCGGCGCTTCGCTTCGGACAGCACCGGAGAGCCGTAGTGTACGTCTGCACTAGACTGCATCCTAGCGAAAAGCTTTGACAGTGTGTCTCGCAGGGAGATAGCTTAGGAGCGCAGCGCACTTATGCCTCCCTTGTCCAGAAACACGGATTTGCTGCACACTCCAAAAACACTGCTCTTTCCATGGTACTATGTAAGCTGCTGTCTGACGCCCGTTCTCTTCTGCCCACTCTTGCCCAGCTGGTTGTTGCAGCGTGCACGTGCCTTCCTGGCATTAAGAGCACAGTGAAAGCAATCGCAAAAGTCCAGCAGCTGCTGACTCCCAAACACAAGGCGCTGTCTACGTTCTTGCTTCTCCACACTTCAACAGAGTCCTTCATTTCTGCAGCTGCCATTGAGTTTTCTGCATCTCGAGCCTTCTGGGACGAGCACCAATTTCCCAGGAGGGGCTGCATCAGGACGAAGTCAAAACCCAGGAAAGTTGTCTCGGAACACCTTCAATAAAGCATGCCAGCAGTGCATTGAAAAGGCAGGGAGCTTTAGCCACCGTCCTCTAGCAGTCGCAAGGCTGTGCACACAATGTCGTCTGCCTGCGGCAACGTTCTTCGCCCTCGTACAAGCTACCGCTCTGTCCGGCTCCCGGAGCAGGAGAAGCGGCTGCTTCGCGCACACAACAGCGGAGTGGCAGCCGTACGCTCCGAAGCGCTGCTTCAGCCGAAAGACGCCGGCCACCGGCGCTTGGCTTCGGACAGCTCCGGAGAGCCGTAGTGTGCGTCTGCACTAGACTGCATCCTAGCGAAAAGCTTTGGCAGTGTGTCTCGCAGGGAGATAGCTTAGGAGTGCAGCGCACTTATGCCTCCCTTGTCCAGAAACACGATTTTATTGCAAACTCCAAAAACATTGCTCTTTCCAAGTCAATATATAAGCTGTTTTCTGACGGCCGTGATCTTTCGATTACTCTTGCCCAGCTCGTTGTTTTAACGTGCACATGCCGTCCTGGCATTCAGTGCACAGTGAAAGCAATCGCAAAAGTCCAGCAGCTGCTGACTCCCAAACACAAGGCGCTCGCTATGTTCTTGCTTCTCGACAACTCAACGCAGCCCTTCATTTCTGCAGCTGCCATCGAGGTCTCTGCATGTCGGAGACTCAGAGGACGAGCACGAGTTTCCCAGGAGGGGCTGCATCAGGAGGAATTCTAAACTCAGGGAATTTGTCCTGGAACACCTTCCATAAGGATGCTAGAAAGGAATTGAAGAGGCAGGCGAGCGGCCACCACCGTCCTCTAGCAGTCCTTAGGGTGTGCGCAGAAGCCCGGTGCTCTGCGGCTTCGTTCTTCGCCCCCGTACAAGCTACCGCTCTGTCCGGCTCGCGGAGCAGGAGAAGCGGCTGCTTCGCGCACACAGCAGCGGAGCGGCAGCCGTACGCTCCGAAGCGCTGCTTCAGCCGAAAGACGCCGGCCACCGGCGCTTGGCTTCGGACAGCTCCGGAGAGCCGTAGTGTGCGTCTGCACTAGACTGCATCCTAGCGAAAAGCTTTGGCAGTGTGTCTCGCAGGGAGATAGCTTAGGAGCGCAGCGCACTTATGCCTCCCTTGCCCAGAAACACGATTTTATTGCAAACTCCAAAAACATTGCTCTTTCCAGGGCAATATATAAGCTGTTTTCTGACGGCCGTGATCTTTCGATTACTCTTGCCCAGCTCGTTGTTTCAGCGTGCACGTGCCGTCCTGGCATTCAGTGCACAGTGAAAGCAATCGCAAAAGTCCAGCAGCTGCTGACTCCCAAACACAAGGCGCTGTCTACGTTCTTGCTTCTCCACACTTCAACAGAGTCCTTCATTTCTGCAGCTGCCATCGAGTTTTCTGCATCTCGAGCCTTCTGGGACGAGCACCAATTTCCCAGGAGGGGCTGCATCAGGACGAAGTCAAAACCCAGGAAAGTTGTCTCGGAACACCTTCAATAAAGCATGCCAGCAGTGCATTGAAAAGGCAGGGAGCTTTAGCCACCGTCCTCCAGAATTGCCAAGGCTGTGCACACAATGTCGTCTCCCTGCAGCAACGTTCTTCGCCCTCGTACAAGCTACCGCTCTGTCCGGCTCCCGGAGCAGGAGAAGCGGCTGCTTCGCGCACACAGCAGCGGAGCGGCAGCCGTACGCTCCGAAGCGCTGCTTCAGCCGAAAGACGCCGGCCACCGGCGCTTCGCTTCGGACAGCACCGGAGAGCCGTAGTGTACGTCTGCACTAGACTGCATCATAGCGAAAAGCTTTGACAGTGTGTCTCGCAGGGAGATACCTTAGGAGCGCAGCGCACTTATGCCTCCCTTGTCCAGAAACACGGATTTGCTGCACACTCCAAAAACACTGCTCTTTCCATGGTACTATGTAAGCTGCTGTCTGACGCCCGTTCTCTTCTGCCCACTCTTGCCCAGCTGGTTGTTGCAGCGTGCACGTGCCTTCCTGGCATTAAGAGCACAGTGAAAGCAATCGCAAAAGTCCAGCAGCTGCTGACTCCCAAACACAAGGCGCTGTCTACGTTCTTGCTTCTCCACACTTCAACAGAGTCCTTCATTTCTGCAGCTGCCATCGAGTTTTCTGCATCTCGAGCCTTCTGGGACGAGCACCAATTTCCCAGGAGGGGCTGCATCAGGACGAAGTCAAAACCCAGGAAAGTTGTCTCGGAACACCTTCAACAAAGCATGCCAGCAGTGCATTGAAAAGGCAGGGAGCTTTAGCCACCGTCCTCTAGCAGTCGCAAGGCTGTGCACACAATGTCGTCTCCCTGCGGCAACGTTCTTCGCCCTCGTACAAGCTACCGCTCTGTCCGGCTCCCGGAGCAGGAGAAGCGGCTGCTTCGCGCACACAGCAGCGGAGCGGCAGCCGTACGCTCCGAAGCGCTGCTTCAGCCGAAAGACGCCGGCCACCGGCGCTTCGCTTCGGACAGCACCGGAGAGCCGTAGTGTACGTCTGCACTAGACTGCATCATAGCGAAAAGCTTTGGCAGTGTGTCTCGCAGGGAGATAGCTTAGGAGCGCAGCGCACTTATGCCTCCCTTGTCCAGAAACACGGATTTGCTGCACACTCCAAAAACACTGCTCTTTCCATGGTACTATGTAAGCTGCTGTCTGACGCCCGTTCTCTTCTGCCCACTCTTGCCCAGCTGGTTGTTGCAGCGTGCACGTGCCTTCCTGGCATTAAGAGCACAGTGAAAGCAATCGCAAAAGTCCAGCAGCTGCTGACTCCCAAACACAAGGCGCTGTCTACGTTCTTGCTTCTCCACACTTCAACAGAGTCCTTCATTTCTGCAGCTGCCATTGAGTTTTCTGCATCTCGAGCCTTCTGGGACGAGCACCAATTTCCCAGGAGGGGCTGCATCAGGACGAAGTCAAAACCCAGGAAAGTTGTCTCGGAACACCTTCAAAAAAGCATGCCAGCAGTGCATTGAAAAGGCAGGGAGCTTTAGCCACCGTCCTCTAGCAGTCGCAAGGCTGTGCACACAATGTCGTCTCCCTGTGGCAACGTTCTTCGCCCTCGTACAAGCTACCGCTCTGTCCGGCTCCCGGAGCAGGAGAAGCGGCTGCTTCGCGCACACAGCAGCGGAGCGGCAGCCGTACGCTCCGAAGCGCTGCTTCAGCCGAAAGACGCCGGCCACCGGCGCTTCGCTTCGGACAGCACCGGAGAGCCGTAGTGTACGTCTGCACTAGACTGCATCATAGCGAAAAGCTTTGGCAGTGTGTCTCGCAGGGAGATAGCTTAGGAGCGCAGCGCACTTATGCCTCCCTTGTCCAGAAACACGGATTTGCTGCACACTCCAAAAACACTGCTCTTTCCATGGTACTATGTAAGCTGCTGTCTGACGCCCGTTCTCTTCTGCCCACTCTTGCCCAGCTGGTTGTTGCAGCGTGCACGTGCCTTCCTGGCATTAAGAGCACAGTGAAAGCAATCGCAAAAGTCCAGCAGCTGCTGACTCCCAAACACAAGGCGCTGTCTACGTTCTTGCTTCTCCACACTTCAACAGAGTCCTTCATTTCTGCAGCTGCCATCGAGTTTTCTGCATCTCGAGCCTTCTGGGACGAGCACCAATTTCCCAGGAGGGGCTGCATCAGGACGAAGTCAAAACCCAGGAAAGTTGTCTCGGAACACCTTCAATAAAGCATGCCAGCAGTGCATTGAAAAGGCAGGGAGCTTTAGCCACCGTCCTCCAGAATTGCCAAGGCTGTGCACACAATGTTGTCTCCCTGCGGCAACGTTCTTCGCCCTCGTACAAGCTACCGCTCTGTCCGGCTCCCGGAGCAGGAGAAGCGGCTGCTTCGCGCACACAGCAGCGGAGCGGCAGCCGTACGCTCCGAAGCGCTGCTTCAGCCGAAAGACGCCGGCCACCGGCGCTTCGCTTCGGACAGCACCGGAGAGCCGTAGTGTACGTCTGCACTAGACTGCATCCTAGCGAAAAGCTTTGACAGTGTGTCTCGCAGGGAGATAGCTTAGGAGCGCAGCGCACTTATGCCTCCCTTGTCCAGAAACACGGATTTGCTGCACACTCCAAAAACACTGCTCTTTCCATGGTACTATGTAAGCTGCTGTCTGACGCCCGTTCTCTTCTGCCCACTCTTGCCCAGCTGGTTGTTGCAGCGTGCACGTGCCTTCCTGGCATTAAGAGCACAGTGAAAGCAATCGCAAAAGTCCAGCAGCTGCTGACTCCCAAACACAAGGCGCTGTCTACGTTCTTGCTTCTCCACACTTCAACAGAGTCCTTCATTTCTGCAGCTGCCATCGAGTTTTCTGCATCTCGAGCCTTCTGGGACGAGCACCAATTTCCCAGGAGGGGCTGCATCAGGACGAAGTCAAAACCCAGGAAAGTTGTCTCGGAACACCTTCAATAAAGCATGCCAGCAGTGCATTGAAAAGGCAGGGAGCTTTAGCCACCGTCCTCCAGAATTGCCAAGGCTGTGCACACAATGTCGTCTCCCTGCGGCAACGTTCTTCGCCCTCGTACAAGCTACCGCTCTGTCCGGCTCCCGGAGCAGGAGAAGCGGCTGCTTCGCGCACACAGCAGCGGAGCGGCAGCCGTACGCTCCGAAGCGCTGCTTCAGCCGAAAGACGCCGGCCACCGGCGCTTCGCTTCGGACAGCACCGGAGAGCCGTAGTGTACGTCTGCACTAGACTGCATCATAGCGAAAAGCTTTGACAGTGTGTCTCGCAGGGAGATACCTTAGGAGCGCAGCGCACTTATGCCTCCCTTGTCCAGAAACACGGATTTGCTGCACACTCCAAAAACACTGCTCTTTCCATGGTACTATGTAAGCTGCTGTCTGACGTTCGTTCTCTTCTGCCCACTCTTGCCCAGCTGGTTGTTGCAGCGTGCACGTGCCTTCCTGGCATTAAGAGCACAGTGAAAGCAATCGCAAAAGTCCAGCAGCTGCTGACTCCCAAACACAAGGCGCTGTCTACGTTCTTGCTTCTCCACACTTCAACAGAGTCCTTCATTTCTGCAGCTGCCATTGAGTTTTCTGCATCTCGAGCCTTCTGGGACGAGCACCAATTTCCCAGGAGGGGCTGCATCAGGACGAAGTCAAAACCCAGGAAAGTTGTCTCGGAACACCTTCAATAAAGCATGCCAGCAGTGCATTGAAAAGGCAGGGAGCTTTAGCCACCGTCCTCTAGCAGTCGCAAGGCTGTGCACACAATGTCGTCTTCCTGCGGCAACGTTCTTCGCCCTCGTACAATCTACCGCTCTGTCCGGCTCCCGGAGCAGGAGAAGCGGCTGCTTCGCGCACACAACAGCGGAGTGGCAGCCGTACGCTCCGAAGCGCTGCTTCAGCCGAAAGACGCCGGCCACCGGCGCTTGGCTTCGGACAGCTCCGGAGAGCCGTAGTGTGCGTCTGCACTAGACTGCATCCTAGCGAAAAGCTTTGGCAGTGTGTCTCGCAGGGAGATAGCTTAGGAGTGCAGCGCACTTATGCCTCCCTTGTCCAGAAACACGATTTTATTGCAAACTCCAAAAACATTGCTCTTTCCAAGGCAATATATAAGCTGTTTTCTGACGGCCGTGATCTTTCGATTACTCTTGCCCAGCTCGTTGTTTTAACGTGCACATGCCGTCCTGGCATTCAGTGCACAGTGAAAGCAATCGCAAAAGTCCAGCAGCTGCTGACTCCCAAACACAAGGCGCTGGCTATGTTCTTGCTTCTCGACAACTCAACGCAGCCCTTCATTTCTGCAGCTGCCATCGAGGTCTCTGCATGTCGGAGACTCAGAGGACGAGCACGAGTTTCCCAGGAGGGGCTGCATCAGGAGGAATTCTAAACTCAGGGAATTTGTCCTGGAACACCTTCCATAAGGATGCTAGAAAGGAATTGAAGAGGCAGGCGAGCGGCCACCACCGTCCTCTAGCAGTCCTTAGGGTGTGCGCAGAAGCCCGGTGCTCTGCGGCTTCGTTCTTCGCCCCCGTACAAGCTACCGCTCTGTCCGGCTCGCGGAGCAGGAGAAGCGGCTGCTTCGCGCACACAGCAGCGGAGCGGCAGCCGTACGCTCCGAAGCGCTGCTTCAGCCGAAAGACGCCGGCCACCGGCGCTTCGCTTCGGACAGCTCCGGAGAGCCGTAGTGTGCGTCTGCACTAGACTGCATCCTAGCGAAAAGCTTTGGCAGTGTGTCTCGCAGGGAGATAGCTTAGGAGCGCAGCGCACTTATGCCTCCCTTGCCCAGAAACACGATTTTATTGCAAACTCCAAAAACATTGCTCTTTCCAGGGCAATATATAAGCTGTTTTCTGACGGCCGTGATCTTTCGATTACTCTTGCCCAGCTCGTTGTTTCAGCGTGCACGTGCCGTCCTGGCATTCAGTGCACAGTGAAAGCAATCGCAAAAGTCCAGCAGCTGCTGACTCCCAAACACAAGGCGCTGTCTACGTTCTTGCTTCTCCACACTTCAACAGAGTCCTTCATTTCTGCAGCTGCCATCGAGTTTTCTGCATCTCGAGCCTTCTGGGACGAGCACCAATTTCCCAGGAGGGGCTGCATCAGGACGAAGTCAAAACCCAGGAAAGTTGTCTCGGAACACCTTCAATAAAGCATGCCAGCAGTGCATTGAAAAGGCAGGGAGCTTTAGCCACCGTCCTCCAGAATTGCCAAGGCTGTGCACACAATGTCGTCTCCCTGCAGCAACGTTCTTCGCCCTCGTACAAGCTACCGCTCTGTCCGGCTCCCGGAGCAGGAGAAGCGGCTGCTTCGCGCACACAGCAGCGGAGCGGCAGCCGTACGCTCCGAAGCGCTGCTTCAGCCGAAAGACGCCGGCCACCGGCGCTTCGCTTCGGACAGCACCGGAGAGCCGTAGTGTACGTCTGCACTAGACTGCATCATAGCGAAAAGCTTTGACAGTGTGTCTCGCAGGGAGATACCTTAGGAGCGCAGCGCACTTATGCCTCCCTTGTCCAGAAACACGGATTTGCTGCACACTCCAAAAACACTGCTCTTTCCATGGTACTATGTAAGCTGCTGTCTGACGCCCGTTCTCTTCTGCCCACTCTTGCCCAGCTGGTTGTTGCAGCGTGCACGTGCCTTCCTGGCATTAAGAGCACAGTGAAAGCAATCGCAAAAGTCCAGCAGCTGCTGACTCCCAAACACAAGGCGCTGTCTACGTTCTTGCTTCTCCACACTTCAACAGAGTCCTTCATTTCTGCAGCTGCCATCGAGTTTTCTGCATCTCGAGCCTTCTGGGACGAGCACCAATTTCCCAGGAGGGGCTGCATCAGGACGAAGTCAAAACCCAGGAAAGTTGTCTCGGAACACCTTCAACAAAGCATGCCAGCAGTGCATTGAAAAGGCAGGGAGCTTTAGCCACCGTCCTCTAGCAGTCGCAAGGCTGTGCACACAATGTCGTCTCCCTGCGGCAACGTTCTTCGCCCTCGTACAAGCTACCGCTCTGTCCGGCTCCCGGAGCAGGAGAAGCGGCTGCTTCGCGCACACAGCAGCGGAGCGGCAGCCGTACGCTCCGAAGCGCTGCTTCAGCCGAAAGACGCCGGCCACCGGCGCTTCGCTTCGGACAGCACCGGAGAGCCGTAGTGTACGTCTGCACTAGACTGCATCATAGCGAAAAGCTTTGGCAGTGTGTCTCGCAGGGAGATAGCTTAGGAGCGCAGCGCACTTATGCCTCCCTTGTCCAGAAACACGGATTTGCTGCACACTCCAAAAACACTGCTCTTTCCATGGTACTATGTAAGCTGCTGTCTGACGCCCGTTCTCTTCTGCCCACTCTTGCCCAGCTGGTTGTTGCAGCGTGCACGTGCCTTCCTGGCATTAAGAGCACAGTGAAAGCAATCGCAAAAGTCCAGCAGCTGCTGACTCCCAAACACAAGGCGCTGTCTACGTTCTTGCTTCTCCACACTTCAACAGAGTCCTTCATTTCTGCAGCTGCCATCGAGTTTTCTGCATCTCGAGCCTTCTGGGACGAGCACCAATTTCCCAGGAGGGGCTGCATCAGGACGAAGTCAAAACCCAGGAAAGTTGTCTCGGAACACCTTCAATAAAGCATGCCAGCAGTGCATTGAAAAGGCAGGGAGCTTTAGCCACCGTCCTCCAGAATTGCCAAGGCTGTGCACACAATGTCGTCTCCCTGCGGCAACGTTCTTCGCCCTCGTACAAGCTACCGCTCTGTCCGGCTCCCGGAGCAGGAGAAGCGGCTGCTTCGCGCACACAGCAGCGGAGCGGCAGCCGTACGCTCCGAAGCGCTGCTTCAGCCGAAAGACGCCGGCCACCGGCGCTTCGCTTCGGACAGCACCGGAGAGCCGTAGTGTACGTCTGCACTAGACTGCATCATAGCGAAAAGCTTTGACAGTGTGTCTCGCAGGGAGATACCTTAGGAGCGCAGCGCACTTATGCCTCCCTTGTCCAGAAACACGGATTTGCTGCACACTCCAAAAACACTGCTCTTTCCATGGTACTATGTAAGCTGCTGTCTGACGTTCGTTCTCTTCTGCCCACTCTTGCCCAGCTGGTTGTTGCAGCGTGCACGTGCCTTCCTGGCATTAAGAGCACAGTGAAAGCAATCGCAAAAGTCCAGCAGCTGCTGACTCCCAAACACAAGGCGCTGTCTACGTTCTTGCTTCTCCACACTTCAACAGAGTCCTTCATTTCTGCAGCTGCCATCGAGTTTTCTGCATCTCGAGCCTTCTGGGACGAGCACCAATTTCCCAGGAGGGGCTGCATCAGGACGAAGTCAAAACCCAGGAAAGTTGTCTCGGAACACCTTCAATAAAGCATGCCAGCAGTGCATTGAAAAGGCAGGGAGCTTTAGCCACCGTCCTCCAGAATTGCCAAGGCTGTGCACACAATGTCGTCTTCCTGCGGCAACGTTCTTCGCCCTCGTACAATCTACCGCTCTGTCCGGCTCCCGGAGCAGGAGAAGCGGCTGCTTCGCGCACACAGCAGCGGAGCGGCAGCCGTACGCTCCGAAGCGCTGCTTCAGCCGAAAGACGCCGGCCACCGGCGCTTCGCTTCGGACAGCACCGGAGAGCCGTAGTGTACGTCTGCACTAGACTGCATCATAGCGAAAAGCTTTGGCAGTGTGTCTCGCAGGGAGATACCTTAGGAGCGCAGCGCACTTATGCCTCCCTTGTCCAGAAACACGGATTTGCTGCACACTCCAAAAACACTGCTCTTTCCATGGTACTATGTAAGCTGCTGTCTGACGCCCGTTCTCTTCTGCCCACTCTTGCCCAGCTGGTTGTTGCAGCGTGCACGTGCCTTCCTGGCATTAAGAGCACAGTGAAAGCAATCGCAAAAGTCCAGCAGCTGCTGACTCCCAAACACAAGGCGCTGTCTACGTTCTTGCTTCTCCACACTTCAACAGAGTCCTTCATTTCTGCAGCTGCCATCGAGTTTTCTGCATCTCGAGCCTTCTGGGACGAGCACCAATTTCCCAGGAGGGGCTGCATCAGGACGAAGTCAAAACCCAGGAAAGTTGTCTCGGAACACCTTCAACAAAGCATGCCAGCAGTGCATTGAAAAGGCAGGGAGCTTTAGCCACCGTCCTCTAGCAGTCGCAAGGCTGTGCACACAATGTCGTCTCCCTGCGGCAACGTTCTTCGCCCTCGTACAAGCTACCGCTCTGTCCGGCTCCCGGAGCAGGAGAAGCGGCTGCTTCGCGCACACAGCAGCGGAGCGGCAGCCGTACGCTCCGAAGCGCTGCTTCAGCCGAAAGACGCCGGCCACCGGCGCTTCGCTTCGGACAGCACCGGAGAGCCGTAGTGTACGTCTGCACTAGACTGCATCATAGCGAAAAGCTTTGGCAGTGTGTCTCGCAGGGAGATAGCTTAGGAGCGCAGCGCACTTATGCCTCCCTTGTCCAGAAACACGGATTTGCTGCACACTCCAAAAACACTGCTCTTTCCATGGTACTATGTAAGCTGCTGTCTGACGCCCGTTCTCTTCTGCCCACTCTTGCCCAGCTGGTTGTTGCAGCGTGCACGTGCCTTCCTGGCATTAAGAGCACAGTGAAAGCAATCGCAAAAGTCCAGCAGCTGCTGACTCCCAAACACAAGGCGCTGTCTACGTTCTTGCTTCTCCACACTTCAACAGAGTCCTTCATTTCTGCAGCTGCCATCGAGTTTTCTGCATCTCGAGCCTTCTGGGACGAGCACCAATTTCCCAGGAGGGGCTGCATCAGGACGAAGTCAAAACCCAGGAAAGTTGTCTCGGAACACCTTCAATAAAGCATGCCAGCAGTGCATTGAAAAGGCAGGGAGCTTTAGCCACCGTCCTCCAGAATTGCCAAGGCTGTGCACACAATGTCGTCTCCCTGCGGCAACGTTCTTCGCCCTCGTACAAGCTACCGCTCTGTCCGGCTCCCGGAGCAGGAGAAGCGGCTGCTTCGCGCACACAGCAGCGGAGCGGCAGCCGTACGCTCCGAAGCGCTGCTTCAGCCGAAAGACGCCGGCCACCGGCGCTTCGCTTCGGACAGCATCGGAGAGCCGTAGTGTACGTCTGCACTAGACTGCATCATAGCGAAAAGCTTTGACAGTGTGTCTCGCAGGGAGATACCTTAGGAGCGCAGCGCACTTATGCCTCCCTTGTCCAGAAACACGGATTTGCTGCACACTCCAAAAACACTGCTCTTTCCATGGTACTATGTAAGCTGCTGTCTGACGTTCGTTCTCTTCTGCCCACTCTTGCCCAGCTGGTTGTTGCAGCGTGCACGTGCCTTCCTGGCATTAAGAGCACAGTGAAAGCAATCGCAAAAGTCCAGCAGCTGCTGACTCCCAAACACAAGGCGCTGTCTACGTTCTTGCTTCTCCACACTTCAACAGAGTCCTTCATTTCTGCAGCTGCCATTGAGTTTTCTGCATCTCGAGCCTTCTGGGACGAGCACCAATTTCCCAGGAGGGGCTGCATCAGGACGAAGTCAAAACCCAGGAAAGTTGTCTCGGAACACCTTCAATAAAGCATGCCAGCAGTGCATTGAAAAGGCAGGGAGCTTTAGCCACCGTCCTCTAGCAGTCGCAAGGCTGTGCACACAATGTCGTCTTCCTGCGGCAACGTTCTTCGCCCTCGTACAATCTACCGCTCTGTCCGGCTCCCGGAGCAGGAGAAGCGGCTGCTTCGCGCACACAACAGCGGAGTGGCAGCCGTACGCTCCGAAGCGCTGCTTCAGCCGAAAGACGCCGGCCACCGGCGCTTGGCTTCGGACAGCTCCGGAGAGCCGTAGTGTGCGTCTGCACTAGACTGCATCCTAGCGAAAAGCTTTGGCAGTGTGTCTCGCAGGGAGATAGCTTAGGAGTGCAGCGCACTTATGCCTCCCTTGTCCAGAAACACGATTTTATTGCAAACTCCAAAAACATTGCTCTTTCCAAGGCAATATATAAGCTGTTTTCTGACGGCCGTGATCTTTCGATTACTCTTGCCCAGCTCGTTGTTTTAACGTGCACATGCCGTCCTGGCATTCAGTGCACAGTGAAAGCAATCGCAAAAGTCCAGCAGCTGCTGACTCCCAAACACAAGGCGCTGGCTATGTTCTTGCTTCTCGACAACTCAACGCAGCCCTTCATTTCTGCAGCTGCCATCGAGGTCTCTGCATGTCGGAGACTCAGAGGACGAGCACGAGTTTCCCAGGAGGGGCTGCATCAGGAGGAATTCTAAACTCAGGGAATTTGTCCTGGAACACCTTCCATAAGGATGCTAGAAAGGAATTGAAGAGGCAGGCGAGCGGCCACCACCGTCCTCTAGCAGTCCTTAGGGTGTGCGCAGAAGCCCGGTGCTCTGCGGCTTCGTTCTTCGCCCCCGTACAAGCTACCGCTCTGTCCGGCTCCCGGAGCAGGAGAAGCGGCTGCTTCGCGCACACAGCAGCGGAGCGGCAGCCGTACGCTCCGAAGCGCTGCTTCAGCCGAAAGACGCCGGCCACCGGCGCTTGGCTTCGGACAGCACCGGAGAGCCGTAGTGTGCGTCTGCACTAGACTGCATCCTAGCGAAAAGCTTTGGCAGTGTGTCTCGCAGGGAGATAGCTTAGGAGCGCAGCGCACTTATGCCTCCCTTGCCCAGAAACACGATTTTATTGCAAACTCCAAAAACATTGCTCTTTCCAGGGCAATATATAAGCTGTTTTCTGACGGCCGTGATCTTTCGATTACTCTTGCCCAGCTCGTTGTTTCAGCGTGCACGTGCCGTCCTGGCATTCAGTGCACAGTGAAAGCAATCGCAAAAGTCCAGCAGCTGCTGACTCCCAAACACAAGGCGCTGTCTACGTTCTTGCTTCTCCACACTTCAACAGAGTCCTTCATTTCTGCAGCTGCCATCGAGTTTTCTGCATCTCGAGCCTTCTGGGACGAGCACCAATTTCCCAGGAGGGGCTGCATCAGGACGAAGTCAAAACCCAGGAAAGTTGTCTCGGAACACCTTCAATAAAGCATGCCAGCAGTGCATTGAAAAGGCAGGGAGCTTTAGCCACCGTCCTCCAGAATTGCCAAGGCTGTGCACACAATGTCGTCTCCCTGCGGCAACGTTCTTCGCCCTCGTACAAGCTACCGCTCTGTCCGGCTCCCGGAGCAGGAGAAGCGGCTGCTTCGCGCACACAGCAGCGGAGCGGCAGCCGTACGCTCCGAAGCGCTGCTTCAGCCGAAAGACGCCGGCCACCGGCGCTTCGCTTCGGACAGCACCGGAGAGCCGTAGTGTACGTCTGCACTAGACTGCATCATAGCGAAAAGCTTTGACAGTGTGTCTCGCAGGGAGATACCTTAGGAGCGCAGCGCACTTATGCCTCCCTTGTCCAGAAACACGGATTTGCTGCACACTCCAAAAACACTGCTCTTTCCATGGTACTATGTAAGCTGCTGTCTGACGCCCGTTCTCTTCTGCCCACTCTTGCCCAGCTGGTTGTTGCAGCGTGCACGTGCCTTCCTGGCATTAAGAGCACAGTGAAAGCAATCGCAAAAGTCCAGCAGCTGCTGACTCCCAAACACAAGGCGCTGTCTACGTTCTTGCTTCTCCACACTTCAACAGAGTCCTTCATTTCTGCAGCTGCCATCGAGTTTTCTGCATCTCGAGCCTTCTGGGACGAGCACCAATTTCCCAGGAGGGGCTGCATCAGGACGAAGTCAAAACCCAGGAAAGTTGTCTCGGAACACCTTCAACAAAGCATGCCAGCAGTGCATTGAAAAGGCAGGGAGCTTTAGCCACCGTCGTCTAGCAGTCGCAAGGCTGTGCACACAATGTCGTCTCCCTGCGGCAACGTTCTTCGCCCTCGTACAAGCTACCACTCTGTCCGGCTCCCGGAGCAGGAGAAGCGGCTGCTTCGCGCACACAGCAGCGGAGCGGCAGCCGTACGCTCCGAAGCGCTGCTTCAGCCGAAAGACGCCGGCCACCGGCGCTTCGCTTCGGACAGCACCGGAGAGCCGTAGTGTACGTCTGCACTAGACTGCATCATAGCGAAAAGCTTTGGCAGTGTGTCTCGCAGGGAGATAGCTTAGGAGCGCAGCGCACTTATGCCTCCCTTGTCCAGAAACACGGATTTGCTGCACACTCCAAAAACACTGCTCTTTCCATGGTACTATGTAAGCTGCTGTCTGACGCCCGTTCTCTTCTGCCCACTCTTGCCCAGCTGGTTGTTGCAGCGTGCACGTGCCTTCCTGGCATTAAGAGCACAGTGAAAGCAATCGCAAAAGTCCAGCAGCTGCTGACTCCCAAAGACAAGGCGCTGTCTACGTTCTTGCTTCTCCACACTTCAACAGAGTCCTTCATTTCTGCAGCTGCCATCGAGTTTTCTGCATCTCGAGCCTTCTGGGACGAGCACCAATTTCCCAGGAGGGGCTGCATCAGGACGAAGTCAAAACCCAGGAAAGTTGTCTCGGAACACCTTCAATAAAGCATGCCAGCAGTGCATTGAAAAGGCAGGGAGCTTTAGCCACCGTCCTCCAGAATTGCCAAGGCTGTGCACACAATGTCGTCTCCCTGCGGCAACGTTCTTCGCCCTCGTACAAGCTACCGCTCTGTCCGGCTCCCGGAGCAGGAGAAGCGGCTGCTTCGCGCACACAGCAGCGGAGCGGCAGCCGTACGCTCCGAAGCGCTGCTTCAGCCGAAAGACGCCGGCCACCGGCGCTTCGCTTCGGACAGCACCGGAGAGCCGTAGTGTACGTCTGCACTAGACTGCATCATAGCGAAAAGCTTTGACAGTGTGTCTCGCAGGGAGATACCTTAGGAGCGCAGCGCACTTATGCCTCCCTTGTCCAGAAACACGGATTTGCTGCACACTCCAAAAACACTGCTCTTTCCATGGTACTATGTAAGCTGCTGTCTGACGTTCGTTCTCTTCTGCCCACTCTTGCCCAGCTGGTTGTTGCAGCGTGCACGTGCCTTCCTGGCATTAAGAGCACAGTGAAAGCAATCGCAAAAGTCCAGCAGCTGCTGACTCCCAAACACAAGGCGCTGTCTACGTTCTTGCTTCTCCACACTTCAACAGAGTCCTTCATTTCTGCAGCTGCCATTGAGTTTTCTGCATCTCGAGCCTTCTGGGACGAGCACCAATTTCCCAGGAGGGGCTGCATCAGGACGAAGTCAAAACCCAGGAAAGTTGTCTCGGAACACCTTCAATAAAGCATGCCAGCAGTGCATTGAAAAGGCAGGGAGCTTTAGCCACCGTCCTCTAGCAGTCGCAAGGCTGTGCACACAATGTCGTCTTCCTGCGGCAACGTTCTTCGCCCTCGTACAATCTACCGCTCTGTCCGGCTCCCGGAGCAGGAGAAGCGGCTGCTTCGCGCACACAACAGCGGAGTGGCAGCCGTACGCTCCGAAGCGCTGCTTCAGCCGAAAGACGCCGGCCACCGGCGCTTGGCTTCGGACAGCTCCGGAGAGCCGTAGTGTGCGTCTGCACTAGACTGCATCCTAGCGAAAAGCTTTGGCAGTGTGTCTCGCAGGGAGATAGCTTAGGAGTGCAGCGCACTTATGCCTCCCTTGTCCAGAAACACGATTTTATTGCAAACTCCAAAAACATTGCTCTTTCCAAGGCAATATATAAGCTGTTTTCTGACGGCCGTGATCTTTCGATTACTCTTGCCCAGCTCGTTGTTTTAACGTGCACATGCCGTCCTGGCATTCAGTGCACAGTGAAAGCAATCGCAAAAGTCCAGCAGCTGCTGACTCCCAAACACAAGGCGCTGGCTATGTTCTTGCTTCTCGACAACTCAACGCAGCCCTTCATTTCTGCAGCTGCCATCGAGGTCTCTGCATGTCGGAGACTCAGAGGACGAGCACGAGTTTCCCAGGAGGGGCTGCATCAGGAGGAATTCTAAACTCAGGGAATTTGTCCTGGAACACCTTCCATAAGGATGCTAGAAAGGAATTGAAGAGGCAGGCGAGCGGCCACCACCGTCCTCTAGCAGTCCTTAGGGTGTGCGCAGAAGCCCGGTGCTCTGCGGCTTCGTTCTTCGCCCCCGTACAAGCTACCGCTCTGTCCGGCTCGCGGAGCAGGAGAAGCGGCTGCTTCGCGCACACAGCAGCGGAGCGGCAGCCGTACGCTCCGAAGCGCTGCTTCAGCCGAAAGACGCCGGCCACCGGCGCTTGGCTTCGGACAGCACCGGAGAGCCGTAGTGTGCGTCTGCACTAGACTGCATCCTAGCGAAAAGCTTTGGCAGTGTGTCTCGCAGGGAGATAGCTTAGGAGCGCAGCGCACTTATGCCTCCCTTGCCCAGAAACACGATTTTATTGCAAACTCCAAAAACATTGCTCTTTCCAGGGCAATATATAAGCTCTTTTCTGACGGCCGTGATCTTTCGATTACTCTTGCCCAGCTCGTTGTTTCAGCGTGCACGTGCCGTCCTGGCATTCAGTGCACAGTGAAAGCAATCGCAAAAGTCCAGCAGCTGCTGACTCCCAAACACAAGGCGCTGTCTACGTTCTTGCTTCTCCACACTTCAACAGAGTCCTTCATTTCTGCAGCTGCCATCGAGTTTTCTGCATCTCGAGCCTTCTGGGACGAGCACCAATTTCCCAGGAGGGGCTGCATCAGGACGAAGTCAAAACCCAGGAAAGTTGTCTCGGAACACCTTCAATAAAGCATGCCAGCAGTGCATTGAAAAGGCAGGGAGCTTTAGCCACCGTCCTCCAGAATTGCCAAGGCTGTGCACACAATGTCGTCTCCCTGCGGCAACGTTCTTCGCCCTCGTACAAGCTACCGCTCTGTCCGGCTCGCGGAGCAGGAGAAGCGGCTGCTTCGCGCACACAGCAGCGGAGCGGCAGCCGTACGCTCCGAAGCGCTGCTTCAGCCGAAAGACGCCGGCCACCGGCGCTTCGCTTCGGACAGCACCGGAGAGCCGTAGTGTACGTCTGCACTAGACTGCATCATAGCGAAAAGCTTTGACAGTGTGTCTCGCAGGGAGATAGCTTAGGAGCGCAGCGCACTTATGCCTCCCTTGTCCAGAAACACGGATTTGCTGCACACTCCAAAAACACTGCTCTTTCCATGGTACTATGTAAGCTGCTGTCTGACGCCCGTTCTCTTCTGCCCACTCTTGCCCAGCTGGTTGTTGCAGCGTGCACGTGCCTTCCTGGCATTAAGAGCACAGTGAAAGCAATCGCAAAAGTCCAGCAGCTGCTGACTCCCAAACACAAGGCGCTGTCTACGTTCTTGCTTCTCCACACTTCAACAGAGTCCTTCATTTCTGCAGCTGCCATCGAGTTTTCTGCATCTCGAGCCTTCTGGGACGAGCACCAATTTCCCAGGAGGGGCTGCATCAGGACGAAGTCAAAACCCAGGAAAGTTGTCTCGGAACACCTTCAACAAAGCATGCCAGCAGTGCATTGAAAAGGCAGGGAGCTTTAGCCACCGTCCTCTAGCAGTCGCAAGGCTGTGCACACAATGTCGTCTCCCTGCGGCAACGTTCTTCGCCCTCGTACAAGCTACCGCTCTGTCCGGCTCCCGGAGCAGGAGAAGCGGCTGCTTCGCGCACACAGCAGCGGAGCGGCAGCCGTAGGCTCCGAAGCGCTGCTTCAGCCGAAAGACGCCGGCCACCGGCGCTTCGCTTCGGACAGCACCGGAGAGCCGTAGTGTACGTCTGCACTAGACTGCATCATAGCGAAAAGCTTTGACAGTGTGTCTCGCAGGGAGATACCTTAGGAGCGCAGCGCACTTATGCCTCCCTTGTCCAGAAACACGGATTTGCTGCACACTCCAAAAACACTGCTCTTTCCATGGTACTATGTAAGCTGCTGTCTGACGCCCGTTCTCTTCTGCCCACTCTTGCCCAGCTGGTTGTTGCAGCGTGCACGTGCCTTCCTGGCATTAAGAGCACAGTGAAAGCAATCGCAAAAGTCCAGCAGCTGCTGACTCCCAAACACAAGGCGCTGTCTACGTTCTTGCTTCTCCACACTTCAACAGAGTCCTTCATTTCTGCAGCTGCCATCGAGTTTTCTGCATCTCGAGCCTTCTGGGACGAGCACCAATTTCCCAGGAGGGGCTGCATCAGGACGAAGTCAAAACCCAGGAAAGTTGTCTCGGAACACCTTCAATAAAGCATGCCAGCAGTGCATTGAAAAGGCAGGGAGCTTTAGCCACCGTCCTCCAGAATTGCCAAGGCTGTGCACACAATGTCGTCTCCCTGCAGCAACGTTCTTCGCCCTCGTACAAGCTACCGCTCTGTCCGGCTCCCGGAGCAGGAGAAGCGGCTGCTTCGCGCACACAGCAGCGGAGCGGCAGCCGTACGCTCCGAAGCGCTGCTTCAGCCGAAAGACGCCGGCCACCGGCGCTTCGCTTCGGACAGCACCGGAGAGCCGTAGTGTACGTCTGCACTAGACTGCATCATAGCGAAAAGCTTTGACAGTGTGTCTCGCAGGGAGATACCTTAGGAGCGCAGCGCACTTATGCCTCCCTTGTCCAGAAACACGGATTTGCTGCACACTCCAAAAACACTGCTCTTTCCATGGTACTATGTAAGCTGCTGTCTGACGCCCGTTCTCTTCTGCCCACTCTTGCCCAGCTGGTTGTTGCAGCGTGCACGTGCCTTCCTGGCATTCAGTGCACAGTGAAAGCAATCGCAAAAGTCCAGCAGCTGCTGACTCCCAAACACAAGGCGCTGTCTACGTTCTTGCTTCTCCACACTTCAACAGAGTCCTTCATTTCTGCAGCTGCCATCGAGTTTTCTGCATCTCGAGCCTTCTGGGACGAGCACCAATTTCCCAGGAGGGGCTGCATCAGGACGAAGTCAAAACCCAGGAAAGTTGTCTCGGAACACCTTCAACAAAGCATGCCAGCAGTGCATTGAAAAGGCAGGGAGCTTTAGCCACCGTCCTCTAGCAGTCGCAAGGCTGTGCACACAATGTCGTCTCCCTGTGGCAACGTTCTTCGCCCTCGTACAAGCTACCGCTCTGTCCGGCTCCCGGAGCAGGAGAAGCGGCTGCTTCGCGCACACAGCAGCGGAGCGGCAGCCGTACGCTCCGAAGCGCTGCTTCAGCCGAAAGACGCCGGCCACCGGCGCTTCGCTTCGGACAGCACCGGAGAGCCGTAGTGTACGTCTGCACTAGACTGCATCATAGCGAAAAGCTTTGGCAGTGTGTCTCGCAGGGAGATACCTTAGGAGCGCAGCGCACTTATGCCTCCCTTGTCCAGAAACACGGATTTGCTGCACACTCCAAAAACACTGCTCTTTCCATGGTACTATGTAAGCTGCTGTCTGACGCCCGTTCTCTTCTGCCCACTCTTGCCCAGCTGGTTGTTGCAGCGTGCACATGCCTTCCTGGCATTAAGAGCACAGTGAAAGCAATCGCAAAAGTCCAGCAGCTGCTGACTCCCAAACACAAGGCGCTGTCTACGTTCTTGCTTCTCCACACTTCAACAGAGTCCTTCATTTCTGCAGCTGCCATCGAGTTTTCTGCATCTCGAGCCTTCTGGGACGAGCACCAATTTCCCAGGAGGGGCTGCATCAGGACGAAGTCAAAACCCAGGAAAGTTGTCTCGGAACACCTTCAATAAAGCATGCCAGCAGTGCATTGAAAAGGCAGGGAGCTTTAGCCACCGTCCTCCAGAATTGCCAAGGCTGTGCACACAATGTCGTCTCCCTGCGGCAACGTTCTTCGCCCTCGTACAAGCTACCGCTCTGTCCGGCTCCCGGAGCAGGAGAAGCGGCTGCTTCGCGCACACAGCAGCGGAGCGGCAGCCGTACGCTCCGAAGCGCTGCTTCAGCCGAAAGACGCCGGCCACCGGCGCTTCGCTTCGGACAGCACCGGAGAGCCGTAGTGTACGTCTGCACTAGACTGCATCATAGCGAAAAGCTTTGACAGTGTGTCTCGCAGGGAGATACCTTAGGAGCGCAGCGCACTTATGCCTCCCTTGTCCAGAAACACGGATTTGCTGCACACTCCAAAAACACTGCTCTTTCCATGGTACTATGTAAGCTGCTGTCTGACGCCCGTTCTCTTCTGCCCACTCTTGCCCAGCTGGTTGTTGCAGCGTGCACGTGCCTTCCTGGCATTAAGAGCACAGTGAAAGCAATCGCAAAAGTCCAGCAGCTGCTGACTCCCAAACACAAGGCGCTGTCTACGTTCTTGCTTCTCCACACTTCAACAGAGTCCTTCATTTCTGCAGCTGCCATTGGGTTTTCTGCATCTCGAGCCTTCTGGGACGAGCACCAATTTCCCAGGAGGGGCTGCATCAGGACGAAGTCAAAACCCAGGAAAGTTGTCTCGGAACACCTTCAATAAAGCATGCCAGCAGTGCATTGAAAAGGCAGGGAGCTTTAGCCACCGTCCTCTAGCAGTCGCAAGGCTGTGCACACAATGTCGTCTTCCTGCGGCAACGTTCTTCGCCCTCGTACAATCTACCGCTCTGTCCGGCTCCCGGAGCAGGAGAAGCGGCTGCTTCGCGCACACAGCAGCGGAGTGGCAGCCGTACGCTCCGAAGCGCTGCTTCAGCCGAAAGACGCCGGCCACCGGCGCTTGGCTTCGGACAGCTCCGGAGAGCCGTAGTGTGCGTCTGCACTAGACTGCATCCTAGCGAAAAGCTTTGGCAGTGTGTCTCGCAGGGAGATAGCTTAGGAGTGCAGCGCACTTATGCCTCCCTTGTCCAGAAACACGATTTTATTGCAAACTCCAAAAACATTGCTCTTTCCAAGGCAATATATAAGCTGTTTTCTGACGGCCGTGATCTTTCGATTACTCTTGCCCAGCTCGTTGTTTTAACGTGCACATGCCGTCCTGGCATTCAGTGCACAGTGAAAGCAATCGCAAAAGTCCAGCAGCTGCTGACTCCCAAACACAAGGCGCTGGCTATGTTCTTGCTTCTCGACAACTCAACGCAGCCCTTCATTTCTGCAGCTGCCATCGAGGTCTCTGCATGTCGGAGACTCAGAGGACGAGCACGAGTTTCCCAGGAGGGGCTGCATCAGGAGGAATTCTAAACTCAGGGAATTTGTCCTGGAACACCTTCCATAAGGATGCTAGAAAGGAATTGAAGAGGCAGGCGAGCGGCCACCACCGTCCTCTAGCAGTCCTTAGGGTGTGCGCAGAAGCCCGGTGCTCTGCGGCTTCGTTCTTCGCCCCCGTACAAGCTACCGCTCTGTCCGGCTCGCGGAGCAGGAGAAGCGGCTGCTTCGCGCACACAGCAGCGGAGCGGCAGCCGTACGCTCCGAAGCGCTGCTTCAGCCGAAAGACGCCGGCCACCGGCGCTTGGCTTCGGACAGCTCCGGAGAGCCGTAGTGTGCGTCTGCACTAGACTGCATCCTAGCGAAAAGCTTTGGCAGTGTGTCTCGCAGGGAGATAGCTTAGGAGCGCAGCGCACTTATGCCTCCCTTGCCCAGAAACACGATTTTATTGCAAACTCCAAAAACATTGCTCTTTCCAGGGCAATATATAAGCTGTTTTCTGACGGCCGTGATCTTTCGATTACTCTTGCCCAGCTCGTTGTTTCAGCGTGCACGTGCCGTCCTGGCATTCAGTGCACAGTGAAAGCAATCGCAAAAGTCCAGCAGCTGCTGACTCCCAAACACAAGGCGCTGTCTACGTTCTTGCTTCTCCACACTTCAACAGAGTCCTTCATTTCTGCAGCTGCCATCGAGTTTTCTGCATCTCGAGCCTTCTGGGACGAGCACCAATTTCCCAGGAGGGGCTGCATCAGGACGAAGTCAAAACCCAGGAAAGTTGTCTCGGAACACCTTCAATAAAGCATGCCAGCAGTGCATTGAAAAGGCAGGGAGCTTTAGCCACCGTCCTCCAGAATTGCCAAGGCTGTGCACACAATGTCGTCTCCCTGCAGCAACGTTCTTCGCCCTCGTACAAGCTACCGCTCTGTCCGGCTCCCGGAGCAGGAGAAGCGGCTGCTTCGCGCACACAGCAGCGGAGCGGCAGCCGTAGGCTCCGAAGCGCTGCTTCAGCCGAAAGACGCCGGCCACCGGCGCTTCGCTTCGGACAGCACCGGAGAGACGTAGTGTACGTCTGCACTAGACTGCATCATAGCGAAAAGCTTTGACAGTGTGTCTCGCAGGGAGATACCTTAGGAGCGCAGCGCACTTATGCCTCCCTTGTCCAGAAACACGGATTTGCTGCACACTCCAAAAACACTGCTCTTTCCATGGTACTATGTAAGCTGCTGTCTGACGCCCGTTCTCTTCTGCCCACTCTTGCCCAGCTGGTTGTTGCAGCGTGCACGTGCCTTCCTGGCATTAAGAGCACAGTGAAAGCAATCGCAAAAGTCCAGCAGCTGCTGACTCCCAAACACAAGGCGCTGTCTACGTTCTTGCTTCTCCACACTTCAACAGAGTCCTTCATTTCTGCAGCTGCCATCGAGTTTTCTGCATCTCGAGCCTTCTGGGACGAGCACCAATTTCCCAGGAGGGGCTGCATCAGGACGAAGTCAAAACCCAGGAAAGTTGTCTCGGAACACCTTCAACAAAGCATGCCAGCAGTGCATTGAAAAGGCAGGGAGCTTTAGCCACCGTCCTCTAGCAGTCGCAAGGCTGTGCACACAATGTCGTCTCCCTGCGGCAACGTTCTTCGCCCTCGTACAAGCTACCGCTCTGTCCGGCTCCCGGAGCAGGAGAAGCGGCTGCTTCGCGCACACAGCAGCGGAGCGGCAGCCGTACGCTCCGAAGCGCTGCTTCAGCCGAAAGACGCCGGCCACCGGCGCTTCGCTTCGGACAGCACCGGAGAGCCGTAGTGTACGTCTGCACTAGACTGCATCATAGCGAAAAGCTTTGACAGTGTGTCTCGCAGGGAGATAGCTTAGGAGCGCAGCGCACTTATGCCTCCCTTGTCCAGAAACACGGATTTGCTGCACACTCCAAAAACACTGCTCTTTCCATGGTACTATGTAAGCTGCTGTCTGACGCCCGTTCTCTTCTGCCCACTCTTGCCCAGCTGGTTGTTGCAGCGTGCACGTGCCTTCCTGGCATTAAGAGCACAGTGAAAGCAATCGCAAAAGTCCAGCAGCTGCTGACTCCCAAACACAAGGCGCTGTCTACGTTCTTGCTTCTCCACACTTCAACAGAGTCCTTCATTTCTGCAGCTGCCATCGAGTTTTCTGCATCTCGAGCCTTCTGGGACGAGCACCAATTTCCCAGGAGGGGCTGCATCAGGACGAAGTCAAAACCCAGGAAAGTTGTCTCGGAACACCTTCAATAAAGCATGCCAGCAGTGCATTGAAAAGGCAGGGAGCTTTAGCCACCGTCCTCTAGCAGTCGCAAGGCTGTGCACACAATGTCGTCTTCCTGCGGCAACGTTCTTCGCCCTCGTACAATCTACCGCTCTGTCCGGCTCCCGGAGCAGGAGAAGCGGCTGCTTCGCGCACACAACAGCGGAGTGGCAGCCGTACGCTCCGAAGCGCTGCTTCAGCCGAAAGACGCCGGCCACCGGCGCTTGGCTTCGGACAGCTCCGGAGAGCCGTAGTGTGCGTCTGCACTAGACTGCATCCTAGCGAAAAGCTTTGGCAGTGTGTCTCGCAGGGAGATAGCTTAGGAGTGCAGCGCACTTATGCCTCCCTTGTCCAGAAACACGATTTTATTGCAAACTCCAAAAACATTGCTCTTTCCAAGGCAATATATAAGCTGTTTTCTGACGGCCGTGATCTTTCGATTACTCTTGCCCAGCTCGTTGTTTTAACGTGCACATGCCGTCCTGGCATTCAGTGCACAGTGAAAGCAATCGCAAAAGTCCAGCAGCTGCTGACTCCCAAACACAAGGCGCTGGCTATGTTCTTGCTTCTCGACAACTCAACGCAGCCCTTCATTTCTGCAGCTGCCATCGAGGTCTCTGCATGTCGGAGACTCAGAGGACGAGCACGAGTTTCCCAGGAGGGGCTGCATCAGGAGGAATTCTAAACTCAGGGAATTTGTCCTGGAACACCTTCCATAAGGATGCTAGAAAGGAATTGAAGAGGCAGGCGAGCGGCCACCACCGTCCTCTAGCAGTCCTTAGGGTGTGCGCAGAAGCCCGGTGCTCTGCGGCTTCGTTCTTCGCCCCCGTACAAGCTACCGCTCTGTCCGGCTCGCGGAGCAGGAGAAGCGGCTGCTTCGCGCACACAGCAGCGGAGCGGCAGCCGTACGCTCCGAAGCGCTGCTTCAGCCGAAAGACGCCGGCCACCGGCGCTTCGCTTCGGACAGCACCGGAGAGCCGTAGTGTACGTCTGCACTAGACTGCATCATAGCGAAAAGCTTTGACAGTGTGTCTCGCAGGGAGATACCTTAGGAGCGCAGCGCACTTATGCCTCCCTTGTCCAGAAACACGGATTTGCTGCACACTCCAAAAACACTGCTCTTTCCATGGTACTATGTAAGCTGCTGTCTGACGCCCGTTCTCTTCTGCCCACTCTTGCTCAGCTGGTTGTTGCAGCGTGCACGTGCCTTCCTGGCATTAAGAGCACAGTGAAAGCAATCGCAAAAGTCCAGCAGCTGCTGACTCCCAAACACAAGGCGCTGGCTTTGTTCTTGCTTCACCACACTTCAACAGAGTCCTTCATTTCTGCAGCTGCCATCGAGTTTTCTGCATCTCGAGCCTTCTGGGACGAGCACCAATTTCCCAGGAGGGGCTGCATCAGGACGAAGTCAAAACCCAGGAAAGTTGTCTCGGAACACCTTCAATAAAGCATGCCAGCAGTGCATTGAAAAGGCAGGGAGCTTTAGCCACCGTCGTCTAGCAGTCGCAAGGCTGTGCACACAATGTCGTCTGCCTGCGGCAACGTTCTTCGCCCTCGTGCAAGCTACCGCTCTGTCCGGGTCCCGGAGCAGGAGAAGCGGCTGCTTCGCGCACACAACAGCGGAGCGGCAGCCCTTCGCTCCGAAGCGCTGCTTCAGCCGAAAGACGCCGGCCACCGGCGCTTGGCTTCGGACAGCTCCGGAGAGCCGTAGTGTGCGTCTGCACTAGACTGCATCATAGCGAAAAGCTTTGGCAGTGTGTCTCGCAGGGAGATAGCTTAGGAGCGCAGCGCACTTATGCCTCCCTTGTCCAGAAACACGATTTTACTGCACACTCCAAAAACAGTACTCTTCCCAGGGCAAGATGCCAGATGCTCTCTGATGCCCGTGCTCCCTTCCTACTCTTGCCCAGCTCGTTGTTGTAACGTGCACATGCCGTCCTGGAATTCAGTGCACAGTGAAAGCAATCGCAAAAGTCCAGCAGCTGCTGACTCCCAAACACAAGGCGCTGGCTATGTTCTTGCTACTCGACGACTCAACGCAGCCCTTCATTTCTGCAGTTGCCATCGAGGTCTCTGCATGTCGGAGACTGAGAGGACGAGCACGAGTTTCCCACGAGGGGCTGCATCAGGAGGAATTCAAAACTCAGGGAATTTGCCCTGGAACACCTTCCATAAGGATGCTAGAATGGAATTGAAGAGGCAGGCGAGCGGCCACCTGGGTCCTCTAGCAGTCCTTAGGGTGCGCGCAGAAGCCCGGTGCTCTGCGGCTTCGTTCTTCGCCCTCGTGCAAGCTACCGCTCTGTCCGGCTCACGGAGCAGGAGAAGCGGCTGCTTCGCGCACACAACAGCGGAGCGGCAGCCCTACGCTCCGAAGCGCTGCTTCAGCCGAAAGACGCCGGCCACCGGCGCTTGGCTTCGGACAGCTCCGGAGAGCCGTAGTGTGCGTCTGCAACTAGACTGCATCATAGCGAAAAGCTTTGGCAGTGTGTCTCGCAGGGAGATAGCTTAGGAGCGCAGCGCACTTATGCCTCCCTTGTCCAGAAACACGATTTTACTGCACACTCCAAAAACAGTACTCTTCCCAGGGCAATATGCCCGATGCTCTCTGATGCCCGTGCTCCCTTCCTACTCTTGCCCAGCTCGTTGTTGTAACGTGCACATGCCGTCCTGGAATTCAGTGCACAGTGAAAGCAATCGCAAAAGTCCAGCAGCTGCTGACTCCCAAACACAAGGCGCTGGCTATGTTCTTGCTACTCGACGACTCAACGCAGCCCTTCATTTCTGCAGTTGCCATCGAGGTCTCTGCATGTCGGAGACTGAGAGGATGAGCACGAGTTTCCCACGAGGGGCTGCATCAGGAGGAATTCAAAACTCAGCGAATTTGCCCTGGAACACCTTCCATAAGGATGCTAGAAAAGAATTGAAGAGGCAGGCGAGCGGCCACCACGGTCCTCTAGCAGTCCTTAGGGTGCGCGCAGAAGCCCGGTGCTCTGCGGCTTCGTTCTTCGCCCTCGTGCAAGCTACCGCTCTGTCCGGCTCCCGGAGCAGGAGAAGCGGCTGCTTCGCGCACACAACAGCGGAGCGGCAGCCCTACGCTCCGAAGCGCTTCTTCAGCCGAAAGACGCCGGCCACCGGCGCTTGGCTTCGGACAGCTCCGGAGAGCCGTAGTGTGCGTCTGCAACTAGACTGCATCATAGCGAAAAGCTTTGGCAGTGTGTCTCGCAGGGAGATAGCTTAGGAGCGCAGCGCACTTATGCCTCCCTTGTCCAGAAACACGATTTTACTGCACACTCCAAAAACAGTACTCTTCGAGGGCAATATATAAGCTGCTTTCTGACGGCCGTGATCTTTCGATTACTCTTGCGCAGCTCGTTGTTTTAACGTGCACGTGCCGTCCTGGCATTCAGTGCACAGTGAAAGCAATCGCAAAAGTCCAGCAGCTGCTGACTCCCAAACACAAGGCGCTGGCTTTGTTCTTGCTTCACCACACTTCAACAGAGTCCTTCATTTCTGCAGCTGCCATCGAGTTTTCTGCATCTCGAGCCTTCTGGGACGAGCACCAATTTTCCAGGAGGGGCTGCATCAGGACGAAGTCAAAACCCAGGAAAGTTGTCTCGGAACACCTTCAATAAAGCATGCCAGCAGTGCATTGAAAAGGCAGGGAGCTTTAGCCACCGTCGTCTAGCAGTCGCAAGGCTGTGCACACAATGTCGTCTGCCTGCGGCAACGTTCTTCGCCCTCGTGCAAGCTACCGCTCTGTCCGGCTCCCGGAGCAGGAGAAGCGGCTGCTTCGCGCACACAACAGCGGAGCGGCAGCCCTTCGCTCCGAAGCGCTGCTTCAGCCGAAAGACGCCGGCCACCGGCGCTTGGCTTCGGACAGCTCCGGAGAGACGTAGTGTGCGTCTGCACTAGACTGCATCATAGCGAAAAGCTTTGGCAGTGTGTCTCGCAGGGAGATAGCTTAGGAGCGCAGCGCACTTATGCCTCCCTTGTCCAGAAACACGATTTTACTGCACACTCCAAAAACAGTACTCTTCCCAGGGCAATATGCCAGATGTTCTCTGATGCCCGTGCCCCCTTCCTACTCTTGCCCAGCTCGTTGTTGTAACGTGCACATGCCGTCCTGGCATTCAGTGCACAGTGAAAGCAATCGCAAAAGTCCAGCAGCTGCTGACTCCCAAACACAAGGCGCTGGCTATGTTCTTGCTACTCGACGACTCAACGCAGCCCTTCATTTCTGCAGTTGCCATCGAGGTCTCTGCATGTCGGAGACTGAGAGGACGAGCACGAGTTTCCCACGAGGGGCTGCATCAGGAGGTATTCAAAACTCAGCGAATTTGCCCTGGAACACCTTCCATAAGGATGCTAGAATGGAATTGAAGAGGCAGGCGAGCGGCCACCACCGTCCTCTAGCAGTCCTTAGGGTGCGCGCAGAAGCCCGGTGCTCTGCGGCTTCGTTCCTCGCCCTCGTGCAAGCTACCGCTCTGTCCGGCTCCCGGAGCAGGAGAAGCGGCTGCTTCGCGCACACAACAGCGGAGCGGCAGCCCTACGCTCCGAAGCGCTGCTTCAGCCGAAAGACGCCGGCCACCGGCGCTTGGCTTCGGACAGCTCCGGAGAGCCGTAGTGTGCGTCTGCAACTAGACTGCATCATAGCGAAAAGCTTTGGCAGTGTGTCTCGCAGGGAGATAGCTTAGGAGCGCAGCGCACTTATGCCTCCCTTGTCCAGAAACACGATTTTACTGCACACTCCAAAAACAGTACTCTTCCCAGGGCAATATATAAGCTGCTTTCTGACGGCCGTGATCTTTCGATTACTCTTGCGCAGCTCGTTGTTGCAGAGTGCACGTGCCTTCCTGGAATTCAGTGCACAGTGAAAGCAATCGCAAAAGTCCAGCAGCTGCTGACTCCCAAACACAAGGCGCTGTCTACGTTCTTGCTTCTCCACACTTCAACAGAGTCCTTCATTTCTGCAGCTGCCATCGAGTTTTCTGCATCTCGAGCCTTCTGGGACGAGCACCAATTTCCCAGGAGGGGCTGCATCAGGACGAAGTCAAAACCCAGGAAAGTTGTCTCGGAACACCTTCAATAAAGCATGCCAGCAGTGCACTGAAAAGGCAGGGAGCTTTAGCCACCGTCCTCCAGAATTGCCAAGGCTGTGCACACAATGTCGTCTCCCTGCGGCAACGTTCTTCGCCCTCGTACAAGCTACCGCTCTGTCCGGCTCCCGGAGCAGGAGAAGCGGCTGCTTCGCGCACACAGCAGCGGAGCGGCAGCCGTACGCTCCGAAGCGCTGCTTCAGCCGAAAGACGCCGGCCACCGGCGCTTCGCTTCGGACAGCACCGGAGAGCCGTAGTGTACGTCTGCACTAGACTGCATCATAGCGAAAAGCTTTGACAGTGTGTCTCGCAGGGAGATAGCTTAGGAGCGCAGCGCACTTATGCCTCCCTTGTCCAGAAACACGGATTTGCTGCACACTCCAAAAACACTGCTCTTTCCATGGTACTATGTAAGCTGCTGTCTGACGCCCGTTCTCTTCTGCCCACTCTTGCCCAGCTGGTTGTTGCAGCGTGCACGTGCCTTCCTGGCATTAAGAGCACAGTGAAAGCAATCGCAAAAGTCCAGCAGCTGCTGACTCCCAAAAACAAGGCGCTGTCTACGTTCTTGCTTCTCCACACTTCAACAGAGTCCTTCATTTCTGCAGCTGCCATCGAGTTTTCTGCATCTCGAGCCTTCTGGGACGAGCACCAATTTCCCAGGAGGGGCTGCATCAGGACGAAGTCAAAACCCAGGAAAGTTGTCTCGGAACACCTTCAATAAAGCATGCCAGCAGTGCATTGAAAAGGCAGGGAGCTTTAGCCACCGTCCTCCAGAATTGCCAAGGCTGTGCACACAATGTCGTCTCCCTGCGGCAACGTTCTTCGCCCTCGTACAAGCTACCGCTCTGTCCGGCTCCCGGAGCAGGAGAAGCGGCTGCTTCGCGCACACAGCAGCGGAGCGGCAGCCGTACGCTCCGAAGCGCTGCTTCAGCCGAAAGACGCCGGCCACAGGCGCTTCGCTTCGGACAGCACCGGAGAGCCGTAGTGTACGTCTGCACTAGACTGCATCATAGCGAAAAGCTTTGACAGTGTGTCTCGCAGGGAGATACCTTAGGAGCGCAGCGCACTTATGCCTCCCTTGTCCAGAAACACGGATTTGCTGCACACTCCAAAAACACTGCTCTTTCCATGGTACTATGTAAGCTGCTGTCTGACGCCCGTTCTCTTCTGCCCACTCTTGCCCAGCTGGTTGTTGCAGCGTGCACGTGCCTTCCTGGCATTAAGAGCACAGTGAAAGCAATCGCAAAAGTCCAGCAGCTGCTGACTCCCAAACACAAGGCGCTGTCTACGTTCTTGCTTCTCCACACTTCAACAGAGTCCTTCATTTCTGCAGCTGCCATCGAGTTTTCTGCATCTCGAGCCTTCTGGGACGAGCACCAATTTCCCAGGAGGGGCTGCATCAGGACGAAGTCAAAACCCAGGAAAGTTGTCTCGGAACACCTTCAACAAAGCATGCCAGCAGTGCATTGAAAAGGCAGGGAGCTTTAGCCACCGTCCTCCAGAATTGCCAAGGCTGTGCACACAATGTCGTCTCCCTGCGGCAACGTTCTTCGCCCTCGTACAAGCTACCGCTCTGTCCGGCTCCCGGAGCAGGAGAAGCGGCTGCTTCGCGCACACAGCAGCGGAGCGGCAGCCGTACGCTCCGAAGCGCTGCTTCAGCCGAAAGACGCCGGCCACCGGCGCTTCGCTTCGGACAGCACCGGAGAGCCGTAGTGTACGTCTGCACTAGACTGCATCATAGCGAAAAGCTTTGACAGTGTGTCTCGCAGGGAGATACCTTAAAAGCGCAGCGCACTTATGCCTCCCTTGTCCAGAAACACGGATTTGCTGCACACTCCAAAAACACTGCTCTTTCCATGGTACTATGTAAGCTGCTGTCTGACGCCCGTTCTCTTCTGCCCACTCTTGCCCAGCTGGTTGTTGCAGCGTGCACGTGCCTTCCTGGCATTAAGAGCACAGTGAAAGCAATCGCAAAAGTCCAGCAGCTGCTGACTCCCAAACACAAGGCGCTGTCTACGTTCTTGCTTCTCCACACTTCAACAGAGTCCTTCATTTCTGCAGCTGCCATCGAGTTTTCTGCATCTCGAGCCTTCTGGGACGAGCACCAATTTCCCAGGAGGGGCTGCATCAGGACGAAGTCAAAACCCAGGAAAGTTGTCTCGGAACACCTTCAATAAAGCATGCCAGCAGTGCATTGAAAAGGCAGGGAGCTTTAGCCACCGTCCTCCAGAATTGCCAAGGCTGTGCACACAATGTCGTCTCCCTGCGGCAACGTTCTTCGCCCTCGTACAAGCTACCGCTCTGTCCGGCTCCCGGAGCAGGAGAAGCGGCTGCTTCGCGCACACAGCAGCGGAGCGGCAGCCGTACGCTCCGAAGCGCTGCTTCAGCCGAAAGACGCCGGCCACCGGCGCTTCGCTTCGGACAGCACCGGAGAGCCGTAGTGTACGTCTGCACTAGACTGCATCATAGCGAAAAGCTTTGACAGTGTGTCTCGCAGGGAGATAGCTTAGGAGCGCAGCGCACTTATGCCTCCCTTGTCCAGAAACACGGATTTGCTGCACACTCCAAAAACACTGCTCTTTCCATGGTACTATGTAAGCTGCTGTCTGACGCCCGTTCTCTTCTGCCCACTCTTGCCCAGCTGGTTGTTGCAGCGTGCACGTGCCTTCCTGGCATTAAGAGCACAGTGAAAGCAATCGCAAAAGTCCAGCAGCTGCTGACTCCCAAACACAAGGCGCTGTCTACGTTCTTGCTTCTCGACAACTCAACGCAGCCCTTCATTTCTGCAGCTGCCATCGAGTTTTCTGCATCTCGAGCCTTCTGGGACGAGCACCAATTTCCCAGGAGGGGCTGCATCAGGACGAAGTCAAAACCCAGGAAAGTTGTCTCGGAACACCTTCAATAAAGCATGCCAGCAGTGCATTGAAAAGGCAGGGAGCTTTAGCCACCGTCCTCTAGCAGTCGCAAGGCTGTGCACACAATGTCGTCTCCCTGCGGCAACGTTCTTCGCCCTCGTACAAGCTACCGCTCTGTCCGGCTCCCGGAGCAGGAGAAGCGGCTGCTTCGCGCACACAGCAGCGGAGCGGCAGCCGTACGCTCCGAAGCGCTGCTTCAGCCGAAAGACGCCGGCCACCGGCGCTTCGCTTCGGACAGCACCGGAGAGCCGTAGTGTACGTCTGCACTAGACTGCATCATAGCGAAAAGCTTTGACAGTGTGTCTCGCAGGGAGATACCTTAGGAGCGCAGCGCACTTATGCCTCCCTTGTCCAGAAACACGGATTTGCTGCACACTCCAAAAACACTGCTCTTTCCATGGTACTATGTAAGCTGCTGTCTGACGCCTGTTCTCTTCTGCCCACTCTTGCCCAGCTGGGTTTTGCAGCGTGCACTGCCTTCCTGGCATTAAGAGCACAGTGAAAGCAATCGCAAAAGTCCAGCAGCTGCTGACTCCCAAACACAAGGCGCTGTCTACGTTCTTGCTTCTCCACACTTCAACAGAGTCCTTCATTTCTGCAGCTGCCATCGAGTTTTCTGCATCTCGAGCCTTCTGGGACGAGCACCAATTTCCCAGGAGGGGCTGCATCAGGACGAAGTCAAACCCAGGAAAGTTGTCTCGGAACACCTTCAATAAAGCATGCCAGCAGTGCATTGAAAAGGCAGGGAGCTTTAGCCACCGTCCTCTAGCAGTCGCAAGGCTGTGCACACAATGTCGTCTCCCTGCGGCAACGTTCTTCGCCCTCGTACAAGCTACCGCTCTGTCCGGCTCCCGGAGCAGGAGAAGCGGCTGCTTCGCGCACACAATAGCGGAGCGGCAGCCCTTCGCTCCGAAGCGCTGCTTCAGCCGAAAGACGCCGGCCACCGGCGCTTGGCTTCGGACAGCAGCCGAGAGCCGTAGTGTGCGTCTGCACTAGACTGCATCATAGCGAAAAGCTTTGGCAGTGTGTCTCGCAGGGAGATAGCTTAGGAGCGCAGCGCACTTATGCCTCCCTTGCCCAGAAACACGATTTTATTGCAAACTCCAAAAACATTGCTCTTTCCAGGGCAATATATAAGCTGTTTTCTGACGGCCGTGATCTTTCGATTACTCTTGCCCAGCTCGTTGTTTCAGCGTGCACGTGCCGTCCTGGCATTCAGTGCACAGTGAAAGCAATCGCAAAAGTCCAGCAGCTGCTGACTCCCAAACACAAGGCGCTGTCTACGTTCTTGCTTCTCCACACTTCAACAGAGTCCTTCATTTCTGCAGCTGCCATCGAGTTTTCTGCATCTCGAGCCTTCTGGGACGAGCACCAATTTCCCAGGAGGGGCTGCATCAGGACGAAGTCAAAACCCAGGAAAGTTGTCTCGGAACACCTTCAATAAAGCATGCCAGCAGTGCATTGAAAAGGCAGGGAGCTTTAGCCACCGTCCTCCAGAATTGCCAAGGCTGTGCACACAATGTCGTCTTCCTGCGGCAACGTTCTTCGCCCTCGTACAAGCTACCGCTCTGTCCGGCTCCCGGAGCAGGAGAAGCGGCTGCTTCGCGCACACAGCAGCGGAGCGGCAGCCGTACGCTCCGAAGCGCTGCTTCAGCCGAAAGACGCCGGCCACCGGCGCTTGGCTTCGGACAGCTCCGGAGAGCCGTAGTGTGCGTCTGCACTAGACTGCATCCTAGCGAAAAGCTTTGGCAGTGTGTCTCGCAGGGAGATAGCTTAGGAGTGCAGCGCACTTATGCCTCCCTTGTCCAGAAACACGATTTTATTGCAAACTCCAAAAACATTGCTCTTTCCAAGGCAATATATAAGCTGTTTTCTGACGGCCGTGATCTTTCGATTACTCTTGCCCAGCTCGTTGTTTTAACGTGCACATGCCGTCCTGGCATTCAGTGCACAGTGAAAGCAATCGCAAAAGTCCAGCAGCTGCTGACTCCCAAACACAAGGCGCTGGCTATGTTCTTGCTTCTCGACAACTCAACGCAGCCCTTCATTTCTGCAGCTGCCATCTAGGTCTCTGCATGTCGGAGACTCAGAGGACGAGCACGAGTTTCCCAGGAGGGGCTGCATCAGGAGGAATTCTAAACTCAGGGAATTTGTCCTGGAACACCTTCCATAAGGATGCTAGAAAGGAATTGAAGAGGCAGGCGAGCGGCCACCACCGTCCTCTAGCAGTCCTTAGGGTGTGCGCAGAAGCCCGGTGCTCTGCGGCTTCGTTCTTCGCCCCCGTACAAGCTACCGCTCTGTCCGGCTCGCGGAGCAGGAGAAGCGGCTGCTTCGCGCACACAGCAGCGGAGCGGCAGCCGTACGCTCCGAAGCGCTGCTTCAGCCGAAAGACGCCGGCCACCGGCGCTTCGCTTCGGACAGCACCGGAGAGCCGTAGTGTACGTCTGCACTAGACTGCATCATAGCGAAAAGCTTTGACAGTGTGTCTCGCAGGGAGATACCTTAGGAGCGCAGCGCACTTATGCCTCCCTTGTCCAGAAACACGGATTTGCTGCACACTCCAAAAACACTGCTCTTTCCATGGTACTATGTAAGCTGCTGTCTGACGCCCGTTCTCTTCTGCCCACTCTTGCCCAGCTGGTTGTTGCAGCGTGCACGTGCCTTCCTGGCATTAAGAGCACAGTGAAAGCAATCGCAAAAGTCCAGCAGCTGCTGACTCCCAAACACAAGGCGCTGTCTACGTTCTTGCTTCTCCACACTTCAACAGAGTCCTTCATTTCTGCAGCTGCCATCGAGTTTTCTGCATCTCGAGCCTTCTGGGACGAGCACCAATTTCCCAGGAGGGGCTGCATCAGGACGAAGTCAAAACCCAGGAAAGTTGTCTCGGAACACCTTCAACAAAGCATGCCAGCAGTGCATTGAAAAGGCAGGGAGCTTTAGCCACCGTCCTCTAGCAGTCGCAAGGCTGTGCACACAATGTCGTCTCCCTGCGGCAACGTTCTTCGCCCTCGTACAAGCTACCGCTCTGTCCGGCTCCCGGAGCAGGAGAAGCGGCTGCTTCGCGCACACAGCAGCGGAGCGGCAGCCGTACGCTCCGAAGCGCTGCTTCAGCCGAAAGACGCCGGCCACCGGCGCTTCGCTTCGGACAGCACCGGAGAGCCGTAGTGTACGTCTGCACTAGACTGCATCATAGCGAAAAGCTTTGACAGTGTGTCTCGCAGGGAGATACCTTAGGAGCGCAGCGCACTTATGCCTCCCTTGTCCAGAAACACGGATTTGCTGCACACTCCAAAAACACTGCTCTTTCCATGGTACTATGTAAGCTGCTGTCTGACGCCCGTTCTCTTCTGCCCACTCTTGCCCAGCTGGTTGTTGCAGCGTGCACGTGCCTTCCTGGCATTAAGAGCACAGTGAAAGCAATCGCAAAAGTCCAGCAGCTGCTGACTCCCAAACACAAGGCGCTGTCTACGTTCTTGCTTCTCCACACTTCAACAGAGTCCTTCATTTCTGCAGCTGCCATCGAGTTTTCTGCATCTCGAGCCTTCTGGGACGAGCACCAATTTCCCAGGAGGGGCTGCATCAGGACGAAGTCAAAACCCAGGAAAGTTGTCTCGGAACACCTTCAATAAAGCATGCCAGCAGTGCATTGAAAAGGCAGGGAGCTTTAGCCACCGTCCTCCAGAATTGCCAAGGCTGTGCACACAATGTCGTCTCCCTGCGGCAACGTTCTTCGCCCTCGTACAAGCTACCGCTCTGTCCGGCTCCCGGAGCAGGAGAAGCGGCTGCTTCGCGCACACAGCAGCGGAGCGGCAGCCGTACGCTCCGAAGCGCTGCTTCAGCCGAAAGACGCCGGCCACCGGCGCTTCGCTTCGGACAGCACCGGAGAGCCGTAGTGTACGTCTGCACTAGACTGCATCATAGCGAAAAGCTTTGGCAGTGTGTCTCGCAGGGAGATACCTTAGGAGCGCAGCGCACTTATGCCTCCCTTGTCCAGAAACACGGATTTGCTGCACACTCCAAAAACACTGCTCTTTCCATGGTACTATGTAAGCTGCTGTCTGACGCCCGTTCTCTTCTGCCCACTCTTGCCCAGCTGGTTGTTGCAGCGTGCACGTGCCTTCCTGGCATTAAGAGCACAGTGAAAGCAATCGCAAAAGTCCAGCAGCTGCTGACTCCCAAACACAAGGCGCTGTCTACGTTCTTGCTTCTCCACACTTCAACAGAGTCCTTCATTTCTGCTGCTGCCATCGAGTTTTCTGCATCTCGAGCCTTCTGGGACGAGCACCAATTTCCCAGGAGGGGCTGCATCAGGACGAAGTCAAAACCCAGGAAAGTTGTCTCGGAACACCTTCAATAAAGCATGCCAGCAGTGCATTGAAAAGGCAGGGAGCTTTAGCCACCGTCCTCCAGAATTGCCAAGGCTGTGCACACAATGTCGTCTCCCTGCGGCAACGTTCTTCGCCCTCGTACAAGCTACCGCTCTGTCCGGCTCCCGGAGCAGGAGAAGCGGCTGCTTCGCGCACACAGCAGCGGAGCGGCAGCCGTACGCTCCGAAGCGCTGCTTCAGCCGAAAGACGCCGGCCACCGGCGCTTCGCTTCGGACAGCACCGGAGAGCCGTAGTGTACGTCTGCACTAGACTGCATCATAGCGAAAAGCTTTGACAGTGTGTCTCGCAGGGAGATAGCTTAGGAGCGCAGCGCACTTATGCCTCCCTTGTCCAGAAACACGGATTTGCTGCACACTCCAAAAACACTGCTCTTTCCATGGTACTATGTAAGCTGCTGTCTGACGCCCGTTCTCTTCTGCCCACTCTTGCCCAGCTGGTTGTTGCAGCGTGCACGTGCCTTCCTGGCATTAAGAGCACAGTGAAAGCAATCGCAAAAGTCCAGCAGCTGCTGACTCCCAAACACAAGGCGCTGTCTACGTTCTTGCTTCTCCACACTTCAACAGAGTCCTTCATTTCTGCAGCTGCCATCGAGTTTTCTGCATCTCGAGCCTTCTGGGACGAGCACCAATTTCCCAGGAGGGGCTGCATCAGGACGAAGTCAAAACCCAGGAAAGTTGTCTCGGAACACCTTCAATAAAGCATGCCAGCAGTGCATTGAAAAGGCAGGGAGCTTTAGCCACCGTCCTCTAGCAGTCGCAAGGCTGTGCACACAATGTCGTCTCCCTGCGGCAACGTTCTTCGCCCTCGTACAAGCTACCGCTCTGTCCGGCTCCCGGAGCAGGAGAAGCGGCTGCTTCACGCACACAGCAGCGGAGCGGCAGCCGTACGCTCCGAAGCGCTGCTTCAGCCGAAAGACGCCGGCCACCGGCGCTTCGCTTCGGACAGCACCGGAGAGCCGTAGTGTACGTCTGCACTAGACTGCATCATAGCGAAAAGCTTTGACAGTGTGTCTCGCAGGGAGATAGCTTAGGAGCGCAGCGCACTTATGCCTCCCTTGTCCAGAAACACGGATTTGCTGCACACTCCAAAAACACTGCTCTTTCCATGGTACTATGTAAGCTGCTGTCTGACGCCCGTTCTCTTCTGCCCACTCTTGCCCAGCTGGTTGTTGCAGCGTGCACGTGCCTTCCTGGCATTAAGAGCACAGTGAAAGCAATCGCAAAAGTCCAGCAGCTGCTGACTCCCAAACACAAGGCGCTGTCTACGTTCTTGCTTCTCCACACTTCAACAGAGTCCTTCATTTCTGCAGCTGCCATCGAGTTTTCTGCATCTCGAGCCTTCTGGGACGAGCACCAATTTCCCAGGAGGGGCTGCATCAGGACGAAGTCAAAACCCAGGAAAGTTGTCTCGGAACACCTTCAATAAAGCATGCCAGCAGTGCATTGAAAAGGCAGGGAGCTTTAGCCACCGTCCTCCAGAATTGCCAAGGCTGTGCACACAATGTCGTCTCCCTGCGGCAACGTTCTTCGCCCTCGTACAAGCTACCGCTCTGTCCGGCTCCCGGAGCAGGAGAAGCGGCTGCTTCGCGCACACAGCAGCGGAGCGGCAGCCGTACGCTCCGAAGCGCTGCTTCAGCCGAAAGACGCCGGCCACCGGCGCTTCGCTTCGGACAGCACCGGAGAGCCGTAGTGTACGTCTGCACTAGACTGCATCATAGCGAAAAGCTTTGGCAGTGTGTCTCGCAGGGAGATACCTTAGGAGCGCAGCGCACTTATGCCTCCCTTGTCCAGAAACACGGATTTGCTGCACACTCCAAAAACACTGCTCTTTCCATGGTACTATGTAAGCTGCTGTCTGACGCCCGTTCTCTTCTGCCCACTCTTGCCCAGCTGGTTGTTGCAGCGTGCACGTGCCTTCCTGGCATTAAGAGCACAGTGAAAGCAATCGCAAAAGTCCAGCAGCTGCTGACTCCCAAACACAAGGCGCTGTCTACGTTCTTGCTTCTCCACACTTCAACAGAGTCCTTCATTTCTGCAGCTGCCATCGAGTTTTCTGCATCTCGAGCCTTCTGGGACGAGCACCAATTTCCCAGGAGGGGCTGCATCAGGACGAAGTCAAAACCCAGGAAAGTTGTCTCGGAACACCTTCAATAAAGCATGCCAGCAGTGCATTGAAAAGGCAGGGAGCTTTAGCCACCGTCCTCCAGAATTGCCAAGGCTGTGCACACAATGTCGTCTCCCTGCGGCAACGTTCTTCGCCCTCGTACAAGCTACCGCTCTGTCCGGCTCCCGGAGCAGGAGAAGCGGCTGCTTCGCGCACACAGCAGCGGAGCGGCAGCCGTACGCTCCGAAGCGCTGCTTCAGCCGAAAGACGCCGGCCACCGGCGCTTCGCTTCGGACAGCACCGGAGAGCCGTAGTGTACGTCTGCACTAGACTGCATCATAGCGAAAAGCTTTGACAGTGTGTCTCGCAGGGAGATAGCTTAGGAGCGCAGCGCACTTATGCCTCCCTTGTCCAGAAACACGGATTTGCTGCACACTCCAAAAACACTGCTCTTTCCATGGTACTATGTAAGCTGCTGTCTGACGCCCGTTCTCTTCTGCCCACTCTTGCCCAGCTGGTTGTTGCAGCGTGCACGTGCCTTCCTGGCATTAAGAGCACAGTGAAAGCAATCGCAAAAGTCCAGCAGCTGCTGACTCCCAAACACAAGGCGCTGTCTACGTTCTTGCTTCTCCACACTTCAACAGAGTCCTTCATTTCTGCAGCTGCCATCGAGTTTTCTGCATCTCGAGCCTTCTGGGACGAGCACCAATTTCCCAGGAGGGGCTGCATCAGGACGAAGTCAAAACCCAGGAAAGTTGTCTCGGAACACCTTCAACAAAGCATGCCAGCAGTGCATTGAAAAGGCAGGGAGCTTTAGCCACCGTCCTCTAGCAGTCGCAAGGCTGTGCACACAATGTCGTCTCCCTGCGGCAACGTTCTTCGCCCTCGTACAAGCTACCGCTCTGTCCGGCTCCCGGAGCAGGAGAAGCGGCTGCTTCGCGCACACAGCAGCGGAGCGGCAGCCGTACGCTCCGAAGCGCTGCTTCAGCCGAAAGACGCCGGCCACCGGCGCTTCGCTTCGGACAGCACCGGAGAGCCGTAGTGTACGTCTGCACTAGACTGCATCATAGCGAAAAGCTTTGACAGTGTGTCTCGCAGGGAGATAGCTTAGGAGCGCAGCGCACTTATGCCTCCCTTGTCCAGAAACACGGATTTGCTGCACACTCCAAAAACACTGCTCTTTCCATGGTACTATGTAAGCTGCTGTCTGACGCCCGTTCTCTTCTGCCCACTCTTGCCCAGCTGGTTGTTGCAGCGTGCACGTGCCTTCCTGGCATTAAGAGCACAGTGAAAGCAATCGCAAAAGTCCAGCAGCTGCTGACTCCCAAACACAAGGCGCTGTCTACGTTCTTGCTTCTCGACAACTCAACGCAGCCCTTCATTTCTGCAGCTGCCATCGAGTTTTCTGCATCTCGAGCCTTCTGGGACGAGCACCAATTTCCCAGGAGGGGCTGCATCAGGACGAAGTCAAAACCCAGGAAAGTTGTCTCGGAACACCTTCAATAAAGCATGCCAGCAGTGCATTGAAAAGGCAGGGAGCTTTAGCCACCGTCCTCTAGCAGTCGCAAGGCTGTGCACACAATGTCGTCTTCCTGCGGCAACGTTCTTCGCCCTCGTACAATCTACCGCTCTGTCCGGCTCCCGGAGCAGGAGAAGCGGCTGCTTCGCGCACACAACAGCGGAGTGGCAGCCGTACGCTCCGAAGCGCTGCTTCAGCCGAAAGACGCCGGCCACCGGCGCTTGGCTTCGGACAGCTCCGGAGAGCCGTAGTGTGCGTCTGCACTAGACTGCATCCTAGCGAAAAGCTTTGGCAGTGTGTCTCGCAGGGAGATAGCTTAGGAGTGCAGCGCACTTATGCCTCCCTTGTCCAGAAACACGATTTTATTGCAAACTCCAAAAACATTGCTCTTTCCAAGGCAATATATAAGCTGTTTTCTGACGGCCGTGATCTTTCGATTACTCTTGCCCAGCTCGTTGTTTTAACGTGCACATGCCGTCCTGGCATTCAGTGCACAGTGAAAGCAATCGCAAAAGTCCAGCAGCTGCTGACTCCCAAACACAAGGCGCTGGCTATGTTCTTGCTTCTCGACAACTCAACGCAGCCCTTCATTTCTGCAGCTGCCATCGAGGTCTCTGCATGTCGGAGACTCAGAGGACGAGCACGAGTTTCCCAGGAGGGGCTGCATCAGGAGGAATTCTAAACTCAGGGAATTTGTCCTGGAACACCTTCCATAAGGATGCTAGAAAGGAATTGAAGAGGCAGGCAAGCGGCCACCACCGTCCTCTAGCAGTCCTTAGGGTGTGCGCAGAAGCCCGGTGCTCTGCGGCTTCGTTCTTCGCCCCCGTACAAGCTACCGCTCTGTCCGGCTCCCGGAGCAGGAGAAGCGGCTGCTTCACGCACACAGCAGCGGAGCGGCAGCCGTACGCTCCGAAGCGCTGCTTCAGCCGAAAGACGCCGGCCACCGGCGCTTGGCTTCGGACAGCACCGGAGAGCCGTAGTGTGCGTCTGCACTAGACTGCATCCTAGCGAAAAGCTTTGGCAGTGTGTCTCGCAGGGAGATAGCTTAGGAGCGCAGCGCACTTATGCCTCCCTTGCCCAGAAACACGATTTTATTGCAAACTCCAAAAACATTGCTCTTTCCAGGGCAATATATAAGCTGTTTTCTGACGGCCGTGATCTTTCGATTACTCTTGCCCAGCTCGTTGTTTCAGCGTGCACGTGCCGTCCTGGCATTCAGTGCACAGTGAAAGCAATCGCAAAAGTCCAGCAGCTGCTGACTCCCAAACACAAGGCGCTGTCTACGTTCTTGCTTCTCCACACTTCAACAGAGTCCTTCATTTCTGCAGCTGCCATCGAGTTTTCTGCATCTCGAGCCTTCTGGGACGAGCACCAATTTCCCAGGAGGGGCTGCATCAGGACGAAGTCAAAACCCAGGAAAGTTGTCTCGGAACACCTTCAACAAAGCATGCCAGCAGTGCATTGAAAAGGCAGGGAGCTTTAGCCACCGTCCTCTAGCAGTCGCAAGGCTGTGCACACAATGTCGTCTCCCTGCGGCAACGTTCTTCGCCCTCGTACAAGCTACCGCTCTGTCCGGCTCCCGGAGCAGGAGAAGCGGCTGCTTCGCGCACACAGCAGCGGAGCGGCAGCCGTACGCTCCGAAGCGCTGCTTCAGCCGAAAGACGCCGGCCACCGGCGCTTCGCTTCGGACAGCACCGGAGAGCCGTAGTGTGCGTCTGCACTAGACTGCATCGTAGCGAAAAGCTTTGGCAGTGTGTCTCGCAGGGAGATAGCTTAGGAGCGCAGCGCACTTATGCCTCCCTTGTCCAGAAACACGATTTTACTGCACACTCCAAAAACAGTACTCTTCCCAGGGCAATATATAAGCTGCTTTCTGACGGCCGTGATCTTTCGATTACTCTTGCGCAGCTCGTTGTTGCAGAGTGCACGTGCCTTCCTGGAATTCAGTGCACAGTGAAAGCAATCGCAAAAGTCCAGCAGCTGCTGACTCCCAAACACAAGGCGCTGGCTATGTTCTTGCTTCTCGACAACTCAACGCAGCCCTTCATTTCTGCAGTTGCCATCGAGGTCTCTGCATGTCGTAGACTCAGAGGACGAGCACGAGTTTCCCAGGAGGGGCTGCATCAGGAGGAATTCAAAACTCCAGAAAATTGTCCTGGAACACCTTCCATAAGGATGCTAGAATGGAATTGAAGAGGCAGGCGAGCGGCCACCTGGGTCCTCTAGCAGTCCTTCGGGTGTGCGCAAAAGCCCGGTGCTCTTCGGCTTCGTTCTTCGCCCCCGTACAAGCTACCGCTCTGTCCGGCTCCCGGAGCAGGAGAAGCGGCTGCTTCGCGCACACAGCAGCGGAGCGGCAGCCCTACGCTCCGAAGCGCTGCTTCAGCTGAAAGACGCCGGCCACCGGCGCTTGGCTTCGGACAGCTCCGGAGAGACGTAGTGTGCGTCTGCACTAGACTGAATCATAGCGAAAAGCTTTGGCAGTGTGTCTCGCAGAGAGATAGCTTAGGAGCGCAGCGCACTTATGCCTCCCTTGTCCAGAAACACGGATTTGCTGCACACTCCAAAAACACTGCTCTTTCCATGGTACTATGTAAGCTGCTGTCTGACGCCCGTTCTCTTCTGCCCACTCTTGCCCAGCTGGTTGTTGCAGCGTGCACGTGCCTTCCTGGCATTAAGAGCACAGTGAAAGCAATCGCAAAAGTCCAGCAGCTGCTGACTCCCAAACACAAGGCGCTGGCTTTGTTCTTGCTTCACCACACTTCAACAGAGTCCTTCATTTCTGCAGCTGCCATCGAGTTTTCTGCATCTCGAGCCTTCTGGGACGAGCACCAATTTCCCAGGAGGGGCTGCATCAGGACGAAGTCAAAACCCAGGAAAGTTGTCTCGGAACACCTTCAATAAAGCATGCCAGCAGTGCATTGAAAAGGCAGGTAGCTTTAGCCACCGTCGTCTAGCAGTCGCAAGGCTGTGCACACAATGTCGTCTGCCTGCGGCAACGTTCTTCGCCCTCGTGCAAGCTACCGCTCTGTCCGGCTCCCGGAGCAGGAGAAGCGGCTGCTTCGCGCACACAACAGCGGAGCGGCAGCCCTTCGCTCCGAAGCGCTGCTTCAGCCGAAAGACGCCGGCCACCGGCGCTTGGCTTCGGACAGCTCCGGAGAGCCGTAGTGTGCGTCTGCACTAGACTGCATCATAGCGAAAAGCTTTGGCATTGTGTCTCGCAGGGAGATAGCTTAGGAGCGCAGCGCACTTATGCCTCCCTTGTCCAGAAACACGATTTTACTGCACACTCCAAAAACAGTACTCTTCCCAGGGCAAGATGCCAGATGCTCTCTGATGCCCGTGCTCCCTTCCTACTCTTGCCCAGCTCGTTGTTGTAACGTGCACATGCCGTCCTGGAATTCAGTGCACAGTGAAAGCAATCGCAAAAGTCCAGCAGCTGCTGACTCCCAAACACAAGGCGCTGGCTATGTTCTTGCTACTCGACGACTCAACGCAGCCCTTCATTTCTGCAGTTGCCATCGAGGTCTCTGCATGTCGGAGACTGAGAGGACGAGCACGAGTTTCCCACGAGGGGCTGCATCAGGAGGAATTCAAAACTCAGGGAATTTGCCCTGGAACACCTTCCATAAGGATGCTAGAATGGAATTGAAGAGGCAGGCGAGCGGCCACCACGGTCCTCTAGCAGTCCTTAGGGTGCGCGCAGAAGCCCGGTGCTCTGCGGCTTCGTTCTTCGCCCTCGTGCAAGCTACCGCTCTGTCCGGCTCCCGGAGCAGGAGAAGCGGCTGCTTCGCGCACACAGCAGCGGAGCGGCAGCCGTAGGCTCCGAAGCGCTGCTTCAGCCGAAAGACGCCGGCCACCGGCGCTTGGCTTCGGACAGCTCCGGAGAGCCGTAGTGTGCGTCTGCACTAGACTGCATCATAGCGAAAAGCTTTGGCATTGTGTCTCGCAGAGAGATAGCTTAGGAGCGCAGCGCACTTATGCCTCCCTTGTCCAGAAACACGATTTTACTGCACACTCCAAAAACAGTACTCTTCCCAGGGCAATATATAAGCTGCTTTCTGACGGTTGTGATCTTTCGATTACTCTTGCGCAGCTCGTTGTTGCAGAGTGCACGTGCCTTCCTGCAATTCAGTGCACAGTGAAAGCAATCGCAAAAGTCCAGCAGCTGCTGACTCCCAAACACAAGGCGCTGGCTATGTTCTTGCTTCTCGACAACTCAACGCAGCCCTTCATTTCTGCAGTTGCCATCGAGGTCTCTGCATGTCGGAGACTGAGAGGACGAGCACGAGTTTCCCAGGAGGGGCTGCATCAGGAGGAATTCAAAACTCCAGAAAATTGTCCTGGAACACCTTCCATAAGGATGCTAGAAGGGAATTGAAGAGGCAGGCGAGCGGCCACCTGGGTCCTCTAGCAGTCCTTCGGGTGTGCGCAAAAGCCCGGTGCTCTTCAGCTTCGTTCTTCGCCCCCGTACAAGCTACCGCTCTGTCCGGCTCCCGGAGCAGGAGAAGCGGCTGCTTCGCGCACACAACAGCGGAGCGGCAGCCCTACGCTCCGAAGCGCTGCTTCAGCCGAAAGACGCCGGCCACCGGCGCTTGGCTTCGGACAGCTCCGGAGAGCCGTAGTGTGCGTCTGCACTAGACTGAATCATAGCGAAAAGCTTTGGCAGTGTGTCTCGCAGAGAGATAGCTTAGGAGCGCAGCGCACTTATGCCTCCCTTGTCCAGAAACACGGATTTGCTGCACACTCCAAAAACACTGCTCTTTCCATGGTACTATGTAAGCTGCTGTCTGACGCCCGTTCTCTTCTGCCCACTCTTGCCCAGCTGGTTGTTGCAGCGTGCACGTGCCTTCCTGGCATTAAGAGCACAGTGAAAGCAATCGCAAAAGTCCAGCAGCTGCTGACTCCCAAACACAAGGCGCTGGCTTTGTTCTTGCTTCACCACACTTCAACAGAGTCCTTCATTTCTGCAGCTGCCATCGAGTTTTCTGCATCTCGAGCCTTCTGGGACGAGCACCAATTTCCCACGAGGGGCTGCATCAGGACGAAGTCAAAACCCAGGAAAGTTGTCTCGGAACACCTTCAATAAAGCATGCCAGCAGTGCATTGAAAAGGCAGGGAGCTTTAGCCACCGTCGTCTAGCAGTCGCAAGGCTGTGCACACAATGTCGTCTGCCTGCGGCAACGTTCTTCGCCCTCGTGCAAGCTACCGCTCTGTCCGGCTCCCGGAGCAGGAGAAGCGGCTGCTTCGCGCACACAACAGCGGAGCGGCAGCCCTTCGCTCCGAAGCGCTGTTTCAGCCGAAAGACGCCGGCCACCGGCGCTTGGCTTCGGACAGCTCCGGAGAGCCGTAGTGTGCGTCTGCACTAGACTGCATCATAGCGAAAAGCTTTGGCAGTGTGTCTCGCAGGGAGATAGCTTAGGAGCGCAGCGCACTTATGCCTCCCTTGTCCAGAAACACGATTTTACTGCACACTCCAAAAACAGTACTCTTCCCAGGGCAATATGCCAGATGCTCTCTGATGCCCGTGCTCCCTTCCTACTCTTGCCCAGCTCGTTGTTGTAACGTGCACATGCCGTCCTGGAATTCAGTGCACAGTGAAAGCAATCGCAAAAGTCCAGCAGCTGCTGACTCCCAAACACAAGGCGCTGGCTATGTTCTTGCTACTCGACGACTCAACGCAGCCCTTCATTTCTGCAGTTGCCATCGAGGTCTCTGCATGTCGGAGACTGAGAGGACGAGCACGAGTTTCCCACGAGGGGCTGCATCAGGAGGAATTCAAAACTCAGGGAATTTGCCCTGGAACACCTTCCATAAGGATGCTAGAAAAGAATTGAAGAGGCAGGCGAGCGGCCACCACGGTCCTCTAGCAGTCCTTAGGGTGCGCGCAGAAGCTCGGTGCTCTGCGGCTTCGTTCTTCGCCCTCGTGCAAGCTACCGCTCTGTCCGGCTCCCGGAGCAGGAGAAGCGGCTGCTTCGCGCACACAACAGCGGAGCGGCAGCCCTACGCTCCGAAGCGCTTCTTCAGCCGAAAGACGCCGGCCACCGGCGCTTGGCTTCGGACAGCTCCGGAGAGCCGTAGTGTGCGTCTGCAACTAGACTGCATCATAGCGAAAAGCTTTGGCAGTGTGTCTCGCAGGGAGATAGCTTAGGAGCGCAGCGCACTTATGCCTCCCTTGTCCAGAAACACGATTTTACTGCACACTCCAAAAACAGTACTCTTCGAGGGCAATATATAAGCTGCTTTCTGACGGCCGTGATCTTTCGATTACTCTTGCGCAGCTCGTTGTTTTAACGTGCACGTGCCGTCCTGGCATTCAGTGCACAGTGAAAGCAATCGCAAAAGTCCAGCAGCTGCTGACTCCCAAACACAAGGCGCTGGCTTTGTTCTTGCTTCACCACACTTCAACAGAGTCCTTCATTTCTGCAGCTGCCATCGAGTTTTCTGCATCTCGAGCCTTCTGGGACGAGCACCAATTTCCCAGGAGGGGCTGCATCAGGACGAAGTCAAAACCCAGGAAAGTTGTCTCGGAACACCTTCAATAAAGCATGCCAGCAGTGCATTGAAAAGGCAGGTAGCTTTAGCCACCGTCGTCTAGCAGTCGCAAGGCTGTGCACACAATGTCGTCTGCCTGCGGCAACGTTCTTCGCCCTCGTACAATCTACCGCTCTGTCCGGCTCCCGGAGCAGGAGAAGCGGCTGCTTCGCGCACACAACAGCGGAGCGGCAGCCCTTCGCTCCGAAGCGCTGCTTCAGCCGAAAGACGCCGGCCACCGGCGCTTGGCTTCGGACAGCTCCGGAGAGACGTAGTGTGCGTCTGCACTAGACTGCATCATAGCGAAAAGCTTTGGCAGTGTGTCTCGCAGGGAGATAGCTTAGGAGCGCAGCGCACTTATGCCTCCCTTGTCCAGAAACACGATTTTACTGCACACTCCAAAAACAGTACTCTTCCCAGGGCAATATGCCATATGTTCTCTGATGCCCGTCCCCCCTTCCTACTCTTGCCCAGCTCGTTGTTGTAACGTGCACATGCCGTCCTGGCATTCAGTGCACAGTGAAAGCAATCGCAAAAGTCCAGCAGCTGCTGACTCCCAAACACAAGGCGCTGGCTATGTTCTTGCTACTCGACGACTCAACGCAGCCCTTCATTTCTGCAGTTGCCATCGAGGTCTCTGCATGTCGGAGACTCAGAGGACGAGCACGAGTTTCCCACGAGGGGCTGCATCAGGAGGAATTCAAAACTCAGGGAATTTGCCCTGGAACACCTTCCATAAGGATGCTAGAATGGAATTGAAGAGGCAGGCGAGCGGCCACCACCGTCCTCTAGCAGTCCTTAGGGTGCGCGCAGAAGCCCGGTGCTCTGCGGCTTCGTTCTTCGCCCTCGTGCAAGCTACCGCTCTGTCCGGCTCACGGAGCAGGAGAAGCGGCTGCTTCGCGCACACAACAGCGGAGCGGCAGCCCTACGCTCCGAAGCGCTGCTTCAGCCGAAAGACGCCGGCCACCGGCGCTTGGCTTCGGACAGCTCCGGAGAGCCGTAGTGTGCGTCTGCAACTAGACTGCATCATAGCGAAAAGCTTTGGCAGTGTGTCTCGCAGGGAGATAGCTTAGGAGCGCAGCGCACTTATGCCTCCCTTGTCCAGAAACACGATTTTACTGCACACTCCAAAAACAGTACTCTTCCCAGGGCAATATGCCAGATGCTCTCTGATGCCCGTGCTCCCTTCCTACTCTTGCCCAGCTCGTTGTTGTAACGTGCACATGCCGTCCTGGAATTCAGTGCACAGTGAAAGCAATCGCAAAAGTCCAGCAGCTGCTGACTCCCAAACACAAGGCGCTGGCTATGTTCTTGCTACTCGACGACTCAACGGAGCCCTTCATTTCTGCAGTTGCCATCGAGGTCTCTGCATGTCGGAGACTCAGAGGACGAGCACGAGTTTCCCACGAGGGGCTGCATCAGGAAGAATTCAAAACTCAGGGAATTTGCCCTGGAACACCTTCCATAAGGATGCTAGAATGGAATTGAAGAGGCAGGCGAGCGGCCACCACGGTCCTCTAGCAGTCCTTAGGGTGCGCGCAGAAGCCCGGTGCTCTGCGGCTTCGTTCTTCGCCCTCGTGCAAGCTACCGCTCTGTCCGGCTCCCGGAGCAGGAGAAGCGGCTGCTTCGCGCACACAACAGCGGAGCGGCAGCCCTACGCTCCGAAGCGCTGCTTCAGCCGAAAGACGCCGGCCACCGGCGCTTGGCTTCGGACAGCTCCGGAGAGCCGTAGTGTGCGTCTGCACTAGACTGAATCATAGCGAAAAGCTTTGGCATTGTGTCTCGCAGGGAGATAGCTTAGGAGCGCAGCGCACTTATGCCTCCCTTGTCCAGAAACACGATTTTACTGCACACTCCAAAAACAGTACTCTTCCCAGGGCAATATATAAGCTGCTTTCTGACGGCCGTGATCTTTCGATTACTCTTGCCCAGCTCGTTGTTGCAGAGTGCACGTGCCTTCCTGGAATTCAGTGCACAGTGAAAGCAATCGCAAAAGTCCAGCAGCTGCTGACTCCCAAACACAAGGCGCTGTCTACGTTCTTGCTTCTCGACAACTCAACGCAGCCCTTCATTTCTGCAGCTGCCATCGAGTTTTCTGCATCTCGAGCCTTCTGGGACGAGCACCAATTTCCCAGGAGGGGCTGCATCAGGACGAAGTCAAAACCCAGGAAAGTTGTCTCGGAACACCTTCAATAAAGCATGCCAGCAGTGCATTGAAAAGGCAGGGAGCTTTAGCCACCGTCCTCTAGCAGTCGCAAGGCTGTGCACACAATGTCGTCTTCCTGCGGCAACGTTCTTCGCCCTCGTACAATCTACCGCTCTGTCCGGCTCCCGGAGCAGGAGAAGCGGCTGCTTCGCGCACACAACAGCGGAGTGGCAGCCGTACGCTCCGAAGCGCTGCTTCAGCCGAAAGACGCCGGCCACCGGCGCTTGGCTTCGGACAGCTCCGGAGAGCCGTAGTGTGCGTCTGCACTAGACTGCATCCTAGCGAAAAGCTTTGGCAGTGTGTCTCGCAGGGAGATAGCTTAGGAGTGCAGCGCACTTATGCCTCCCTTGTCCAGAAACACGATTTTATTGCAAACTCCAAAAACATTGCTCTTTCCAAGGCAATATATAAGCTGTTTTCTGACGGCCGTGATCTTTCGATTACTCTTGCCCAGCTCGTTGTTTTAACGTGCACATGCCGTCCTGGCATTCAGTGCACAGTGAAAGCAATCGCAAAAGTCCAGCAGCTGCTGACTCCCAAACACAAGGCGCTGGCTATGTTCTTGCTTCTCGACAACTCAACGCAGCCCTTCATTTCTGCAGCTGCCATCGAGGTCTCTGCATGTCGGAGACTCAGAGGACGAGCACGAGTTTCCCAGGAGGGGCTGCATCAGGAGGAATTCTAAACTCAGGGAATTTGTCCTGGAACACCTTCCATAAGGATGCTAGAAAGGAATTGAAGAGGCAGGCAAGCGGCCACCACCGTCCTCTAGCAGTCCTTAGGGTGTGCGCAGAAGCCCGGTGCTCTGCGGCTTCGTTCTTCGCCCCCGTACAAGCTACCGCTCTGTCCGGCTCCCGGAGCAGGAGAAGCGGCTGCTTCACGCACACAGCAGCGGAGCGGCAGCCGTACGCTCCGAAGCGCTGCTTCAGCCGAAAGACGCCGGCCACCGGCGCTTGGCTTCGGACAGCACCGGAGAGCCGTAGTGTGCGTCTGCACTAGACTGCATCCTAGCGAAAAGCTTTGGCAGTGTGTCTCGCAGGGAGATAGCTTAGGAGCGCAGCGCACTTATGCCTCCCTTGCCCAGAAACACGATTTTATTGCAAACTCCAAAAACATTGCTCTTTCCAGGGCAATATATAAGCTGTTTTCTGACGGCCGTGATCTTTCGATTACTCTTGCCCAGCTCGTTGTTTCAGCGTGCACGTGCCGTCCTGGCATTCAGTGCACAGTGAAAGCAATCGCAAAAGTCCAGCAGCTGCTGACTCCCAAACACAAGGCGCTGTCTACGTTCTTGCTTCTCCACACTTCAACAGAGTCCTTCATTTCTGCAGCTGCCATCGAGTTTTCTGCATCTCGAGCCTTCTGGGACGAGCACCAATTTCCCAGGAGGGGCTGCATCAGGACGAAGTCAAAACCCAGGAAAGTTGTCTCGGAACACCTTCAACAAAGCATGCCAGCAGTGCATTGAAAAGGCAGGGAGCTTTAGCCACCGTCCTCTAGCAGTCGCAAGGCTGTGCACACAATGTCGTCTCCCTGCGGCAACGTTCTTCGCCCTCGTACAAGCTACCGCTCTGTCCGGCTCCCGGAGCAGGAGAAGCGGCTGCTTCGCGCACACAGCAGCGGAGCGGCAGCCGTACGCTCCGAAGCGCTGCTTCAGCCGAAAGACGCCGGCCACCGGCGCTTCGCTTCGGACAGCACCGGAGAGCCGTAGTGTGCGTCTGCACTAGACTGCATCGTAGCGAAAAGCTTTGGCAGTGTGTCTCGCAGGGAGATAGCTTAGGAGCGCAGCGCACTTATGCCTCCCTTGTCCAGAAACACGATTTTACTGCACACTCCAAAAACAGTACTCTTCCCAGGGCAATATATAAGCTGCTTTCTGACGGCCGTGATCTTTCGATTACTCTTGCGCAGCTCGTTGTTGCAGAGTGCACGTGCCTTCCTGGAATTCAGTGCACAGTGAAAGCAATCGCAAAAGTCCAGCAGCTGCTGACTCCCAAACACAAGGCGCTGGCTATGTTCTTGCTTCTCGACAACTCAACGCAGCCCTTCATTTCTGCAGTTGCCATCGAGGTCTCTGCATGTCGTAGACTCAGAGGACGAGCACGAGTTTCCCAGGAGGGGCTGCATCAGGAGGAATTCAAAACTCCAGAAAATTGTCCTGGAACACCTTCCATAAGGATGCTAGAATGGAATTGAAGAGGCAGGCGAGCGGCCACCTGGGTCCTCTAGCAGTCCTTCGGGTGTGCGCAAAAGCCCGGTGCTCTTCGGCTTCGTTCTTCGCCCCCGTACAAGCTACCGCTCTGTCCGGCTCCCGGAGCAGGAGAAGCGGCTGCTTCGCGCACACAGCAGCGGAGCGGCAGCCCTACGCTCCGAAGCGCTGCTTCAGCTGAAAGACGCCGGCCACCGGCGCTTGGCTTCGGACAGCTCCGGAGAGACGTAGTGTGCGTCTGCACTAGACTGAATCATAGCGAAAAGCTTTGGCAGTGTGTCTCGCAGAGAGATAGCTTAGGAGCGCAGCGCACTTATGCCTCCCTTGTCCAGAAACACGGATTTGCTGCACACTCCAAAAACACTGCTCTTTCCATGGTACTATGTAAGCTGCTGTCTGACGCCCGTTCTCTTCTGCCCACTCTTGCCCAGCTGGTTGTTGCAGCGTGCACGTGCCTTCCTGGCATTAAGAGCACAGTGAAAGCAATCGCAAAAGTCCAGCAGCTGCTGACTCCCAAACACAAGGCGCTGGCTTTGTTCTTGCTTCACCACACTTCAACAGAGTCCTTCATTTCTGCAGCTGCCATCGAGTTTTCTGCATCTCGAGCCTTCTGGGACGAGCACCAATTTCCCAGGAGGGGCTGCATCAGGACGAAGTCAAAACCCAGGAAAGTTGTCTCGGAACACCTTCAATAAAGCATGCCAGCAGTGCATTGAAAAGGCAGGTAGCTTTAGCCACCGTCGTCTAGCAGTCGCAAGGCTGTGCACACAATGTCGTCTGCCTGCGGCAACGTTCTTCGCCCTCGTGCAAGCTACCGCTCTGTCCGGCTCCCGGAGCAGGAGAAGCGGCTGCTTCGCGCACACAACAGCGGAGCGGCAGCCCTTCGCTCCGAAGCGCTGCTTCAGCCGAAAGACGCCGGCCACCGGCGCTTGGCTTCGGACAGCTCCGGAGAGCCGTAGTGTGCGTCTGCACTAGACTGCATCATAGCGAAAAGCTTTGGCATTGTGTCTCGCAGGGAGATAGCTTAGGAGCGCAGCGCACTTATGCCTCCCTTGTCCAGAAACACGATTTTACTGCACACTCCAAAAACAGTACTCTTCCCAGGGCAAGATGCCAGATGCTCTCTGATGCCCGTGCTCCCTTCCTACTCTTGCCCAGCTCGTTGTTGTAACGTGCACATGCCGTCCTGGAATTCAGTGCACAGTGAAAGCAATCGCAAAAGTCCAGCAGCTGCTGACTCCCAAACACAAGGCGCTGGCTATGTTCTTGCTACTCGACGACTCAACGCAGCCCTTCATTTCTGCAGTTGCCATCGAGGTCTCTGCATGTCGGAGACTGAGAGGACGAGCACGAGTTTCCCACGAGGGGCTGCATCAGGAGGAATTCAAAACTCAGGGAATTTGCCCTGGAACACCTTCCATAAGGATGCTAGAATGGAATTGAAGAGGCAGGCGAGCGGCCACCACGGTCCTCTAGCAGTCCTTAGGGTGCGCGCAGAAGCCCGGTGCTCTGCGGCTTCGTTCTTCGCCCTCGTGCAAGCTACCGCTCTGTCCGGCTCCCGGAGCAGGAGAAGCGGCTGCTTCGCGCACACAGCAGCGGAGCGGCAGCCGTAGGCTCCGAAGCGCTGCTTCAGCCGAAAGACGCCGGCCACCGGCGCTTGGCTTCGGACAGCTCCGGAGAGCCGTAGTGTGCGTCTGCACTAGACTGCATCATAGCGAAAAGCTTTGGCATTGTGTCTCGCAGAGAGATAGCTTAGGAGCGCAGCGCACTTATGCCTCCCTTGTCCAGAAACACGATTTTACTGCACACTCCAAAAACAGTACTCTTCCCAGGGCAATATATAAGCTGCTTTCTGACGGTTGTGATCTTTCGATTACTCTTGCGCAGCTCGTTGTTGCAGAGTGCACGTGCCTTCCTGGAATTCAGTGCACAGTGAAAGCAATCGCAAAAGTCCAGCAGCTGCTGACTCCCAAACACAAGGCGCTGGCTATGTTCTTGCTTCTCGACAACTCAACGCAGCCCTTCATTTCTGCAGTTGCCATCGAGGTCTCTGCATGTCGGAGACTGAGAGGACGAGCACGAGTTTCCCAGGAGGGGCTGCATCAGGAGGAATTCAAAACTCCAGAAAATTGTCCTGGAACACCTTCCATAAGGATGCTAGAAGGGAATTGAAGAGGCAGGCGAGCGGCCACCTGGGTCCTCTAGCAGTCCTTCGGGTGTGCGCAAAAGCCCGGTGCTCTTCAGCTTCGTTCTTCGCCCCCGTACAAGCTACCGCTCTGTCCGGCTCCCGGAGCAGGAGAAGCGGCTGCTTCGCGCACACAACAGCGGAGCGGCAGCCCTACGCTCCGAAGCGCTGCTTCAGCCGAAAGACGCCGGCCACCGGCGCTTGGCTTCGGACAGCTCCGGAGAGCCGTAGTGTGCGTCTGCACTAGACTGAATCATAGCGAAAAGCTTTGGCAGTGTGTCTCGCAGAGAGATAGCTTAGGAGCGCAGCGCACTTATGCCTCCCTTGTCCAGAAACACGGATTTGCTGCACACTCCAAAAACACTGCTCTTTCCATGGTACTATGTAAGCTGCTGTCTGACGCCCGTTCTCTTCTGCCCACTCTTGCCCAGCTGGTTGTTGCAGCGTGCACGTGCCTTCCTGGCATTAAGAGCACAGTGAAAGCAATCGCAAAAGTCCAGCAGCTGCTGACTCCCAAACACAAGGCGCTGGCTTTGTTCTTGCTTCACCACACTTCAACAGAGTCCTTCATTTCTGCAGCTGCCATCGAGTTTTCTGCATCTCGAGCCTTCTGGGACGAGCACCAATTTCCCACGAGGGGCTGCATCAGGACGAAGTCAAAACCCAGGAAAGTTGTCTCGGAACACCTTCAATAAAGCATGCCAGCAGTGCATTGAAAAGGCAGGGAGCTTTAGCCACCGTCGTCTAGCAGTCGCAAGGCTGTGCACACAATGTCGTCTGCCTGCGGCAACGTTCTTCGCCCTCGTGCAAGCTACCGCTCTGTCCGGCTCCCGGAGCAGGAGAAGCGGCTGCTTCGCGCACACAACAGCGGAGCGGCAGCCCTTCGCTCCGAAGCGCTGTTTCAGCCGAAAGACGCCGGCCACCGGCGCTTGGCTTCGGACAGCTCCGGAGAGCCGTAGTGTGCGTCTGCACTAGACTGCATCATAGCGAAAAGCTTTGGCAGTGTGTCTCGCAGGGAGATAGCTTAGGAGCGCAGCGCACTTATGCCTCCCTTGTCCAGAAACACGATTTTACTGCACACTCCAAAAACAGTACTCTTCCCAGGGCAATATGCCAGATGCTCTCTGATGCCCGTGCTCCCTTCCTACTCTTGCCCAGCTCGTTGTTGTAACGTGCACATGCCGTCCTGGAATTCAGTGCACAGTGAAAGCAATCGCAAAAGTCCAGCAGCTGCTGACTCCCAAACACAAGGCGCTGGCTATGTTCTTGCTACTCGACGACTCAACGCAGCCCTTCATTTCTGCAGTTGCCATCGAGGTCTCTGCATGTCGGAGACTGAGAGGACGAGCACGAGTTTCCCACGAGGGGCTGCATCAGGAGGAATTCAAAACTCAGGGAATTTGCCCTGGAACACCTTCCATAAGGATGCTAGAAAAGAATTGAAGAGGCAGGCGAGCGGCCACCACGGTCCTCTAGCAGTCCTTAGGGTGCGCGCAGAAGCCCGGTGCTCTGCGGCTTCGTTCTTCGCCCTCGTGCAAGCTACCGCTCTGTCCGGCTCCCGGAGCAGGAGAAGCGGCTGCTTCGCGCACACAACAGCGGAGCGGCAGCCCTACGCTCCGAAGCGCTTCTTCAGCCGAAAGACGCCGGCCACCGGCGCTTGGCTTCGGACAGCTCCGGAGAGCCGTAGTGTGCGTCTGCAACTAGACTGCATCATAGCGAAAAGCTTTGGCAGTGTGTCTCGCAGGGAGATAGCTTAGGAGCGCAGCGCACTTATGCCTCCCTTGTCCAGAAACACGATTTTACTGCACACTCCAAAAACAGTACTCTTCGAGGGCAATATATAAGCTGCTTTCTGACGGCCGTGATCTTTCGATTACTCTTGCGCAGCTCGTTGTTTTAACGTGCACGTGCCGTCCTGGCATTCAGTGCACAGTGAAAGCAATCGCAAAAGTCCAGCAGCTGCTGACTCCCAAACACAAGGCGCTGGCTTTGTTCTTGCTTCACCACACTTCAACAGAGTCCTTCATTTCTGCAGCTGCCATCGAGTTTTCTGCATCTCGAGCCTTCTGGGACGAGCACCAATTTCCCAGGAGGGGCTGCATCAGGACGAAGTCAAAACCCAGGAAAGTTGTCTCGGAACACCTTCAATAAAGCATGCCAGCAGTGCATTGAAAAGGCAGGTAGCTTTAGCCACCGTCGTCTAGCAGTCGCAAGGCTGTGCACACAATGTCGTCTGCCTGCGGCAACGTTCTTCGCCCTCGTGCAAGCTACCGCTCTGTCCGGCTCCCGGAGCAGGAGAAGCGGCTGCTTCGCGCACACAACAGCGGAGCGGCAGCCCTTCGCTCCGAAGCGCTGCTTCAGCCGAAAGACGCCGGCCACCGGCGCTTGGCTTCGGACAGCTCCGGAGAGACGTAGTGTGCGTCTGCACTAGACTGCATCATAGCGAAAAGCTTTGGCAGTGTGTCTCGCAGGGAGATAGCTTAGGAGCGCAGCGCACTTATGCCTCCCTTGTCCAGAAACACGATTTTACTGCACACTCCAAAAACAGTACTCTTCCCAGGGCAATATGCCATATGTTCTCTGATGCCCGTCCCCCCTTCCTACTCTTGCCCAGCTCGTTGTTGTAACGTGCACATGCCGTCCTGGCATTCAGTGCACAGTGAAAGCAATCGCAAAAGTCCAGCAGCTGCTGACTCCCAAACACAAGGCGCTGGCTATGTTCTTGCTACTCGACGACTCAACGCAGCCCTTCATTTCTGCAGTTGCCATCGAGGTCTCTGCATGTCGGAGACTGAGAGGACGAGCACGAGTTTCCCACGAGGGGCTGCATCAGGAGGAATTCAAAACTCAGGGAATTTGCCCTGGAACACCTTCCATAAGGATGCTAGAATGGAATTGAAGAGGCAGGCGAGCGGCCACCACCGTCCTCTAGCAGTCCTTAGGGTGCGCGCAGAAGCCCGGTGCTCTGCGGCTTCGTTCTTCGCCCTCGTGCAAGCTACCGCTCTGTCCGGCTCACGGAGCAGGAGAAGCGGCTGCTTCGCGCACACAACAGCGGAGCGGCAGCCCTACGCTCCGAAGCGCTGCTTCAGCCGAAAGACGCCGGCCACCGGCGCTTGGCTTCGGACAGCTCCGGAGAGCCGTAGTGTGCGTCTGCAACTAGACTGCATCATAGCGAAAAGCTTTGGCAGTGTGTCTCGCAGGGAGATAGCTTAGAAGCGCAGCGCACTTATGCCTCCCTTGTCCAGAAACACGATTTTACTGCACACTCCAAAAACAGTACTCTTCCCAGGGCAATATGCCAGATGCTCTCTGATGCCCGTGCTCCCTTCCTACTCTTGCCCAGCTCGTTGTTGTAACGTGCACATGCCGTCCTGGAATTCAGTGCACAGTGAAAGCAATCGCAAAAGTCCAGCAGCTGCTGACTCCCAAACACAAGGCGCTGGCTATGTTCTTGCTACTCGACGACTCAACGGAGCCCTTCATTTCTGCAGTTGCCATCGAGGTCTCTGCATGTCGGAGACTCAGAGGACGAGCACGAGTTTCCCACGAGGGGCTGCATCAGGAAGAATTCAAAACTCAGGGAATTTGCCCTGGAACACCTTCCATAAGGATGCTAGAATGGAATTGAAGAGGCAGGCGAGCGGCCACCACGGTCCTCTAGCAGTCCTTAGGGTGCGCGCAGAAGCCCGGTGCTCTGCGGCTTCGTTCTTCGCCCTCGTGCAAGCTACCGCTCTGTCCGGCTCCCGGAGCAGGAGAAGCGGCTGCTTCGCGCACACAACAGCGGAGCGGCAGCCCTACGCTCCGAAGCGCTGCTTCAGCCGAAAGACGCCGGCCACCGGCGCTTGGCTTCGGACAGCTCCGGAGAGCCGTAGTGTGCGTCTGCACTAGACTGAATCATAGCGAAAAGCTTTGGCATTGTGTCTCGCAGGGAGATAGCTTAGGAGCGCAGCGCACTTATGCCTCCCTTGTCCAGAAACACGATTTTACTGCACACTCCAAAAACAGTACTCTTCCCAGGGCAATATATAAGCTGCTTTCTGACGGCCGTGATCTTTCGATTACTCTTGCCCAGCTCGTTGTTGCAGAGTGCACGTGCCTTCCTGGAATTCAGTGCACAGTGAAAGCAATCGCAAAAGTCCAGCAGCTGCTGACTCCCAAACACAAGGCGCTGTCTACGTTCTTGCTTCTCCACACTTCAACAGAGTCCTTCATTTCTGCAGCTGCCATCGAGTTTTCTGCATCTCGAGCCTTCTGGGACGAGCACCAATTTCCCAGGAGGGGCTGCATCAGGACGAAGTCAAAACCCAGGAAAGTTGTCTCGGAACACCTTCAATAAAGCATGCCAGCAGTGCATTGAAAAGGCAGGGAGCTTTAGCCACCGTCGTCTAGCAGTCGCAAGGCTGTGCACACAATGTCGTCTCCCTGCGGCAACGTTCTTCGCCCTCGTGCAAGCTACCGCTCTGTCCGGCTCCCGGAGCAGGAGAAGCGGCTGCTTCGCGCACACAACAGTGGAGCGGCAGCCCTACGCTCCGAAGCGCTGCTTCAGCCGAAAGACGCCGGCCACCGGCGCTTGGCTTCGGACAGCACCGGAGAGCCGTAGTGTGCGTCTGCACTAGACTGCATCATAGCGAAAAGCTTTGGCAGTGTGTCTCGCAGGGAGATAGCTTAGGAGCGCAGCGCACTTATGCCTCCCTTGCCCAGAAACACGATTTTACAGCACACGCTAAAAACACTGCCCTTTCCAGGGCAAGATGCCAGATGCTCTCTGATGGCCGTGCTCTCTCCCTGCTCTTGCCCAGCTCGTTGTTTTAACGTGCACATGCCGTCCTGGCATTAAGAGCACAGTGAAAGCAATCGCAAAAGTCCAGCAGCTGCTGACTCCCAAACACAAGGCGCTTGTCTACGTTCTTGCTTCTCGACAACTCAACGCAGCCCTTCATTTCTGCAGCTGCCATCGAGTTTTCTGTATCTCGAGCCTTCTGGGACGAGCACCAATTTCCCAAGAGGGGCTGCATCAGGACGAAGTCAAAACCCAGGAAAGTTGTCTCGGAACACCTTCAATAAAGCATGCCAGCAGTGCATTGAAAAGGCAGGTAGCTTTAGCCACCGTCCTCTAGCAGTCGCAAGGCTGTGCACACAATGTCGTCTCCCTGCGGCAACGTTCTTCGCCCTCGTACAAGCTACCGCTCTGTCCGGCTCCCGGAGCAGGAGAAGCGGCTGCTTCGCGCACACAACAGCGGAGCGGCAGCCGTACGCTCCGAAGCGCTGCTTCAGCCGAAAGACGCCGGCCACCGGCGCTTGGCTTCGGACAGCAGCCGAGAGCCGTAGTGTGCGTCTGCACTAGACTGCATCCTAGCGAAAAGCTTTGGCAGTGTGTCTCGCAGGGAGATAGCTTAGGAGCGCAGCGCACTTATGCCTCCCTTGCCCAGAAACACGATTTTATTGCAAACTCCAAAAACATTGCTCTTTCCAGGGCAATATATAAGCTGTTTTCTGACGGCCGTGATCTTTCGATTACTCTTGCCCAGCTCGTTGTTTCAGCGTGCACGTGCCGTCCTGGCATTCAGTGCACAGTGAAAGCAATCGCAGAAGTCCAGCAGCTGCTGACTCCCAAACACAAGGCGCTGTCTACGTTCTTGCTTCTCCACACTTCAACAGAGTCCCTCATTTCTGCAGCTGCCATCGAGTTTTCTGCATCTCGAGCCTTCTGGGACGAGCACCAATTTCCCAGGAGGGGCTGCATCAGGACGAAGTCAAAACCCAGGAAAGTTTTCTCGGAACACCTTCAATAAAGCATGCCAGCAGTGCATTGAAAAGGCAGGGAGCTTTAGCCACCGTCATCTAGCAGTCGCAAGGCTGTGCACACAATGTCGTCTTCCTGCGGCAACGTTCTTCGCCCTCGTACAATCTACCGCTCTGTCCGGCTCCCGGAGCAGGAGAAGCGGCTGCTTCGCGCACCAAACAGCGGAGCGGCAGCCGTACGCTCCGAAGCGCTGCTTCAGCCGAAAGACGCCGGCCACCGGCGCTTGGCTTCGGACAGCTCCGGATAGCCGTAGTGTGCGTCTACACTAGACTGCATCCTAGCGAAAAGCTTTGGCAGTGTGTCTCGCAGGGAGATAGCTTAGGAGCGCAGCGCACTTATGCCTCCCTTGTCCAGAAACACGATTTTATTGCAAACTCCAAAAACATTGCTCTTTCCAAGGCAATATATAAGCTGTTTTCTGACGGCCGTGATCTTTCGATTACTCTTGCCCAGCTCGTTGTTTTAACGTGCACATGCCGTCCTGGCATTCAGTGCACAGTGAAAGCAATCGCAAAAGTCCAGCAGCTGCTGACTCCCAAACACAAGGCACTGGCTATGTTCTTGCTTCTCGACAACTCAACGCAGCCCTTCATTTCTGCAGCTGCCATCGAGGTCTCTGCATGTCGGAGACTCAGAGGACGAGCACGAGTTTCCCAGGAGGGGCTGCATCAGGAGGAATTCTAAACTCAGGGAATTTGTCCTGGAACACCTTCCATAAGGATGCTAGAAGGGAATTGAAGAGGCAGGCGAGCGGCCACCACGGTCCTCTAGCAGTCCTTAGGGTGCGCGCAGAAGCCCGGTGCTCTGCGGCAACGTTCTTCGCCCCCGTACAAGCTACCGCTCTGTCCGGCTCCCGGAGCAGGTGAAGCGGCTGCTTCACGCACACAGCAGCGGAGCGGCAGCCGTACGCTCCGAAGCGCTGCTTCAGCCGAAAGACGCCGGCCACCGGCGCTTCGCTTCGGACAGCACCGGAGAGCCGTAGAGTACGTCTGCACTAGACTGCATCATAGCGAAAAGCTTTGACAGTGTGTCTCGCAGGGAGATAGCTTAGGAGCGCAGCGCACTTATGCCTCCCTTGTCCAGAAACACGGATTTGCTGCACACTCCAAAAACACTGCTCTTTCCATGGTACTATGTAAGCTGCTGTCTGACGCCCGTTCTCTTCTGCCCACTCTTGCCCAGCTGGTTGTTGCAGCGTGCACGTGCCTTCCTGGCATTAAGAGCACAGTGAAAGCAATCGCAAAAGTCCAGCAGCTGCTGACTCCCAAACACAAGGCGCTGTCTACGTTCTTGCTTCTCCACACTTCAACAGAGTCCTTCATTTCTGCAGCTGCCATCGAGTTTTCTGCATCTCGAGCCTTCTGGGACGAGCACCAATTTCCCAGGAGGGGCTGCATCAGGACGAAGTCAAAACCCAGGAAAGTTGTCTCGGAACACCTTCAATAAAGCATGCCAGCAGTGCATTGAAAAGGCAGGGAGCTTTAGCCACCGTCCTCCAGAATTGCCAAGGCTGTGCACACAATGTCGTCTCCCTGCGGCAACGTTCTTCGCCCTCGTACAAGCTACCGCTCTGTCCGGCTCCCGGAGCAGGAGAAGCGGCTGCTTCGCGCACACAGCAGCGGAGCGGCAGCCGTACGCTCCGAAGCGCTGCTTCAGCCGAAAGACGCCGGCCACCGGCGCTTCGCTTCGGACAGCACCGGAGAGCCGTAGTGTACGTCTGCACTAGACTGCATCATAGCGAAAAGCTTTGACAGTGTGTCTCGCAGGGAGATAGCTTAGGAGCGCAGCGCACTTATGCCTCCCTTGTCCAGAAACACGGATTTGCTGCACACTCCAAAAACACTGCTCTTTCCATGGTACTATGTAAGCTGCTGTCTGACGCCCGTTCTCTTCTGCCCACTCTTGCCCAGCTGGTTGTTGCAGCGTGCACGTGCCTTCCTGGCATTAAGAGCACAGTGAAAGCAATCGCAAAAGTCCAGCAGCTGCTGACTCCCAAACACAAGGCGCTGTCTACGTTCTTGCTTCTCCACACTTCAACAGAGTCCTTCATTTCTGCAGCTGCCATTGAGTTTTCTGCATCTCGAGCCTTCTGGGACGAGCACCAATTTCCCAGGAGGGGCTGCATCAGGACGAAGTCAAAACCCAGGAAAGTTGTCTCGGAACACCTTCAATAAAGCATGCCAGCAGTGCATTGAAAAGGCAGGGAGCTTTAGCCACCGTCCTCTAGCAGTCGCAAGGCTGTGCACACAATGTCGTCTTCCTGCGGCAACGTTCTTCGCCCTCGTACAATCTACCGCTCTGTCCGGCTCCCGGAGCAGGAGAAGCGGCTGCTTCGCGCACACAACAGCGGAGTGGCAGCCGTACGCTCCGAAGCGCTGCTTCAGCCGAAAGACGCCGGCCACCGGCGCTTGGCTTCGGACAGCTCCGGAGAGCCGTAGTGTGCGTCTGCACTAGACTGCATCCTAGCGAAAAGCTTTGGCAGTGTGTCTCGCAGGGAGATAGCTTAGGAGTGCAGCGCACTTATGCCTCCCTTGTCCAGAAACACGATTTTATTGCAAACTCCAAAAACATTGCTCTTTCCAAGGCAATATATAAGCTGTTTTCTGACGGCCGTGATCTTTCGATTACTCTTGCCCAGCTCGTTGTTTTAACGTGCACATGCCGTCCTGGCATTCAGTGCACAGTGAAAGCAATCGCAAAAGTCCAGCAGCTGCTGACTCCCAAACACAAGGCGCTGGCTATGTTCTTGCTTCTCGACAACTCAACGCAGCCCTTCATTTCTGCAGCTGCCATCGAGGTCTCTGCATGTCGGAGACTCAGAGGACGAGCACGAGTTTCCCAGGAGGGGCTGCATCAGGAGGAATTCTAAACTCAGGGAATTTGTCCTGGAACACCTTCCATAAGGATGCTAGAAAGGAATTGAAGAGGCAGGCGAGCGGCCACCACCGTCCTCTAGCAGTCCTTAGGGTGTGCGCAGAAGCCCGGTGCTCTGCGGCTTCGTTCTTCGCCCCCGTACAAGCTACCGCTCTGTCCGGCTCGCGGAGCAGGAGAAGCGGCTGCTTCGCGCACACAGCAGCGGAGCGGCAGCCGTACGCTCCGAAGCGCTGCTTCAGCCGAAAGACGCCGGCCACCGGCGCTTGGCTTCGGACAGCACCGAAGAGCCGTAGTGTGCGTCTGCACTAGACTGCATCCTAGCGAAAAGCTTTGGCAGTGTGTCTCGCAGGGAGATAGCTTAGGAGCGCAGCGCACTTATGCCTCCCTTGCCCAGAAACACGATTTTATTGCAAACTCCAAAAACATTGCTCTTTCCAGGGCAATATATAAGCTGTTTTCTGACGGCCGTGATCTTTCGATTACTCTTGCCCAGCTCGTTGTTTCAGCGTGCACGTGCCGTCCTGGCATTCAGTGCACAGTGAAAGCAATCGCAAAAGTCCAGCAGCTGCTGACTCCCAAACACAAGGCGCTGTCTACGTTCTTGCTTCTCCACACTTCAACAGAGTCCTTCATTTCTGCAGCTGCCATCGAGTTTTCTGCATCTCGAGCCTTCTGGGACGAGCACCAATTTCCCAGGAGGGGCTGCATCAGGACGAAGTCAAAACCCAGGAAAGTTGTCTCGGAACACCTTCAATAAAGCATGCCAGCAGTGCATTGAAAAGGCAGGGAGCTTTAGCCACCGTCCTCCAGAATTGCCAAGGCTGTGCACACAATGTCGTCTCCCTGCGGCAACGTTCTTCGCCCTCGTACAAGCTACCGCTCTGTCCGGCTCCCGGAGCAGGAGAAGCGGCTGCTTCGCGCACACAGCAGCGGAGCGGCAGCCGTACGCTCCGAAGCGCTGCTTCAGCCGAAAGACGCCGGCCACCGGCGCTTCGCTTCGGACAGCACCGGAGAGCCGTAGTGTACGTCTGCACTAGACTGCATCATAGCGAAAAGCTTTGGCAGTGTGTCTCGCAGGGAGATAGCTTAGGAGCGCAGCGCACTTATGCCTCCCTTGTCCAGAAACACGGATTTGCTGCACACTCCAAAAACACTGCTCTTTCCATGGTACTATGTAAGCTGCTGTCTGACGCCCGTTCTCTTCTGCCCACTCTTGCCCAGCTGGTTGTTGCAGCGTGCACGTACCTTTCTGGCATTAAGAGCACAGTGAAAGCAATCGCAAAAGTCCAGCAGCTGCTGACTCCCAAACACAAGGCGCTGTCTACGTTCTTGCTTCTCCACACTTCAACAGAGTCCTTCATTTCTGCAGCTGCCATCGAGTTTTCTGCATCTCGAGCCTTCTGGGACGAGCACCAATTTCCCAGGAGGGGCTGCATCAGGACGAAGTCAAAACCCAGGAAAGTTGTCTCGGAACACCTTCAACAAAGCATGCCAGCAGTGCATTGAAAAGGCAGGGAGCTTTAGCCACCGTCCTCTAGCAGTCGCAAGGCTGTGCACACAATGTCGTCTCCCTGCGGCAACGTTCTTCGCCCTCGTACAAGCTACCGCTCTGTCCGGCTCCCGGAGCAGGAGAAGCGGCTGCTTCGCGCACACAGCAGCGGAGCGGCAGCCGTACGCTCCGAAGCGCAGCTTCAGCCGAAAGACGCCGGCCACCGGCGCTTCGCTTCGGACAGCACCGGAGAGACGTAGTGTACGTCTGCACTAGACTGCATCATAGCGAAAAGCTTTGACAGTGTGTCTCGCAGGGAGATAGCTTAGGAGCGCAGCGCGCTTATGCCTCCCTTGTCCAGAAACACGGATTTGCTGCACACTCCAAAAACACTGCTCTTTCCATGGTACTATGTAAGCTGCTGTCTGACGCCCGTTCTCTTCTGCCCACTCTTGCCCAGCTGGTTGTTGCAGCGTGCACGTGCCGTCCTGGCATTAAGAGCACAGTGAAAGCAATCGCAAAAGTCCAGCAGCTGCTGACTCCCAAACACAAGGCGCTGTCTACGTTCTTGCTTCTCCACACTTCAACAGAGTCCTTCATTTCTGCAGCTGCCATCGAGTTTTCTGCATCTCGAGCCTTCTGGGACGAGCACCAATTTCCCAGGAGGGGCTGCATCAGGACGAAGTCAAAACCCAGGAAAGTTGTCTCGGAACACCTTCAACAAAGCATGCCAGCAGTGCATTGAAAAGGCAGGGAGCTTTACCCACCGTCCTCTAGCAGTCGCAAGGCTGTGCACACAATGTCGTCTTCCTGCGGCAACGTTCTTCGCCCTCGTACAATCTACCGCTCTGTCCGGATCCCGGAGCAGGAGAAGCGGCTGCTTCGCGCACACAGCAGCGGAGCGGCAGCCGTACGCTCCGAAGCGCTGCTTCAGCCGAAAGACGCCGGCCACCGGCGCTTCGCTTCGGACAGCACCGGAGAGCCGTAGTGTGCGTCTGCACTAGACTGCATCGTAGCGAAAAGCTTTGGCAGTGTGTCTCGCAGGGAGATAGCTTAGGAGCGCAGCGCACTTATGCCTCCCTTGTCCAGAAACACGATTTTACTGCACACTCCAAAAACAGTACTCTTCCCAGGGCAATATATAAGCTGCTTTCTGACGGCCGTGATCTTTCGATTACTCTTGCGCAGCTCGTTGTTGCAGAGTGCACGTGCCTTCCTGGAATTCAGTGCACAGTGAAAGCAATCGCAAAAGTCCAGCAGCTGCTGACTCCCAAACACAAGGCGCTGGCTATGTTCTTGCTTCTCGACAACTCAACGCAGCCCTTCATTTCTGCAGTTGCCATCGAGGTCTCTGCATGTCGGAGACTCAGAGGACGAGCACGAGTTTCCCAGGAGGGGCTGCATCAGGAGGAATTCTAAACTCCAGAAAATTGTCCTGGAACACCTTCCATAAGGATGCTAGAAGGGAATTGAAGAGGCAGGCGAGCGGCCACCTGGGTCCTCTAGCAGTCCTTCGGGTGTGCGCAAAAGCCCGGTGCTCTTCGGCTTCGTTCTTCGCCCCCGTACAAGCTACCGCTCTGTCCGGCTCCCGGAGCAGGAGAAGCGGCTGCTTCGCGCACACAACAGCGGAGCAGCAGCCCTACGCTCCGAAGCGCTGCTTCAGCCGAAAGACGCCGGCCACCGGCGCTTGGCTTCGGACAGCTCCGGAGAGACGTAGTGTGCGTCTGCACTAGACTGAATCATAGCGAAAAGCTTTGGCAGTGTGTCTCGCAGAGAGATAGCTTAGGAGCGCAGCGCACTTATGCCTCCCTTGTCCAGAAACACGGATTTGCTGCACACTCCAAAAACACTGCTCTTTCCATGGTACTATGTAAGCTGCTGTCTGACGCCCGTTCTCTTCTGCCCACTCTTGCCCAGCTGGTTGTTGCAGCGTGCACGTGCCTTCCTGGCATTAAGAGCACAGTGAAAGCAATCGCAAAAGTCCAGCAGCTGCTGACTCCCAAACACAAGGCGCTGTCTACGTTCTTGCTTCTCCACACTTCAACAGAGTCCTTCATTTCTGCAGCTGCCATTGAGTTTTCTGCATCTCGAGCCTTCTGGGACGAGCACCAATTTCCCAGGAGGGGCTGCATCAGGACGAAGTCAAAACCCAGGAAAGTTGTCTCGGAACACCTTCAATAAAGCATGCCAGCAGTGCATTGAAAAGGCAGGGAGCTTTAGCCACCGTCCTCTAGCAGTCGCAAGGCTGTGCACACAATGTCGTCTTCCTGCGGCAACGTTCTTCGCCCTCGTACAATCTACCGCTCTGTCCGGCTCCCGGAGCAGGAGAAGCGGCTGCTTCGCGCACACAACAGCGGAGTGGCAGCCGTACGCTCCGAAGCGCTGCTTCAGCCGAAAGACGCCGGCCACCGGCGCTTGGCTTCGGACAGCTCCGGAGAGCCGTAGTGTGCGTCTGCACTAGACTGCATCCTAGCGAAAAGCTTTGGCAGTGTGTCTCGCAGGGAGATAGCTTAGGAGTGCAGCGCACTTATGCCTCCCTTGTCCAGAAACACGATTTTATTGCAAACTCCAAAAACATTGCTCTTTCCAAGGCAATATATAAGCTGTTTTCTGACGGCCGTGATCTTTCGATTACTCTTGCCCAGCTCGTTGTTTTAACGTGCACATGCCGTCCTGGCATTCAGTGCACAGTGAAAGCAATCGCAAAAGTCCAGCAGCTGCTGACTCCCAAACACAAGGCGCTGGCTATGTTCTTGCTTCTCGACAACTCAACGCAGCCCTTCATTTCTGCAGCTGCCATCGAGGTCTCTGCATGTCGGAGACTCAGAGGACGAGCACGAGTTTCCCAGGAGGGGCTGCATCAGGAGGAATTCTAAACTCAGGGAATTTGTCCTGGAACACCTTCCATAAGGATGCTAGAAAGGAATTGAAGAGGCAGGCGAGCGGCCACCACCGTCCTCTAGCAGTCCTTAGGGTGTGCGCAGAAGCCCGGTGCTCTGCGGCTTCGTTCTTCGCCCCCGTACAAGCTACCGCTCTGTCCGGCTCGCGGAGCAGGAGAAGCGGCTGCTTCGCGCACACAGCAGCGGAGCGGCAGCCGTACGCTCCGAAGCGCTGCTTCAGCCGAAAGACGCCGGCCACCGGCGCTTGGCTTCGGACAGCACCGAAGAGCCGTAGTGTGCGTCTGCACTAGACTGCATCCTAGCGAAAAGCTTTGGCAGTGTGTCTCGCAGGGAGATAGCTTAGGAGCGCAGCGCACTTATGCCTCCCTTGCCCAGAAACACGGATTTTATTGCAAACTCCAAAAACATTGCTCTTTCCAGGGCAATATATAAGCTGTTTTCTGACGGCCGTGATCTTTCGATTACTCTTGCCCAGCTCGTTGTTTCAGCGTGCACGTGCCGTCCTGGCATTCAGTGCACAGTGAAAGCAATCGCAAAAGTCCAGCAGCTGCTGACTCCCAAACACAAGGCGCTGTCTACGTTCTTGCTTCTCCACACTTCAACAGAGTCCTTCATTTCTGCAGCTGCCATCGAGTTTTCTGCATCTCGAGCCTTCTGGGACGAGCACCAATTTCCCAGGAGGGGCTGCATCAGGACGAAGTCAAAACCCAGGAAAGTTGTCTCGGAACACCTTCAATAAAGCATGCCAGCAGTGCATTGAAAAGGCAGGGAGCTTTAGCCACCGTCCTCCAGAATTGCCAAGGCTGTGCACACAATGTCGTCTCCCTGCGGCAACGTTCTTCGCCCTCGTACAAGCTACCGCTCTGTCCGGCTCCCGGAGCAGGAGAAGCGGCTGCTTCGCGCACACAGCAGCGGAGCGGCAGCCGTACGCTCCGAAGCGCTGCTTCAGCCGAAAGACGCCGGCCACCGGCGCTTCGCTTCGGACAGCACCGGAGAGCCGTAGTGTACGTCTGCACTAGACTGCATCATAGCGAAAAGCTTTGGCAGTGTGTCTCGCAGGGAGATAGCTTAGGAGCGCAGCGCACTTATGCCTCCCTTGTCCAGAAACACGGATTTGCTGCACACTCCAAAAACACTGCTCTTTCCATGGTACTATGTAAGCTGCTGTCTGACGCCCGTTCTCTTCTGCCCACTCTTGCCCAGCTGGTTGTTGCAGCGTGCACGTGCCTTCCTGGCATTAAGAGCACAGTGAAAGCAATCGCAAAAGTCCAGCAGCTGCTGACTCCCAAACACAAGGCGCTGTCTACGTTCTTGCTTCTCCACACTTCAACAGAGTCCTTCATTTCTGCAGCTGCCATCGAGTTTTCTGCATCTCGAGCCTTCTGGGACGAGCACCAATTTCCCAGGAGGGGCTGCATCAGGACGAAGTCAAAACCCAGGAAAGTTGTCTCGGAACACCTTCAACAAAGCATGCCAGCAGTGCATTGAAAAGGCAGGGAGCTTTAGCCACCGTCCTCTAGCAGTCGCAAGGCTGTGCACACAATGTCGTCTCCCTGCGGCAACGTTCTTCGCCCTCGTACAAGCTACCGCTCTGTCCGGCTCCCGGAGCAGGAGAAGCGGCTGCTTCGCGCACACAGCAGCGGAGCGGCAGCCGTACGCTCCGAAGCGCAGCTTCAGCCGAAAGACGCCGGCCACCGGCGCTTCGCTTCGGACACCACCGGAGAGACGTAGTGTACGTCTGCACTAGACTGCATCATAGCGAAAAGCTTTGACAGTGTGTCTCGCAGGGAGATAGCTTAGGAGCGCAGCGCGCTTATGCCTCCCTTGTCCAGAAACACGGATTTGCTGCACACTCCAAAAACACTGCTCTTTCCATGGTACTATGTAAGCTGCTGTCTGACGCCCGTTCTCTTCTGCCCACTCTTGCCCAGCTGGTTGTTGCAGCGTGCACGTGCCTTCCTGGCATTAAGAGCACAGTGAAAGCAATCGCAAAAGTCCAGCAGCTGCTGACTCCCAAACACAAGGCGCTGTCTACGTTCTTGCTTCTCCACACTTCAACAGAGTCCTTCATTTCTGCAGCTGCCATCGAGTTTTCTGCATCTCGAGCCTTCTGGGACGAGCACCAATTTCCCAGGAGGGGCTGCATCAGGACGAAGTCAAAACCCAGGAAAGTTGTCTTGGAACACCTTCAACAAAGCATGCCAGCAGTGCATTGAAAAGGCAGGGAGCTTTAGCCACCGTCCTCTAGCAGTCGCAAGGCTGTGCACACAATGTCGTCTTCCTGCGGCAACGTTCTTCGCCCTCGTACAATCTACCGCTCTGTCCGGATCCCGGAGCAGGAGAAGCGGCTGCTTCGCGCACACAGCAGCGGAGCGGCAGCCGTATGCTCCGAAGCGCTGCTTCAGCCGAAAGACGCCGGCCACCGGCGCTTCGCTTCGGACAGCACCGGAGAGCCGTAGTGTGCGTCTGCACTAGACTGCATCGTAGCGAAAAGCTTTGGCAGTGTGTCTCGCAGGGAGATAGCTTAGGAGCGCAGCGCACTTATGCCTCCCTTGTCCAGAAACACGATTTTACTGCACACTCCAAAAACAGTACTCTTCCCAGGGCAATATATAAGCTGCTTTCTGACGGCCGTGATCTTTCGATTACTCTTGCGCAGCTCGTTGTTGCAGAGTGCACGTGCCTTCCTGGAATTCAGTGCACAGTGAAAGCAATCGCAAAAGTCCAGCAGCTGCTGACTCCCAAACACAAGGCGCTGGCTATGTTCTTGCTTCTCGACAACTCAACGCAGCCCTTCATTTCTGCAGTTGCCATCGAGGTCTCTGCATGTCGGAGACTCAGAGGACGAGCACGAGTTTCCCAGGAGGGGCTGCATCAGGAGGAATTCTAAACTCCAGAAAATTGTCCTGGAACACCTTCCATAAGGATGCTAGAAGGGAATTGAAGAGGCAGGCGAGCGGCCACCTGGGTCCTCTAGCAGTCCTTCGGGTGTGCGCAAAAGCCCGGTGCTCTTCGGCTTCGTTCTTCGCCCCCGTACAAGCTACCGCTCTGTCCGGCTCCCGGAGCAGGAGAAGCGGCTGCTTCGCGCACACAACAGCGGAGCAGCAGCCCTACGCTCCGAAGCGCTGCTTCAGCCGAAAGACGCCGGCCACCGGCGCTTGGCTTCGGACAGCTCCGGAGAGACGTAGTGTGCGTCTGCACTAGACTGAATCATAGCGAAAAGCTTTGGCAGTGTGTCTCGCAGAGAGATAGCTTAGGAGCGCAGCGCACTTATGCCTCCCTTGTCCAGAAACACGGATTTGCTGCACACTCCAAAAACACTGCTCTTTCCATGGTACTATGTAAGCTGCTGTCTGACGCCCGTTCTCTTCTGCCCACTCTTGCTCAGCTGGTTGTTGCAGCGTGCACGTGCCTTCCTGGCATTAAGAGCACAGTGAAAGCAATCGCAAAAGTCCAGCAGCTGCTGACTCCCAAACACAAGGCGCTGGCTTTGTTCTTGCTTCACCACACTTCAACAGAGTCCTTCATTTCTGCAGCTGCCATCGAGTTTTCTGCATCTCGAGCCTTCTGGGACGAGCACCAATTTCCCAGGAGGGGCTGCATCAGGACGAAGTCAAAACCCAGGAAAGTTGTCTCGGAACACCTTCAACAAAGCATGCCAGCAGTGCATTGAAAAGGCAGGGAGCTTTAGCCACCGTCGTCTAGCAGTCGCAAGGCTGTGCACACAATGTCGTCTGCCTGCGGCAACGTTCTTCGCCCTCGTGCAAGCTACCGCTCTGTCCGGCTCCCGGAGCAGGAGAAGCGGCTGCTTCGCGCACACAACAGCGGAGCGGCAGCCCTTCGCTCCGAAGCGCTGCTTCAGCCGAAAGACGCCGGCCACCGGCGCTTGGCTTCGGACAGCTCCGGAGAGCCGTAGTGTGCGTCTGCACTAGACTGCATCATAGCGAAAAGCTTTGGCATTGTGTCTCGCAGGGAGATAGCTTAGGAGCGCAGCGCACTTATGCCTCCCTTGTCCAGAAACACGATTTTACTGCACACTCCAAAAACAGTACTCTTCCCAGGGCAAGATGCCAGATGCTCTCTGATGCCCGTGCTCCCTTCCTACTCTTGCCCAGCTCGTTGTTGTAACGTGCACATGCCGTCCTGGAATTCAGTGCACAGTGAAAGCAATCGCAAAAGTCCAGCAGCTGCTGACTCCCAAACACAAGGCGCTGGCTATGTTCTTGCTACTCGACGACTCAACGCAGCCCTTCATTTCTGCAGTTGCCATCGAGGTCTCTGCATGTCGGAGACTGAGAGGACGAGCACGAGTTTCCCACGAGGGGCTGCATCAGGAGGAATTCAAAACTCAGGGAATTTGCCCTGGAACACCTTCCATAAGGATGCTAGAATGGAATTGAAGAGGCAGGCGAGCGGCCACCTGGGTCCTCTAGCAGTCCTTAGGGTGCGCGCAGAAGCCCGGTGCTCTGCGGCTTCGTTCTTCGCCCTCGTGCAAGCTACCGCTCTGTCCGGCTCCCGGAGCAGGAGAAGCGGCTGCTTCGCGCACACAACAGCGGAGCGGCAGCCCTACGCTCCGAAGCGCTGCTTCAGCCGAAAGACGCCGGCCACCGGCGCTTGGCTTCGGACAGCTCCGGAGAGCCGTAGTGTGCGTCTGCAACTAGACTGCATCATAGCGAAAAGCTTTGGCAGTGTGTCTCGCAGGGAGATAGCTTAGGAGCGCAGCGCACTTATGCCTCCCTTGTCCAGAAACACGATTTTACTGCACACTCCAAAAACAGTACTCTTCCCAGGGCAAGATGCCAGATGCTCTCTGATGCCCGTGCTCCCTTCCTACTCTTGCCCAGCTCGTTGTTGTAACGTGCACATGCCGTCCTGGAATTCAGTGCACAGTGAAAGCAATCGCAAAAGTCCAGCAGCTGCTGACTCCCAAACACAAGGCGCTGGCTATGTTCTTGCTACTCGACGACTCAACGCAGCCCTTCATTTCTGCAGTTGCCATCGAGGTCTCTGCATGTCGGAGACTGAGAGGACGAGCACGAGTTTCCCACGAGGGGCTGCATCAGGAGGAATTCAAAACTCAGGGAATTTGCCCTGGAACACCTTCCATAAGGATGCTAGAATGGAATTGAAGAGGCAGGCGAGCGGCCACCACGGTCCTCTAGCAGTCCTTAGGGTGCGCGCAGAAGCCCGGTGCTCTGCGGCTTCGTTCTTCGCCCTCGTGCAAGCTACCGCTCTGTCCGGCTCCCGGAGCAGGAGAAGCGGCTGCTTCGCGCACACAGCAGCGGAGCGGCAGCCGTAGGCTCCGAAGCGCTGCTTCAGCCGAAAGACGCCGGCCACCGGCGCTTGGCTTCGGACAGCTCCGGAGAGCCGTAGTGTGCGTCTGCACTAGACTGCATCGTAGCGAAAAGCTTTGGCATTGTGTCTCGCAGAGAGATAGCTTAGGAGCGCAGCGCACTTATGCCTCCCTTGTCCAGAAACACGATTTTACTGCACACTCCAAAAACAGTACTCTTCCCAGGGCAATATATAAGCTGCTTTCTGACGGCCGTGATCTTTCGATTACTCTTGCGCAGCTCGTTGTTGCAGAGTGCACGTGCCTTCCTGGAATTCAGTGCACAGTGAAAGCAATCGCAAAAGTCCAGCAGCTGCTGACTCCCAAACACAAGGCGCTGGCTATGTTCTTGCTTCTCGACAACTCAACGCAGCCCTTCATTTCTGCAGTTGCCATCGAGGTCTCTGCATGTCGGAGACTGAGAGGACGAGCACGAGTTTCCCAGGAGGGGCTGCATCAGGAGGAATTCAAAACTCCAGAAAATTGTCCTGGAACACCTTCCATAAGGATGCTAGAAGGGAATTGAAGAGGCAGGCGAGCGGCCACCTGGGTCCTCTAGCAGTCCTTAGGGTGTGCGCAGAAGCCCGGTGCTCTTCGGCTTCGTTCTTCGCCCCCGTACAAGCTACCGCTCTGTCCGGCTCCCGGAGCAGGAGAAGCGGCTGCTTCGCGCACACAACAGCGGAGCGGCAGCCCTACGCTCCGAAGCGCTGCTTCAGCCGAAAGACGCCGGCCACCGGCGCTTGGCTTCGGACAGCTCCGGAGAGCCGTAGTGTGCGTCTGCACTAGACTGCATCATAGCGAAAAGCTTTGGCAGTGTGTCTCGCAGGGAGATAGCTTAGGAGCGCAGCGCACTTATGCCTCCCTTGTCCAGAAACACGGATTTGCTGCACACTCCAAAAACACTGCTCTTTCCATGGTACTATGTAAGCTGCTGTCTGACGCCCGTTCTCTTCTGCCCACTCTTGCCCAGCTGGTTGTTGCAGCGTGCACGTGCCTTCCTGGCATTAAGAGCACAGTGAAAGCAATCGCAAAAGTCCAGCAGCTGCTGACTCCCAAACACAAGGCGCTGGCTTTGTTCTTGCTTCACCACACTTCAACAGAGTCCTTCATTTCTGCAGCTGCCATCGAGTTTTCTGCATCTCGAGCCTTCTGGGACGAGCACCAATTTCCCACGAGGGGCTGCATCAGGACGAAGTCAAAACCCAGGAAAGTTGTCTCGGAACACCTTCAATAAAGCATGCCAGCAGTGCATTGAAAAGGCAGGGAGCTTTAGCCACCGTCGTCTAGCAGTCGCAAGGCTGTGCACACAATGTCGTCTGCCTGCGGCAACGTTCTTCGCCCTCGTGCAAGCTACCGCTCTGTCCGGCTCCCGGAGCAGGAGAAGCGGCTGCTTCGCGCACACAACAGCGGAGCGGCAGCCCTTCGCTCCGAAGCGCTGCTTCAGCCGAAAGACGCCGGCCACCGGCGCTTGGCTTCGGACAGCTCCGGAGAGCCGTAGTGTGCGTCTGCACTAGACTGCATCATAGCGAAAAGCTTTGGCAGTGTGTCTCGCAGGGAGATAGCTTAGGAGCGCAGCGCACTTATGCCTCCCTTGTCCAGAAACACGATTTTACTGCACACTCCAAAAACAGTACTCTTCCCAGGGCAATATGCCAGATGCTCTCTGATGCCCGTGCTCCCTTCCTACTCTTGCCCAGCTCGTTGTTGTAACGTGCACATGCCGTCCTGGAATTCAGTGCACAGTGAAAGCAATCGCAAAAGTCCAGCAGCTGCTGACTCCCAAACACAAGGCGCTGGCTATGTTCTTGCTACTCGACGACTCAACGCAGCCCTTCATTTCTGCAGTTGCCATCGAGGTCTCTGCATGTCGGAGACTGAGAGGACGAGCACGAGTTTCCCACGAGGGGCTGCATCAGGAGGAATTCAAAACTCAGGGAATTTGCCCTGGAACACCTTCCATAAGGATGCTAGAAAAGAATTGAAGAGGCAGGCGAGCGGCCACCTGGGTCCTCTAGCAGTCCTTCGGGTGCGCGCAGAAGCCCGGTGCTCTGCGGCTTCGTTCTTCGCCCTCGTGCAAGCTACCGCTCTGTCCGGCTCCCGGAGCAGGAGAAGCGGCTGCTTCGCGCACACAACAGCGGAGCGGCAGCCCTACGCTCCGAAGCGCTTCTTCAGCCGAAAGACGCCGGCCACCGGCGCTTGGCTTCGGACAGCTCCGGAGAGCCGTAGTGTGCGTCTGCAACTAGACTGCATCATAGCGAAAAGCTTTGGCAGTGTGTCTCGCAGGGAGATAGCTTAGGAGCGCAGCGCACTTATGCCTCCCTTGTCCAGAAACACGATTTTACTGCACACTCCAAAAACAGTACTCTTCGAGGGCAATATATAAGCTGCTTTCTGACGGCCGTGATCTTTCGATTACTCTTGCGCAGCTCGTTGTTTTAACGTGCACGTGCCGTCCTGGCATTCAGTGCACAGTGAAAGCAATCGCAAAAGTCCAGCAGCTGCTGACTCCCAAACACAAGGCGCTGGCTTTGTTCTTGCTTCACCACACTTCAACAGAGTCCTTCATTTCTGCAGCTGCCATCGAGTTTTCTGCATCTCGAGCCTTCTGGGACGAGCACCAATTTCCCAGGAGGGGCTGCATCAGGACGAAGTCAAAACCCAGGAAAGTTGTCTTGGAACACCTTCAATAAAGCATGCCAGCAGTGCATTGAAAAGGCAGGTAGCTTTAGCCACCGTCGTCTAGCAGTCGCAAGGCTGTGCACACAATGTCGTCTGCCTGCGGCAACGTTCTTCGCCCTCGTGCAAGCTACCGCTCTGTCTGGCTCCCGGAGCAGGAGAAGCGGCTGCTTCGCGCACACAACAGCGGAGCGGCAGCCCTACGCTCCGAAGCGCTGCTTCAGCCGAAAGACGCCGGCCACCGGCGCTTGGCTTCGGACAGCTCCGGAGAGCCGTAGTGTGCGTCTGCAACTAGACTGCATCATAGCGAAAAGCTTTGGCAGTGTGTCTCGCAGGGAGATAGCTTAGGAGCGCAGCGCACTTATGCCTCCCTTGTCCAGAAACACGATTTTACTGCACACTCCAAAAACAGTACTCTTCCCAGGGCAATATGCCAGATGCTCTCTGATGCCCGTGCTCCCTTCCTACTCTTGCCCAGCTCGTTGTTGTAACGTGCACATGCCGTCCTGGAATTCAGTGCACAGTGAAAGCAATCGCAAAAGTCCAGCAGCTGCTGACTCCCAAACACAAGGCGCTGGCTATGTTCTTGCTACTCGACGACTCAACGCAGCCCTTCATTTCTGCAGTTGCCATCGAGGTCTCTGCATGTCGGAGACTCAGAGGACGAGCACGAGTTTCCCACGAGGGGCTGCATCAGGAAGAATTCAAAACTCAGGGAATTTGCCCTGGAACACCTTCCATAAGGATGCTAGAATGGAATTGAAGAGGCAGGCGAGCGGCCACCACCGTCCTCTAGCAGTCCTTAGGGTGCGCGCAGAAGCCCGGTGCTCTGCGGCTTCGTTCTTCGCCCTCGTGCAAGCTACCGCTCTGTCCGGCTCCCGGAGCAGGAGAAGCGGCTGCTTCGCGCACACAACAGCGGAGCGGCAGCCCTACGCTCCGAAGCGCTGCTTCAGCCGAAAGACGCCGGCCACCGGCGCTTGGCTTCGGACAGCTCCGGAGAGCCGTAGTGTGCGTCTGCACTAGACTGAATCATAGCGAAAAGCTTTGGCATTGTGTCTCGCAGGGAGATAGCTTAGGAGCGCAGCGCACTTATGCCTCCCTTGTCCAGAAAAACGATTTTACTGCACACTCCAAAAACAGTACTCTTCCCAGGGCAATATATAAGCTGCTTTCTGACGGCCGTGATCTTTCGATTACTCTTGCGCAGCTCGTTGTTGCAGAGTGCACGTGCCTTCCTGGAATTCAGTGCACAGTGAAAGCAATCGCAAAAGTCCAGCAGCTGCTGACTCCCAAACACAAGGCGCTGTCTACGTTCTTGCTTCTCCACACTTCAACAGAGTCCTTCATTTCTGCAGCTGCCATCGAGTTTTCTGCATCTCGAGCCTTCTGGGACGAGCACCAATTTCCCAGGAGGGGCTGCATCAGGACGAAGTCAAAACCCAGGAAAGTTGTCTCGGAACACCTTCAATAAAGCATGCCAGCAGTGCATTGAAAAGGCAGGGAGCTTTAGCCACCGTCGTCTAGCAGTCGCAAGGCTGTGCACACAATGTCGTCTCCCTGCGGCAACGTTCTTCGCCCTCGTGCAAGCTACCGCTCTGTCCGGCTCCCGGAGCAGGAGAAGCGGCTGCTTCGCGCACACAACAGCGGAGCGGCAGCCCTACGCTCCGAAGCGCTGCTTCAGCCGAAAGACGCCGGCCACCGGCGCTTGGCTTCGGACAGCACCGGAGAGCCGTAGTGTGCGTCTGCACTAGACTGCATCATAGCGAAAAGCTTTGGCAGTGTGTCTCGCAGGGAGATAGCTTAGGAGCGCAGCGCACTTATGCCTCCCTTGCCCAGAAACACGATTTTACAGCACACGCTAAAAACACTGCCCTTTCCAGGGCAAGATGCCAGATGCTCTCTGATGGCCGTGCTCTCTCCCTGCTCTTGCCCAGCTCGTTGTTTTAACGTGCACATGCCGTCCTGGCATTAAGAGCACAGTGAAAGCAATCGCAAAAGTCCAGCAGCTGCTGACTCCCAAACACAAGGCGCTTGTCTACGTTCTTGCTTCTCGACAACTCAACGCAGCCCTTCATTTCTGCAGCTGCCATCGAGTTTTCTGTATCTCGAGCCTTCTCGGATGAGCACCAATTTCCCAAGAGGGGCTGCATCAGGACGAAGTCAAAACCCAGGAAAGTTGTCTCGGAACACCTTCAATAAAGCATGCCAGCAGTGCATTGAAAAGGCAGGTAGCTTTAGCCACCGTCCTCTAGCAGTCGCAAGGCTGTGCACACAATGTCGTCTCCCTGCGGCAACGTTCTTCGCCCTCGTACAAGCTACCGCTCTGTCCGGCTCCCGGAGCAGGAGAAGCGGCTGCTTCGCGCACACAACAGCGGAGCGGCAGCCGTACGCTCCGAAGCGCTGCTTCAGCCGAAAGACGCCGGCCACCGGCGCTTGGCTTCGGACAGCAGCCGAGAGCCGTAGTGTGCGTCTGCACTAGACTGCATCCTAGCGAAAAGCTTTGGCAGTGTGTCTCGCAGGGAGATAGCTTAGGAGCGCAGCGCACTTATGCCTCCCTTGCCCAGAAACACGATTTTATTGCAAACTCCAAAAACATTGCTCTTTCCAGGGCAATATATAAGCTGTTTTCTGACGGCCGTGATCTTTCGATTACTCTTGCCCAGCTCGTTGTTTCAGCGTGCACGTGCCGTCCTGGCATTCAGTGCACAGTGAAAGCAATCGCAGAAGTCCAGCAGCTGCTGACTCCCAAACACAAGGCGCTGTCTACGTTCTTGCTTCTCCACACTTCAACAGAGTCCCTCATTTCTGCAGCTGCCATCGAGTTTTCTGCATCTCGAGCCTTCTGGGACGAGCACCAATTTCCCAGGAGGGGCTGCATCAGGACGAAGTCAAAACCCAGGAAAGTTGTCTCGGAACACCTTCAATAAAGCATGCCAGCAGTGCATTGAAAAGGCAGGGAGCTTTAGCCACCGTCGTCTAGCAGTCGCAAGGCTGTGCACACAATGTCGTCTTCCTGCGGCAACGTTCTTCGCCCTCGTACAATCTACCGCTCTGTCCGGCTCCCGGAGCAGGAGAAGCGGCTGCTTCGCGCACCAAACAGCGGAGCGGCAGCCGTACGCTCCGAAGCGCTGCTTCAGCCGAAAGACGCCGGCCACCGGCGCTTGGCTTCGGACAGCTCCGGATAGCCGTAGTGTGCGTCTACACTAGACTGCATCATAGCGAAAAGCTTTGGCAGTGTGTCTCGCAGGGAGATAGCTTAGGAGCGCAGCGCACTTATGCCTCCCTTGTCCAGAAACACGATTTTATTGCAAACTCCAAAAACATTGCTCTTTCCAAGGCAATATATAAGCTGTTTTCTGACGGCCGTGATCTTTCGATTACTCTTGCCCAGCTCGTTGTTTTAACGTGCACATGCCGTCCTGGCATTCAGTGCACAGTGAAAGCAATCGCAAAAGTCCAGCAGCTGCTGACTAACAAACACAAGGCACTGGCTATGTTCTTGCTTCTCGACAACTCAACGCAGCCCTTCATTTCTGCAGCTGCCATCGAGGTCTCTGCATGTCGGAGACTCAGAGGACGAGCACGAGTTTCCCAGGAGGGGCTGCATCAGGAGGAATTCTAAACTCAGGGAATTTGTCCTGGAACACCTTCCATAAGGATGCTAGAAGGGAATTGAAGAGGCAGGCGAGCGGCCACCACCGTCCTCTAGCAGTCCTTAGGGTGTGCGCAGAAGCCCGGTGCTCTGCGGCAACGTTCTTCGCCCCCGTACAAGCTACCGCTCTGTCCGGCTCCCGGAGCAGGTGAAGCGGCTGCTTCACGCACACAGCAGCGGAGCGGCAGCCGTACGCTCCGAAGCGCTGCTTCAGCCGAAAGTCGCCGGCCACCGGCGCTTAGCTTCGGACAGCAGCCGAGAGCCGTAGTGTGCGTCTGCACTAGACTGCATCATAGCGAAAAGCTTTGGCAGTGTGTCTCGCAGGGAGATAGCTTAGGAGCGCAGCGCACTTATGCCTCCCTTGTCCAGAAACACGATTTTATTGCAAACTCCAAAAACATTGCTCTTTCCAGGGCAATATATAAGCTGTTTTCTGACGGCCGTGATCTTTCGATTACTCTTGCCCAGCTCGTTGTTTCAGCGTGCACGTGCCGTCCTGGCATTCAGTGCACAGTGAAAGCAATCGCAAAAGTCCAGCAGCTGCTGACTCCCAAACACAAGGCGCTGTCTACGTTCTTGCTTCTCCACACTTCAACAGAGTCCTTCATTTCTGCAGCTGCCATCGAGTTTTCTGCATCTCGAGCCTTCTGGGACGAGCACCAATTTCCCAGGAGGGGCTGCATCAGGACGAAGTCAAAACCCAGGAAAGTTGTCTCGGAACACCTTCAATAAAGCATGCCAGCAGTGCATTGAAAAGGCAGGGAGCTTTAGCCACCGTCCTCTAGCAGTCGCAAGGCTGTGCACACAATGTCGTCTCCCTGCGGCAACGTTCTTCGCCCTCGTACAAGCTACCGCTCTGTCCGGCTCCCGGAGCAGGAGAAGCGGCTGCTTCGCGCACACAACAGTGGAGCGGCAGCCGTACGCTCCGAAGCGCTGCTTCAGCCGAAAGACGCCGGCCACCGGCGCTTGGCTTCGGACAGCTCCGGAGAGCCGTAGTGTGCGTCTGCACTAGACTGCATCATAGCGAAAAGCTTTGGCAGTGTGTCTCGCAGGGAGATAGCTTAGGAGCGCAGCGCACTTATGCCTCCCTTGCCCAGAAACACGATTTTACAGCACACACTAAAAACACTGCCCTTTCCAGGGCAAGATGCCAGATGCTCTCTGATGGCCGTGCTCTCTCCCTGCTCTTGCCCAGCTCGTTGTTTTAACGTGCACATGCCGTCCTGGCATTTAGAGCACAGTGAAAGCAATCGCAAAAGTCCAGCAGCTGCTGACTCCCAAACACAAGGCGCTGTCTACGTTCTTGCTTCTCGACAACTCAACGCAGCCCTTCATTTCTGCAGCTGCCATCGAGTTTTCTGCATCTCGAGCCTTCTGGGACGAGCACCAATTTCCCAGGAGGGGCTGCATCAGGACGAAGTCAAAACCCAGGAAAGTTGTCTCGGAACACCTTCAATAAAGCATGCCAGCAGTGCATTGAAAAGGCAGGGAGCTTTAGCCACCGTCCTCTAGCAGTCGCAAGGCTGTGCACACAATGTCGTCTCCCTGCGGCAACGTTCTTCGCCCTCGTACAAGCTACCGCTCTGTCCGGCTCCCGGAGCAGGAGAAGCGGCTGCTTCGCGCACACAGCAGCGGAGCGGCAGCCGTACGCTCCGAAGCGCTGCTTCAGCCGAAAGACGCCGGCCACCGGCGCTTCGCTTCGGACAGCACCGGAGAGCCGTAGTGTACGTCTGCACTAGACTGCATCATAGCGAAAAGCTTTGACAGTGTGTCTCGCAGGGAGATACCTTAGGAGCGCAGCGCGCTTATGCCTCCCTTGTCCAGAAACACGGATTTGCTGCACACTCCAAAAACACTGCTCTTTCCATGGTACTATGTAAGCTGCTGTCTGACGCCCGTTCTCTTCTGCCCACTCTTGCCCAGCTGGTTGTTGCAGCGTGCACTGCCCTCCTGGCATTAAGAGCACAGTGAAAGCAATCGCAAAAGTCCAGCAGCTGCTGACTCCCAAACACAAGGCGCTGTCTACGTTCTTGCTTCTCCACACTTCAACAGAGTCCTTCATTTCTGCAGCTGCCATCGAGTTTTCTGCATCTCGAGCCTTCTGGGACGAGCACCAATTTCCCAGGAGGGGCTGCATCAGGACGAAGTCAAACCCAGGAAAGTTGTCTCGGAACACCTTCAATAAAGCATGCCAGCAGTGCATTGAAAAGGCAGGGAGCTTTAGCCACCGTCCTCTAGCAGTCGCAAGGCTGTGCACACAATGTCGTCTCCCTGCGGCAACGTTCTTCGCCCTCGTACAAGCTACCGCTCTGTCCGGCTCCCGGAGCAGGAGAAGCGGCTGCTTCGCGCACACAACAGCGGAGCGGCAGCCGTACGCTCCGAAGCGCTGCTTCAGCCGAAAGACGCCGGCCACCGGCGCTTGGCTTCGGACAGCAGCCGAGAGCCGTAGTGTGCGTCTGCACTAGACTGCATCATAGCGAAAAGCTTTGGCAGTGTGTCTCGCAGGGAGATAGCTTAGGAGCGCAGCGCACTTATGCCTCCCTTGCCCAGAAACACGATTTTATTGCAAACTCCAAAAACATTGCTCTTTCCAGGGCAATATATAAGCTGTTTTCTGACGGCCGTGATCTTTCGATTACTCTTGCCCAGCTCGTTGTTTCAGCGTGCACGTGCCGTCCTGGCATTCAGTGCACAGTGAAAGCAATCGCAAAAGTCCAGCAGCTGCTGACTCCCAAACACAAGGCGCTGTCTACGTTCTTGCTTCTCCACACTTCAACAGAGTCCTTCATTTCTGCAGCTGCCATCGAGTTTTCTGCATCTCGAGCCTTCTGGGACGAGCACCAATTTCCCAGGAGGGGCTGCATCAGGACGAAGTCAAAACCCAGGAAAGTTGTCTCGGAACACCTTCAATAAAGCATGCCAGCAGTGCATTGAAAAGGCAGGTAGCTTTAGCCACCGTCCTCTAGCAGTCGCAAGGCTGTGCACACAATGTCGTCTCCCTGCGGCAACGTTCTTCGCCCTCGTACAAGCTACCGCTCTGTCCGGCTCCCGGAGCAGGAGAAGCGGCTGCTTCGCGCACACAACAGCGGAGCGGCAGCCGTACGCTCCGAAGCGCTGCTTCAGCCGAAAGACGCCGGCCACCGGCGCTTGGCTTCGGACAGCAGCCGAGAGCCGTAGTGTGCGTCTGCACTAGACTGCATCCTAGCGAAAAGCTTTGGCATTGTGTCTCGCAGGGAGATAGCTTAGGAGCGCAGCGCACTTATGCCTCCCTTGCCCAGAAACACGATTTTATTGCAAACTCCAAAAACATTGCTCTTTCCAGGGCAATATATAAGCTGTTTTCTGACGGCCGTGATCTTTCGATTACTCTTGCCCAGCTCGTTGTTTCAGCGTGCACGTGCCGTCCTGGCATTCAGTGCACAGTGAAAGCAATCGCAGAAGTCCAGCAGCTGCTGACTCCCAAACACAAGGCGCTGTCTACGTTCTTGCTTCTCCACACTTCAACAGAGTCCCTCATTTCTGCAGCTGCCATCGAGTTTTCTGCATCTCGAGCCTTCTGGGACGAGCACCAATTTCCCAGGAGGGGCTGCATCAGGACGAAGTCAAAACCCAGGAAAGTTGTCTCGGAACACCTTCAATAAAGCATGCCAGCAGTGCATTGAAAAGGCAGGGAGCTTTAGCCACCGTCGTCTAGCAGTCGCAAGGCTGTGCACACAATGTCGTCTTCCTGCGGCAACGTTCTTCGCCCTCGTACAATCTACCGCTCTGTCCGGCTCCCGGAGCAGGAGAAGCGGCTGCTTCGCGCACCAAACAGCGGAGCGGCAGCCGTACGCTCCGAAGCGCTGCTTCAGCCGAAAGACGCCGGCCACCGGCGCTTGGCTTCGGACAGCTCCGGATAGCCGTAGTGTGCGTCTACACTAGACTGCATCCTAGCGAAAAGCTTTGGCAGTGTGTCTCGCAGGGAGATAGCTTAGGAGCGCAGCGCACTTATGCCTCCCTTGTCCAGAAACACGATTTTATTGCAAACTCCAAAAACATTGCTCTTTCCAAGGCAATATATAAGCTGTTTTCTGACGGCCGTGATCTTTCGATTACTCTTGCCCAGCTCGTTGTTTTAACGTGCACATGCCGTCCTGGCATTCAGTGCACAGTGAAAGCAATCGCAAAAGTCCAGCAGCTGCTGACTCCCAAACACAAGGCACTGGCTATGTTCTTGCTTCTCGACAACTCAACGCAGCCCTTCATTTCTGCAGCTGCCATCGAGGTCTCTGCATGTCGGAGACTCAGAGGACGAGCACGAGTTTCCCAGGAGGGGCTGCATCAGGAGGAATTCTAAACTCAGGGAATTTGTCCTGGAACACCTTCCATAAGGATGCTAGAAGGGAATTGAAGAGGCAGGCGAGCGGCCACCACCGTCCTCTAGCAGTCCTTAGGGTGTGCGCAGAAGCCCGGTGCTCTGCGGCAACGTTCTTCGCCCCCGTACAAGCTACCGCTCTGTCCGGCTCCCGGAGCAGGAGAAGCGGCTGCTTCGCGCACACAACAGTGGAGCGGCAGCCGTACGCTCCGAAGCGCTGCTTCAGCCGAAAGACGCCGGCCACCGGCGCTTGGCTTCGGACAGCTCCGGAGAGCCGTAGTGTGCGTCTGCACTAGACTGCATCATAGCGAAAAGCTTTGGCAGTGTGTCTCGCAGGGAGATAGCTTAGGAGCGCAGCGCACTTATGCCTCCCTTGCCCAGAAACACGATTTTACAGCACACACTAAAAACACTGCCCTTTCCAGGGCAAGATGCCAGATGCTCTCTGATGGCCGTGCTCTCTCCCTGCTCTTGCCCAGCTCGTTGTTTTAACGTGCACATGCCGTCCTGGCATTTAGAGCACAGTGAAAGCAATCGCAAAAGTCCAGCAGCTGCTGACTCCCAAACACAAGGCGCTGTCTACGTTCTTGCTTCTCGACAACTCAACGCAGCCCTTCATTTCTGCAGCTGCCATCGAGTTTTCTGCATCTCGAGCCTTCTGGGACGAGCACCAATTTCCCAGGAGGGGCTGCATCAGGACGAAGTCAAAACCCAGGAAAGTTGTCTCGGAACACCTTCAATAAAGCATGCCAGCAGTGCATTGAAAAGGCAGGGAGCTTTAGCCACCGTCCTCCAGAATTGCCAAGGCTGTGCACACAATGTCGTCTCCCTGCGGCAACGTTCTTCGCCCTCGTACAAGCTACCGCTCTGTCCGGCTCCCGGAGCAGGAGAAGCGGCTGCTTCGCGCACACAGCAGCGGAGCGGCAGCCGTACGCTCCGAAGCGCTGCTTCAGCCGAAAGACGCCGGCCACCGGCGCTTCGCTTCGGACAGCACCGGAGAGCCGTAGTGTACGTCTGCACTAGACTGCATCATAGCGAAAAGCTTTGACAGTGTGTCTCGCAGGGAGATACCTTAGGAGCGCAGCGCGCTTATGCCTCCCTTGTCCAGAAACACGGATTTGCTGCACACTCCAAAAACACTGCTCTTTCCATGGTACTATGTAAGCTGCTGTCTGACGCCCGTTCTCTTCTGCCCACTCTTGCCCAGCTGGTTGTTGCAGCGTGCACTGCCTTCCTGGCATTAAGAGCACAGTGAAAGCAATCGCAAAAGTCCAGCAGCTGCTGACTCCCAAACACAAGGCGCTGTCTACGTTCTTGCTTCTCCACACTTCAACAGAGTCCTTCATTTCTGCAGCTGCCATCGAGTTTTCTGCATCTCGAGCCTTCTGGGACGAGCACCAATTTCCCAGGAGGGGCTGCATCAGGACGAAGTCAAACCCAGGAAAGTTGTCTCGGAACACCTTCAATAAAGCATGCCAGCAGTGCATTGAAAAGGCAGGGAGCTTTAGCCACCGTCCTCTAGCAGTCGCAAGGCTGTGCACACAATGTCGTCTCCCTGCGGCAACGTTCTTCGCCCTCGTACAAGCTACCGCTCTGTCCGGCTCCCGGAGCAGGAGAAGCGGCTGCTTCACGCACACAACAGCGGAGCGGCAGCCGTACGCTCCGAAGCGCTGCTTCAGCCGAAAGACGCCGGCCACCGGCGCTTGGCTTCGGACAGCAGCCGAGAGCCGTAGTGTGCGTCTGCACTAGACTGCATCATAGCGAAAAGCTTTGGCAGTGTGTCTCGCAGGGAGATAGCTTAGGAGCGCAGCGCACTTATGCCTCCCTTGCCCAGAAACACGATTTTATTGCAAACTCCAAAAACATTGCTCTTTCCAGGGCAATATATAAGCTGTTTTCTGACGGCCGTGATCTTTCGATTACTCTTGCCCAGCTCGTTGTTTCAGCGTGCACGTGCCGTCCTGGCATTCAGTGCACAGTGAAAGCAATCGCAAAAGTCCAGCAGCTGCTGACTCCCAAACACAAGGCGCTGTCTACGTTCTTGCTTCTCCACACTTCAACAGAGTCCTTCATTTCTGCAGCTGCCATCGAGTTTTCTGCATCTCGAGCCTTCTGGGACGAGCACCAATTTCCCAGGAGGGGCTGCATCAGGACGAAGTCAAAACCCAGGAAAGTTGTCTCGGAACACCTTCAATAAAGCATGCCAGCAGTGCATTGAAAAGGCAGGGAGCTTTAGCCACCGTCCTCTAGCAGTCGCAAGGCTGTGCACACAATGTCGTCTTCCTGCGGCAACGTTCTTCGCCCTCGTACAATCTACCGCTCTGTCCGGCTCCCGGAGCAGGAGAAGCGGCTGCTTCGCGCACACAACAGCGGAGCGGCAGCCCTACGCTCCGAAGCGCTGCTTCAGCCGAAAGACGCCGGCCACCGGCGCTTGGCTTCGGACAGCTCCGGAGAGCCGTAGTGTGCGTCTGCACTAGACTGCATCCTAGCGAAAAGCTTTGGCAGTGTGTCTCGCAGGGAGATAGCTTAGGAGTGCAGCGCACTTATGCCTCCCTTGTCCAGAAACACGATTTTATTGCAAACTCCAAAAACATTGCTCTTTCCAAGGCAATATATAAGCTGTTTTCTGACGGCCGTGATCTTTCGATTACTCTTGCCCAGCTCGTTGTTTTAACGTGCACATGCCGTCCTGGCATTCAGTGCACAGTGAAAGCAATCGCAAAAGTCCAGCAGCTGCTGACTCCCAAACACAAGGCGCTGGCTATGTTCTTGCTTCTCGACAACTCAACGCAGCCCTTCATTTCTGCAGCTGCCATCGAGGTCTCTGCATGTCGGAGACTCAGAGGACGAGCACGAGTTTCCCAGGAGGGGCTGCATCAGGAGGAATTCTAAACTCAGGGAATTTGTCCTGGAACACCTTCCATAAGGATGCTAGAAAGGAATTGAAGAGGCAGGCGAGCGGCCACCACCGTCCTCTAGCAGTCCTTAGGGTGTGCGCAGAAGCCCGGTGCTCTGCGGCTTCGTTCTTCGCCCCCGTACAAGCTACCGCTCTGTCCGGCTCCCGGAGCAGGAGAAGCGGCTGCTTCACGCACACAGCAGCGGAGCGGCAGCCGTACGCTCCGAAGCGCTGCTTCAGCCGAAAGACGCCAGCCACCGGCGCTTGGCTTCGGACAGCACCGGAGAGCCGTAGTGTGCGTCTGCACTAGACTGCATCCTAGCGAAAAGCTTTGGCAGTGTGTCTCGCAGGGAGATAGCTTAGGAGCGCAGCGCACTTATGCCTCCCTTGCCCAGAAACACGATTTTATTGCAAACTCCAAAAACATTGCTCTTTCCAGGGCAATATATAAGCTCTTTTCTGACGGCCGTGATCTTTCGATTACTCTTGCCCAGCTCGTTGTTTCAGCGTGCACGTGCCGTCCTGGCATTCAGTGCACAGTGAAAGCAATCGCAAAAGTCCAGCAGCTGCTGACTCCCAAACACAAGGCGCTGTCTACGTTCTTGCTTCTCCACACTTCAACAGAGTCCTTCATTTCTGCAGCTGCCATCGAGTTTTCTGCATCTCGAGCCTTCTGGGACGAGCACCAATTTCCCAGGAGGGGCTGCATCAGGACGAAGTCAAAACCCAGGAAAGTTGTCTCGGAACACCTTCAATAAAGCATGCCAGCAGTGCATTGAAAAGGCAGGGAGCTTTAGCCACCGTCCTCCAGAATTGCCAAGGCTGTGCACACAATGTCGTCTCCCTGCGGCAACGTTCTTCGCCCTCGTACAAGCTACCGCTCTGTCCGGCTCCCGGAGCAGGAGAAGCGGCTGCTTCGCGCACACAGCAGCGGAGCGGCAGCCGTACGCTCCGAAGCGCTGCTTCAGCCGAAAGACGCCGGCCACCGGCGCTTCGCTTCGGACAGCACCGGAGAGCCGTAGTGTACGTCTGCACTAGACTGCATCATAGCGAAAAGCTTTGACAGTGTGTCTCGCAGGGAGATACCTTAGGAGCGCAGCGCACTTATGCCTCCCTTGTCCAGAAACACGGATTTGCTGCACACTCCAAAAACACTGCTCTTTCCATGGTACTATGTAAGCTGCTGTCTGACGCCCGTTCTCTTCTGCCCACTCTTGCCCAGCTGGTTGTTGCAGCGTGCACGTGCCTTCCTGGCATTAAGAGCACAGTGAAAGCAATCGCAAAAGTCCAGCAGCTGCTGACTCCCAAACACAAGGCGCTGGCTTTGTTCTTGCTTCACCACACTTCAACAGAGTCCTTCATTTCTGCAGCTGCCATCGAGTTTTCTGCATCTCGAGCCTTCTGGGACGAGCACCAATTTCCCAGGAGGGGCTGCATCAGGACGAAGTCAAAACCCAGGAAAGTTGTCTCGGAACACCTTCAATAAAGCATGCCAGCAGTGCATTGAAAAGGCAGGGAGCTTTAGCCACCGTCGTCTAGCAGTCGCAAGGCTGTGCACACAATGTCGTCTGCCTGCGGCAACGTTCTTCGCCCTCGTGCAAGCTACCGCTCTGTCCGGCTCCCGGAGCAGGAGAAGCGGCTGCTTCGCGCACACAACAGCGGAGCGGCAGCCCTTCGCTCCGAAGCGCTGCTTCAGCCGAAAGACGCCGGCCACCGGCGCTTGGCTTCGGACAGCTCCGGAGAGCCGTAGTGTGCGTCTGCACTAGACTGCATCATAGCGAAAAGCTTTGGCAGTGTGTCTCGCAGGGAGATAGCTTAGGAGCGCAGCGCACTTATGCCTCCCTTGTCCAGAAACACGATTTTACTGCACACTCCAAAAACAGTACTCTTCCCAGGGCAATATGCCAGATGCTCTCTGATGCCCGTGCTCCCTTCCTACTCTTGCCCAGCTCGTTGTTGTAACGTGCACATGCCGTCCTGGAATTCAGTGCACAGTGAAAGCAATCGCAAAAGTCCAGCAGCTGCTGACTCCCAAACACAAGGCGCTGGCTATGTTCTTGCTACTCGACGACTCAACGCAGCCCTTCATTTCTGCAGTTGCCATCGAGGTCTCTGCATGTCGGAGACTGAGAGGACGAGCACGAGTTTCCCACGAGGGGCTGCATCAGGAGGAATTCAAAACTCAGGGAATTTGCCCTGGAACACCTTCCATAAGGATGCTAGAAAAGAATTGAAGAGGCAGGCGAGCGGCCACCACGGTCCTCTAGCAGTCCTTAGGGTGCGCGCAGAAGCCCGGTGCTCTGCGGCTTCGTTCTTCGCCCTCGTGCAAGCTACCGCTCTGTCCGGCTCCCGGAGCAGGAGAAGCGGCTGCTTCGCGCACACAACAGCGGAGCGGCAGCCGTACGCTCCGAAGCGCTTCTTCAGCCGAAAGACGCCGGCCACCGGCGCTTGGCTTCGGACAGCTCCGGAGAGCCGTAGTGTGCGTCTGCAACTAGACTGCATCATAGCGAAAAGCTTTGGCAGTGTGTCTCGCAGGGAGATAGCTTAGGAGCGCAGCGCACTTATGCCTCCCTTGTCCAGAAACACGATTTTACTGCACACTCCAAAAACAGTACTCTTCGAGGGCAATATATAAGCTGCTTTCTGACGGCCGTGATCTTTCGATTACTCTTGCGCAGCTCGTTGTTTTAACGTGCACGTGCCGTCCTGGCATTCAGTGCACAGTGAAAGCAATCGCAAAAGTCCAGCAGCTGCTGACTCCCAAACACAAGGCGCTGGCTATGTTCTTGCTTCTCCACACTTCAACAGAGTCCTTCATTTCTGCAGCTGCCATCGAGTTTTCTGCATCTCGAGCCTTCTGGGACGAGCACCAATTTCCCAGGAGGGGCTGCATCAGGACGAAGTCAAAACCCAGGAAAGTTGTCTCGGAACACCTTCAATAAAGCATGCCAGCAGTGCATTGAAAAGGCAGGTAGCTTTAGCCACCGTCGTCTAGCAGTCGCAAGGCTGTGCACACAATGTCGTCTGCCTGCGGCAACGTTCTTCGCCCTCGTGCAAGCTACCGCTCTGTCCGGCTCCCGGAGCAGGAGAAGCGGCTGCTTCGCGCACACAACAGCGGAGCGGCAGCCCTTCGCTCCGAAGCGCTGCTTCAGCCGAAAGACGCCGGCCACCGGCGCTTGGCTTCGGACAGCTCCGGAGAGACGTAGTGTGCGTCTGCACTAGACTGCATCATAGCGAAAAGCTTTGGCAGTGTGTCTCGCAGGGAGATAGCTTAGGAGCGCAGCGCACTTATGCCTCCCTTGTCCAGAAACACGATTTTACTGCACACTCCAAAAACAGTACTCTTCCCAGGGCAATATGCCAGATGTTCTCTGATGCCCGTGCCCCCTTCCTACTCTTGCCCAGCTCGTTGTTGTAACGTGCACATGCCGTCCTGGCATTCAGTGCACAGTGAAAGCAATCGCAAAAGTCCAGCAGCTGCTGACTCCCAAACACAAGGCGCTGGCTATGTTCTTGCTACTCGACGACTCAACGCAGCCCTTCATTTCTGCAGTTGCCATCGAGGTCTCTGCATGTCGGAGACTGAGAGGACGAGCACGAGTTTCCCACGAGGGGCTGCATCAGGAGGAATTCAAAACTCAGCGAATTTGCCCTGGAGCACCTTCCATAAGGATGCTAGAATGGAATTGAAGAGGCAGGCGAGCGGCCACCACCGTCCTCTAGCAGTCCTTAGGGTGCGCGCAGAAGCCCGGTGCTCTGCGGCTTCGTTCTTCGCCCTCGTGCAAGCTACCGCTCTGTCCGGCTCCCGGAGCAGGAGAAGCGGCTGCTTCGCGCACACAACAGCGGAGCGGCAGCCCTACGCTCCGAAGCGCTGCTTCAGCCGAAAGACGCCGGCCACCGGCGCTTGGCTTCGGACAGCTCCGGAGAGCCGTAGTGTGCGTCTGCAACTAGACTGCATCATAGCGAAAAGCTTTGGCAGTGTGTCTCGCAGGGAGATAGCTTAGGAGCGCAGCGCACTTATGCCTCCCTTGTCCAGAAACACGATTTTACTGCACACTCCAAAAACAGTACTCTTCCCAGGGCAATATGCCAGATGCTCTCTGATGCCCGTGCTCCCTTCCTACTCTTGCCCAGCTCGTTGTTGTAACGTGCACATGCCGTCCTGGAATTCAGTGCACAGTGAAAGCAATCGCAAAAGTCCAGCAGCTGCTGACTCCCAAACACAAGGCGCTGGCTATGTTCTTGCTACTCGACGACTCAACGCAGCCCTTCATTTCTGCAGTTGCCATCGAGGTCTCTGCATGTCGGAGACTCAGAGGACGAGCACGAGTTTCCCACGAGGGGCTGCATCAGGAAGAATTCAAAACTCAGGGAATTTGCCCTGGAACACCTTCCATAAGGATGCTAGAATGGAATTGAAGAGGCAGGCGAGCGGCCACCACCGTCCTCTAGCAGTCCTTAGGGTGCGCGCAGAAGCCCGGTGCTCTGCGGCTTCGTTCTTCGCCCTCGTGCAAGCTACCGCTCTGTCCGGCTCCCGGAGCAGGAGAAGCGGCTGCTTCGCGCACACAACAGCGGAGCGGCAGCCCTACGCTCCGAAGCGCTGCTTCAGCCGAAAGACGCCGGCCACCGGCGCTTGGCTTCGGACAGCTCCGGAGAGCCGTAGTGTGCGTCTGCACTAGACTGAATCATAGCGAAAAGCTTTGGCATTGTGTCTCGCAGGGAGATAGCTTAGGAGCGCAGCGCACTTATGCCTCCCTTGTCCAGAAAAACGATTTTACTGCACACTCCAAAAACAGTACTCTTCCCAGGGCAATATATAAGCTGCTTTCTGACGGCCGTGATCTTTCGATTACTCTTGCGCAGCTCGTTGTTGCAGAGTGCACGTGCCTTCCTGGAATTCAGTGCACAGTGAAAGCAATCGCAAAAGTCCAGCAGCTGCTGACTCCCAAACACAAGGCGCTGTCTACGTTCTTGCTTCTCCACACTTCAACAGAGTCCTTCATTTCTGCAGCTGCCATCGAGTTTTCTGCATCTCGAGCCTTCTGGGACGAGCACCAATTTCCCAGGAGGGGCTGCATCAGGACGAAGTCAAAACCCAGGAAAGTTGTCTCGGAACACCTTCAATAAAGCATGCCAGCAGTGCATTGAAAAGGCAGGGAGCTTTAGCCACCGTCGTCTAGCAGTCGCAAGGCTGTGCACACAATGTCGTCTCCCTGCGGCAACGTTCTTCGCCCTCGTGCAAGCTACCGCTCTGTCCGGCTCCCGGAGCAGGAGAAGCGGCTGCTTCGCGCACACAACAGCGGAGCGGCAGCCCTACGCTCCGAAGCGCTGCTTCAGCCGAAAGACGCCGGCCACCGGCGCTTGGCTTCGGACAGCACCGGAGAGCCGTAGTGTGCGTCTGCACTAGACTGCATCATAGCGAAAAGCTTTGGCAGTGTGTCTCGCAGGGAGATAGCTTAGGAGCGCAGCGCACTTATGCCTCCCTTGCCCAGAAACACGATTTTACAGCACACGCTAAAAACACTGCCCTTTCCAGGGCAAGATGCCAGATGCTCTCTGATGGCCGTGCTCTCTCCCTGCTCTTGCCCAGCTCGTTGTTTTAACGTGCACATGCCGTCCTGGCATTAAGAGCACAGTGAAAGCAATCGCAAAAGTCCAGCAGCTGCTGACTCCCAAACACAAGGCGCTTGTCTACGTTCTTGCTTCTCGACAACTCAACGCAGCCCTTCATTTCTGCAGCTGCCATCGAGTTTTCTGTATCTCGAGCCTTCTCGGATGAGCACCAATTTCCCAAGAGGGGCTGCATCAGGACGAAGTCAAAACCCAGGAAAGTTGTCTCGGAACACCTTCAATAAAGCATGCCAGCAGTGCATTGAAAAGGCAGGTAGCTTTAGCCACCGTCCTCTAGCAGTCGCAAGGCTGTGCACACAATGTCGTCTCCCTGCGGCAACGTTCTTCGCCCTCGTACAAGCTACCGCTCTGTCCGGCTCCCGGAGCAGGAGAAGCGGCTGCTTCGCGCACACAACAGCGGAGCGGCAGCCGTACGCTCCGAAGCGCTGCTTCAGCCGAAAGACGCCGGCCACCGGCGCTTGGCTTCGGACAGCAGCCGAGAGCCGTAGTGTGCGTCTGCACTAGACTGCATCCTAGCGAAAAGCTTTGGCAGTGTGTCTCGCAGGGAGATAGCTTAGGAGCGCAGCGCACTTATGCCTCCCTTGCCCAGAAACACGATTTTATTGCAAACTCCAAAAACATTGCTCTTTCCAGGGCAATATATAAGCTGTTTTCTGACGGCCGTGATCTTTCGATTACTCTTGCCCAGCTCGTTGTTTCAGCGTGCACGTGCCGTCCTGGCATTCAGTGCACAGTGAAAGCAATCGCAGAAGTCCAGCAGCTGCTGACTCCCAAACACAAGGCGCTGTCTACGTTCTTGCTTCTCCACACTTCAACAGAGTCCCTCATTTCTGCAGCTGCCATCGAGTTTTCTGCATCTCGAGCCTTCTGGGACGAGCACCAATTTCCCAGGAGGGGCTGCATCAGGACGAAGTCAAAACCCAGGAAAGTTGTCTCGGAACACCTTCAATAAAGCATGCCAGCAGTGCATTGAAAAGGCAGGGAGCTTTAGCCACCGTCGTCTAGCAGTCGCAAGGCTGTGCACACAATGTCGTCTTCCTGCGGCAACGTTCTTCGCCCTCGTACAATCTACCGCTCTGTCCGGCTCCCGGAGCAGGAGAAGCGGCTGCTTCGCGCACACAACAGCGGAGCGGCAGCCCTACGCTCCGAAGCGCTGCTTCAGCCGAAAGACGCCGGCCACCGGCGCTTGGCTTCGGACAGCTCCGGATAGCCGTAGTGTGCGTCTACACTAGACTGCATCATAGCGAAAAGCTTTGGCAGTGTGTCTCGCAGGGAGATAGCTTAGGAGCGCAGCGCACTTATGCCTCCCTTGTCCAGAAACACGATTTTATTGCAAACTCCAAAAACATTGCTCTTTCCAAGGCAATATATAAGCTGTTTTCTGACGGCCGTGATCTTTCGATTACTCTTGCCCAGCTCGTTGTTTTAACGTGCACATGCCGTCCTGGCATTCAGTGCACAGTGAAAGCAATCGCAAAAGTCCAGCAGCTGCTGACTCCCAAACACAAGGCACTGGCTATGTTCTTGCTTCTCGACAACTCAACGCAGCCCTTCATTTCTGCAGCTGCCATCGAGGTCTCTGCATGTCGGAGACTCAGAGGACGAGCACGAGTTTCCCAGGAGGGGCTGCATCAGGAGGAATTCTAAACTCAGGGAATTTGTCCTGGAACACCTTCCATAAGGATGCTAGAAGGGAATTGAAGAGGCAGGCGAGCGGCCACCACCGTCCTCTAGCAGTCCTTAGGGTGTGCGCAGAAGCCCGGTGCTCTGCGGCAACGTTCTTCGCCCCCGTACAAGCTACCGCTCTGTCCGGCTCCCGGAGCAGGTGAAGCGGCTGCTTCACGCACACAGCAGCGGAGCGGCAGCCGTACGCTCCGAAGCGCTGCTTCAGCCGAAAGTCGCCGGCCACCGGCGCTTAGCTTCGGACAGCAGCCGAGAGCCGTAGTGTGCGTCTGCACTAGACTGCATCATAGCGAAAAGCTTTGGCAGTGTGTCTCGCAGGGAGATAGCTTAGGAGCGCAGCGCACTTATGCCTCCCTTGTCCAGAAACACGATTTTATTGCAAACTCCAAAAACATTGCTCTTTCCAGGGCAATATATAAGCTGTTTTCTGACGGCCGTGATCTTTCGATTACTCTTGCCCAGCTCGTTGTTTCAGCGTGCACGTGCCGTCCTGGCATTCAGTGCACAGTGAAAGCAATCGCAAAAGTCCAGCAGCTGCTGACTCCCAAACACAAGGCGCTGTCTACGTTCTTGCTTCTCCACACTTCAACAGAGTCCTTCATTTCTGCAGCTGCCATCGAGTTTTCTGCATCTCGAGCCTTCTGGGACGAGCACCAATTTCCCAGGAGGGGCTGCATCAGGACGAAGTCAAAACCCAGGAAAGTTGTCTCGGAACACCTTCAATAAAGCATGCCAGCAGTGCATTGAAAAGGCAGGGAGCTTTAGCCACCGTCCTCTAGCAGTCGCAAGGCTGTGCACACAATGTCGTCTCCCTGCGGCAACGTTCTTCGCCCTCGTACAAGCTACCGCTCTGTCCGGCTCCCGGAGCAGGAGAAGCGGCTGCTTCGCGCACACAACAGTGGAGCGGCAGCCGTACGCTCCGAAGCGCTGCTTCAGCCGAAAGACGCCGGCCACCGGCGCTTGGCTTCGGACAGCTCCGGAGAGCCGTAGTGTGCGTCTGCACTAGACTGCATCATAGCGAAAAGCTTTGGCAGTGTGTCTCGCAGGGAGATAGCTTAGGAGCGCAGCGCACTTATGCCTCCCTTGCCCAGAAACACGATTTTACAGCACACACTAAAAACACTGCCCTTTCCAGGGCAAGATGCCAGATGCTCTCTGATGGCCGTGCTCTCTCCCTGCTCTTGCCCAGCTCGTTGTTTTAACGTGCACATGCTGTCCTGGCATTTAGAGCACAGTGAAAGCAATCGCAAAAGTCCAGCAGCTGCTGACTCCCAAACACAAGGCGCTGTCTACGTTCTTGCTTCTCGACAACTCAACGCAGCCCTTCATTTCTGCAGCTGCCATCGAGTTTTCTGCATCTCGAGCCTTCTGGGACGAGCACCAATTTCCCAGGAGGGGCTGCATCAGGACGAAGTCAAAACCCAGGAAAGTTGTCTCGGAACACCTTCAATAAAGCATGCCAGCAGTGCATTGAAAAGGCAGGGAGCTTTAGCCACCGTCCTCTAGCAGTCGCAAGGCTGTGCACACAATGTCGTCTCCCTGCGGCAACGTTCTTCGCCCTCGTACAAGCTACCGCTCTGTCCGGCTCCCGGAGCAGGAGAAGCGGCTGCTTCGCGCACACAGCAGCGGAGCGGCAGCCGTACGCTCCGAAGCGCTGCTTCAGCCGAAAGACGCCGGCCACCGGCGCTTCGCTTCGGACAGCACCGGAGAGCCGTAGTGTACGTCTGCACTAGACTGCATCATAGCGAAAAGCTTTGACAGTGTGTCTCGCAGGGAGATACCTTAGGAGCGCAGCGCGCTTATGCCTCCCTTGTCCAGAAACACGGATTTGCTGCACACTCCAAAAACACTGCTCTTTCCATGGTACTATGTAAGCTGCTGTCTGACGCCCGTTCTCTTCTGCCCACTCTTGCCCAGCTGGTTGTTGCAGCGTGCACTGCCTTCCTGGCATTAAGAGCACAGTGAAAGCAATCGCAAAAGTCCAGCAGCTGCTGACTCCCAAACACAAGGCGCTGTCTACGTTCTTGCTTCTCCACACTTCAACAGAGTCCTTCATTTCTGCAGCTGCCATCGAGTTTTCTGCATCTCGAGCCTTCTGGGACGAGCACCAATTTCCCAGGAGGGGCTGCATCAGGACGAAGTCAAACCCAGGAAAGTTGTCTCGGAACACCTTCAATAAAGCATGCCAGCAGTGCATTGAAAAGGCAGGGAGCTTTAGCCACCGTCCTCTAGCAGTCGCAAGGCTGTGCACACAATGTCGTCTCCCTGCGGCAACGTTCTTCGCCCTCGTACAAGCTACCGCTCTGTCCGGCTCCCGGAGCAGGAGAAGCGGCTGCTTCGCGCACACAACAGCGGAGCGGCAGCCGTACGCTCCGAAGCGCTGCTTCAGCCGAAAGACGCCGGCCACCGGCGCTTGGCTTCGGACAGCAGCCGAGAGCCGTAGTGTGCGTCTGCACTAGACTGCATCATAGCGAAAAGCTTTGGCAGTGTGTCTCGCAGGGAGATAGCTTAGGAGCGCAGCGCACTTATGCCTCCCTTGCCCAGAAACACGATTTTATTGCAAACTCCAAAAACATTGCTCTTTCCAGGGCAATATATAAGCTGTTTTCTGACGGCCGTGATCTTTCGATTACTCTTGCCCAGCTCGTTGTTTCAGCGTGCACGTGCCGTCCTGGCATTCAGTGCACAGTGAAAGCAATCGCAAAAGTCCAGCAGCTGCTGACTCCCAAACACAAGGCGCTGTCTACGTTCTTGCTTCTCCACACTTCAACAGAGTCCTTCATTTCTGCAGCTGCCATCGAGTTTTCTGCATCTCGAGCCTTCTGGGACGAGCACCAATTTCCCAGGAGGGGCTGCATCAGGACGAAGTCAAAACCCAGGAAAGTTGTCTCGGAACACCTTCAATAAAGCATGCCAGCAGTGCATTGAAAAGGCAGGTAGCTTTAGCCACCGTCCTCTAGCAGTCGCAAGGCTGTGCACACAATGTCGTCTCCCTGCGGCAACGTTCTTCGCCCTCGTACAAGCTACCGCTCTGTCCGGCTCCCGGAGCAGGAGAAGCGGCTGCTTCGCGCACACAACAGCGGAGCGGCAGCCGTACGCTCCGAAGCGCTGCTTCAGCCGAAAGACGCCGGCCACCGGCGCTTGGCTTCGGACAGCAGCCGAGAGCCGTAGTGTGCGTCTGCACTAGACTGCATCCTAGCGAAAAGCTTTGGCAGTGTGTCTCGCAGGGAGATAGCTTAGGAGCGCAGCGCACTTATGCCTCCCTTGCCCAGAAACACGATTTTATTGCAAACTCCAAAAACATTGCTCTTTCCAGGGCAATATATAAGCTGTTTTCTGACGGCCGTGATCTTTCGATTACTCTTGCCCAGCTCGTTGTTTCAGCGTGCACGTGCCGTCCTGGCATTCAGTGCACAGTGAAAGCAATCGCAGAAGTCCAGCAGCTGCTGACTCCCAAACACAAGGCGCTGTCTACGTTCTTGCTTCTCCACACTTCAACAGAGTCCCTCATTTCTGCAGCTGCCATCGAGTTTTCTGCATCTCGAGCCTTCTGGGACGAGCACCAATTTCCCAGGAGGGGCTGCATCAGGACGAAGTCAAAACCCAGGAAAGTTGTCTCGGAACACCTTCAATAAAGCATGCCAGCAGTGCATTGAAAAGGCAGGGAGCTTTAGCCACCGTCGTCTAGCAGTCGCAAGGCTGTGCACACAATGTCGTCTTCCTGCGGCAACGTTCTTCGCCCTCGTACAATCTACCGCTCTGTCCGGCTCCCGGAGCAGGAGAAGCGGCTGCTTCGCGCACCAAACAGCGGAGCGGCAGCCGTACGCTCCGAAGCGCTGCTTCAGCCGAAAGACGCCGGCCACCGGCGCTTGGCTTCGGACAGCTCCGGATAGCCGTAGTGTGCGTCTACACTAGACTGCATCCTAGCGAAAAGCTTTGGCAGTGTGTCTCGCAGGGAGATAGCTTAGGAGCGCAGCGCACTTATGCCTCCCTTGTCCAGAAACACGATTTTATTGCAAACTCCAAAAACATTGCTCTTTCCAAGGCAATATATAAGCTGTTTTCTGACGGCCGTGATCTTTCGATTACTCTTGCCCAGCTCGTTGTTTTAACGTGCACATGCCGTCCTGGCATTCAGTGCACAGTGAAAGCAATCGCAAAAGTCCAGCAGCTGCTGACTCCCAAACACAAGGCACTGGCTATGTTCTTGCTTCTCGACAACTCAACGCAGCCCTTCATTTCTGCAGCTGCCATCGAGGTCTCTGCATGTCGGAGACTCAGAGGACGAGCACGAGTTTCCCAGGAGGGGCTGCATCAGGAGGAATTCTAAACTCAGGGAATTTGTCCTGGAACACCTTCCATAAGGATGCTAGAAGGGAATTGAAGAGGCAGGCGAGCGGCCACCACCGTCCTCTAGCAGTCCTTAGGGTGTGCGCAGAAGCCCGGTGCTCTGCGGCAACGTTCTTCGCCCCCGTACAAGCTACCGCTCTGTCCGGCTCCCGGAGCAGGAGAAGCGGCTGCTTCGCGCACACAACAGTGGAGCGGCAGCCGTACGCTCCGAAGCGCTGCTTCAGCCGAAAGACGCCGGCCACCGGCGCTTGGCTTCGGACAGCTCCGGAGAGCCGTAGTGTGCGTCTGCACTAGACTGCATCATAGCGAAAAGCTTTGGCAGTGTGTCTCGCAGGGAGATAGCTTAGGAGCGCAGCGCACTTATGCCTCCCTTGCCCAGAAACACGATTTTACAGCACACACTAAAAACACTGCCCTTTCCAGGGCAAGATGCCAGATGCTCTCTGATGGCCGTGCTCTCTCCCTGCTCTTGCCCAGCTCGTTGTTTTAACGTGCACATGCCGTCCTGGCATTTAGAGCACAGTGAAAGCAATCGCAAAAGTCCAGCAGCTGCTGACTCCCAAACACAAGGCGCTGTCTACGTTCTTGCTTCTCGACAACTCAACGCAGCCCTTCATTTCTGCAGCTGCCATCGAGTTTTCTGCATCTCGAGCCTTCTGGGACGAGCACCAATTTCCCAGGAGGGGCTGCATCAGGACGAAGTCAAAACCCAGGAAAGTTGTCTCGGAACACCTTCAATAAAGCATGCCAGCAGTGCATTGAAAAGGCAGGGAGCTTTAGCCACCGTCCTCTAGCAGTCGCAAGGCTGTGCACACAATGTCGTCTCCCTGCGGCAACGTTCTTCGCCCTCGTACAAGCTACCGCTCTGTCCGGCTCCCGGAGCAGGAGAAGCGGCTGCTTCGCGCACACAGCAGCGGAGCGGCAGCCGTACGCTCCGAAGCGCTGCTTCAGCCGAAAGACGCCGGCCACCGGCGCTTCGCTTCGGACAGCACCGGAGAGCCGTAGTGTACGTCTGCACTAGACTGCATCATAGCGAAAAGCTTTGACAGTGTGTCTCGCAGGGAGATACCTTAGGAGCGCAGCGCGCTTATGCCTCCCTTGTCCAGAAACACGGATTTGCTGCACACTCCAAAAACACTGCTCTTTCCATGGTACTATGTAAGCTGCTGTCTGACGCCCGTTCTCTTCTGCCCACTCTTGCCCAGCTGGTTGTTGCAGCGTGCACTGCCTTCCTGGCATTAAGAGCACAGTGAAAGCAATCGCAAAAGTCCAGCAGCTGCTGACTCCCAAACACAAGGCGCTGTCTACGTTCTTGCTTCTCCACACTTCAACAGAGTCCTTCATTTCTGCAGCTGCCATCGAGTTTTCTGCATCTCGAGCCTTCTGGGACGAGCACCAATTTCCCAGGAGGGGCTGCATCAGGACGAAGTCAAACCCAGGAAAGTTGTCTCGGAACACCTTCAATAAAGCATGCCAGCAGTGCATTGAAAAGGCAGGGAGCTTTAGCCACCGTCCTCTAGCAGTCGCAAGGCTGTGCACACAATGTCGTCTCCCTGCGGCAACGTTTTTCGCCCTCGTACAAGCTACCGCTCTGTCCGGCTCCCGGAGCAGGAGAAGCGGCTGCTTCGCGCACACAACAGCGGAGCGGCAGCCGTACGCTCCGAAGCGCTGCTTCAGCCGAAAGACGCCGGCCACCGGCGCTTGGCTTCGGACAGCAGCCGAGAGCCGTAGTGTGCGTCTGCACTAGACTGCATCATAGCGAAAAGCTTTGGCAGTGTGTCTCGCAGGGAGATAGCTTAGGAGCGCAGCGCACTTATGCCTCCCTTGCCCAGAAACACGATTTTATTGCAAACTCCAAAAACATTGCTCTTTCCAGGGCAATATATAAGCTGTTTTCTGACGGCCGTGATCTTTCGATTACTCTTGCCCAGCTCGTTGTTTCAGCGTGCACGTGCCGTCCTGGCATTCAGTGCACAGTGAAAGCAATCGCAAAAGTCCAGCAGCTGCTGACTCCCAAACACAAGGCGCTGTCTACGTTCTTGCTTCTCCACACTTCAACAGAGTCCTTCATTTCTGCAGCTGCCATCGAGTTTTCTGCATCTCGAGCCTTCTGGGACGAGCACCAATTTCCCAGGAGGGGCTGCATCAGGACGAAGTCAAAACCCAGGAAAGTTGTCTCGGAACACCTTCAATAAAGCATGCCAGCAGTGCATTGAAAAGGCAGGGAGCTTTAGCCACCGTCCTCTAGCAGTCGCAAGGCTGTGCACACAATGTCGTCTTCCTGCGGCAACGTTCTTCGCCCTCGTACAATCTACCGCTCTGTCCGGCTCCCGGAGCAGGAGAAGCGGCTGCTTCGCGCACACAACAGCGGAGCGGCAGCCCTACGCTCCGAAGCGCTGCTTCAGCCGAAAGACGCCGGCCACCGGCGCTTGGCTTCGGACAGCTCCGGAGAGCCGTAGTGTGCGTCTGCACTAGACTGCATCCTAGCGAAAAGCTTTGGCAGTGTGTCTCGCAGGGAGATAGCTTAGGAGTGCAGCTCACTTATGCCTCCCTTGTCCAGAAACACGATTTTATTGCAAACTCCAAAAACATTGCTCTTTCCAAGGCAATATATAAGCTGTTTTCTGACGGCCGTGATCTTTCGATTACTCTTGCCCAGCTCGTTGTTTTAACGTGCACATGCCGTCCTGGCATTCAGTGCACAGTGAAAGCAATCGCAAAAGTCCAGCAGCTGCTGACTCCCAAACACAAGGCGCTGGCTATGTTCTTGCTTCTCGACAACTCAACGCAGCCCTTCATTTCTGCAGCTGCCATCGAGGTCTCTGCATGTCGGAGACTCAGAGGACGAGCACGAGTTTCCCGGGAGGGGCTGCATCAGGAGGAATTCTAAACTCAGGGAATTTGTCCTGGAACACCTTCCATAAGGATGCTAGAAAGGAATTGAAGAGGCAGGCAAGCGGCCACCACCGTCCTCTAGCAGTCCTTAGGGTGTGCGCAGAAGCCCGGTGCTCTGCGGCTTCGTTCTTCGCCCCCGTACAAGCTACCGCTCTGTCCGGCTCCCGGAGCAGGAGAAGCGGCTGCTTCACGCACACAGCAGCGGAGCGGCAGCCGTACGCTCCGAAGCGCTGCTTCAGCCGAAAGACGCCAGCCACCGGCGCTTGGCTTCGGACAGCACCGGAGAGCCGTAGTGTGCGTCTGCACTAGACTGCATCCTAGCGAAAAGCTTTGGCAGTGTGTCTCGCAGGGAGATAGCTTAGGAGCGCAGCGCACTTATGCCTCCCTTGTCCAGAAACACGATTTTATTGCAAACTCCAAAAACATTGCTCTTTCCAGGGCAATATATAAGCTCTTTTCTGACGGCCGTGATCTTTCGATTACTCTTGCCCAGCTCGTTGTTTCAGCGTGCACGTGCCGTCCTGGCATTCAGTGCACAGTGAAAGCAATCGCAAAAGTCCAGCAGCTGCTGACTCCCAAACACAAGGCGCTGTCTACGTTCTTGCTTCTCCACACTTCAACAGAGTCCTTCATTTCTGCAGCTGCCATCGAGTTTTCTGCATCTCGAGCCTTCTGGGACGAGCACCAATTTCCCAGGAGGGGCTGCATCAGGACGAAGTCAAAACCCAGGAAAGTTGTCTCGGAACACCTTCAATAAAGCATGCCAGCAGTGCATTGAAAAGGCAGGGAGCTTTAGCCACCGTCCTCCAGAATTGCCAAGGCTGTGCACACAATGTCGTCTCCCTGCGGCAACGTTCTTCGCCCTCGTACAAGCTACCGCTCTGTCCGGCTCCCGGAGCAGGAGAAGCGGCTGCTTCGCGCACACAGCAGCGGAGCGGCAGCCGTACGCTCCGAAGCGCTGCTTCAGCCGAAAGACGCCGGCCACCGGCGCTTCGCTTCGGACAGCACCGGAGAGCCGTAGTGTACGTCTGCACTAGACTGCATCATAGCGAAAAGCTTTGACAGTGTGTCTCGCAGGGAGATACCTTAGGAGCGCAGCGCGCTTATGCCTCCCTTGTCCAGAAACACGGATTTGCTGCACACTCCAAAAACACTGCTCTTTCCATGGTACTATGTAAGCTGCTGTCTGACGCCCGTTCTCTTCTGCCCACTCTTGCCCAGCTGGTTGTTGCAGCGTGCACTGCCTTCCTGGCATTAAGAGCACAGTGAAAGCAATCGCAAAAGTCCAGCAGCTGCTGACTCCCAAACACAAGGCGCTGTCTACGTTCTTGCTTCTCCACACTTCAACAGAGTCCTTCATTTCTGCAGCTGCCATCGAGTTTTCTGCATCTCGAGCCTTCTGGGACGAGCACCAATTTCCCAGGAGGGGCTGCATCAGGACGAAGTCAAACCCAGGAAAGTTGTCTCGGAACACCTTCAATAAAGCATGCCAGCAGTGCATTGAAAAGGCAGGGAGCTTTAGCCACCGTCCTCTAGCAGTCGCAAGGCTGTGCACACAATGTCGTCTCCCTGCGGCAACGTTCTTCGCCCTCGTACAAGCTACCGCTCTGTCCGGCTCCCGGAGCAGGAGAAGCGGCTGCTTCACGCACACAACAGCGGAGCGGCAGCCGTACGCTCCGAAGCGCTGCTTCAGCCGAAAGACGCCGGCCACCGGCGCTTGGCTTCGGACAGCAGCCGAGAGCCGTAGTGTGCGTCTGCACTAGACTGCATCATAGCGAAAAGCTTTGGCAGTGTGTCTCGCAGGGAGATAGCTTAGGAGCGCAGCGCACTTATGCCTCCCTTGCCCAGAAACACGATTTTATTGCAAACTCCAAAAACATTGCTCTTTCCAGGGCAATATATAAGCTGTTTTCTGACGGCCGTGATCTTTCGATTACTCTTGCCCAGCTCGTTGTTTCAGCGTGCACGTGCCGTCCTGGCATTCAGTGCACAGTGAAAGCAATCGCAAAAGTCCAGCAGCTGCTGACTCCCAAACACAAGGCGCTGTCTACGTTCTTGCTTCTCCACACTTCAACAGAGTCCTTCATTTCTGCAGCTGCCATCGAGTTTTCTGCATCTCGAGCCTTCTGGGACGAGCACCAATTTCCCAGGAGGGGCTGCATCAGGACGAAGTCAAAACCCAGGAAAGTTGTCTCGGAACACCTTCAATAAAGCATGCCAGCAGTGCATTGAAAAGGCAGGGAGCTTTAGCCACCGTCCTCTAGCAGTCGCAAGGCTGTGCACACAATGTCGTCTTCCTGCGGCAACGTTCTTCGCCCTCGTACAATCTACCGCTCTGTCCGGCTCCCGGAGCAGGAGAAGCGGCTGCTTCGCGCACACAACAGCGGAGCGGCAGCCCTACGCTCCGAAGCGCTGCTTCAGCCGAAAGACGCCGGCCACCGGCGCTTGGCTTCGGACAGCTCCGGAGAGCCGTAGTGTGCGTCTGCACTAGACTGCATCCTAGCGAAAAGCTTTGGCAGTGTGTCTCGCAGGGAGATAGCTTAGGAGTGCAGCGCACTTATGCCTCCCTTGTCCAGAAACACGATTTTATTGCAAACTCCAAAAACATTGCTCTTTCCAAGGCAATATATAAGCTGTTTTCTGACGGCCGTGATCTTTCGATTACTCTTGCCCAGCTCGTTGTTTTAACGTGCACATGCCGTCCTGGCATTCAGTGCACAGTGAAAGCAATCGCAAAAGTCCAGCAGCTGCTGACTCCCAAACACAAGGCGCTGGCTATGTTCTTGCTTCTCGACAACTCAACGCAGCCCTTCATTTCTGCAGCTGCCATCGAGGTCTCTGCATGTCGGAGACTCAGAGGACGAGCACGAGTTTCCCAGGAGGGGCTGCATCAGGAGGAATTCTAAACTCAGGGAATTTGTCCTGGAACACCTTCCATAAGGATGCTAGAAAGGAATTGAAGAGGCAGGCGAGCGGCCACCACCGTCCTCTAGCAGTCCTTAGGGTGTGCGCAGAAGCCCGGTGCTCTGCGGCTTCGTTCTTCGCCCCCGTACAAGCTACCGCTCTGTCCGGCTCCCGGAGCAGGAGAAGCGGCTGCTTCACGCACACAGCAGCGGAGCGGCAGCCGTACGCTCCGAAGCGCTGCTTCGGCCGAAAGACGCCAGCCACCGGCGCTTGGCTTCGGACAGCACCGGAGAGCCGTAGTGTGCGTCTGCACTAGACTGCATCATAGCGAAAAGCTTTGGCAGTGTGTCTCGCAGGGAGATAGCTTAGGAGCGCAGCGCACTTATGCCTCCCTTGCCCAGAAACACGATTTTATTGCAAACTCCAAAAACATTGCTCTTTCCAGGGCAATATATAAGCTCTTTTCTGACGGCCGTGATCTTTCGATTACTCTTGCCCAGCTGGTTGTTGCAGCGTGCACGTGCCTTCCTGGCATTAAGAGCACAGTGAAAGCAATCGCAAAAGTCCAGCAGCTGCTGACTCCCAAACACAAGGCGCTGTCTACGTTCTTGCTTCTCCACACTTCAACAGAGTCCTTCATTTCTGCAGCTGCCATCGAGTTTTCTGCATCTCGAGCCTTCTGGGACGAGCACCAATTTCCCAGGAGGGGCTGCATCAGGACGAAGTCAAAACCCAGGAAAGTTGTCTCGGAACACCTTCAATAAAGCATGCCAGCAGTGCATTGAAAAGGCAGGGAGCTTTAGCCACCGTCCTCCAGAATTGCCAAGGCTGTGCACACAATGTCGTCTCCCTGCGGCAACGTTCTTCGCCCTCGTACAAGCTACCGCTCTGTCCGGCTCCCGGAGCAGGAGAAGCGGCTGCTTCGCGCACACAGCAGCGGAGCGGCAGCCGTACGCTCCGAAGCGCTGCTTCAGCCGAAAGACGCCGGCCACCGGCGCTTCGCTTCGGACAGCACCGGAGAGCCGTAGTGTACGTCTGCACTAGACTGCATCATAGCGAAAAGCTTTGACAGTGTGTCTCGCAGGGAGATACCTTAGGAGCGCAGCGCACTTATGCCTCCCTTGTCCAGAAACACGGATTTGCTGCACACTCCAAAAACACTGCTCTTTCCATGGTACTATGTAAGCTGCTGTCTGACGCCCGTTCTCTTCTGCCCACTCTTGCCCAGCTGGTTGTTGCAGCGTGCACGTGCCTTCCTGGCATTAAGAGCACAGTGAAAGCAATCGCAAAAGTCCAGCAGCTGCTGACTCCCAAACACAAGGCGCTGGCTTTGTTCTTGCTTCACCACACTTCAACAGAGTCCTTCATTTCTGCAGCTGCCATCGAGTTTTCTGCATCTCGAGCCTTCTGGGACGAGCACCAATTTCCCAGGAGGGGCTGCATCAGGACGAAGTCAAAACCCAGGAAAGTTGTCTCGGAACACCTTCAATAAAGCATGCCAGCAGTGCATTGAAAAGGCAGGGAGCTTTAGCCACCGTCGTCTAGCAGTCGCAAGGCTGTGCACACAATGTCGTCTGCCTGCGGCAACGTTCTTCGCCCTCGTGCAAGCTACCGCTCTGTCCGGCTCCCGGAGCAGGAGAAGCGGCTGCTTCGCGCACACAACAGCGGAGCGGCAGCCCTTCGCTCCGAAGCGCTGCTTCAGCCGAAAGACGCCGGCCACCGGCGCTTGGCTTCGGACAGCTCCGGAGAGCCGTAGTGTGCGTCTGCACTAGACTGCATCATAGCGAAAAGCTTTGGCAGTGTGTCTCGCAGGGAGATAGCTTAGGAGCGCAGCGCACTTATGCCTCCCTTGTCCAGAAACACGATTTTACTGCACACTCCAAAAACAGTACTCTTCCCAGGGCAATATGCCAGATGCTCTCTGATGCCCGTGCTCCCTTCCTACTCTTGCCCAGCTCGTTGTTGTAACGTGCACATGCCGTCCTGGAATTCAGTGCACAGTGAAAGCAATCGCAAAAGTCCAGCAGCTGCTGACTCCCAAACACAAGGCGCTGGCTATGTTCTTGCTACTCGACGACTCAACGCAGCCCTTCATTTCTGCAGTTGCCATCGAGGTCTCTGCATGTCGGAGACTGAGAGGACGAGCACGAGTTTCCCACGAGGGGCTGCATCAGGAGGAATTCAAAACTCAGGGAATTTGCCCTGGAACACCTTCCATAAGGATGCTAGAAAAGAATTGAAGAGGCAGGCGAGCGGCCACCACGGTCCTCTAGCAGTCCTTAGGGTGCGCGCAGAAGCCCGGTGCTCTGCGGCTTCGTTCTTCGCCCTCGTGCAAGCTACCGCTCTGTCCGGCTCCCGGAGCAGGAGAAGCGGCTGCTTCGCGCACACAACAGCGGAGCGGCAGCCGTACGCTCCGAAGCGCTTCTTCAGCCGAAAGACGCCGGCCACCGGCGCTTGGCTTCGGACAGCTCCGGAGAGCCGTAGTGTGCGTCTGCAACTAGACTGCATCATAGCGAAAAGCTTTGGCAGTGTGTCTCGCAGGGAGATAGCTTAGGAGCGCAGCGCACTTATGCCTCCCTTGTCCAGAAACACGATTTTACTGCACACTCCAAAAACAGTACTCTTCGAGGGCAATATATAAGCTGCTTTCTGACGGCCGTGATCTTTCGATTACTCTTGCGCAGCTCGTTGTTTTAACGTGCACGTGCCGTCCTGGCATTCAGTGCACAGTGAAAGCAATCGCAAAAGTCCAGCAGCTGCTGACTCCCAAACACAAGGCGCTGGCTATGTTCTTGCTTCTCCACACTTCAACAGAGTCCTTCATTTCTGCAGCTGCCATCGAGTTTTCTGCATCTCGAGCCTTCTGGGACGAGCACCAATTTCCCAGGAGGGGCTGCATCAGGACGAAGTCAAAACCCAGGAAAGTTGTCTCGGAACACCTTCAATAAAGCATGCCAGCAGTGCATTGAAAAGGCAGGTAGCTTTAGCCACCGTCGTCTAGCAGTCGCAAGGCTGTGCACACAATGTCGTCTGCCTGCGGCAACGTTCTTCGCCCTCGTGCAAGCTACCGCTCTGTCCGGCTCCCGGAGCAGGAGAAGCGGCTGCTTCGCGCACACAACAGCGGAGCGGCAGCCCTTCGCTCCGAAGCGCTGCTTCAGCCGAAAGACGCCGGCCACCGGCGCTTGGCTTCGGACAGCTCCGGAGAGACGTAGTGTGCGTCTGCACTAGACTGCATCATAGCGAAAAGCTTTGGCAGTGTGTCTCGCAGGGAGATAGCTTAGGAGCGCAGCGCACTTATGCCTCCCTTGTCCAGAAACACGATTTTACTGCACACTCCAAAAACAGTACTCTTCCCAGGGCAATATGCCAGATGTTCTCTGATGCCCGTGCCCCCTTCCTACTCTTGCCCAGCTCGTTGTTGTAACGTGCACATGCCGTCCTGGCATTCAGTGCACAGTGAAAGCAATCGCAAAAGTCCAGCAGCTGCTGACTCCCAAACACAAGGCGCTGGCTATGTTCTTGCTACTCGACGACTCAACGCAGCCCTTCATTTCTGCAGTTGCCATCGAGGTCTCTGCATGTCGGAGACTGAGAGGACGAGCACGAGATTCCCACGAGGGGCTGCATCAGGAGGAATTCAAAACTCAGCGAATTTGCCCTGGAGCACCTTCCATAAGGATGCTAGAATGGAATTGAAGAGGCAGGCGAGCGGCCACCACCGTCCTCTAGCAGTCCTTAGGGTGCGCGCAGAAGCCCGGTGCTCTGCGGCTTCGTTCTTCGCCCTCGTGCAAGCTACCGCTCTGTCCGGCTCCCGGAGCAGGAGAAGCGGCTGCTTCGCGCACACAACAGCGGAGCGGCAGCCGTACGCTCCGAAGCGCTGCTTCAGCCGAAAGACACCGGCCACCGGCGCTTGGCTTCGGACAGCTCCGGAGAGACGTAGTGTGCGTCTGCACTAGACTGCATCATAGCGAAAAGCTTTGGCATTGTGTCTCGCAGGGAGATAGCTTAGGAGCGCAGCGCACTTATGCCTCCCTTGTCCAGAAACACGATTTTACTGCACACTCCAAAAACAGTACTCTTCCCAGGGCAATATATAAGCTGCTTTCTGACGGCCGTGATCTTTCGATTACTCTTGCGCAGCTCGTTGTTGCAGAGTGCACGTGCCTTCCTGGAATTCAGTGCACAGTGAAAGCAATCGCAAAAGTCCAGCAGCTGCTGACTCCCAAACACAAGGCGCTGTCTACGTTCTTGCTTCTCCACACTTCAACAGAGTCCTTCATTTCTGCAGCTGCCATCGAGTTTTCTGCATCTCGAGCCTTCTGGGACGAGCACCAATTTCCCAAGAGGGGCTGCATCAGGACGAAGTCAAAACCCAGGAAAGTTGTCTCGGAACACCTTCAATAAAGCATGCCAGCAGTGCATTGAAAAGGCAGGGAGCTTTAGCCACCGTCCTCTAGCAGTCGCAAGGCTGTGCACACAATGTCGTCTCCCTGCGGCAACGTTCTTCGCCCTCGTACAAGCTACCGCTCTGTCCGGCTCCCGGAGCAGGAGAAGCGGCTGCTTCGCACACACAGCAACGAAGCGGCAGCCGTACGCTCCGAAGCGCTGCTTCAGCCGAAAGACGCCGGCCACCGGCGCTTGGCTTCGGACAGCTCCGGAGAGCCGTAGTGTGCGTCTGCACTAGACTGCATCCTAGCGAAAAGCTTTGGCAGTGTGTCTCGCAGGGAGATAGCTTAGGAGCGCAGCGCACTTATGCCTCCCTTGTCCAGAAACGCGATTTTACTGCACACACTAAAAACACTGCCCTTTCCAGGGCAAGATGCCAGATGCTCTCTGATGGCCGTGCTCTCTCCCTGCTCTTGCCCAGCTCGTTGTTTTAACGTGCACATGCCGTCCTGGCATTTAGAGCACAGTGAAAGCAATCGCAAAAGTCCAGCAGCTGCTGACTCCCAAACACAAGGCGCTGTCTACGTTCTTGCTTCTCGACAACTCAACGCAGCCCTTCATTTCTGCAGCTGCCATCGAGTTTTCTGCATCTCGAGCCTTCTGGGACGAGCACCAATTTCCCAGGAGGGGCTGCATCAGGACGAAGTCAAAACCCAGGAAAGTTGTCTCGGAACACCTTCAATAAAGCATGCCAGCAGTGCATTGAAAAGGCAGGGAGCTTTAGCCACCGTCCTCTAGCAGTCGCAAGGCTGTGCACACAATGTCGTCTCCCTGCGGCAACGTTCTTCGCCCTCGTACAAGCTACCGCTCTGTCCAGCTCCCGGAGCAGGAGAAGCGGCTGCTTCGCGCACACAGCAGCGGAGCGGCAGCCGTACGCTCCGAAGCGCTGCTTCAGCCGAAAGACGCCGGCCACCGGCGCTTCGCTTCGGACAGCACCGGAGAGCCGTAGTGTACGTCTGCACTAGACTGCATCATAGCGAAAAGCTTTGACAGTGTGTCTCGCAGGGAGATACCTTAGGAGCGCAGCGCACTTATGCCTCCCTTGTCCAGAAACACGGATTTGCTGCACACTCCAAAAACACTGCTCTTTCCATGGTACTATGTAAGCTGCTGTCTGACGCCCGTTCTCTTCTGCCCACTCTTGCCCAGCTGGTTGTTGCAGCGTGCACTGCCTTCCTGGCATTAAGAGCACAGTGAAAGCAATCGCAAAAGTCCAGCAGCTGCTGACTCCCAAACACAAGGCGCTGTCTACGTTCTTGCTTCTCCACACTTCAACAGAGTCCTTCATTTCTGCAGCTGCCATCGAGTTTTCTGCATCTCGAGCCTTCTGGGACGAGCACCAATTTCCCAGGAGGGGCTGCATCAGGACGAAGTCAAAACCCAGGAAAGTTGTCTCGGAACACCTTCAATAAAGCATGCCAGCAGTGCATTGAAAAGGCAGGGAGCTTTAGCCACCGTCGTCTAGCAGTCGCAAGGCTGTGCACACAATGTCGTCTTCCTGCGGCAACGTTCTTCGCCCTCGTACAATCTACCGCTCTGTCCGGCTCCCGGAGCAGGAGAAGCGGCTGCTTCGCGCACCAAACAGCGGAGCGGCAGCCGTACGCTCCGAAGCGCTGCTTCAGCCGAAAGACGCCGGCCACCGGCGCTTGGCTTCGGACAGCTCCGGATAGCCGTAGTGTGCGTCTACACTAGACTGCATCCTAGCGAAAAGCTTTGGCAGTGTGTCTCGCAGGGAGATAGCTTAGGAGCGCAGCGCACTTATGCCTCCCTTGTCCAGAAACACGATTTTATTGCAAACTCCAAAAACATTGCTCTTTCCAAGGCAATATATAAGCTGTTTTCTGACGGCCGTGATCTTTCGATTACTCTTGCCCAGCTCGTTGTTTTAACGTGCACATGCCGTCCTGCCATTCAGTGCACAGTGAAAGCAATCGCAAAAGTCCAGCAGCTGCTGACTCCCAAACACAAGGCACTGGCTATGTTCTTGCTTCTCGACAACTCAACGCAGCCCTTCATTTCTGCAGCTGCCATCGAGGTCTCTGCATGTCGGAGACTCAGAGGACGAGCACGAGTTTCCCAGGAGGGGCTGCATCAGGAGGAATTCTAAACTCAGGGAATTTGTCCTGGAACACCTTCCATAAGGATGCTAGAAGGGAATTGAAGAGGCAGGCGAGCGGCCACCACCGTCCTCTAGCAGTCCTTAGGGTGTGCGCAGAAGCCCGGTGCTCTGCGGCAACGTTCTTCGCCCCCGTACAAGCTACCGCTCTGTCCGGCTCCCGGAGCAGGTGAAGCGGCTGCTTCACGCACACAGCAGCGGAGCGGCAGCCGTACGCTCCGAAGCGCTGCTTCAGCCGAAAGTCGCCGGCCACCGGCGCTTAGCTTCGGACAGCAGCCGAGAGCCGTAGTGTGCGTCTGCACTAGACTGCATCATAGCGAAAAGCTTTGGCAGTGTGTCTCGCAGGGAGATAGCTTAGGAGCGCAGCGCACTTATGCCTCCCTTGTCCAGAAACACGATTTTATTGCAAACTCCAAAAACATTGCTCTTTCCAGGGCAATATATAAGCTGTTTTCTGACGGCCGTGATCTTTCGATTACTCTTGCCCAGCTCGTTGTTTCAGCGTGCACGTGCCGTCCTGGCATTCAGTGCACAGTGAAAGCAATCGCAAAAGTCCAGCAGCTGCTGACTCCCAAACACAAGGCGCTGTCTACGTTCTTGCTTCTCCACACTTCAACAGAGTCCTTCATTTCTGCAGCTGCCATCGAGTTTTCTGCATCTCGAGCCTTCTGGGACGAGCACCAATTTCCCAAGAGGGGCTGCATCAGGACGAAGTCAAAACCCAGGAAAGTTGTCTCGGAACACCTTCAATAAAGCATGCCAGCAGTGCATTGAAAAGGCAGGGAGCTTTAGCCACCGTCCTCTAGCAGTCGCAAGGCTGTGCACACAATGTCGTCTCCCTGCGGCAACGTTCTTCGCCCTCGTACAAGCTACCGCTCTGTCCGGCTCCCGGAGCAGGAGAAGCGGCTGCTTCGCGCACACAACAGCGGAGCGGCAGCCGTACGCTCCGAAGCGCTGCTTCAGCCGAAAGACGCCGGCCACCGGCGCTTGGCTTCGGACAGCTCCGGAGAGCCGTAGTGTGCGTCTGCACTAGACTGCATCATAGCGAAAAGCTTTGGCAGTGTGTCTCGCAGGGAGATAGCTTAGGAGCGCAGCGCACTTATGCCTCCCTTGCCCAGAAACACGATTTTACAGCACACACTAAAAACACTGCCCTTTCCAGGGCAAGATGCCAGATGCTCTCTGATGGCCGTGCTCTCTCCCTGCTCTTGCCCAGCTCGTTGTTTTAACGTGCACATGACGTCCTGGCATTTAGAGCACAGTGAAAGCAATCGCAAAAGTCCAGCAGCTGCTGACTCCCAAACACAAGGCGCTGTCTACGTTCTTGCTTCTCGACAATTCAACGCAGCCCTTCATTTCTGCAGCTGCCATCGAGTTTTCTGCATCTCGAGCCTTCTGGGACGAGCACCAATTTCCCAGGAGGGGCTGCATCAGGACGAAGTCAAAACCCAGGAAAGTTGTCTCGGAACACCTTCAACAAAGCATGCCAGCAGTGCATTGAAAAGGCAGGGAGCTTTAGCCACCGTCCTCTAGCAGTCGCAAGGCTGTGCACACAATGTCGTCTCCCTGCGGCAACGTTCTTCGCCCTCGTACAAGCTACCGCTCTGTCCGGCTCCCGGAGCAGGAGAAGCGGCTGCTTCGCGCACACAGCAGCGGAGCGGCAGCCGTACGCTCCGAAGCGCTGCTTCAGCCGAAAGACGCCGGCCACCGGCGCTTGGCTTCGGACAGCACCGGAGAGCCGTAGTGTACGTCTGCACTAGACTGCATCATAGCGAAAAGCTTTGACAGTGTGTCTCGCAGGGAGATACCTTAGGAGCGCAGCGCACTTATGCCTCCCTTGTCCAGAAACACGGATTTGCTGCACACTCCAAAAACACTGCTCTTTCCATGGTACTATGTAAGCTGCTGTCTGACGCCCGTTCTCTTCTGCCCACTCTTGCCCAGCTGGTTGTTGCAGCGTGCACTGCCTTCCTGGCATTAAGAGCACAGTGAAAGCAATCGCAAAAGTCCAGCAGCTGCTGACTCCCAAACACAAGGCGCTGTCTACGTTCTTGCTTCTCCACACTTCAACAGAGTCCTTCATTTCTGCAGCTGCCATCGAGTTTTCTGCATCTCGAGCCTTCTGGGACGAGCACCAATTTCCCAGGAGGGGCTGCATCAGGACGAAGTCAAACCCAGGAAAGTTGTCTCGGAACACCTTCAATAAAGCATGCCAGCAGTGCATTGAAAAGGCAGGGAGCTTTAGCCACCGTCGTCTAGCAGTCGCAAGGCTGTGCACACAATGTCGTCTCCCTGCGGCAACGTTCTTCGCCCTCGTACAAGCTACCGCTCTGTCCGGCTCCCGGAGCAGGAGAAGCGGCTGCTTCGCGCACACAACAGCGGAGCGGCAGCCCTTCGCTCCGAAGCGCTGCTTCAGCCGAAAGACGCCGGCCACCGGCGCTTGGCTTCGGACAGCAGCCGAGAGCCGTAGTGTGCGTCTGCACTAGACTGCATCCTAGCGAAAAGCTTTGGCAGTGTGTCTCGCAGGGAGATAGCTTAGGAGCGCAGCGCACTTATGCCTCCCTTGTCCAGAAACACGATTTTATTGCAAACTCCAAAAACATTGCTCTTTCCAGGGCAATATATAAGCTGTTTTCTGACGGCCGTGATCTTTCGATTACTCTTGCCCAGCTCGTTGTTTCAGCGTGCACGTGCCGTCCTGGCATTCAGTGCACAGTGAAAGCAATCGCAAAAGTCCAGCAGCTGCTGACTCCCAAACACAAGGCGCTGTCTACGTTCTTGCTTCTCCACACTTCAACAGAGTCCTTCATTTCTGCAGCTGCCATCGAGTTTTCTGCATCTCGAGCCTTCTGGGACGAGCACCAATTTCCCAGGAGGGGCTGCATCAGGACGAAGTCAAAACCCAGGAAAGTTGTCTCGGAACACCTTCAATAAAGCATGCCAGCAGTGCATTGAAAAGGCAGGGAGCTTTAGCCACCGTCCTCTAGCAGTCGCAAGGCTGTGCACACAATGTCATCTTCCTGCGGCAACGTTCTTCGCCCTCGTACAATCTACCGCTCTGTCCGGCTCCCGGAGCAGGAGAAGCGGCTGCTTCGCGCACACAACAGCGGAGCGGCAGCCGTACGCTCCGAAGCGCTGCTTCAGCCGAAAGACGCCGGCCACCGGCGCTTGGCTTCGGACAGCTCCGGAGAGCCGTAGTGTGCGTCTGCACTAGACTGCATCATAGCGAAAAGCTTTGGCATTGTGTCTCGCAGGGAGATAGCTTAGGAGCGCAGCGCACTTATGCCTCCCTTGTCCAGAAACACGATTTTACTGCACACTCCAAAAACAGTACTCTTCCCAGGGCAATATATAAGCTGCTTTCTGAGGGCCGTGATCTTTCGATTACTCTTGCCCAGCTCGTTGTTTTAACGTGCACATGCCGTCCTGGCATTCAGTGCACAGTGAAAGCAATCGCAAAAGTCCAGCAGCTGCTGACTCCCAAACACAAGGCGCTGTCTACGTTCTTGCTTCTCCACACTTCAACAGAGTCCCTCATTTCTGCAGCTGCCATCGAGTTTTCTGCATCTCGAGCCTTCTGGGACGAGCACCAATTTCCCAGGAGGGGCTGCATCAGGACGAAGTCAAAACCCAGGAAAGTTGTCTCGGAACACCTTCAATAAAGCATGCCAGCAGTGCATTGAAAAGGCAGGGAGCTTTAGCCACCGTCGTCTAGCAGTCGCAAGGCTGTGCACACAATGTCGTCTTCCTGCGGCAACGTTCTTCGCCCTCGTACAATCTACCGCTCTGTCCGGCTCCCGGAGCAGGAGAAGCGGCTGCTTCGCGCACCAAACAGCGGAGCGGCAGCCGTACGCTCCGAAGCGCTGCTTCAGCCGAAAGACGCCGGCCACCGGCGCTTGGCTTCGGACAGCTCCGGATAGCCGTAGTGTGCGTCTACACTAGACTGCATCCTAGCGAAAAGCTTTGGCAGTGTGTCTCGCAGGGAGATAGCTTAGGAGCGCAGCGCACTTATGCCTCCCTTGTCCAGAAACACGATTTTATTGCAAACTCCAAAAACATTGCTCTTTCCAAGGCAATATATAAGCTGTTTTCTGACGGCCGTGATCTTTCGATTACTCTTGCCCAGCTCGTTGTTTTAACGTGCACATGCCGTCCTGGCATTCAGTGCACAGTGAAAGCAATCGCAAAAGTCCAGCAGCTGCTGGCTAACAAACACAAGGCACTGGCTATGTTCTTGCTTCTCGACAACTCAACGCAGCCCTTCATTTCTGCAGCTGCCATCGAGGTCTCTGCATGTCGGAGACTCAGAGGACGAGCACGAGTTTCCCAGGAGGGGCTGCATCAGGAGGAATTCTAAACTCAGGGAATTTGTCCTGGAACACCTTCCATAAGGATGCTAGAAGGGAATTGAAGAGGCAGGCGAGCGGCCACCACCGTCCTCTAGCAGTCCTTAGGGTGTGCGCAGAAGCCCGGTGCTCTGCGGCAACGTTCTTCGCCCCCGTACAAGCTACCGCTCTGTCCGGCTCCCGGAGCAGGTGAAGCGGCTGCTTCACGCACACAGCAGCGGAGCGGCAGCCGTACGCTCCGAAGCGCTGCTTCAGCCGAAAGTCGCCGGCCACCGGCGCTTAGCTTCGGACAGCAGCCGAGAGCCGTAGTGTGCGTCTGCACTAGACTGCATCCTAGCGAAAAGCTTTGGCAGTGTGTCTCGCAGGGAGATAGCTTAGGAGCGCAGCGCACTTATGCCTCCCTTTTCCAGAAACACGATTTTATTGCAAACTCCAAAAACATTGCTCTTTCCAGGGCAATATATAAGCTGTTTTCTGACGGCCGTGATCTTTCGATTACTCTTGCCCAGCTCGTTGTTTCAGCGTGCACGTGCCGTCCTGGCATTCAGTGCACAGTGAAAGCAATCGCAAAAGTCCAGCAGCTGCTGACTCCCAAACACAAGGCGCTGTCTACGTTCTTGCTTCTCCACACTTCAACAGAGTCCTTCATTTCTGCAGCTGCCATCGAGTTTTCTGCATCTCGAGCCTTCTGGGACGAGCACCAATTTCCCAAGAGGGGCTGCATCAGGACGAAGTCAAAACCCAGGAAAGTTGTCTCGGAACACCTTCAATAAAGCATGCCAGCAGTGCATTGAAAAGGCAGGGAGCTTTAGCCACCGTCCTCTAGCAGTCGCAAGGCTGTGCACACAATGTCGTCTCCCTGCGGCAACGTTCTTCGCCCTCGTACAAGCTACCGCTCTGTCCGGCTCCCGGAGCAGGAGAAGCGGCTGCTTCGCGCACACAACAGTGGAGCGGCAGCCGTACGCTCCGAAGCGCTGCTTCAGCCGAAAGACGCCGGCCACCGGCGCTTCGCTTCGGACAGCTCCGGAGAGCCGTAGTGTGCGTCTGCACTAGACTGCATCATAGCGAAAAGCTTTGGCAGTGTGTCTCGCAGGGAGATAGCTTAGGAGCGCAGCGCACTTATGCCTCCCTTGCCCAGAAACACGATTTTACAGCACACACTAAAAACACTGCCCTTTCCAGGGCAAGATGCCAGATGCTCTCTGATGGCCGTGCTCTCTCCCTGCTCTTGCCCAGCTCGTTGTTTTAACGTGCACATGCCGTCCTGGCATTTAGAGCACAGTGAAAGCAATCGCAAAAGTCCAGCAGCTGCTGACTCCCAAACACAAGGCGCTGTCTACGTTCTTGCTTCTCGACAACTCAACGCAGCCCTTCATTTCTGCAGCTGCCATCGAGTTTTCTGCATCTCGAGCCTTCTGGGACGAGCACCAATTTCCCAGGAGGGGCTGCATCAGGACGAAGTCAAAACCCAGGAAAGTTGTCTCGGAACACCTTCAATAAAGCATGCCAGCAGTGCATTGAAAAGGCAGGGAGCTTTAGCCACCGTCCTCTAGCAGTCGCAAGGCTGTGCACACAATGTCGTCTCCCTGCGGCAACGTTCTTCGCCCTCGTACAAGCTACCGCTCTGTCCGGCTCCCGGAGCAGGAGAAGCGGCTGCTTCGCGCACACAGCAGCGGAGCGGCAGCCGTACGCTCCGAAGCGCTGCTTCAGCCGAAAGACGCCGGCCACCGGCGCTTCGCTTCGGACAGCACCGGAGAGCCGTAGTGTACGTCTGCACTAGACTGCATCATAGCGAAAAGCTTTGACAGTGTGTCTCGCAGGGAGATACCTTAGGAGCGCAGCGCACTTATGCCTCCCTTGTCCAGAAACACGGATTTGCTGCACACTCCAAAAACACTGCTCTTTCCATGGTACTATGTAAGCTGCTGTCTGACGCCCGTTCTCTTCTGCCCACTCTTGCCCAGCTGGTTGTTGCAGCGTGCACTGCCTTCCTGGCATTAAGAGCACAGTGAAAGCAATCGCAAAAGTCCAGCAGCTGCTGACTCCCAAACACAAGGCGCTGTCTACGTTCTTGCTTCTCCACACTTCAACAGAGTCCTTCATTTCTGCAGCTGCCATCGAGTTTTCTGCATCTCGAGCCTTCTGGGACGAGCACCAATTTCCCAGGAGGGGCTGCATCAGGACGAAGTCAAACCCAGGAAAGTTGTCTCGGAACACCTTCAATAAAGCATGCCAGCAGTGCATTGAAAAGGCAGGGAGCTTTAGCCACCGTCGTCTAGCAGTCGCAAGGCTGTGCACACAATGTCGTCTCCCTGCGGCAACGTTCTTCGCCCTCGTACAAGCTACCGCTCTGTCCGGCTCCCGGAGCAGGAGAAGCGGCTGCTTCGCGCACACAACAGCGGAGCGGCAGCCCTTCGCTCCGAAGCGCTGCTTCAGCCGAAAGACGCCGGCCACCGGCGCTTGGCTTCGGACAGCAGCCGAGAGCCGTAGTGTGCGTCTGCACTAGACTGCATCCTAGCGAAAAGCTTTGGCAGTGTGTCTCGCAGGGAGATAGCTTAGGAGCGCAGCGCACTTATGCCTCCCTTGTCCAGAAACACGATTTTATTGCAAACTCCAAAAACATTGCTCTTTCCAGGGCAATATATAAGCTGTTTTCTGACGGCCGTGATCTTTCGATTACTCTTGCCCAGCTCGTTGTTTCAGCGTGCACGTGCCGTCCTGGCATTCAGTGCACAGTGAAAGCAATCGCAAAAGTCCAGCAGCTGCTGACTCCCAAACACAAGGCGCTGTCTACGTTCTTGCTTCTCCACACTTCAACAGAGTCCTTCATTTCTGCAGCTGCCATCGAGTTTTCTGCATCTCGAGCCTTCTGGGACGAGCACCAATTTCCCAGGAGGGGCTGCATCAGGACGAAGTCAAAACCCAGGAAAGTTGTCTCGGAACACCTTCAATAAAGCATGCCAGCAGTGCATTGAAAAGGCAGGGAGCTTTAGCCACCGTCCTCTAGCAGTCGCAAGGCTGTGCACACAATGTCATCTTCCTGCGGCAACGTTCTTCGCCCTCGTACAATCTACCGCTCTGTCCGGCTCCCGGAGCAGGAGAAGCGGCTGCTTCGCGCACACAACAGCGGAGCGGCAGCCGTACGCTCCGAAGCGCTGCTTCAGCCGAAAGACGCCGGCCACCGGCGCTTGGCTTCGGACAGCTCCGGAGAGCCGTAGTGTGCGTCTGCACTAGACTGCATCATAGCGAAAAGCTTTGGCATTGTGTCTCGCAGGGAGATAGCTTAGGAGCGCAGCGCACTTATGCCTCCCTTGTCCAGAAACACGATTTTACTGCACACTCCAAAAACAGTACTCTTCCCAGGGCAATATATAAGCTGCTTTCTGAGGGCCGTGATCTTTCGATTACTCTTGCCCAGCTCGTTGTTTTAACGTGCACATGCCGTCCTGGCATTCAGTGCACAGTGAAAGCAATCGCAAAAGTCCAGCAGCTGCTGACTCCCAAACACAAGGCGCTGTCTACGTTCTTGCTTCTCCACACTTCAACAGAGTCCCTCATTTCTGCAGCTGCCATCGAGTTTTCTGCATCTCGAGCCTTCTGGGACGAGCACCAATTTCCCAGGAGGGGCTGCATCAGGACGAAGTCAAAACCCAGGAAAGTTGTCTCGGAACACCTTCAATAAAGCATGCCAGCAGTGCATTGAAAAGGCAGGGAGCTTTAGCCACCGTCGTCTAGCAGTCGCAAGGCTGTGCACACAATGTCGTCTTCCTGCGGCAACGTTCTTCGCCCTCGTACAATCTACCGCTCTGTCCGGCTCCCGGAGCAGGAGAAGCGGCTGCTTCGCGCACCAAACAGCGGAGCGGCAGCCGTACGCTCCGAAGCGCTGCTTCAGCCGAAAGACGCCGGCCACCGGCGCTTGGCTTCGGACAGCTCCGGATAGCCGTAGTGTGCGTCTACACTAGACTGCATCCTAGCGAAAAGCTTTGGCAGTGTGTCTCGCAGGGAGATAGCTTAGGAGCGCAGCGCACTTATGCCTCCCTTGCCCAGAAACACGATTTTATTGCAAACTCCAAAAACATTGCTCTTTCCAAGGCAATATATAAGCTGTTTTCTGACGGCCGTGATCTTTCGATTACTCTTGCCCAGCTCGTTGTTTTAACGTGCACATGCCGTCCTGGCATTCAGTGCACAGTGAAAGCAATCGCAAAAGTCCAGCAGCTGCTGACTAACAAACACAAGGCACTGGCTATGTTCTTGCTTCTCGACAACTCAACGCAGCCCTTCATTTCTGCAGCTGCCATCGAGGTCTCTGCATGTCGGAGACTCAGAGGACGAGCACGAGTTTCCCAGGAGGGGCTGCATCAGGAGGAATTCTAAACTCAGGGAATTTGTCCTGGAACACCTTCCATAAGGATGCTAGAAGGGAATTGAAGAGGCAGGCGAGCGGCCACCACCGTCCTCTAGCAGTCCTTAGGGTGTGCGCAGAAGCCCGGTGCTCTGCGGCAACGTTCTTCGCCCCCGTACAAGCTACCGCTCTGTCCGGCTCCCGGAGCAGGTGAAGCGGCTGCTTCACGCACACAGCAGCGGAGCGGCAGCCGTACGCTCCGAAGCGCTGCTTCAGCCGAAAGTCGCCGGCCACCGGCGCTTAGCTTCGGACAGCAGCCGAGAGCCGTAGTGTGCGTCTGCACTAGACTGCATCCTAGCGAAAAGCTTTGGCAGTGTGTCTCGCAGGGAGATAGCTTAGGAGCGCAGCGCACTTATGCCTCCCTTTTCCAGAAACACGATTTTATTGCAAACTCCAAAAACATTGCTCTTTCCAGGGCAATATATAAGCTGTTTTCTGACGGCCGTGATCTTTCGATTACTCTTGCCCAGCTCGTTGTTTCAGCGTGCACGTGCCGTCCTGGCATTCAGTGCACAGTGAAAGCAATCGCAAAAGTCCAGCAGCTGCTGACTCCCAAACACAAGGCGCTGTCTACGTTCTTGCTTCTCCACACTTCAACAGAGTCCTTCATTTCTGCAGCTGCCATCGAGTTTTCTGCATCTCGAGCCTTCTGGGACGAGCACCAATTTCCCAAGAGGGGCTGCATCAGGACGAAGTCAAAACCCAGGAAAGTTGTCTCGGAACACCTTCAATAAAGCATGCCAGCAGTGCATTGAAAAGGCAGGGAGCTTTAGCCACCGTCCTCTAGCAGTCGCAAGGCTGTGCACACAATGTCGTCTCCCTGCGGCAACGTTCTTCGCCCTCGTACAAGCTACCGCTCTGTCCGGCTCCCGGAGCAGGAGAAGCGGCTGCTTCGCGCACACAACAGTGGAGCGGCAGCCGTACGCTCCGAAGCGCTGCTTCAGCCGAAAGACGCCGGCCACCGGCGCTTCGCTTCGGACAGCTCCGGAGAGCCGTAGTGTGCGTCTGCACTAGACTGCATCATAGCGAAAAGCTTTGGCAGTGTGTCTCGCAGGGAGATAGCTTAGGAGCGCAGCGCACTTATGCCTCCCTTGCCCAGAAACACGATTTTACAGCACACACTAAAAACACTGCCCTTTCCAGGGCAAGATGCCAGATGCTCTCTGATGGCCGTGCTCTCTCCCTGCTCTTGCCCAGCTCGTTGTTTTAACGTGCACATGCCGTCCTGGCATTTAGAGCACAGTGAAAGCAATCGCAAAAGTCCAGCAGCTGCTGACTCCCAAACACAAGGCGCTGTCTACGTTCTTGCTTCTCGACAACTCAACGCAGCCCTTCATTTCTGCAGCTGCCATCGAGTTTTCTGCATCTCGAGCCTTCTGGGACGAGCACCAATTTCCCAGGAGGGGCTGCATCAGGACGAAGTCAAAACCCAGGAAAGTTGTCTCGGAACACCTTCAATAAAGCATGCCAGCAGTGCATTGAAAAGGCAGGGAGCTTTAGCCACCGTCCTCTAGCAGTCGCAAGGCTGTGCACACAATGTCGTCTCCCTGCGGCAACGTTCTTCGCCCTCGTACAAGCTACCGCTCTGTCCGGCTCCCGGAGCAGGAGAAGCGGCTGCTTCGCGCACACAGCAGCGGAGCGGCAGCCGTACGCTCCGAAGCGCTGCTTCAGCCGAAAGACGCCGGCCACCGGCGCTTCGCTTCGGACAGCACCGGAGAGCCGTAGTGTACGTCTGCACTAGACTGCATCATAGCGAAAAGCTTTGACAGTGTGTCTCGCAGGGAGATACCTTAGGAGCGCAGCGCACTTATGCCTCCCTTGTCCAGAAACACGGATTTGCTGCACACTCCAAAAACACTGCTCTTTCCATGGTACTATGTAAGCTGCTGTCTGACGCCCGTTCTCTTCTGCCCACTCTTGCCCAGCTGGTTGTTGCAGCGTGCACTGCCTTCCTGGCATTAAGAGCACAGTGAAAGCAATCGCAAAAGTCCAGCAGCTGCTGACTCCCAAACACAAGGCGCTGTCTACGTTCTTGCTTCTCCACACTTCAACAGAGTCCTTCATTTCTGCAGCTGCCATCGAGTTTTCTGCATCTCGAGCCTTCTGGGACGAGCACCAATTTCCCAGGAGGGGCTGCATCAGGACGAAGTCAAACCCAGGAAAGTTGTCTCGGAACACCTTCAATAAAGCATGCCAGCAGTGCATTGAAAAGGCAGGGAGCTTTAGCCACCGTCCTCTAGCAGTCGCAAGGCTGTGCACACAATGTCGTCTCCCTGCGGCAACGTTCTTCGCCCTCGTACAAGCTACCGCTCTGTCCGGCTCCCGGAGCAGGAGAAGCGGCTGCTTCGCGCACACAACAGCGGAGCGGCAGCCCTACGCTCCGAAGCGCTTCTTCAGCCGAAAGACGCCGGCCACCGGCGCTTGGCTTCGGACAGCTCCGGAGAGCCGTAGTGTGCGTCTGCAACTAGACTGCATCATAGCGAAAAGCTTTGGCAGTGTGTCTCGCAGGGAGATAGCTTAGGAGCGCAGCGCACTTATGCCTCCCTTGTCCAGAAACACGATTTTACTGCACACTCCAAAAACAGTACTCTTCGAGGGCAATATATAAGCTGCTTTCTGACGGCCGTGATCTTTCGATTACTCTTGCGCAGCTCGTTGTTTTAACGTGCACGTGCCGTCCTGGCATTCAGTGCACAGTGAAAGCAATCGCAAAAGTCCAGCAGCTGCTGACTCCCAAACACAAGGCGCTGGCTATGTTCTTGCTTCTCCACACTTCAACAGAGTCCTTCATTTCTGCAGCTGCCATCGAGTTTTCTGCATCTCGAGCCTTCTGGGACGAGCACCAATTTCCCAGGAGGGGCTGCATCAGGACGAAGTCAAAACCCAGTAAAGTTGTCTCGGAACACCTTCAATAAAGCATGCCAGCAGTGCATTGAAAAGGCAGGTAGCTTTAGCCACCGTCGTCTAGCAGTCGCAAGGCTGTGCACACAATGTCGTCTGCCTGCGGCAACGTTCTTCGCCCTCGTGCAAGCTACCGCTCTGTCCGGCTCCCGGAGCAGGAGAAGCGGCTGCTTCGCGCACACAACAGCGGAGCGGCAGCCCTTCGCTCCGAAGCGCTGCTTCAGCCGAAAGACGCCGGCCACCGGCGCTTGGCTTCGGACAGCTCCGGAGAGACGTAGTGTGCGTCTGCACTAGACTGCATCATAGCGAAAAGCTTTGGCAGTGTGTCTCGCAGGGAGATAGCTTAGGAGCGCAGCGCACTTATGCCTCCCTTGTCCAGAAACACGATTTTACTGCACACTCCAAAAACAGTACTCTTCCCAGGGCAATATGCCAGATGTTCTCTGATGCCCGTGCCCCCTTCCTACTCTTGCCCAGCTCGTTGTTGTAACGTGCACATGCCGTCCTGGCATTCAGTGCACAGTGAAAGCAATCGCAAAAGTCCAGCAGCTGCTGACTCCCAAACACAAGGCGCTGGCTATGTTCTTGCTACTCGACGACTCAACGCAGCCCTTCATTTCTGCAGTTGCCATCGAGGTCTCTGCATGTCGGAGACTGAGAGGACGAGCACGAGTTTCCCACGAGGGGCTGCATCAGGAGGAATTCAAAACTCAGCGAATTTGCCCTGGAACACCTTCCATAAGGATGCTAGAATGGAATTGAAGAGGCAGGCGAGCGGCCACCACCGTCCTCTAGCAGTCCTTAGGGTGCGCGCAGAAGCCCGGTGCTCTGCGGCTTCGTTCTTCGCCCTCGTGCAAGCTACCGCTCTGTCCGGCTCCCAGAGCAGGAGAAGCGGCTGCTTCGCGCACACAACAGCGGAGCGGCAGCCCTACGCTCCGAAGCGCTGCTTCAGCCGAAAGACGCCGGCCACCGGCGCTTGGCTTCGGACAGCTCCGGAGAGCCGTAGTGTGCGTCTGCACTAGACTGCATCATAGCGAAAAGCTTTGGTATTGTGTCTCGCAGGGAGATAGCTTAGGAGCGCAGCGCACTTATGCCTCCCTTGTCCAGAAACACGATTTTACTGCACACTCCAAAAACAGTACTCTTCCCAGGGCAATATATAAGCTGCTTTCTGACGGCCGTGATCTTTCGATTACTCTTGCGCAGCTCGTTGTTGCAGAGTGCACGTGCCTTCCTGGAATTCAGTGCACAGTGAAAGCAATCGCAAAAGTCCAGCAGCTGCTGACTCCCAAACACAAGGCGCTGTCTACGTTCTTGCTTCTCCACACTTCAACAGAGTCCTTCATTTCTGCAGCTGCCATCGAGTTTTCTGCATCTCGAGCCTTCTGGGACGAGCACCAATTTCCCAGGAGGGGCTGCATCAGGACGAAGTCAAAACCCAGGAAAGTTGTCTCGGAACACCTTCAATAAAGCATGCCAGCAGTGCATTGAAAAGGCAGGGAGCTTTAGCCACCGTCGTCTAGCAGTCGCAAGGCTGTGCACACAATGTCGTCTCCCTGCGGCTTCGTTCTTCGCCCTCGTACAAGCTACCGCTCTGTCCGGCTCCCGGAGCAGGAGAAGCGGCTGCTTCGCACACACAGCATCGAAGCGGCAGCCGTACGCTCCGAAGCGCTGCTTCAGCCGAAAGACGCCGGCCACCGGCGCTTGGCTTCGGACAGCTCCGGAGAGCCGTAGTGTGCGTCTGCACTAGACTGCATCCTAGCGAAAAGCTTTGGCAGTGTGTCTCGCAGGGAGATAGCTTAGGAGCGCAGCGCACTTATGCCTCCCTTGTCCAGAAACACGATTTTACAGCACACGCTAAAAACACTGCCCTTTCCAGGGCAAGATGCCAGATGCTCTCTGATGGCCGTGCTCTCTCCCTGCTCTTGCCCAGCTCGTTGTTTTAACGTGCACATGCCGTCCTGGCATTAAGAGCACAGTGAAAGCAATCGCAAAAGTCCAGCAGCTGCTGACTCCCAAACACAAGGCGCTTGTCTACGTTCTTGCTTCTCGACAACTCAACACAGCCCTTCATTTCTGCAGCTGCCATCGAGTTTTCTGTATCTCGAGCCTTCTGGGACGAGCACCAATTTCCCAAGAGGGGCTGCATCAGGACGAAGTCAAAACCCAGGAAAGTTGTCTCGGAACACCTTCAATAAAGCATGCCAGCAGTGCATTGAAAAGGCAGGTAGCTTTAGCCACCGTCCTCTAGCAGTCGCAAGGCTGTGCACACAATGTCGTCTCCCTGCGGCAACGTTCTTCGCCCTCGTACAAGCTACCGCTCTGTCCGGCTCCCGGAGCAGGAGAAGCGGCTGCTTCGCGCACACAACAGCGGAGCGGCAGCCGTACGCTCCGAAGCGCTGCTTCAGCCGAAAGACGCCGGCCACCGGCGCTTGGCTTCGGACAGCAGCCGAGAGCCGTAGTGTGCGTCTGCACTAGACTGCATCCTAGCAAAAAGCTTTGGCAGTGTGTCTCGCAGGGAGATAGCTTAGGAGCGCAGCGCACTTATGCCTCCCTTGCCCAGAAACACGATTTTATTGCAAACTCCAAAAACATTGCTCTTTCCAGGGCAATATATAAGCTGTTTTCTGACGGCCGTGATCTTTCGATTACTCTTGCCCAGCTCGTTGTTTCAGCGTGCACGTGCCGTCCTGGCATTCAGTGCACAGTGAAAGCAATCGCAGAAGTCCAGCAGCTGCTGACTCCCAAACACCAGGCGCTGTCTACGTTCTTGCTTCTCCACACTTCAACAGAGTCCCTCATTTCTGCAGCTGCCATCGAGTTTTCTGCATCTCGAGCCTTCTGGGACGAGCACCAATTTCCCAGGAGGGGCTGCATCAGGACGAAGTCAAAACCCAGGAAAGTTGTCTCGGAACACCTTCAATAAAGCATGCCAGCAGTGCATTGAAAAGGCAGGGAGCTTTAGCCACCGTCGTCTAGCAGTCGCAAGGCTGTGCACACAATGTCGTCTTCCTGCGGCAACGTTCTTCGCCCTCGTACAATCTACCGCTCTGTCCGGCTCCCGGAGCAGGAGAAGCGGCTGCTTCGCGCACCAAACAGCGGAGCGGCAGCCGTACGCTCCGAAGCGCTGCTTCAGCCGAAAGACGCCGGCCACCGGCGCTTGGCTTCGGACAGCTCCGGATAGCCGTAGTGTGCGTCTACACTAGACTGCATCCTAGCGAAAAGCTTTGGCAGTGTGTCTCGCAGGGAGATAGCTTAGGAGCGCAGCGCACTTATGCCTCCCTTGTCCAGAAACACGATTTTATTGCAAACTCCAAAAACATTGCTCTTTCCAAGGCAATATATAAGCTGTTTTCTGACGGCCGTGATCTTTCGATTACTCTTGCCCAGCTCGTTGTTTTAACGTGCACATGCCGTCCTGGCATTCAGTGCACAGTGAAAGCAATCGCAAAAGTCCAGCAGCTGCTGACTTCCAAACACAAGGCACTGGCTATGTTCTTGCTTCTCGACAACTCAACGCAGCCCTTCATTTCTGCAGCTGCCATCGAGGTCTCTGCATGTCGGAGACTCAGAGGACGAGCACGAGTTTCCCAGGAGGGGCTGCATCAGGAGGAATTCTAAACTCAGGGAATTTGTCCTGGAACACCTTCCATAAGGATGCTAGAAGGGAATTGAAGAGGCAGGCGAGCGGCCACCACCGTCCTCTAGCAGTCCTTAGGGTGTGCGCAGAAGCCCGGTGCTCTGCGGCAACGTTCTTCGCCCCCGTACAAGCTACCGCTCTGTCCGGCTCCCGGAGCAGGTGAAGCGGCTGCTTCACGCACACAGCAGCGGAGCGGCAGCCGTACGCTCCGAAGCGCTGCTTCAGCCGAAAGTCGCCGGCCGCCGGCGCTTAGCTTCGGACAGCAGCCGAGAGCCGTAGTGTGCGTCTGCACTAGACTGCATCCTAGCGAAAAGCTTTGGCAGTGTGTCTCGCAGGGAGATAGCTTAGGAGCGCAGCGCACTTATGCCTCCCTTGTCCAGAAACACGATTTTATTGCAAACTCCAAAAACATTGCTCTTTCCAGGGCAATATATAAGCTGTTTTCTGACGGCCGTGATCTTTCGATTACTCTTGCCCAGCTCGTTGTTTCAGCGTGCACGTGCCGTCCTGGCATTCAGTGCACAGTGAAAGCAATCGCAAAAGTCCAGCAGCTGCTGACTCCCAAACACAAGGCGCTGTCTACGTTCTTGCTTCTCCACACTTCAACAGAGTCCTTCATTTCTGCAGCTGCCATCGAGTTTTCTGCATCTCGAGCCTTCTGGGACGAGCACCAATTTCCCAAGAGGGGCTGCATCAGGACGAAGTCAAAACCCAGGAAAGTTGTCTCGGAACACCTTCAATAAAGCATGCCAGCAGTGCATTGAAAAGGCAGGGAGCTTTAGCCACCGTCCTCTAGCAGTCGCAAGGCTGTGCACACAATGTCGTCTCCCTGCGGCAACGTTCTTCGCCCTCGTACAAGCTACCGCTCTGTCCGGCTCCCGGAGCAGGAGAAGCGGCTGCTTCGCGCACACAACAGCGGAGCGGCAGCCGTACGCTCCGAAGCGCTGCTTCAGCCGAAAGACGCCGGCCACCGGCGCTTCGCTTCGGACAGCTCCGGAGAGCCGTAGTGTGCGTCTGCACTAGACTGCATCATAGCGAAAAGCTTTGGCAGTGTGTCTCGCAGGGAGATAGCTTAGGAGCGCAGCGCACTTATGCCTCCCTTGCCCAGAAACACGATTTTACAGCACACACTAAAAACACTGCCCTTTCCAGGGCAAGATGCCAGATGCTCTCTGATGGCCGTGCTCTCTCCCTGCTCTTGCCCAGCTCGTTGTTTTAACGTGCACATGACGTCCTGGCATTTAGAGCACAGTGAAAGCAATCGCAAAAGTCCAGCAGCTGCTGACTCCCAAACACAAGGCGCTGTCTACGTTCTTGCTTCTCCACACTTCAACAGAGTCCTTCATTTCTGCAGCTGCCATCGAGTTTTCTGCATCTCGAGCCTTCTGGGACGAGCACCAATTTCCCAGGAGGGGCTGCATCAGGACGAAGTCAAAACCCAGGAAAGTTGTCTCGGAACACCTTCAATAAAGCATGCCAGCAGTGCATTGAAAAGGCAGGGAGCTTTAGCCACCGTCCTCCAGAATTGCCAAGGCTGTGCACACAATGTCGTCTCCCTGCGGCAACGTTCTTCGCCCTCGTACAAGCTACCGCTCTGTCCGGCTCCCGGAGCAGGAGAAGCGGCTGCTTCGCGCACACAGCAGCGGAGCGGCAGCCGTACGCTCCGAAGCGCTGCTTCAGCCGAAAGACGCCGGCCACCGGCGCTTCGCTTCGGACAGCACCGGAGAGCCGTAGTGTACGTCTGCACTAGACTGCATCATAGCGAAAAGCTTTGACAGTGTGTCTCGCAGGGAGATACCTTAGGAGCGCAGCGCACTTATGCCTCCCTTGTCCAGAAACACGGATTTGCTGCACACTCCAAAAACACTGCTCTTTCCATGGTACTATGTAAGCTGCTGTCTGACGCCCGTTCTCTTCTGCCCACTCTTGCCCAGCTGGTTGTTGCAGCGTGCACGTGCCTTCCTGGCATTAAGAGCACAGTGAAAGCAATCGCAAAAGTCCAGCAGCTGCTGACTCCCAAACACAAGGCGCTGTCTACGTTCTTGCTTCTCCACACTTCAACAGAGTCCTTCATTTCTGCAGCTGCCATCGAGTTTTCTGCATCTCGAGCCTTCTGGGACGAGCACCAATTTCCCAGGAGGGGCTGCATCAGGACGAAGTCAAAACCCAGGAAAGTTGTCTCGGAACACCTTCAATAAAGCATGCCAGCAGTGCATTGAAAAGGCAGGGAGCTTTAGCCACCGTCCTCCAGAATTGCCAAGGCTGTGCACACAATGTCGTCTCCCTGCGGCAACGTTCTTCGCCCTCGTACAAGCTACCGCTCTGTCCGGCTCCCGGAGCAGGAGAAGCGGCTGCTTCGCGCACACAGCAGCGGAGCGGCAGCCGTACGCTCCGAAGCGCTGCTTCAGCCGAAAGACGCCGGCCACCGGCGCTTCGCTTCGGACAGCACCGGAGAGCCGTAGTGTACGTCTGCACTAGACTGCATCATAGCGAAAAGCTTTGACAGTGTGTCTCGCAGGGAGATAGCTTAGGAGCGCAGCGCACTTATGCCTCCCTTGTCCAGAAACACGGATTTGCTGCACACTCCAAAAACACTGCTCTTTCCATGGTACTATGTAAGCTGCTGTCTGACGCCCGTTCTCTTCTGCCCACTCTTGCCCAGCTGGTTGTTGCAGCGTGCACGTGCCTTCCTGGCATTAAGAGCACAGTGAAAGCAATCGCAAAAGTCCAGCAGCTGCTGACTCCCAAACACAAGGCGCTGTCTACGTTCTTGCTTCTCCACACTTCAACAGAGTCCTTCATTTCTGCAGCTGCCATCGAGTTTTCTGCATCTCGAGCCTTCTGGGACGAGCACCAATTTCCCAGGAGGGGCTGCATCAGGACGAAGTCAAAACCCAGGAAAGTTGTCTCGGAACACCTTCAACAAAGCATGCCAGCAGTGCATTGAAAAGGCAGGGAGCTTTAGCCACCGTCCTCCAGAATTGCCAAGGCTGTGCACACAATGTCGTCTCCCTGCGGCAACGTTCTTCGCCCTCGTACAAGCTACCGCTCTGTCCGGCTCCCGGAGCAGGAGAAGCGGCTGCTTCGCGCACACAGCAGCGGAGCGGCAGCCGTACGCTCCGAAGCGCTGCTTCAGCCGAAAGACGCCGGCCACCGGCGCTTCGCTTCGGACAGCACCGGAGAGCCGTAGTGTACGTCTGCACTAGACTGCATCATAGCGAAAAGCTTTGACAGTGTGTCTCGCAGGGAGATAGCTTAGGAGCGCAGCGCACTTATGCCTCCCTTGTCCAGAAACACGGATTTGCTGCACACTCCAAAAACACTGCTCTTTCCATGGTACTATGTAAGCTGCTGTCTGACGCCCGTTCTCTTCTGCCCACTCTTGCCCAGCTGGTTGTTGCAGCGTGCACGTGCCTTCCTGGCATTAAGAGCACAGTGAAAGCAATCGCAAAAGTCCAGCAGCTGCTGACTCCCAAACACAAGGCGCTGTCTACGTTCTTGCTTCTCCACACTTCAACAGAGTCCTTCATTTCTGCAGCTGCCATCGAGTTTTCTGCATCTCGAGCCTTCTGGGACGAGCACCAATTTCCCAGGAGGGGCTGCATCAGGACGAAGTCAAAACCCAGGAAAGTTGTCTCGGAACACCTTCAATAAAGCATGCCAGCAGTGCATTGAAAAGGCAGGGAGCTTTAGCCACCGTCGTCTAGCAGTCGCAAGGCTGTGCACACAATGTCGTCTCCCTGCGGCTTCGTTCTTCGCCCTCGTACAAGCTACCGCTCTGTCCGGCTCCCGGAGCAGGAGAAGCGGCTGCTTCGCACACACAGCATCGAAGCGGCAGCCGTACGCTCCGAAGCGCTGCTTCAGCCGAAAGACGCCGGCCACCGGCGCTTGGCTTCGGACAGCTCCGGAGAGCCGTAGTGTGCGTCTGCACTAGACTGCATCCTAGCGAAAAGCTTTGGCAGTGTGTCTCGCAGGGAGATAGCTTAGGAGCGCAGCGCACTTATGCCTCCCTTGTCCAGAAACACGATTTTACAGCACACGCTAAAAACACTGCCCTTTCCAGGGCAAGATGCCAGATGCTCTCTGATGGCCGTGCTCTCTCCCTGCTCTTGCCCAGCTCGTTGTTTTAACGTGCACATGCCGTCCTGGCATTAAGAGCACAGTGAAAGCAATCGCAAAAGTCCAGCAGCTGCTGACTCCCAAACACAAGGCGCTTGTCTACGTTCTTGCTTCTCGACAACTCAACACAGCCCTTCATTTCTGCAGCTGCCATCGAGTTTTCTGTATCTCGAGCCTTCTGGGACGAGCACCAATTTCCCAAGAGGGGCTGCATCAGGACGAAGTCAAAACCCAGGAAAGTTGTCTCGGAACACCTTCAATAAAGCATGCCAGCAGTGCATTGAAAAGGCAGGTAGCTTTAGCCACCGTCCTCTAGCAGTCGCAAGGCTGTGCACACAATGTCGTCTCCCTGCGGCAACGTTCTTCGCCCTCGTACAAGCTACCGCTCTGTCCGGCTCCCGGAGCAGGAGAAGCGGCTGCTTCGCGCACACAACAGCGGAGCGGCAGCCGTACGCTCCGAAGCGCTGCTTCAGCCGAAAGACGCCGGCCACCGGCGCTTGGCTTCGGACAGCAGCCGAGAGCCGTAGTGTGCGTCTGCACTAGACTGCATCCTAGCAAAAAGCTTTGGCAGTGTGTCTCGCAGGGAGATAGCTTAGGAGCGCAGCGCACTTATGCCTCCCTTGCCCAGAAACACGATTTTATTGCAAACTCCAAAAACATTGCTCTTTCCAGGGCAATATATAAGCTGTTTTCTGACGGCCGTGATCTTTCGATTACTCTTGCCCAGCTCGTTGTTTCAGCGTGCACGTGCCGTCCTGGCATTCAGTGCACAGTGAAAGCAATCGCAGAAGTCCAGCAGCTGCTGACTCCCAAACACCAGGCGCTGTCTACGTTCTTGCTTCTCCACACTTCAACAGAGTCCCTCATTTCTGCAGCTGCCATCGAGTTTTCTGCATCTCGAGCCTTCTGGGACGAGCACCAATTTCCCAGGAGGGGCTGCATCAGGACGAAGTCAAAACCCAGGAAAGTTGTCTCGGAACACCTTCAATAAAGCATGCCAGCAGTGCATTGAAAAGGCAGGGAGCTTTAGCCACCGTCGTCTAGCAGTCGCAAGGCTGTGCACACAATGTCGTCTTCCTGCGGCAACGTTCTTCGCCCTCGTACAATCTACCGCTCTGTCCGGCTCCCGGAGCAGGAGAAGCGGCTGCTTCGCGCACCAAACAGCGGAGCGGCAGCCGTACGCTCCGAAGCGCTGCTTCAGCCGAAAGACGCCGGCCACCGGCGCTTGGCTTCGGACAGCTCCGGATAGCCGTAGTGTGCGTCTACACTAGACTGCATCCTAGCGAAAAGCTTTGGCAGTGTGTCTCGCAGGGAGATAGCTTAGGAGCGCAGCGCACTTATGCCTCCCTTGTCCAGAAACACGATTTTATTGCAAACTCCAAAAACATTGCTCTTTCCAAGGCAATATATAAGCTGTTTTCTGACGGCCGTGATCTTTCGATTACTCTTGCCCAGCTCGTTGTTTTAACGTGCACATGCCGTCCTGGCATTCAGTGCACAGTGAAAGCAATCGCAAAAGTCCAGCAGCTGCTGACTTCCAAACACAAGGCACTGGCTATGTTCTTGCTTCTCGACAACTCAACGCAGCCCTTCATTTCTGCAGCTGCCATCGAGGTCTCTGCATGTCGGAGACTCAGAGGACGAGCACGAGTTTCCCAGGAGGGGCTGCATCAGGAGGAATTCTAAACTCAGGGAATTTGTCCTGGAACACCTTCCATAAGGATGCTAGAAGGGAATTGAAGAGGCAGGCGAGCGGCCACCACCGTCCTCTAGCAGTCCTTAGGGTGTGCGCAGAAGCCCGGTGCTCTGCGGCAACGTTCTTCGCCCCCGTACAAGCTACCGCTCTGTCCGGCTCCCGGAGCAGGTGAAGCGGCTGCTTCACGCACACAGCAGCGGAGCGGCAGCCGTACGCTCCGAAGCGCTGCTTCAGCCGAAAGTCGCCGGCCACCGGCGCTTAGCTTCGGACAGCAGCCGAGAGCCGTAGTGTGCGTCTGCACTAGACTGCATCCTAGCGAAAAGCTTTGGCAGTGTGTCTCGCAGGGAGATAGCTTAGGAGCGCAGCGCACTTATGCCTCCCTTGTCCAGAAACACGATTTTATTGCAAACTCCAAAAACATTGCTCTTTCCAGGGCAATATATAAGCTGTTTTCTGACGGCCGTGATCTTTCGATTACTCTTGCCCAGCTCGTTGTTTCAGCGTGCACGTGCCGTCCTGGCATTCAGTGCACAGTGAAAGCAATCGCAAAAGTCCAGCAGCTGCTGACTCCCAAACACAAGGCGCTGTCTACGTTCTTGCTTCTCCACACTTCAACAGAGTCCTTCATTTCTGCAGCTGCCATCGAGTTTTCTGCATCTCGAGCCTTCTGGGACGAGCACCAATTTCCCAAGAGGGGCTGCATCAGGACGAAGTCAAAACCCAGGAAAGTTGTCTCGGAACACCTTCAATAAAGCATGCCAGCAGTGCATTGAAAAGGCAGGGAGCTTTAGCCACCGTCCTCTAGCAGTCGCAAGGCTGTGCACACAATGTCGTCTCCCTGCGGCAACGTTCTTCGCCCTCGTACAAGCTACCGCTCTGTCCGGCTCCCGGAGCAGGAGAAGCGGCTGCTTCGCGCACACAACAGCGGAGCGGCAGCCGTACGCTCCGAAGCGCTGCTTCAGCCGAAAGACGCCGGCCACCGGCGCTTCGCTTCGGACAGCTCCGGAGAGCCGTAGTGTGCGTCTGCACTAGACTGCATCATAGCGAAAAGCTTTGGCAGTGTGTCTCGCAGGGAGATAGCTTAGGAGCGCAGCGCACTTATGCCTCCCTTGCCCAGAAACACGATTTTACAGCACACACTAAAAACACTGCCCTTTCCAGGGCAAGATGCCAGATGCTCTCTGATGGCCGTGCTCTCTCCCTGCTCTTGCCCAGCTCGTTGTTTTAACGTGCACATGACGTCCTGGCATTTAGAGCACAGTGAAAGCAATCGCAAAAGTCCAGCAGCTGCTGACTCCCAAACACAAGGCGCTGTCTACGTTCTTGCTTCTCCACACTTCAACAGAGTCCTTCATTTCTGCAGCTGCCATCGAGTTTTCTGCATCTCGAGCCTTCTGGGACGAGCACCAATTTCCCAGGAGGGGCTGCATCAGGACGAAGTCAAAACCCAGGAAAGTTGTCTCGGAACACCTTCAATAAAGCATGCCAGCAGTGCATTGAAAAGGCAGGGAGCTTTAGCCACCGTCCTCCAGAATTGCCAAGGCTGTGCACACAATGTCGTCTCCCTGCGGCAACGTTCTTCGCCCTCGTACAAGCTACCGCTCTGTCCGGCTCCCGGAGCAGGAGAAGCGGCTGCTTCGCGCACACAGCAGCGGAGCGGCAGCCGTACGCTCCGAAGCGCTGCTTCAGCCGAAAGACGCCGGCCACCGGCGCTTCGCTTCGGACAGCACCGGAGAGCCGTAGTGTACGTCTGCACTAGACTGCATCATAGCGAAAAGCTTTGACAGTGTGTCTCGCAGGGAGATACCTTAGGAGCGCAGCGCACTTATGCCTCCCTTGTCCAGAAACACGGATTTGCTGCACACTCCAAAAACACTGCTCTTTCCATGGTACTATGTAAGCTGCTGTCTGACGCCCGTTCTCTTCTGCCCACTCTTGCCCAGCTGGTTGTTGCAGCGTGCACGTGCCTTCCTGGCATTAAGAGCACAGTGAAAGCAATCGCAAAAGTCCAGCAGCTGCTGACTCCCAAACACAAGGCGCTGTCTACGTTCTTGCTTCTCCACACTTCAACAGAGTCCTTCATTTCTGCAGCTGCCATCGAGTTTTCTGCATCTCGAGCCTTCTGGGACGAGCACCAATTTCCCAGGAGGGGCTGCATCAGGACGAAGTCAAAACCCAGGAAAGTTGTCTCGGAACACCTTCAATAAAGCATGCCAGCAGTGCATTGAAAAGGCAGGGAGCTTTAGCCACCGTCCTCCAGAATTGCCAAGGCTGTGCACACAATGTCGTCTCCCTGCGGCAACGTTCTTCGCCCTCGTACAAGCTACCGCTCTGTCCGGCTCCCGGAGCAGGAGAAGCGGCTGCTTCGCGCACACAGCAGCGGAGCGGCAGCCGTACGCTCCGAAGCGCTGCTTCAGCCGAAAGACGCCGGCCACCGGCGCTTCGCTTCGGACAGCACCGGAGAGCCGTAGTGTACGTCTGCACTAGACTGCATCATAGCGAAAAGCTTTGACAGTGTGTCTCGCAGGGAGATAGCTTAGGAGCGCAGCGCACTTATGCCTCCCTTGTCCAGAAACACGGATTTGCTGCACACTCCAAAAACACTGCTCTTTCCATGGTACTATGTAAGCTGCTGTCTGACGCCCGTTCTCTTCTGCCCACTCTTGCCCAGCTGGTTGTTGCAGCGTGCACGTGCCTTCCTGGCATTAAGAGCACAGTGAAAGCAATCGCAAAAGTCCAGCAGCTGCTGACTCCCAAACACAAGGCGCTGTCTACGTTCTTGCTTCTCCACACTTCAACAGAGTCCTTCATTTCTGCAGCTGCCATCGAGTTTTCTGCATCTCGAGCCTTCTGGGACGAGCACCAATTTCCCAGGAGGGGCTGCATCAGGACGAAGTCAAAACCCAGGAAAGTTGTCTCGGAACACCTTCAACAAAGCATGCCAGCAGTGCATTGAAAAGGCAGGGAGCTTTAGCCACCGTCCTCCAGAATTGCCAAGGCTGTGCACACAATGTCGTCTCCCTGCGGCAACGTTCTTCGCCCTCGTACAAGCTACCGCTCTGTCCGGCTCCCGGAGCAGGAGAAGCGGCTGCTTCGCGCACACAGCAGCGGAGCGGCAGCCGTACGCTCCGAAGCGCTGCTTCAGCCGAAAGACGCCGGCCACCGGCGCTTCGCTTCGGACAGCACCGGAGAGCCGTAGTGTACGTCTGCACTAGACTGCATCATAGCGAAAAGCTTTGACAGTGTGTCTCGCAGGGAGATAGCTTAGGAGCGCAGCGCACTTATGCCTCCCTTGTCCAGAAACACGGATTTGCTGCACACTCCAAAAACACTGCTCTTTCCATGGTACTATGTAAGCTGCTGTCTGACGCCCGTTCTCTTCTGCCCACTCTTGCCCAGCTGGTTGTTGCAGCGTGCACGTGCCTTCCTGGCATTAAGAGCACAGTGAAAGCAATCGCAAAAGTCCAGCAGCTGCTGACTCCCAAACACAAGGCGCTGTCTACGTTCTTGCTTCTCCACACTTCAACAGAGTCCTTCATTTCTGCAGCTGCCATCGAGTTTTCTGCATCTCGAGCCTTCTGGGACGAGCACCAATTTCCCAGGAGGGGCTGCATCAGGACGAAGTCAAAACCCAGGAAAGTTGTCTCGGAACACCTTCAACAAAGCATGCCAGCAGTGTATTGAAAAGGCAGGGAGCTTTAGCCACCGTCCTCTAGCAGTCGCAAGGCTGTGCACACAATGTCGTCTCCCTGCGGCAACGTTCTTCGCCCTCGTACAAGCTACCGCTCTGTCCGGCTCCCGGAGCAGGAGAAGCGGCTGCTTCGCGCACACAGCAGCGGAGTGGCAGCCGTACGCTCCGAAGCGCTGCTTCAGCCGAAAGACGCCGGCCACCGGCGCTTCGCTTCGGACAGCACCGGAGAGCCGTAGTGTACGTCTGCACTAGACTGCATCATAGCGAAAAGCTTTGACAGTGTGTCTCGCAGGGAGATAGCTTAGGAGCGCAGCGCGCTTATGCCTCCCTTGTCCAGAAACACGGATTTGCTGCACACTCCAAAAACACTGCTCTTTCCATGGTACTATGTAAGCTGCTGTCTGACGCCCGTTCTCTTCTGCCCACTCTTGCCCAGCTGGTTGTTGCAGCGTGCACGTGCCTTCCTGGCATTAAGAGCACAGTGAAAGCAATCGCAAAAGTCCAGCAGCTGCTGACTCCCAAACACAAGGCGCTGTCTACGTTCTTGCTTCTCCACACTTCAACAGAGTCCTTCATTTCTGCAGCTGCCATTGAGTTTTCTGCATCTCGAGCCTTCTGGGACGAGCACCAATTTCCCAGGAGGGGCTGCATCAGGACGAAGTCAAAACCCAGGAAAGTTGTCTCGGAACACCTTCAACAAAGCATGCCAGCAGTGCATTGAAAAGGCAGGGAGCTTTAGCCACCGTCCTCTAGCAGTCGCAAGGCTGTGCACACAATGTCGTCTTCCTGCGGCAACGTTCTTCGCCCTCGTACAATCTACCGCTCTGTCCGGCTCCCGGAGCAGGAGAAGCGGCTGCTTCGCGCACACAACAGCGGAGTGGCAGCCGTACGCTCCGAAGCGCTGCTTCAGCCGAAAGACGCCGGCCACCGGCGCTTGGCTTCGGACAGCTCCGGAGAGCCGTAGTGTGCGTCTGCACTAGACTGCATCCTAGCGAAAAGCTTTGGCAGTGTGTCTCGCAGGGAGATAGCTTAGGAGTGCAGCGCACTTATGCCTCCCTTGTCCAGAAACACGATTTTATTGCAAACTCCAAAAACATTGCTCTTTCCAAGGCAATATATAAGCTGTTTTCTGACGGCCGTGATCTTTCGATTACTCTTGCCCAGCTCGTTGTTTTAACGTGCACATGCCGTCCTGGCATTCAGTGCACAGTGAAAGCAATTGCAAAAGTCCAGCAGCTGCTGACTCCCAAACACAAGGCGCTGGCTATGTTCTTGCTTCTCGACAACTCAACGCAGCCCTTCATTTCTGCAGTTGCCATCGAGGTCTCTGCATGTCGGAGACTCAGAGGACGAGCACGAGTTTCCCAGGAGGGGCTGCATCAGGAGGAATTCTAAACTCAGGGAATTTGTCCTGGAACACCTTCCATAAGGATGCTAGAAAGGAATTGAAGAGGCAGGCGAGCGGCCACCACCGTCCTCTAGCAGTCCTTAGGGTGTGCGCAGAAGCCCGGTGCTCTGCGGCTTCGTTCTTCGCCCCCGTACAAGCTACCGCTCTGTCCGGCTCCCGGAGCAGGAGAAGCGGCTGCTTCGCGCACACAACAGCGGAGCGGCAGCCCTACGCTCCGAAGCGCTGCTTCAGCCGAAAGACGCCGGCCACCGGCGCTTGGCTTCGGACAGCACCGGAGAGCCGTAGTGTGCGTCTGCACTAGACTGCATCCTAGCGAAAAGCTTTGGCAGTGTGTCTCGCAGAGAGATAGCTTAGGAGCGCAGCGCACTTATGCCTCCCTGGCCCAGAAACACGATTTTATTGCAAACTCCAAAAACATTGCTCTTTCCAGGGCAATATATAAGCTGTTTTCTGACGGCCGTGATCTTTCGATTACTCTTGCCCAGCTCGTTGTTTCAGCGTGCACGTGCCGTCCTGGCATTCAGTGCACAGTGAAAGCAATCGCAAAAGTCCAGCAGCTGCTGACTCCCAAACACAAGGCGCTGTCTACGTTCTTGCTTCTCCACACTTCAACAGAGTCCTTCATTTCTGCAGCTGCCATCGAGTTTTCTGCATCTCGAGCCTTCTGGGACGAGCACCAATTTCCCAGGAGGGGCTGCATCAGGACGAAGTCAAAACCCAGGAAAGTTGTCTCGGAACACCTTCAATAAAGCATGCCAGCAGTGCATTGAAAAGGCAGGGAGCTTTAGCCACCGTCCTCCAGAATTGCCAAGGCTGTGCACACAATGTCGTCTCCCTGCGGCAACGTTCTTCACCCTCGTACAAGCTACCGCTCTGTCCGGCTCCCGAAGCAGGAGAAGCGGCTGCTTCGCGCACACAACAGCGGAGCGGCAGCCCTACGCTCCGAAGCGCTGCTTCAGCCGAAAGACGCCGGCCACCGGCGCTTGGCTTCGGACAGCTCCGGAGAGCCGTAGTGTGCGTCTGCACTAGACTGCATCATAGCGAAAAGCTTTGGCAGTGTGTCTCGCAGGGAGATAGCTTAGGAGCGCAGCGCACTTATGCCTCCCTTGTCCAGAAACACGATTTTACTGCACACTCCAAAAACAGTACTCTTCCCAGGGCAATATGCCAGATGTTCTCTGATGCCCGTGCCCCCTTCCTACTCTTGCCCAGCTCGTTGTTGTAACGTGCACATGCCGTCCTGGCATTCAGTGCACAGTGAAAGCAATCGCAAAAGTCCAGCAGCTGCTGACTCCCAAACACAAGGCGCTGGCTATGTTCTTGCTACTCGACGACTCAACGCAGCCCTTCATTTCTGCAGTTGCCATCGAGGTCTCTGCATGTCGGAGACTGAGAGGACGAGCACGAGTTTCCCACGAGGGGCTGCATCAGGAGGAATTCAAAACTCAGCGAATTTGCCCTGGAACACCTTCCATAAGGATGCTAGAATGGAATTGAAGAGGCAGGCGAGCGGCCACCACCGTCCTCTAGCAGTCCTTAGGGTGCGCGCAGAAGCCCGGTGCTCTGCGGCTTCGTTCTTCGCCCTTGTGCAAGCTACCGCTCTGTCCGGCTCCCAGAGCAGGAGAAGCGGCTGCTTCGCGCACACAACAGCGGAGCGGCAGCCCTACGCTCCGAAGCGCTGCTTCAGCCGAAAGACGCCGGCCACCGGCGCTTGGCTTCGGACAGCTCCGGAGAGCCGTAGTGTGCGTCTGCACTAGACTGCATCATAGCGAAAAGCTTTGGTATTGTGTCTCGCAGGGAGATAGCTTAGGAGCGCAGCGCACTTATGCCTCCCTTGTCCAGAAACACGATTTTACTGCACACTCCAAAAACAGTACTCTTCCCAGGGCAATATATAAGCTGCTTTCTGACGGCCGTGATCTTTCGATTACTCTTGCGCAGCTCGTTGTTGCAGAGTGCACGTGCCTTCCTGGAATTCAGTGCACAGTGAAAGCAATCGCAAAAGTCCAGCAGCTGCTGACTCCCAAACACAAGGCGCTGTCTACGTTCTTGCTTCTCCACACTTCAACAGAGTCCTTCATTTCTGCAGCTGCCATCGAGTTTTCTGCATCTCGAGCCTTCTGGGACGAGCACCAATTTCCCAGGAGGGGCTGCATCAGGACGAAGTCAAAACCCAGGAAAGTTGTCTCGGAACACCTTCAATAAAGCATGCCAGCAGTGCATTGAAAAGGCAGGGAGCTTTAGCCACCGTCGTCTAGCAGTCGCAAGGCTGTGCACACAATGTCGTCTCCCTGCGGCTTCGTTCTTCGCCCTCGTACAAGCTACCGCTCTGTCCGGCTCCCGGAGCAGGAGAAGCGGCTGCTTCGCACACACAGCATCGAAGCGGCAGCCGTACGCTCCGAAGCGCTGCTTCAGCCGAAAGACGCCGGCCACCGGCGCTTGGCTTCGGACAGCTCCGGAGAGCCGTAGTGTGCGTCTGCACTAGACTGCATCCTAGCGAAAAGCTTTGGCAGTGTGTCTCGCAGGGAGATAGCTTAGGAGCGCAGCGCACTTATGCCTCCCTTGTCCAGAAACACGATTTTACAGCACACGCTAAAAACACTGCCCTTTCCAGGGCAAGATGCCAGATGCTCTCTGATGGCCGTGCTCTCTCCCTGCTCTTGCCCAGCTCGTTGTTTTAACGTGCACATGCCGTCCTGGCATTAAGAGCACAGTGAAAGCAATCGCAAAAGTCCAGCAGCTGCTGACTCCCAAACACAAGGCGCTTGTCTACGTTCTTGCTTCTCGACAACTCAACACAGCCCTTCATTTCTGCAGCTGCCATCGAGTTTTCTGTATCTCGAGCCTTCTGGGACGAGCACCAATTTCCCAAGAGGGGCTGCATCAGGACGAAGTCAAAACCCAGGAAAGTTGTCTCGGAACACCTTCAATAAAGCATGCCAGCAGTGCATTGAAAAGGCAGGTAGCTTTAGCCACCGTCCTCTAGCAGTCGCAAGGCTGTGCACACAATGTCGTCTCCCTGCGGCAACGTTCTTCGCCCTCGTACAAGCTACCGCTCTGTCCGGCTCCCGGAGCAGGAGAAGCGGCTGCTTCGCGCACACAACAGCGGAGCGGCAGCCGTACGCTCCGAAGCGCTGCTTCAGCCGAAAGACGCCGGCCACCGGCGCTTGGCTTCGGACAGCAGCCGAGAGCCGTAGTGTGCGTCTGCACTAGACTGCATCCTAGCAAAAAGCTTTGGCAGTGTGTCTCGCAGGGAGATAGCTTAGGAGCGCAGCGCACTTATGCCTCCCTTGCCCAGAAACACGATTTTATTGCAAACTCCAAAAACATTGCTCTTTCCAGGGCAATATATAAGCTGTTTTCTGACGGCCGTGATCTTTCGATTACTCTTGCCCAGCTCGTTGTTTCAGCGTGCACGTGCCGTCCTGGCATTCAGTGCACAGTGAAAGCAATCGCAGAAGTCCAGCAGCTGCTGACTCCCAAACACCAGGCGCTGTCTACGTTCTTGCTTCTCCACACTTCAACAGAGTCCCTCATTTCTGCAGCTGCCATCGAGTTTTCTGCATCTCGAGCCTTCTGGGACGAGCACCAATTTCCCAGGAGGGGCTGCATCAGGACGAAGTCAAAACCCAGGAAAGTTGTCTCGGAACACCTTCAATAAAGCATGCCAGCAGTGCATTGAAAAGGCAGGGAGCTTTAGCCACCGTCGTCTAGCAGTCGCAAGGCTGTGCACACAATGTCGTCTTCCTGCGGCAACGTTCTTCGCCCTCGTACAATCTACCGCTCTGTCCGGCTCCCGGAGCAGGAGAAGCGGCTGCTTCGCGCACCAAACAGCGGAGCGGCAGCCGTACGCTCCGAAGCGCTGCTTCAGCCGAAAGACGCCGGCCACCGGCGCTTGGCTTCGGACAGCTCCGGATAGCCGTAGTGTGCGTCTACACTAGACTGCATCCTAGCGAAAAGCTTTGGCAGTGTGTCTCGCAGGGAGATAGCTTAGGAGCGCAGCGCACTTATGCCTCCCTTGTCCAGAAACACGATTTTATTGCAAACTCCAAAAACATTGCTCTTTCCAAGGCAATATATAAGCTGTTTTCTGACGGCCGTGATCTTTCGATTACTCTTGCCCAGCTCGTTGTTTTAACGTGCACATGCCGTCCTGGCATTCAGTGCACAGTGAAAGCAATCGCAAAAGTCCAGCAGCTGCTGACTCCCAAACACAAGGCACTGGCTATGTTCTTGCTTCTCGACAACTCAACGCAGCCCTTCATTTCTGCAGCTGCCATCGAGGTCTCTGCATGTCGGAGACTCAGAGGACGAGCACGAGTTTCCCAGGAGGGGCTGCATCAGGAGGAATTCTAAACTCAGGGAATTTGTCCTGGAACACCTTCCATAAGGATGCTAGAAGGGAATTGAAGAGGCAGGCGAGCGGCCACCACCGTCCTCTAGCAGTCCTTAGGGTGTGCGCAGAAGCCCGGTGCTCTGCGGCAACGTTCTTCGCCCCCGTACAAGCTACCGCTCTGTCCGGCTCCCGGAGCAGGTGAAGCGGCTGCTTCACGCACACAGCAGCGGAGCGGCAGCCGTACGCTCCGAAGCGCTGCTTCAGCCGAAAGTCGCCGGCCACCGGCGCTTAGCTTCGGACAGCAGCCGAGAGCCGTAGTGTGCGTCTGCACTAGACTGCATCCTAGCGAAAAGCTTTGGCAGTGTGTCTCGCAGGGAGATAGCTTAGGAGCGCAGCGCACTTATGCCTCCCTTGTCCAGAAACACGATTTTATTGCAAACTCCAAAAACATTGCTCTTTCCAGGGCAATATATAAGCTGTTTTCTGACGGCCGTGATCTTTCGATTACTCTTGCCCAGCTCGTTGTTTCAGCGTGCACGTGCCGTCCTGGCATTCAGTGCACAGTGAAAGCAATCGCAAAAGTCCAGCAGCTGCTGACTCCCAAACACAAGGCGCTGTCTACGTTCTTGCTTCTCCACACTTCAACAGAGTCCTTCATTTCTGCAGCTGCCATCGAGTTTTCTGCATCTCGAGCCTTCTGGGACGAGCACCAATTTCCCAAGAGGGGCTGCATCAGGACGAAGTCAAAACCCAGGAAAGTTGTCTCGGAACACCTTCAATAAAGCATGCCAGCAGTGCATTGAAAAGGCAGGGAGCTTTAGCCACAGTCCTCTAGCAGTCGCAAGGCTGTGCACACAATGTCGTCTCCCTGCGGCAACGTTCTTCGCCCTCGTACAAGCTACCGCTCTGTCCGGCTCCCGGAGCAGGAGAAGCGGCTGCTTCGCGCACACAACAGCGGAGCGGCAGCCGTACGCTCCGAAGCGCTGCTTCAGCCGAAAGACGCCGGCCACCGGCGCTTCGCTTCGGACAGCTCCGGAGAGCCGTAGTGTGCGTCTGCACTAGACTGCATCATAGCGAAAAGCTTTGGCAGTGTGTCTCGCAGGGAGATAGCTTAGGAGCGCAGCGCACTTATGCCTCCCTTGCCCAGAAACACGATTTTACAGCACACACTAAAAACACTGCCCTTTCCAGGGCAAGATGCCAGATGCTCTCTGATGGCCGTGCTCTCTCCCTGCTCTTGCCCAGCTCGTTGTTTTAACGTGCACATGACGTCCTGGCATTTAGAGCACAGTGAAAGCAATCGCAAAAGTCCAGCAGCTGCTGACTCCCAAACACAAGGCGCTGTCTACGTTCTTGCTTCTCCACACTTCAACAGAGTCCTTCATTTCTGCAGCTGCCATCGAGTTTTCTGCATCTCGAGCCTTCTGGGACGAGCACCAATTTCCCAGGAGGGGCTGCATCAGGACGAAGTCAAAACCCAGGAAAGTTGTCTCGGAACACCTTCAATAAAGCATGCCAGCAGTGCATTGAAAAGGCAGGGAGCTTTAGCCACCGTCCTCCAGAATTGCCAAGGCTGTGCACACAATGTCGTCTCCCTGCGGCAACGTTCTTCGCCCTCGTACAAGCTACCGCTCTGTCCGGCTCCCGGAGCAGGAGAAGCGGCTGCTTCGCGCACACAGCAGCGGAGCGGCAGCCGTACGCTCCGAAGCGCTGCTTCAGCCGAAAGACGCCGGCCACCGGCGCTTCGCTTCGGACAGCACCGGAGAGCCGTAGTGTACGTCTGCACTAGACTGCATCATAGCGAAAAGCTTTGACAGTGTGTCTCGCAGGGAGATAGCTTAGGAGCGCAGCGCACTTATGCCTCCCTTGTCCAGAAACACGGATTTGCTGCACACTCCAAAAACACTGCTCTTTCCATGGTACTATGTAAGCTGCTGTCTGACGCCCGTTCTCTTCTGCCCACTCTTGCCCAGCTGGTTGTTGCAGCGTGCACGTGCCTTCCTGGCATTAAGAGCACAGTGAAAGCAATCGCAAAAGTCCAGCAGCTGCTGACTCCCAAACACAAGGCGCTGTCTACGTTCTTGCTTCTCCACACTTCAACAGAGTCCTTCATTTCTGCAGCTGCCATCGAGTTTTCTGCATCTCGAGCCTTCTGGGACGAGCACCAATTTCCCAGGAGGGGCTGCATCAGGACGAAGTCAAAACCCAGGAAAGTTGTCTCGGAACACCTTCAATAAAGCATGCCAGCAGTGCATTGAAAAGGCAGGGAGCTTTAGCCACCGTCCTCCAGAATTGCCAAGGCTGTGCACACAATGTCGTCTCCCTGCGGCAACGTTCTTCGCCCTCGTACAAGCTACCGCTCTGTCCGGCTCCCGGAGCAGGAGAAGCGGCTGTTTCGCGCACACAGCAGCGGAGCGGCAGCCGTACGCTCCGAAGCGCTGCTTCAGCCGAAAGACGCCGGCCACCGGCGCTTCGCTTCGGACAGCACCGGAGAGCCGTAGTGTACGTCTGCACTAGACTGCATCATAGCGAAAAGCTTTGACAGTGTGTCTCGCAGGGAGATACCTTAGGAGCGCAGCGCACTTATGCCTCCCTTGTCCAGAAACACGGATTTGCTGCACACTCCAAAAACACTGCTCTTTCCATGGTACTATGTAAGCTGGTGTCTGACGCCCGTTCTCTTCTGCCCACTCTTGCCCAGCTGGTTGTTGCAGCGTGCACGTGCCTTCCTGGCATTAAGAGCACAGTGAAAGCAATCGCAAAAGTCCAGCAGCTGCTGACTCCCAAACACAAGGCGCTGTCTACGTTCTTGCTTCTCCACACTTCAACAGAGTCCTTCATTTCTGCAGCTGCCATCGAGTTTTCTGCATCTCGAGCCTTCTGGGACGAGCACCAATTTCCCAGGAGGGGCTGCATCAGGACGAAGTCAAAACCCAGGAAAGTTGTCTCGGAACACCTTCAATAAAGCATGCCAGCAGTGCATTGAAAAGGCAGGGAGCTTTAGCCACCGTCCTCCAGAATTGCCAAGGCTGTGCACACAATGTCGTCTCCCTGCGGCAACGTTCTTCGCCCTCGTACAAGCTACCGCTCTGTCCGGCTCCCGGAGCAGGAGAAGCGGCTGCTTCGCGCACACAGCAGCGGAGCGGCAGCCGTACGCTCCGAAGCGCTGCTTCAGCCGAAAGACGCCGGCCACCGGCGCTTCGCTTCGGACAGCACCGGAGAGCCGTAGTGTACGTCTGCACTAGACTGCATCATAGCGAAAAGCTTTGACAGTGTGTCTCGCAGGGAGATAGCTTAGGAGCGCAGCGCACTTATGCCTCCCTTGTCCAGAAACACGGATTTGCTGCACACTCCAAAAACACTGCTCTTTCCATGGTACTATGTAAGCTGCTGTCTGACGCCCGTTCTCTTCTGCCCACTCTTGCCCAGCTGGTTGTTGCAGCGTGCACGTGCCTTCCTGGCATTAAGAGCACAGTGAAAGCAATCGCAAAAGTCCAGCAGCTGCTGACTCCCAAACACAAGGCGCTGTCTACGTTCTTGCTTCTCCACACTTCAACAGAGTCCTTCATTTCTGCAGCTGCCATCGAGTTTTCTGCATCTCGAGCCTTCTGGGACGAGCACCAATTTCCCAGGAGGGGCTGCATCAGGACGAAGTCAAAACCCAGGAAAGTTGTCTCGGAACACCTTCAACAAAGCATGCCAGCAGTGCATTGAAAAGGCAGGGAGCTTTAGCCACCGTCCTCCAGAATTGCCAAGGCTGTGCACACAATGTCGTCTCCCTGCGGCAACGTTCTTCGCCCTCGTACAAGCTACCGCTCTGTCCGGCTCCCGGAGCAGGAGAAGCGGCTGCTTCGCGCACACAGCAGCGGAGCGGCAGCCGTACGCTCCGAAGCGCTGCTTCAGCCGAAAGACGCCGGCCACCGGCGCTTCGCTTCGGACAGCACCGGAGAGCCGTAGTGTACGTCTGCACTAGACTGCATCATAGCGAAAAGCTTTGACAGTGTGTCTCGCAGGGAGATAGCTTAGGAGCGCAGCGCACTTATGCCTCCCTTGTCCAGAAACACGGATTTGCTGCACACTCCAAAAACACTGCTCTTTCCATGGTACTATGTAAGCTGCTGTCTGACGCCCGTTCTCTTCTGCCCACTCTTGCCCAGCTGGTTGTTGCAGCGTGCACGTGCCTTCCTGGCATTAAGAGCACAGTGAAAGCAATCGCAAAAGTCCAGCAGCTGCTGACTCCCAAACACAAGGCGCTGTCTACGTTCTTGCTTCTCCACACTTCAACAGAGTCCTTCATTTCTGCAGCTGCCATCGAGTTTTCTGCATCTCGAGCCTTCTGGGACGAGCACCAATTTCCCAGGAGGGGCTGCATCAGGACGAAGTCAAAACCCAGGAAAGTTGTCTCGGAACACCTTCAACAAAGCATGCCAGCAGTGTATTGAAAAGGCAGGGAGCTTTAGCCACCGTCCTCTAGCAGTCGCAAGGCTGTGCACACAATGTCGTCTCCCTGCGGCAACGTTCTTCGCCCTCGTACAAGCTACCGCTCTGTCCGGCTCCCGGAGCAGGAGAAGCGGCTGCTTCGCGCACACAGCAGCGGAGTGGCAGCCGTACGCTCCGAAGCGCTGCTTCAGCCGAAAGACGCCGGCCACCGGCGCTTCGCTTCGGACAGCACCGGAGAGCCGTAGTGTACGTCTGCACTAGACTGCATCATAGCGAAAAGCTTTGACAGTGTGTCTCGCAGGGAGATAGCTTAGGAGCGCAGCGCGCTTATGCCTCCCTTGTCCAGAAACACGGATTTGCTGCACACTCCAAAAACACTGCTCTTTCCATGGTACTATGTAAGCTGCTGTCTGACGCCCGTTCTCTTCTGCCCACTCTTGCCCAGCTGGTTGTTGCAGCGTGCACGTGCCTTCCTGGCATTAAGAGCACAGTGAAAGCAATCGCAAAAGTCCAGCAGCTGCTGACTCCCAAACACAAGGCGCTGTCTACGTTCTTGCTTCTCCACACTTCAACAGAGTCCTTCATTTCTGCAGCTGCCATTGAGTTTTCTGCATCTCGAGCCTTCTGGGACGAGCACCAATTTCCCAGGAGGGGCTGCATCAGGACGAAGTCAAAACCCAGGAAAGTTGTCTCGGAACACCTTCAACAAAGCATGCCAGCAGTGCATTGAAAAGGCAGGGAGCTTTAGCCACCGTCCTCTAGCAGTCGCAAGGCTGTGCACACAATGTCGTCTTCCTGCGGCAACGTTCTTCGCCCTCGTACAATCTACCGCTCTGTCCGGCTCCCGGAGCAGGAGAAGCGGCTGCTTCGCGCACACAACAGCGGAGTGGCAGCCGTACGCTCCGAAGCGCTGCTTCAGCCGAAAGACGCCGGCCACCGGCGCTTGGCTTCGGACAGCTCCGGAGAGCCGTAGTGTGCGTCTGCACTAGACTGCATCCTAGCGAAAAGCTTTGGCAGTGTGTCTCGCAGGGAGATAGCTTAGGAGTGCAGCGCACTTATGCCTCCCTTGTCCAGAAACACGATTTTATTGCAAACTCCAAAAACATTGCTCTTTCCAAGGCAATATATAAGCTGTTTTCTGACGGCCGTGATCTTTCGATTACTCTTGCCCAGCTCGTTGTTTTAACGTGCACATGCCGTCCTGGCATTCAGTGCACAGTGAAAGCAATTGCAAAAGTCCAGCAGCTGCTGACTCCCAAACACAAGGCGCTGGCTATGTTCTTGCTTCTCGACAACTCAACGCAGCCCTTCATTTCTGCAGTTGCCATCGAGGTCTCTGCATGTCGGAGACTCAGAGGACGAGCACGAGTTTCCCAGGAGGGGCTGCATCAGGAGGAATTCTAAACTCAGGGAATTTGTCCTGGAACACCTTCCATAAGGATGCTAGAAAGGAATTGAAGAGGCAGGCGAGCGGCCACCACCGTCCTCTAGCAGTCCTTAGGGTGTGCGCAGAAGCCCGGTGCTCTGCGGCTTCGTTCTTCGCCCCCGTACAAGCTACCGCTCTGTCCGGCTCCCGGAGCAGGAGAAGCGGCTGCTTCGCGCACACAACAGCGGAGCGGCAGCCCTACGCTCCGAAGCGCTGCTTCAGCCGAAAGACGCCGGCCACCGGCGCTTGGCTTCGGACAGCACCGGAGAGCCGTAGTGTGCGTCTGCACTAGACTGCATCCTAGCGAAAAGCTTTGGCAGTGTGTCTCGCAGAGAGATAGCTTAGGAGCGCAGCGCACTTATGCCTCCCTGGCCCAGAAACACGATTTTATTGCAAACTCCAAAAACATTGCTCTTTCCAGGGCAATATATAAGCTGTTTTCTGACGGCCGTGATCTTTCGATTACTCTTGCCCAGCTCGTTGTTTCAGCGTGCACGTGCCGTCCTGGCATTCAGTGCACAGTGAAAGCAATCGCAAAAGTCCAGCAGCTGCTGACTCCCAAACACAAGGCGCTGTCTACGTTCTTGCTTCTCCACACTTCAACAGAGTCCTTCATTTCTGCAGCTGCCATCGAGTTTTCTGCATCTCGAGCCTTCTGGGACGAGCACCAATTTCCCAGGAGGGGCTGCATCAGGACGAAGTCAAAACCCAGGAAAGTTGTCTCGGAACACCTTCAATAAAGCATGCCAGCAGTGCATTGAAAAGGCAGGGAGCTTTAGCCACCGTCCTCCAGAATTGCCAAGGCTGTGCACACAATGTCGTCTCCCTGCGGCAACGTTCTTCACCCTCGTACAAGCTACCGCTCTGTCCGGCTCCCGAAGCAGGAGAAGCGGCTGCTTCGCGCACACAACAGCGGAGCGGCAGCCCTACGCTCCGAAGCGCTGCTTCAGCCGAAAGACGCCGGCCACCGGCGCTTGGCTTCGGACAGCTCCGGAGAGCCGTAGTGTGCGTCTGCACTAGACTGCATCATAGCGAAAAGCTTTGGCAGTGTGTCTCGCAGGGAGATAGCTTAGGAGCGCAGCGCACTTATGCCTCCCTTGTCCAGAAACACGGATTTGCTGCACACTCCAAAAACACTGCTCTTTCCATGGTACTATGTAAGCTGCTGTCTGACGCCCGTTCTCTTCTGCCCACTCTTGCCCAGCTGGTTGTTGCAGCGTGCACGTGCCTTCCTGGCATTAAGAGCACAGTGAAAGCAATCGCAAAAGTCCAGCAGCTGCTGACTCCCAAACACAAGGCGCTTGTCTACGTTCTTGCTTCTCGACAACTCAACGCAGCCCTTCATTTCTGCAGCTGCCATCGAGTTTTCTGCATCTCGAGCCTTCTGGGACGAGCACCAATTTCCCAGGAGGGGCTGCATCAGGACGAAGTCAAAACCCAGGAAAGTTGTCTCGGAACACCTTCAATAAAGCATGCCAGCAGTGCATTGAAAAGGCAGGGAGCTTTAGCCACCGTCGTCTAGCAGTCGCAAGGCTGTGCACACAATGTCGTCTCCCTGCGGCAACGTTCTTCGCCCTCGTACAAGCTACCGCTCTGTCCGGCTCCCGGAGCAGGAGAAGCGGCTGCTTCGCGCACACAGCAACGGAGCGGCAGCCCTACACTCCGAAGCGCTGCTTCAGCCGAAAGACGCCGGCCACCGGCGCTTGGCTTCGGACAGCTCCGGAGAGCCGTAGTGTGCGTCTGCAACTAGACTGCATCATAGCGAAAAGCTTTGGCAGTGTGTCTCGCAGGGAGATAGCTTAGGAGCGCAGCACACTTATGCCTCCCTTGTCCAGAAACACGATTTTACTGCACACTCCAAAAACAGTACTCTTCCCAGGGCAAGATGCCAGATGTTCTCTGATGCCCGTGCTCCCTTCCTACTCTTGCCCAGCTCGTTGTTGTAATGTGCACATGCCGTCCTGGAATTCAGTGCACAGTGAAAGCAATCGCAAAAGTCCAGCAGCTGCTGACTCCCAAACACAAGGTGCTGGCTATGTTCTTGCTACTCGACGACTCAACGCAGCCCTTCATTTCTGCAGTTGCCATCGAGGTCTCTGCATGTCGGAGACTGAGAGGACGAGCACGAGTTTCCCACGAGGGGCTGCATCAGGAGGAATTCAAAACTCAGCGAATTTGCCCTGGAACACCTTCCATAAGGATGCTAGAAAAGAATTGAAGAGGCAGGCGAGCGGCCACCACGGTCCTCTAGTAGTCCTTAGGGTGCGCGCAGAAGCCCGGTGCTCTGCGGCTTCGTTCTTCGCCCTCGTGCAAGCTACCGCTCTGTCCGGCTCCCGGAGCAGGAGAAGCGGCTGCTTCGCGCACACAGCAGCGGAGCGGCAGCCCTACGCTCCGAAGCGCTGCTTCAGCCGAAAGACGCCGGCCACCGGCGCTTGGCTTCGGACAGCTCCGGAGAGCCGTAGTGTGCGTCTGCAACTAGACTGCATCATAGCGAAAAGCTTTGGCAGTGTGTCTCGCAGGGAGATAGCTTAGGAGCGCAGCGCACTTATGCCTCCCTTGTCCAGAAACACGATTTTACTGCACACTCCAAAAACAGTACTCTTCCCAGGGCAATATACAAGCTGCTTTCTGATGGCCGTGATCTTTCGATTACTCTTGCGCAGCTCGTTGTTTTAACGTGCACGTGCCGTCCTGGCATTCAGTGCACAGTGAAAGCAATCGCAAAAGTCCAGCAGCTGCTGACTCCCAAACACAAGGCGCTGGCTTTGTTCTTGCTTCACCACACTTCAACAGAGTCCTTCATTTCTGCAGGTGCCATCGAGTTTTCTGCATCTCGAGCCTTCTGGGACGAGCACCAATTTCCCAGGAGGGGCTGCATCAGGACGAAGTCAAAACCCAGGAAAGTTGTCTCGGAACACCTTCAATAAAGCATGCCAGCAGTGCATTGAAAAGGCAGGGAGCTTTAGCCACCGTCGTCTAGCAGTCGCAAGGCTGTGCACACAATGTCGTCTGCCTGCGGCAACGTTCTTCGCCCTCGTGCAAGCTACCGCTCTGTCCGGCTCCCGGAGCAGGAGAAGCGGCTGCTTCGCGCACACAACAGCGGAGCGGCAGCCGTACGCTCCGAAGCGCTGCTTCAGCCGAAAGACGCCGGCCACCGGCGCTTGGCTTCGGACAGCTCCGGAGAGCTGTAGTGTGCGTGTGCAACTAGACTGCATCATAGCGAAAAGCTTTGGCAGTGTGTCTCGCAGGGAGATAGCTTAGGAGCGCAGCGCACTTATGCCTCCCTTGTCCAGAAACACGGATTTGCTGCACACTCCAAAAACACTGCTCTTTCCATGGTACTATGTAAGCTGCTGTCTGACGCCCGTTCTCTTCTGCCCACTCTTGCCCAGCTGGTTGTTGCAGCGTGCACGTGCCTTCCTGGCATTAAGAGCACAGTGAAAGCAATCGCAAAAGTCCAGCAGCTGCTGACTCCCAAACACAAGGCGCTTGTCTACGTTCTTGCTTCTCGACAACTCAACGCAGCCCTTCATTTCTGCAGCTGCCATCGAGTTTTCTGCATCTCGAGCCTTCTGGGACGAGCACCAATTTCCCAGGAGGGGCTGCATCAGGACGAAGTCAAAACCCAGGAAAGTTGTCTCGGAACACCTTCAATAAAGCATGCCAGCAGTGCATTGAAAAGGCAGGGAGCTTTAGCCACCGTCGTCTAGCAGTCGCAAGGCTGTGCACACAATGTCGTCTGCCTGCGGCAACGTTCTTCGCCCTCGTGCAAGCTACCGCTCTGTCCGGCTTCCGGAGCAGGAGAAGCGGCTGCTTCGCGCACACAACAGCGGGGCGGCAGCCCTTCGCTCCGAAGCGCTGCTTCAGCCGAAAGACGCCGGCCACCGGCGCTTGGCTTCGGACAGCTCCGGAGAGCCGTAGTGTGCGTCTGCACTAGACTGCATGATAGCGAAAAGCTTTGGCATTGTGTCTCGCAGGGAGATAGCTTAGGAGCGCAGCGCACTTATGCCTCCCTTGTCCAGAAACACGATTTTACTGCACACTCCAAAAACAGTACTCTTCCCAGGGCAATATGCCAGATGCTCTCTGATGCCCGTGCTCCCTTCCTACTCTTGCGCAGCTCGTTGTTGCAGAGTGCACGTGCCTTCCTGGAATTCAGTGCACAGTGAAAGCAATCGCAAAAGTCCAGCAGCTGCTGACTCCCAAACACAAGGCGCTGGCTATGTTCTTGCTTCTCGACAACTCAACGCAGCCGTTCATTTCTGCAGTTGCCATCGAGGTCTCTGCATGTCGGAGACTGAGAGGACGAGCACGAGTTTCCCAGGAGGGGCTGCATCAGGAGGAATTCAAAACTCCAGAAAATTGTCCTGGAACACCTTCCATAAGGATGCTAGAAGGGAATTGAAGAGGCAGGCGAGCGGCCACCTGGGTCCTCTAGCAGTCCTTCGGGTGTGCGCAAAAGCCCGGTGCTCTTCGGCTTCGTTCTTCGCCCCCGTACAAGCTACCGCTCTGTCCGGCTCCCGGAGCAGGAGAAGCGGCTGCTTCGCGCACACAACAGCGGAGCGGCAGCCCTACGCTCCGAAGCGCTGCTTCAGCCGAAAGACGCCGGCCACCGGCGCTTCGCTTCGGACAGCTCCGGAGAGCCGTAGTGTGCGTCTGCAACTAGACTGCATCATAGCGAAAAGCTTTGGCAGTGTGTCTCGCAGGGAGATAGCTTAGGAGCGCAGCGCACTTATGCCTCCCTTGTCCAGAAACACGATTTTACTGCACACTCCAAAAACAGTACTCTTCGAGGGCAATATATAAGCTGCTTTCTGACGGCCGTGATCTTTCGATTACTCTTGCGCAGCTCGTTGTTTTAACGTGCACGTGCCGTCCTGGAATTCAGTGCACAGTGAAAGCAATCGCAAAAGTCCAGCAGCTGCTGACTCCCAAACACAAGGCGCTGGCTATGTTCTTGCTTCTCCACACTTCAACAGAGTCCTTCATTTCTGCAGCTGCCATCGAGTTTTCTGCATCTCGAGCCTTCTGGGACGAGCACCAATTTCCCAGGAGGGGCTGCATCAGGACGAAGTCAAAACCCAGGAAAGTTGTCTCGGAACACCTTCAATAAAGCATGCCAGCAGTGCATTGAAAAGGCAGGTAGCTTTAGCCACCGTCGTCTAGCAGTCGCAAGGCTGTGCACACAATGTCGTCTGCCTGCGGCAACGTTCTTCGCCCTCGTGCAAGCTACCGCTCTGTTCGGCTCCCGGAGCAGGAGAAGCGGCTGCTTCGCGCACACAACAGCGGAGCGGCAGCCCTTCGCTCCGAAGCGCTGCTTCAGCCGAAAGACGCCGGCCACCGGCGCTTGGCTTCGGACAGCTCCGGAGAGACGTAGTGTGCGTCTGCACTAGACTGCATCATAGCGAAAAGCTTTGGCAGTGTGTCTCGCAGGGAGATAGCTTAGGAGCGCAGCGCACTTATGCCTCCCTTGTCCAGAAACACGATTTTACTGCACACTCCAAAAACAGTACTCTTCCCAGGGCAATATGCCAGATGTTCTCTGATGCCCGTGCCCCCTTCCTACTCTTGCCCAGCTCGTTGTTGTAACGTGCACATGCCGTCCTGGCATTCAGTGCACAGTGAAAGCAATCGCAAAAGTCCAGCAGCTGCTGACTCCCAAACACAAGGCGCTGGCTATGTTCTTGCTACTCGACGACTCAACGCAGCCCTTCATTTCTGCAGTTGCCATCGAGGTCTCTGCATGTCGGAGACTGAGAGGACGAGCACGAGTTTCCCACGAGGGGCTGCATCAGGAGGAATTCAAAACTCAGCGAATTTGTCCTGGAACACCTTCCATAAGGATGCTAGAATAGAATTGAAGAGGCAGGCGAGCGGCCACCACCGTCCTCTAGCAGTCCTTAGGGTGCGCGCAGAAGCCCGGTGCTCTGCGGCTTCGTTCTTCGCCCTCGTGCAAGCTACCGCTCTGTCCGGCTCCCGGAGCAGGAGAAGCGGCTGCTTCGCGCACACAACAGCGGAGCGGCAGCCCTACGCTCCGAAGCGCTGCTTCAGCCGAAAGACGCCGGCCACCGGCGCTTGGCTTCGGACAGCTCCGGAGAGCCGTAGTGTGCGTCTGCACTAGACTGAATCATAGCGAAAAGCTTTGGCAGTGTGTCTCGCAGGGAGATAGCTTAGGAGCGCAGCGCACTTATGCCTCCCTTGTCCAGAAACACGATTTTACTGCACACTCCAAAAACAGTACTCTTCCCAGGGCAATATATAAGCTGCTTTCTGACGGCCGTGATCTTTCGATTACTCTTGCGCAGCTCGTTGTTGCAGAGTGCACGTGCCTTCCTGGAATTCAGTGCACAGTGAAAGCAATCGCAAAAGTCCAGCAGCTGCTGACTCCCAAACACAAGGCGCTGTCTACGTTCTTGCTTCTCCACACTTCAACAGAGTCCTTCATTTCTGCAGCTGCCATCGAGTTTTCTGCATCTCGAGCCTTCTGGGACGAGCACCAATTTCCCAGGAGGGGCTGCATCAGGACGAAGTCAAAACCCAGGAAAGTTGTCTCGGAACACCTTCAATAAAGCATGCCAGCAGTGCATTGAAAAGGCAGGGAGCTTTAGCCACCGTCGTCTAGCAGTCGCAAGGCTGTGCACACAATGTCGTCTCCCTGCGGCAACGTTCTTCGCCCTCGTACAAGCTACCGCTCTGTCCGGCTCCCGGAGCAGGAGAAGTGGCTGCTTCGCGCACACAGCAACGGAGCGGCAGCCGTACGCTCCGAAGCGCTGCTTCACCCGAAAGACGCCGGCCACCGGCGCTTGGCTTCGGACAGCTCCGGAGAGCCGTAGTGTGCGTGTGCAACTAGACTGCATCATAGCGAAAAGCTTTGGCAGTGTGTCTCGCAGGGAGATAGCTTAGGAGCGCAGCGCACTTATGCCTCCCTTGTCCAGAAACACGATTTTACTGCACACTCCAAAAACAGTACTCTTCCCAGGGCAATATGCCAGATGCTCTCTGATGCCCGTGCTCCCTTCCTACTCTTGCCCAGCTCGTTGTTTTAACGTGCACATGCCGTCCTGGAATTCAGTGCACAGTGAAAGCAATCGCAAAAGTCCAGCAGCTGCTGACTCCCAAACACAAGGCGCTGGCTATGTTCTTGCTTCTCGACAACTCAACGCAGCCCTTCATTTCTGCAGTTGCCATCGAGGTCTCTGCATGTCGGAGACTCAGAGGACGAGCACGAGTTTCCCACGAGGGGCTGCATCAGGAGGAATTCAAAACTCCAGAAAATTGTCCTGGAACACCTTCCATAAGGATGCTAGAAGGGAATTGAAGAGGCAGGCGAGCGGCCACCTGGGTCCTCTAGCAGTCCTTCGGGTGTGCGCAAAAGCCCGGTGCTCTTCGGCTTCGTTCTTCGCCCCCGTACAAGCTACCGCTCTGTCCGGCTCCCGGAGCAGGAGAAGCGGCTGCTTCGCGCACACAACAGCGGAGCGGCAGCCCTACGCTCCGAAGCGCTGCTTCAGCCGAAAGACGCCGGCCACCGGCGCTTGGCTTCGGACAGCTCCGGAGAGACGTAGTGTGCGTCTGCACTAGACTGAATCATAGCGAAAAGCTTTGGCAGTGTGTCTCGCAGAGAGATAGCTTAGGAGCGCAGCGCACTTATGCCTCCCTTGTCCAGAAACACGGATTTGCTGCACACTCCAAAAACACTGCTCTTTCCATGGTACTATGTAAGCTGCTGTCTGACGCCCGTTCTCTTCTGCCCACTCTTGCTCAGCTGGTTGTTGCAGCGTGCACGTGCCTTCCTGGCATTAAGAGCACAGTGAAAGCAATCGCAAAAGTCCAGCAGCTGCTGACTCCCAAACACAAGGCGCTGGCTTTGTTCTTGCTTCACCACACTTCAACAGAGTCCTTCATTTCTGCAGCTGCCATCGAGTTTTCTGCATCTCGAGCCTTCTGGGACGAGCACCAATTTCCCACGAGGGGCTGCATCAGGACGAAGTCAAAACCCAGGAAAGTTGTCTCGGAACACCTTCAATAAAGCATGCCAGCAGTGCATTGAAAAGGCAGGGAGCTTTAGCCACCGTCGTCTAGCAGTCGCAAGGCTGTGCACACAAAGTCGTCTGCCTGCGGCAACGTTCTTCGCCCTCGTACAAGCTACCGCTCTGTCCGGCTCCCGGAGCAGGAGAAGCGGCTGCTTCGCGCACACAGCAACGGAGCGGCAGCCGTACGCTCCGAAGCGCTGCTTCAGCCGAAAGACGCCGGCCACCGGCGCTTGGCTTCGGACAGCTCCGGAGAGCCGTAGTGTGCGTGTGCAACTAGACTGCATCATAGCGAAAAGCTTTGGCAGTGTGTCTCGCAGGGAGATAGCTTAGGAGCGCAGCGCACTTATGCCTCCCTTGTCCAGAAACACGATTTTACTGCACACTCCAAAAACAGTACTCTTCCCAGGGCAAGATGCCAGATGTTCTCTGATGCCCGTGCTCCCTTCCTACTCTTGCCCAGCTCGTTGTTGTAACGTGCATATGCCGTCCTGGAATTCAGTGCACAGTGAAAGCAATCGCAAAAGTCCAGCAGCTGCTGACTCCCAAACACAAGGCGCTGGCTATGTTCTTGCTACTCGACGACTCAACGCAGCCCTTCATTTCTGCAGTTGCCATCGAGGTCTCTGCATGTCGGAGACTGAGAGGACGAGCACGAGTTTCCCAGGAGGGGCTGCATCAGGAGGAATTCAAAACTCAGGGAATTTGCCCTGGAACACCTTCCATAAGGATGCTAGAAAAGAATTGAAGAGGCAGGCGAGCGGCCACCACCGTCCTCTAGCAGTCCTTAGGGTGTGCGCAGAAGCCCGGTGCTCTGCGGCTTCGTTCTTCGCCCTCGTGCAAGCTACCGCTCTGTCCGGCTCCCGGAGCAGGAGAAGCGGCTGCTTCGCGCACACAACAGCGGAGCGGCAGCCCTACGCTCCGAAGCGCTTCTTCAGCCGAAAGACGCCGGCCACCGGCGCTTCGCTTCGGACAGCTCCGGAGAGCCGTAGTGTGCGTCTGCAACTAGACTGCATCATAGCGAAAAGCTTTGGCAGTGTGTCTCGCAGGGAGATAGCTTAGGAGCGCAGCGCACTTATGCCTCCCTTGTCCAGAAACACGATTTTACTGCACACTCCAAAAACAGTACTCTTCGAGGGCAATATATAAGCTGCTTTCTGACGGCCGTGATCTTTCGATTACTCTTGCGCAGCTCGTTGTTTTAACGTGCACGTGCCGTCCTGGAATTCAGTGCACAGTGAAAGCAATCGCAAAAGTCCAGCAGCTGCTGACTCCCAAACACAAGGCGCTGGCTATGTTCTTGCTTCTCCACACTTCAACAGAGTCCTTCATTTCTGCAGCTGCCATCGAGTTTTCTGCATCTCGAGCCTTCTGGGACGAGCACCAATTTCCCAGGAGGGGCTGCATCAGGACGAAGTCAAAACCCAGGAAAGTTGTCTCGGAACACCTTCAATAAAGCATGCCAGCAGTGCATTGAAAAGGCAGGTAGCTTTAGCCACCGTCGTCTAGCAGTCGCAAGGCTGTGCACACAATGTCGTCTGCCTGCGGCAACGTTCTTCGCCCTCGTGCAAGCTACCGCTCTGTTCGGCTCCCGGAGCAGGAGAAGCGGCTGCTTCGCGCACACAACAGCGGAGCGGCAGCCCTTCGCTCCGAAGCGCTGCTTCAGCCGAAAGACGCCGGCCACCGGCGCTTGGCTTCGGACAGCTCCGGAGAGACGTAGTGTGCGTCTGCACTAGACTGCATCATAGCGAAAAGCTTTGGCAGTGTGTCTCGCAGGGAGATAGCTTAGGAGCGCAGCGCACTTATGCCTCCCTTGTCCAGAAACACGATTTTACTGCACACTCCAAAAACAGTACTCTTCCCAGGGCAATATGCCAGATGTTCTCTGATGCCCGTGCCCCCTTCCTACTCTTGCCCAGCTCGTTGTTGTAACGTGCACATGCCGTCCTGGCATTCAGTGCACAGTGAAAGCAATCGCAAAAGTCCAGCAGCTGCTGACTCCCAAACACAAGGCGCTGGCTATGTTCTTGCTACTCGACGACTCAACGCAGCCCTTCATTTCTGCAGTTGCCATCGAGGTCTCTGCATGTCGGAGACTGAGAGGACGAGCACGAGTTTCCCACGAGGGGCTGCATCAGGAGGAATTCAAAACTCAGCGAATTTGTCCTGGAACACCTTCCATAAGGATGCTAGAATAGAATTGAAGAGGCAGGCGAGCGGCCACCACCGTCCTCTAGCAGTCCTTAGGGTGCGCGCAGAAGCCCGGTGCTCTGCGGCTTCGTTCTTCGCCCTCGTGCAAGCTACCGCTCTGTCCGGCTCCCGGAGCAGGAGAAGCGGCTGCTTCGCGCACACAACAGCGGAGCGGCAGCCCTACGCTCCGAAGCGCTGCTTCAGCCGAAAGACGCCGGCCACCGGCGCTTGGCTTCGGACAGCTCCGGAGAGCCGTAGTGTGCGTCTGCACTAGACTGAATCATAGCGAAAAGCTTTGGCAGTGTGTCTCGCAGGGAGATAGCTTAGGAGCGCAGCGCACTTATGCCTCCCTTGTCCAGAAACACGATTTTACTGCACACTCCAAAAACAGTACTCTTCCCAGGGCAATATATAAGCTGCTTTCTGACGGCCGTGATCTTTCGATTACTCTTGCGCAGCTCGTTGTTGCAGAGTGCACGTGCCTTCCTGGAATTCAGTGCACAGTGAAAGCAATCGCAAAAGTCCAGCAGCTGCTGACTCCCAAACACAAGGCGCTGTCTACGTTCTTGCTTCTCCACACTTCAACAGAGTCCTTCATTTCTGCAGCTGCCATCGAGTTTTCTGCATCTCGAGCCTTCTGGGACGAGCACCAATTTCCCAGGAGGGGCTGCATCAGGACGAAGTCAAAACCCAGGAAAGTTGTCTCGGAACACCTTCAATAAAGCATGCCAGCAGTGCATTGAAAAGGCAGGGAGCTTTAGCCACCGTCGTCTAGCAGTCGCAAGGCTGTGCACACAATGTCGTCTCCCTGCGGCAACGTTCTTCGCCCTCGTACAAGCTACCGCTCTGTCCGGCTCCCGGAGCAGGAGAAGTGGCTGCTTCGCGCACACAGCAACGGAGCGGCAGCCGTACGCTCCGAAGCGCTGCTTCACCCGAAAGACGCCGGCCACCGGCGCTTGGCTTCGGACAGCTCCGGAGAGCCGTAGTGTGCGTGTGCAACTAGACTGCATCATAGCGAAAAGCTTTGGCAGTGTGTCTCGCAGGGAGATAGCTTAGGAGCGCAGCGCACTTATGCCTCCCTTGTCCAGAAACACGATTTTACTGCACACTCCAAAAACAGTACTCTTCCCAGGGCAATATGCCAGATGCTCTCTGATGCCCGTGCTCCCTTCCTACTCTTGCCCAGCTCGTTGTTTTAACGTGCACATGCCGTCCTGGAATTCAGTGCACAGTGAAAGCAATCGCAAAAGTCCAGCAGCTGCTGACTCCCAAACACAAGGCGCTGGCTATGTTCTTGCTTCTCGACAACTCAACGCAGCCCTTCATTTCTGCAGTTGCCATCGAGGTCTCTGCATGTCGGAGACTCAGAGGACGAGCACGAGTTTCCCAGGAGGGGCTGCATCAGGAGGAATTCAAAACTCCAGAAAATTGTCCTGGAACACCTTCCATAAGGATGCTAGAAGGGAATTGAAGAGGCAGGCGAGCGGCCACCTGGGTCCTCTAGCAGTCCTTCGGGTGTGCGCAAAAGCCCGGTGCTCTTCGGCTTCGTTCTTCGCCCCCGTACAAGCTACCGCTCTGTCCGGCTCCCGGAGCAGGAGAAGCGGCTGCTTCGCGCACACAACAGCGGAGCGGCAGCCCTACGCTCCGAAGCGCTGCTTCAGCCGAAAGACGCCGGCCACCGGCGCTTGGCTTCGGACAGCTCCGGAGAGACGTAGTGTGCGTCTGCACTAGACTGAATCATAGCGAAAAGCTTTGGCAGTGTGTCTCGCAGAGAGATAGCTTAGGAGCGCAGCGCACTTATGCCTCCCTTGTCCAGAAACACGGATTTGCTGCACACTCCAAAAACACTGCTCTTTCCATGGTACTATGTAAGCTGCTGTCTGACGCCCGTTCTCTTCTGCCCACTCTTGCTCAGCTGGTTGTTGCAGCGTGCACGTGCCTTCCTGGCATTAAGAGCACAGTGAAAGCAATCGCAAAAGTCCAGCAGCTGCTGACTCCCAAACACAAGGCGCTGGCTTTGTTCTTGCTTCACCACACTTCAACAGAGTCCTTCATTTCTGCAGCTGCCATCGAGTTTTCTGCATCTCGAGCCTTCTGGGACGAGCACCAATTTCCCACGAGGGGCTGCATCAGGACGAAGTCAAAACCCAGGAAAGTTGTCTCGGAACACCTTCAATAAAGCATGCCAGCAGTGCATTGAAAAGGCAGGGAGCTTTAGCCACCGTCGTCTAGCAGTCGCAAGGCTGTGCACACAAAGTCGTCTGCCTGCGGCAACGTTCTTCGCCCTCGTACAAGCTACCGCTCTGTCCGGCTCCCGGAGCAGGAGAAGCGGCTGCTTCGCGCACACAGCAACGGAGCGGCAGCCGTACGCTCCGAAGCGCTGCTTCAGCCGAAAGACGCCGGCCACCGGCGCTTGGCTTCGGACAGCTCCGGAGAGCCGTAGTGTGCGTGTGCAACTAGACTGCATCATAGCGAAAAGCTTTGGCAGTGTGTCTCGCAGGGAGATAGCTTAGGAGCCCAGCGCACTTATGCCTCCCTTGTCCAGAAACACGATTTTACTGCACACTCCAAAAACAGTACTCTTCCCAGGGCAAGATGCCAGATGTTCTCTGATGCCCGTGCTCCCTTCCTACTCTTGCCCAGCTCGTTGTTGTAACGTGCACATGCCGTCCTGGAATTCAGTGCACAGTGAAAGCAATCGCAAAAGTCCAGCAGCTGCTGACTCCCAAACACAAGGCGCTGGCTATGTTCTTGCTACTCGACGACTCAACGCAGCCCTTCATTTCTGCAGTTGCCATCGAGGTCTCTGCATGTCGGAGACTGAGAGGACGAGCACGAGTTTCCCACGAGGGGCTGCATCAGGAGGAATTCAAAACTCAGGGAATTTGCCCTGGAACACCTTCCATAAGGATGCTAGAAAAGAATTGAAGAGGCAGGCGAGCGGCCACCACCGTCCTCTAGCAGTCCTTAGGGTGCGCGCAGAAGCCCGGTGCTCTGCGGCTTCGTTCTTCGCCCTCGTGCAAGCTACCGCTCTGTCCGGCTCCCGGAGCAGGAGAAGCGGCTGCTTCGCGCACACAACAGCGGAGCGGCAGCCCTACGCTCCGAAGCGCTTCTTCAGCCGAAAGACGCCGGCCACCGGCGCTTGGCTTCGGACAGCTCCGGAGAGCCGTAGTGTGCGTCTGCAACTAGACTGCATCATAGCGAAAAGCTTTGGCAGTGTGTCTCGCAGGGAGATAGCTTAGGAGCGCAGCGCACTTATGCCTCCCTTGTCCAGAAACACGATTTTACTGCACACTCCAAAAACAGTACTCTTCGAGGGCAATATATAAGCTGCTTTCTGACGGCCGTGATCTTTCGATTACTCTTGCGCAGCTCGTTGTTTTAACGTGCACGTGCCGTCCTGGAATTCAGTGCACAGTGAAAGCAATCGCAAAAGTCCAGCAGCTGCTGACTCCCAAACACAAGGCGCTGGCTATGTTCTTGCTTCTCCACACTTCAACAGAGTCCTTCATTTCTGCAGCTGCCATCGAGTTTTCTGCATCTCGAGCCTTCTGGGACGAGCACCAATTTCCCAGGAGGGGCTGCATCAGGACGAAGTCAAAACCCAGGAAAGTTGTCTCGGAACACCTTCAATAAAGCATGCCAGCAGTGCATTGAAAAGGCAGGTAGCTTTAGCCACCGTCGTCTAGCAGTCGCAAGGCTGTGCACACAATGTCGTCTGCCTGCGGCAACGTTCTTCGCCCTCGTGCAAGCTACCGCTCTGTTCGGCTCCCGGAGCAGGAGAAGCGGCTGCTTCGCGCACACAACAGCGGAGCGGCAGCCCTTCGCTCCGAAGCGCTGCTTCAGCCGAAAGACGCCGGCCACCGGCGCTTGGCTTCGGACAGCTCCGGAGAGACGTAGTGTGCGTCTGCACTAGACTGCATCATAGCGAAAAGCTTTGGCAGTGTGTCTCGCAGGGAGATAGCTTAGGAGCGCAGCGCACTTATGCCTCCCTTGTCCAGAAACACGATTTTACTGCACACTCCAAAAACAGTACTCTTCCCAGGGCAATATGCCAGATGTTCTCTGATGCCCGTGCCCCCTTCCTACTCTTGCCCAGCTCGTTGTTGTAACGTGCACATGCCGTCCTGGCATTCAGTGCACAGTGAAAGCAATCGCAAAAGTCCAGCAGCTGCTGACTCCCAAACACAAGGCGCTGGCTATGTTCTTGCTACTCGACGACTCAACGCAGCCCTTCATTTCTGCAGTTGCCATCGAGGTCTCTGCATGTCGGAGACTGAGAGGACGAGCACGAGTTTCCCACGAGGGGCTGCATCAGGAGGAATTCAAAACTCAGCGAATTTGCCCTGGAACACCTTCCATAAGGATGCTAGAATAGAATTGAAGAGGCAGGCGAGCGGCCACCACCGTCCTCTAGCAGTCCTTAGGGTGCGCGCAGAAGCCCGGTGCTCTGCGGCTTCGTTCTTCGCCCTCGTGCAAGCTACCGCTCTGTCCGGCTCCCGGAGCAGGAGAAGCGGCTGCTTCGCGCACACAACAGCGGAGCGGCAGCCCTACGCTCCGAAGCGCTGCTTCAGCCGAAAGACGCCGGCCACCGGCGCTTGGCTTCGGACAGCTCCGGAGAGCCGTAGTGTGCGTCTGCACTAGACTGAATCATAGCGAAAAGCTTTGGCAGTGTGTCTCGCAGGGAGATAGCTTAGGAGCGCAGCGCACTTATGCCTCCCTTGTCCAGAAACACGATTTTACTGCACACTCCAAAAACAGTACTCTTCCCAGGGCAATATATAAGCTGCTTTCTGACGGCCGTGATCTTTCGATTACTCTTGCGCAGCTCGTTGTTGCAGAGTGCACGTGCCTTCCTGGAATTCAGTGCACAGTGAAAGCAATCGCAAAAGTCCAGCAGCTGCTGACTCCCAAACACAAGGCGCTGTCTACGTTCTTGCTTCTCCACACTTCAACAGAGTCCTTCATTTCTGCAGCTGCCATCGAGTTTTCTGCATCTCGAGCCTTCTGGGACGAGCACCAATTTCCCAGGAGGGGCTGCATCAGGACGAAGTCAAAACCCAGGAAAGTTGTCTCGGAACACCTTCAATAAAGCATGCCAGCAGTGCATTGAAAAGGCAGGGAGCTTTAGCCACCGTCGTCTAGCAGTCGCAAGGCTGTGCACACAATGTCGTCTCCCTGCGGCAACGTTCTTCGCCCTCATACAAGCTACCGCTCTGTCCGGCTCCCGGAGCAGGAGAAGCGGCTGCTTCGCGCACACAGCAACGGAGCGGCAGCCGTACGCTCCGAAGCGCTGCTTCAGCCGAAAGACGCCGGCCACCGGCACTTGGCTTCGGACAGCTCCGGAGAGCCGTAGTGTGCGTGTGCAACTAGACTGCATCATAGCGAAAAGCTTTGGCAGTGTGTCTCGCAGGGAGATAGCTTAGGAGCGCAGCGCACTTATGCCTCCCTTGTCCAGAAACACGATTTTACTGCACACTCCAAAAACAGTACTCTTCCCAGGGCAATATGCCAGATGCTCTCTGATGCCCGTGCTCCCTTCCTACTCTTGCCCAGCTCGTTGTTTTAACGTGCACATGCCGTCCTGGAATTCAGTGCACAGTGAAAGCAATCGCAAAAGTCCAGCAGCTGCTGACTCCCAAACACAAGGCGCTGGCTATGTTCTTGCTTCTCGACAACTCAACGCAGCCCTTCATTTCTGCAGTTGCCATCGAGGTCTCTGCATGTCGGAGACTCAGAGGACGAGCACGAGTTTCCCAGGAGGGGCTGCATCAGGAGGAATTCAAAACTCCAGAAAATTGTCCTGGAACACCTTCCATAAGGATGCTAGAAGGGAATTGAAGAGGCAGGCGAGCGGCCACCTGGGTCCTCTAGCAGTCCTTCGGGTGTGCGCAAAAGCCCGGTGCTCTTCGGCTTCGTTCTTCGCCCCCGTACAAGCTACCGCTCTGTCCGGCTCCCGGAGCAGGAGAAGCGGCTGCTTCGCGCACACAACAGCGGAGCGGCAGCCCTACGCTCCGAAGCGCTGCTTCAGCCGAAAGACGCCGGCCACCGGCGCTTGGCTTCGGACAGCTCCGGAGAGACGTAGTGTGCGTCTGCACTAGACTGAATCATAGCGAAAAGCTTTGGCAGTGTGTCTCGCAGAGAGATAGCTTAGGAGCGCAGCGCACTTATGCCTCCCTTGTCCAGAAACACGGATTTGCTGCACACTCCAAAAACACTGCTCTTTCCATGGTACTATGTAAGCTGCTGTCTGACGCCCGTTCTCTTCTGCCCACTCTTGCTCAGCTGGTTGTTGCAGCGTGCACGTGCCTTCCTGGCATTAAGAGCACAGTGAAAGCAATCGCAAAAGTCCAGCAGCTGCTGACTCCCAAACACAAGGCGCTGGCTTTGTTCTTGCTTCACCACACTTCAACAGAGTCCTTCATTTCTGCAGCTGCCATCGAATTTTCTGCATCTCGAGCCTTCTGGGACGAGCACCAATTTCCCACGAGGGGCTGCATCAGGACGAAGTCAAAACCCAGGAAAGTTGTCTCGGAACACCTTCAATAAAGCATGCCAGCAGTGCATTGAAAAGGCAGGGAGCTTTAGCCACCGTCCTCTAGCAGTCGCAAGGCTGTGCACACAAAGTCGTCTGCCTGCGGCAACGTTCTTCGCCCTCGTGCAAGCTACCGCTCTGTCCGGCTCCCGGAGCAGGAGAAGCGGCTGCTTCGCGCACACAGCAGCGGAGCGGCAGCCGTAGGCTCCGAAGCGCTGCTTCAGCCGAAAGACGCCGGCCACCGGCGCTTGGCTTCGGACAGCTCCGGAGAGCCGTAGTGTGCGTCTGCACTAGACTGCATCCTAGCGAAAAGCTTTGGCATTGTGTCTCGCAGAGAGATAGCTTAGGAGCGCAGCGCACTTATGCCTCCCTTGTCCAGAAACACGATTTTACTGCACACTCCAAAAACAGTACTCTTCCCAGGGCAAGATGCCAGATGTTCTCTGATGCCCGTGCTCCCTTCCTACTCTTGCCCAGCTCGTTGTTGTAACGTGCATATGCCGTCCTGGAATTCAGTGCACAGTGAAAGCAATCGCAAAAGTCCAGCAGCTGCTGACTCCCAAACACAAGGCGCTGTCTACGTTCTTGCTTCTCCACACTTCAACAGAGTCCTTCATTTCTGCAGCTGCCATCGAGTTTTCTGCATCTCGAGCCTTCTGGGACGAGCACCAATTTCCCAGGAGGGGCTGCATCAGGACGAAGTCAAAACCCAGGAAAGTTGTCTCGGAACACCTTCAATAAAGCATGCCAGCAGTGCATTGAAAAGGCAGGGAGCTTTAGCCACCGTCGTCTAGCAGTCGCAAGGCTGTGCACACAATGTCGTCTCCCTGCGGCTTCGTTCTTCGCCCTCGTACAAGCTACCGCTCTGTCCGGCTCCCGGAGCAGGAGAAGCGGCTGCTTCGCACACACAGCATCGAAGCGGCAGCCGTACGCTCCGAAGCGCTGCTTCAGCCGAAAGACGCCGGCCACCGGCGCTTGGCTTCGGACAGCTCCGGAGAGCCGTAGTGTGCGTCTGCACTAGACTGCATCCTAGCGAAAAGCTTTGGCAGTGTGTCTCGCAGGGAGATAGCTTAGGAGCGCAGCGCACTTATGCCTCCCTTGTCCAGAAACACGATTTTACAGCACACGCTAAAAACACTGCCCTTTCCAGGGCAAGATGCCAGATGCTCTCTGATGGCCGTGCTCTCTCCCTGCTCTTGCCCAGCTCGTTGTTTTAACGTGCACATGCCGTCCTGGCATTAAGAGCACAGTGAAAGCAATCGCAAAAGTCCAGCAGCTGCTGACTCCCAAACACAAGGCGCTTGTCTACGTTCTTGCTTCTCGACAACTCAACACAGCCCTTCATTTCTGCAGCTGCCATCGAGTTTTCTGTATCTCGAGCCTTCTGGGACGAGCACCAATTTCCCAAGAGGGGCTGCATCAGGACGAAGTCAAAACCCAGGAAAGTTGTCTCGGAACACCTTCAATAAAGCATGCCAGCAGTGCATTGAAAAGGCAGGTAGCTTTAGCCACCGTCCTCTAGCAGTCGCAAGGCTGTGCACACAATGTCGTCTCCCTGCGGCAACGTTCTTCGCCCTCGTACAAGCTACCGCTCTGTCCGGCTCCCGGAGCAGGAGAAGCGGCTGCTTCGCGCACACAACAGCGGAGCGGCAGCCGTACGCTCCGAAGCGCTGCTTCAGCCGAAAGACGCCGGCCACCGGCGCTTGGCTTCGGACAGCAGCCGAGAGCCGTAGTGTGCGTCTGCACTAGACTGCATCCTAGCAAAAAGCTTTGGCAGTGTGTCTCGCAGGGAGATAGCTTAGGAGCGCAGCGCACTTATGCCTCCCTTGCCCAGAAACACGATTTTATTGCAAACTCCAAAAACATTGCTCTTTCCAGGGCAATATATAAGCTGTTTTCTGACGGCCGTGATCTTTCGATTACTCTTGCCCAGCTCGTTGTTTCAGCGTGCACGTGCCGTCCTGGCATTCAGTGCACAGTGAAAGCAATCGCAGAAGTCCAGCAGCTGCTGACTCCCAAACACCAGGCGCTGTCTACGTTCTTGCTTCTCCACACTTCAACAGAGTCCCTCATTTCTGCAGCTGCCATCGAGTTTTCTGCATCTCGAGCCTTCTGGGACGAGCACCAATTTCCCAGGAGGGGCTGCATCAGGACGAAGTCAAAACCCAGGAAAGTTGTCTCGGAACACCTTCAATAAAGCATGCCAGCAGTGCATTGAAAAGGCAGGGAGCTTTAGCCACCGTCGTCTAGCAGTCGCAAGGCTGTGCACACAATGTCGTCTTCCTGCGGCAACGTTCTTCGCCCTCGTACAATCTACCGCTCTGTCCGGCTCCCGGAGCAGGAGAAGCGGCTGCTTCGCGCACCAAACAGCGGAGCGGCAGCCGTACGCTCCGAAGCGCTGCTTCAGCCGAAAGACGCCGGCCACCGGCGCTTGGCTTCGGACAGCTCCGGATAGCCGTAGTGTGCGTCTACACTAGACTGCATCCTAGCGAAAAGCTTTGGCAGTGTGTCTCGCAGGGAGATAGCTTAGGAGCGCAGCGCACTTATGCCTCCCTTGTCCAGAAACACGATTTTATTGCAAACTCCAAAAACATTGCTCTTTCCAAGGCAATATATAAGCTGTTTTCTGACGGCCGTGATCTTTCGATTACTCTTGCCCAGCTCGTTGTTTTAACGTGCACATGCCGTCCTGGCATTCAGTGCACAGTGAAAGCAATCGCAAAAGTCCAGCAGCTGCTGACTCCCAAACACAAGGCACTGGCTATGTTCTTGCTTCTCGACAACTCAACGCAGCCCTTCATTTCTGCAGCTGCCATCGAGGTCTCTGCATGTCGGAGACTCAGAGGACGAGCACGAGTTTCCCAGGAGGGGCTGCATCAGGAGGAATTCTAAACTCAGGGAATTTGTCCTGGAACACCTTCCATAAGGATGCTAGAAGGGAATTGAAGAGGCAGGCGAGCGGCCACCACCGTCCTCTAGCAGTCCTTAGGGTGTGCGCAGAAGCCCGGTGCTCTGCGGCAACGTTCTTCGCCCCCGTACAAGCTACCGCTCTGTCCGGCTCCCGGAGCAGGTGAAGCGGCTGCTTCACGCACACAGCAGCGGAGCGGCAGCCGTACGCTCCGAAGCGCTGCTTCAGCCGAAAGTCGCCGGCCACCGGCGCTTAGCTTCGGACAGCAGCCGAGAGCCGTAGTGTGCGTCTGCACTAGACTGCATCCTAGCGAAAAGCTTTGGCAGTGTGTCTCGCAGGGAGATAGCTTAGGAGCGCAGCGCACTTATGCCTCCCTTGTCCAGAAACACGATTTTATTGCAAACTCCAAAAACATTGCTCTTTCCAGGGCAATATATAAGCTGTTTTCTGACGGCCGTGATCTTTCGATTACTCTTGCCCAGCTCGTTGTTTCAGCGTGCACGTGCCGTCCTGGCATTCAGTGCACAGTGAAAGCAATCGCAAAAGTCCAGCAGCTGCTGACTCCCAAACACAAGGCGCTGTCTACGTTCTTGCTTCTCCACACTTCAACAGAGTCCTTCATTTCTGCAGCTGCCATCGAGTTTTCTGCATCTCGAGCCTTCTGGGACGAGCACCAATTTCCCAAGAGGGGCTGCATCAGGACGAAGTCAAAACCCAGGAAAGTTGTCTCGGAACACCTTCAATAAAGCATGCCAGCAGTGCATTGAAAAGGCAGGGAGCTTTAGCCACAGTCCTCTAGCAGTCGCAAGGCTGTGCACACAATGTCGTCTCCCTGCGGCAACGTTCTTCGCCCTCGTACAAGCTACCGCTCTGTCCGGCTCCCGGAGCAGGAGAAGCGGCTGCTTCGCGCACACAACAGCGGAGCGGCAGCCGTACGCTCCGAAGCGCTGCTTCAGCCGAAAGACGCCGGCCACCGGCGCTTCGCTTCGGACAGCTCCGGAGAGCCGTAGTGTGCGTCTGCACTAGACTGCATCATAGCGAAAAGCTTTGGCAGTGTGTCTCGCAGGGAGATAGCTTAGGAGCGCAGCGCACTTATGCCTCCCTTGCCCAGAAACACGATTTTACAGCACACACTAAAAACACTGCCCTTTCCAGGGCAAGATGCCAGATGCTCTCTGATGGCCGTGCTCTCTCCCTGCTCTTGCCCAGCTCGTTGTTTTAACGTGCACATGACGTCCTGGCATTTAGAGCACAGTGAAAGCAATCGCAAAAGTCCAGCAGCTGCTGACTCCCAAACACAAGGCGCTGTCTACGTTCTTGCTTCTCCACACTTCAACAGAGTCCTTCATTTCTGCAGCTGCCATCGAGTTTTCTGCATCTCGAGCCTTCTGGGACGAGCACCAATTTCCCAGGAGGGGCTGCATCAGGACGAAGTCAAAACCCAGGAAAGTTGTCTCGGAACACCTTCAATAAAGCATGCCAGCAGTGCATTGAAAAGGCAGGGAGCTTTAGCCACCGTCCTCCAGAATTGCCAAGGCTGTGCACACAATGTCGTCTCCCTGCGGCAACGTTCTTCGCCCTCGTACAAGCTACCGCTCTGTCCGGCTCCCGGAGCAGGAGAAGCGGCTGCTTCGCGCACACAGCAGCGGAGCGGCAGCCGTACGCTCCGAAGCGCTGCTTCAGCCGAAAGACGCCGGCCACCGGCGCTTCGCTTCGGACAGCACCGGAGAGCCGTAGTGTACGTCTGCACTAGACTGCATCATAGCGAAAAGCTTTGACAGTGTGTCTCGCAGGGAGATAGCTTAGGAGCGCAGCGCACTTATGCCTCCCTTGTCCAGAAACACGGATTTGCTGCACACTCCAAAAACACTGCTCTTTCCATGGTACTATGTAAGCTGCTGTCTGACGCCCGTTCTCTTCTGCCCACTCTTGCCCAGCTGGTTGTTGCAGCGTGCACGTGCCTTCCTGGCATTAAGAGCACAGTGAAAGCAATCGCAAAAGTCCAGCAGCTGCTGACTCCCAAACACAAGGCGCTGTCTACGTTCTTGCTTCTCCACACTTCAACAGAGTCCTTCATTTCTGCAGCTGCCATCGAGTTTTCTGCATCTCGAGCCTTCTGGGACGAGCACCAATTTCCCAGGAGGGGCTGCATCAGGACGAAGTCAAAACCCAGGAAAGTTGTCTCGGAACACCTTCAATAAAGCATGCCAGCAGTGCATTGAAAAGGCAGGGAGCTTTAGCCACCGTCCTCCAGAATTGCCAAGGCTGTGCACACAATGTCGTCTCCCTGCGGCAACGTTCTTCGCCCTCGTACAAGCTACCGCTCTGTCCGGCTCCCGGAGCAGGAGAAGCGGCTGTTTCGCGCACACAGCAGCGGAGCGGCAGCCGTACGCTCCGAAGCGCTGCTTCAGCCGAAAGACGCCGGCCACCGGCGCTTCGCTTCGGACAGCACCGGAGAGCCGTAGTGTACGTCTGCACTAGACTGCATCATAGCGAAAAGCTTTGACAGTGTGTCTCGCAGGGAGATACCTTAGGAGCGCAGCGCACTTATGCCTCCCTTGTCCAGAAACACGGATTTGCTGCACACTCCAAAAACACTGCTCTTTCCATGGTACTATGTAAGCTGGTGTCTGACGCCCGTTCTCTTCTGCCCACTCTTGCCCAGCTGGTTGTTGCAGCGTGCACGTGCCTTCCTGGCATTAAGAGCACAGTGAAAGCAATCGCAAAAGTCCAGCAGCTGCTGACTCCCAAACACAAGGCGCTGTCTACGTTCTTGCTTCTCCACACTTCAACAGAGTCCTTCATTTCTGCAGCTGCCATCGAGTTTTCTGCATCTCGAGCCTTCTGGGACGAGCACCAATTTCCCAGGAGGGGCTGCATCAGGACGAAGTCAAAACCCAGGAAAGTTGTCTCGGAACACCTTCAATAAAGCATGCCAGCAGTGCATTGAAAAGGCAGGGAGCTTTAGCCACCGTCCTCCAGAATTGCCAAGGCTGTGCACACAATGTCGTCTCCCTGCGGCAACGTTCTTCGCCCTCGTACAAGCTACCGCTCTGTCCGGCTCCCGGAGCAGGAGAAGCGGCTGCTTCGCGCACACAGCAGCGGAGCGGCAGCCGTACGCTCCGAAGCGCTGCTTCAGCCGAAAGACGCCGGCCACCGGCGCTTCGCTTCGGACAGCACCGGAGAGCCGTAGTGTACGTCTGCACTAGACTGCATCATAGCGAAAAGCTTTGACAGTGTGTCTCGCAGGGAGATAGCTTAGGAGCGCAGCGCACTTATGCCTCCCTTGTCCAGAAACACGGATTTGCTGCACACTCCAAAAACACTGCTCTTTCCATGGTACTATGTAAGCTGCTGTCTGACGCCCGTTCTCTCCTGCCCACTCTTGCCCAGCTGGTTGTTGCAGCGTGCACGTGCCTTCCTGGCATTAAGAGCACAGTGAAAGCAATCGCAAAAGTCCAGCAGCTGCTGACTCCCAAACACAAGGCGCTGTCTACGTTCTTGCTTCTCCACACTTCAACAGAGTCCTTCATTTCTGCAGCTGCCATCGAGTTTTCTGCATCTCGAGCCTTCTGGGACGAGCACCAATTTCCCAGGAGGGGCTGCATCAGGACGAAGTCAAAACCCAGGAAAGTTGTCTCGGAACACCTTCAACAAAGCATGCCAGCAGTGCATTGAAAAGGCAGGGAGCTTTAGCCACCGTCCTCCAGAATTGCCAAGGCTGTGCACACAATGTCGTCTCCCTGCGGCAACGTTCTTCGCCCTCGTACAAGCTACCGCTCTGTCCGGCTCCCGGAGCAGGAGAAGCGGCTGCTTCGCGCACACAGCAGCGGAGCGGCAGCCGTACGCTCCGAAGCGCTGCTTCAGCCGAAAGACGCCGGCCACCGGCGCTTCGCTTCGGACAGCACCGGAGAGCCGTAGTGTACGTCTGCACTAGACTGCATCATAGCGAAAAGCTTTGACAGTGTGTCTCGCAGGGAGATAGCTTAGGAGCGCAGCGCACTTATGCCTCCCTTGTCCAGAAACACGGATTTGCTGCACACTCCAAAAACACTGCTCTTTCCATGGTACTATGTAAGCTGCTGTCTGACGCCCGTTCTCTTCTGCCCACTCTTGCCCAGCTGGTTGTTGCAGCGTGCACGTGCCTTCCTGGCATTAAGAGCACAGTGAAAGCAATCGCAAAAGTCCAGCAGCTGCTGACTCCCAAACACAAGGCGCTGTCTACGTTCTTGCTTCTCCACACTTCAACAGAGTCCTTCATTTCTGCAGCTGCCATCGAGTTTTCTGCATCTCGAGCCTTCTGGGACGAGCACCAATTTCCCAGGAGGGGCTGCATCAGGACGAAGTCAAAACCCAGGAAAGTTGTCTCGGAACACCTTCAACAAAGCATGCCAGCAGTGTATTGAAAAGGCAGGGAGCTTTAGCCACCGTCCTCTAGCAGTCGCAAGGCTGTGCACACAATGTCGTCTCCCTGCGGCAACGTTCTTCGCCCTCGTACAAGCTACCGCTCTGTCCGGCTCCCGGAGCAGGAGAAGCGGCTGCTTCGCGCACACAGCAGCGGAGTGGCAGCCGTACGCTCCGAAGCGCTGCTTCAGCCGAAAGACGCCGGCCACCGGCGCTTCGCTTCGGACAGCACCGGAGAGCCGTAGTGTACGTCTGCACTAGACTGCATCATAGCGAAAAGCTTTGACAGTGTGTCTCGCAGGGAGATAGCTTAGGAGCGCAGCGCGCTTATGCCTCCCTTGTCCAGAAACACGGATTTGCTGCACACTCCAAAAACACTGCTCTTTCCATGGTACTATGTAAGCTGCTGTCTGACGCCCGTTCTCTTCTGCCCACTCTTGCCCAGCTGGTTGTTGCAGCGTGCACGTGCCTTCCTGGCATTAAGAGCACAGTGAAAGCAATCGCAAAAGTCCAGCAGCTGCTGACTCCCAAACACAAGGCGCTGTCTACGTTCTTGCTTCTCCACACTTCAACAGAGTCCTTCATTTCTGCAGCTGCCATTGAGTTTTCTGCATCTCGAGCCTTCTGGGACGAGCACCAATTTCCCAGGAGGGGCTGCATCAGGACGAAGTCAAAACCCAGGAAAGTTGTCTCGGAACACCTTCAACAAAGCATGCCAGCAGTGCATTGAAAAGGCAGGGAGCTTTAGCCACCGTCCTCTAGCAGTCGCAAGGCTGTGCACACAATGTCGTCTTCCTGCGGCAACGTTCTTCGCCCTCGTACAATCTACCGCTCTGTCCGGCTCCCGGAGCAGGAGAAGCGGCTGCTTCGCGCACACAACAGCGGAGTGGCAGCCGTACGCTCCGAAGCGCTGCTTCAGCCGAAAGACGCCGGCCACCGGCGCTTGGCTTCGGACAGCTCCGGAGAGCCGTAGTGTGCGTCTGCACTAGACTGCATCCTAGCGAAAAGCTTTGGCAGTGTGTCTCGCAGGGAGATAGCTTAGGAGTGCAGCGCACTTATGCCTCCCTTGTCCAGAAACACGATTTTATTGCAAACTCCAAAAACATTGCTCTTTCCAAGGCAATATATAAGCTGTTTTCTGACGGCCGTGATCTTTCGATTACTCTTGCCCAGCTCGTTGTTTTAACGTGCACATGCCGTCCTGGCATTCAGTGCACAGTGAAAGCAATTGCAAAAGTCCAGCAGCTGCTGACTCCCAAACACAAGGCGCTGGCTATGTTCTTGCTTCTCGACAACTCAACGCAGCCCTTCATTTCTGCAGTTGCCATCGAGGTCTCTGCATGTCGGAGACTCAGAGGACGAGCACGAGTTTCCCAGGAGGGGCTGCATCAGGAGGAATTCTAAACTCAGGGAATTTGTCCTGGAACACCTTCCATAAGGATGCTAGAAAGGAATTGAAGAGGCAGGCGAGCGGCCACCACCGTCCTCTAGCAGTCCTTAGGGTGTGCGCAGAAGCCCGGTGCTCTGCGGCTTCGTTCTTCGCCCCCGTACAAGCTACCGCTCTGTCCGGCTCCCGGAGCAGGAGAAGCGGCTGCTTCGCGCACACAACAGCGGAGCGGCAGCCCTACGCTCCGAAGCGCTGCTTCAGCCGAAAGACGCCGGCCACCGGCGCTTGGCTTCGGACAGCACCGGAGAGCCGTAGTGTGCGTCTGCACTAGACTGCATCCTAGCGAAAAGCTTTGGCAGTGTGTCTCGCAGAGAGATAGCTTAGGAGCGCAGCGCACTTATGACTCCCTGGCCCAGAAACACGATTTTATTGCAAACTCCAAAAACATTGCTCTTTCCAGGGCAATATATAAGCTGTTTTCTGACGGCCGTGATCTTTCGATTACTCTTGCCCAGCTCGTTGTTTCAGCGTGCACGTGCCGTCCTGGCATTCAGTGCACAGTGAAAGCAATCGCAAAAGTCCAGCAGCTGCTGACTCCCAAACACAAGGCGCTGTCTACGTTCTTGCTTCTCCACACTTCAACAGAGTCCTTCATTTCTGCAGCTGCCATCGAGTTTTCTGCATCTCGAGCCTTCTGGGACGAGCACCAATTTCCCAGGAGGGGCTGCATCAGGACGAAGTCAAAACCCAGGAAAGTTGTCTCGGAACACCTTCAATAAAGCATGCCAGCAGTGCATTGAAAAGGCAGGGAGCTTTAGCCACCGTCCTCCAGAATTGCCAAGGCTGTGCACACAATGTCGTCTCCCTGCGGCAACGTTCTTCACCCTCGTACAAGCTACCGCTCTGTCCGGCTCCCGAAGCAGGAGAAGCGGCTGCTTCGCGCACACAACAGCGGAGCGGCAGCCCTACGCTCCGAAGCGCTGCTTCAGCCGAAAGACGCCGGCCACCGGCGCTTGGCTTCGGACAGCTCCGGAGAGCCGTAGTGTGCGTCTGCACTAGACTGCATCATAGCGAAAAGCTTTGGCAGTGTGTCTCGCAGGGAGATAGCTTAGGAGCGCAGCGCACTTATGCCTCCCTTGTCCAGAAACACGGATTTGCTGCACACTCCAAAAACACTGCTCTTTCCATGGTACTATGTAAGCTGCTGTCTGACGCCCGTTCTCTTCTGCCCACTCTTGCCCAGCTGGTTGTTGCAGCGTGCACGTGCCTTCCTGGCATTAAGAGCACAGTGAAAGCAATCGCAAAAGTCCAGCAGCTGCTGACTCCCAAACACAAGGCGCTTGTCTACGTTCTTGCTTCTCGACAACTCAACGCAGCCCTTCATTTCTGCAGCTGCCATCGAGTTTTCTGCATCTCGAGCCTTCTGGGACGAGCACCAATTTCCCAGGAGGGGCTGCATCAGGACGAAGTCAAAACCCAGGAAAGTTGTCTCGGAACACCTTCAATAAAGCATGCCAGCAGTGCATTGAAAAGGCAGGGAGCTTTAGCCACCGTCGTCTAGCAGTCGCAAGGCTGTGCACACAATGTCGTCTCCCTGCGGCAACGTTCTTCGCCCTCGTACAAGCTACCGCTCTGTCCGGCTCCCGGAGCAGGAGAAGCGGCTGCTTCGCGCACACAGCAACGGAGCGGCAGCCCTACACTCCGAAGCGCTGCTTCAGCCGAAAGACGCCGGCCACCGGCGCTTGGCTTCGGACAGCTCCGGAGAGCCGTAGTGTGCGTCTGCAACTAGACTGCATCATAGCGAAAAGCTTTGGCAGTGTGTCTCGCAGGGAGATAGCTTAGGAGCGCAGCACACTTATGCCTCCCTTGTCCAGAAACACGATTTTACTGCACACTCCAAAAACAGTACTCTTCCCAGGGCAAGATGCCAGATGTTCTCTGATGCCCGTGCTCCCTTCCTACTCTTGCCCAGCTCGTTGTTGTAATGTGCACATGCCGTCCTGGAATTCAGTGCACAGTGAAAGCAATCGCAAAAGTCCAGCAGCTGCTGACTCCCAAACACAAGGTGCTGGCTATGTTCTTGCTACTCGACGACTCAACGCAGCCCTTCATTTCTGCAGTTGCCATCGAGGTCTCTGCATGTCGGAGACTGAGAGGACGAGCACGAGTTTCCCACGAGGGGCTGCATCAGGAGGAATTCAAAACTCAGCGAATTTGCCCTGGAACACCTTCCATAAGGATGCTAGAAAAGAATTGAAGAGGCAGGCGAGCGGCCACCACGGTCCTCTAGTAGTCCTTAGGGTGCGCGCAGAAGCCCGGTGCTCTGCGGCTTCGTTCTTCGCCCTCGTGCAAGCTACCGCTCTGTCCGGCTCCCGGAGCAGGAGAAGCGGCTGCTTCGCGCACACAGCAGCGGAGCGGCAGCCCTACGCTCCGAAGCGCTGCTTCAGCCGAAAGACGCCGGCCACCGGCGCTTGGCTTCGGACAGCTCCGGAGAGCCGTAGTGTGCGTCTGCAACTAGACTGCATCATAGCGAAAAGCTTTGGCAGTGTGTCTCGCAGGGAGATAGCTTAGGAGCGCAGCGCACTTATGCCTCCCTTGTCCAGAAACACGATTTTACTGCACACTCCAAAAACAGTACTCTTCCCAGGGCAATATACAAGCTGCTTTCTGATGGCCGTGATCTTTCGATTACTCTTGCGCAGCTCGTTGTTTTAACGTGCACGTGCCGTCCTGGCATTCAGTGCACAGTGAAAGCAATCGCAAAAGTCCAGCAGCTGCTGACTCCCAAACACAAGGCGCTGGCTTTGTTCTTGCTTCACCACACTTCAACAGAGTCCTTCATTTCTGCAGGTGCCATCGAGTTTTCTGCATCTCGAGCCTTCTGGGACGAGCACCAATTTCCCAGGAGGGGCTGCATCAGGACGAAGTCAAAACCCAGGAAAGTTGTCTCGGAACACCTTCAATAAAGCATGCCAGCAGTGCATTGAAAAGGCAGGGAGCTTTAGCCACCGTCGTCTAGCAGTCGCAAGGCTGTGCACACAATGTCGTCTGCCTGCGGCAACGTTCTTCGCCCTCGTGCAAGCTACCGCTCTGTCCGGCTCCCGGAGCAGGAGAAGCGGCTGCTTCGCGCACACAACAGCGGAGCGGCAGCCGTACGCTCCGAAGCGCTGCTTCAGCCGAAAGACGCCGGCCACCGGCGCTTGGCTTCGGACAGCTCCGGAGAGCTGTAGTGTGCGTGTGCAACTAGACTGCATCATAGCGAAAAGCTTTGGCAGTGTGTCTCGCAGGGAGATAGCTTAGGAGCGCAGCGCACTTATGCCTCCCTTGTCCAGAAACACGGATTTGCTGCACACTCCAAAAACACTGCTCTTTCCATGGTACTATGTAAGCTGCTGTCTGACGCCCGTTCTCTTCTGCCCACTCTTGCCCAGCTGGTTGTTGCAGCGTGCACGTGCCTTCCTGGCATTAAGAGCACAGTGAAAGCAATCGCAAAAGTCCAGCAGCTGCTGACTCCCAAACACAAGGCGCTTGTCTACGTTCTTGCTTCTCGACAACTCAACGCAGCCCTTCATTTCTGCAGCTGCCATCGAGTTTTCTGCATCTCGAGCCTTCTGGGACGAGCACCAATTTCCCAGGAGGGGCTGCATCAGGACGAAGTCAAAACCCAGGAAAGTTGTCTCGGAACACCTTCAATAAAGCATGCCAGCAGTGCATTGAAAAGGCAGGGAGCTTTAGCCACCGTCGTCTAGCAGTCGCAAGGCTGTGCACACAATGTCGTCTGCCTGCGGCAACGTTCTTCGCCCTCGTGCAAGCTACCGCTCTGTCCGGCTTCCGGAGCAGGAGAAGCGGCTGCTTCGCGCACACAACAGCGGGGCGGCAGCCCTTCGCTCCGAAGCGCTGCTTCAGCCGAAAGACGCCGGCCACCGGCGCTTGGCTTCGGACAGCTCCGGAGAGCCGTAGTGTGCGTCTGCACTAGACTGCATGATAGCGAAAAGCTTTGGCATTGTGTCTCGCAGGGAGATAGCTTAGGAGCGCAGCGCACTTATGCCTCCCTTGTCCAGAAACACGATTTTACTGCACACTCCAAAAACAGTACTCTTCCCAGGGCAATATGCCAGATGCTCTCTGATGCCCGTGCTCCCTTCCTACTCTTGCCCAGCTCGTTGTTGTAACGTGCACATGCCGTCCTGGAATTCAGTGCACAGTGAAAGCAATCGCAAAAGTCCAGCAGCTGCTGACTCCCAAACACAAGGCGCTGGCTATGTTCTTGCTACTCGACGACTCAACGCAGCCCTTCATTTCTGCAGTTGCCATCGAGGTCTCTGCATGTCGGAGACTGAGAGGACGAGCACGAGTTTCCCACGAGGGGCTGCATCAGGAGGAATTCAAAACTCAGGGAATTTGCCCTGGAACACCTTCCATAAGGATGCTAGAATGGAATTGAAGAGGCAGGCGAGCGGCCACCACCGTCCTCTAGCAGTCCTTAGGGTGCGCGCAGAAGCCCGGTGCTCTGCGGCTTCGTTCTTCGCCCTCGTGCAAGCTACCGCTCTGTCCGGCTCCCGGAGCAGGAGAAGCGGCTGCTTCGCGCACACAACAGCGGAGCGGCAGCCCTACGCTCCGAAGCGCTGCTTCAGCCGAAAGACGCCGGCCACCGGCGCTTGGCTTCGGACAGCTCCGGAGAGCCGTAGTGTGCGTCTGCAACTAGACTGCATCATAGCGAAAAGCTTTGGCAGTGTGTCTCGCAGGGAGATAGCTTAGGAGCGCAGCGCACTTATGCCTCCCTTGTCCAGAAACACGATTTTACTGCACACTCCAAAAACAGTACTCTTCCCAGGGCAATATATAAGCTGCTTTCTGACGGCCGTGATCTTTCGATTACTCTTGCGCAGCTCGTTGTTGCAGAGTGCACGTGCCTTCCTGGAATTCAGTGCACAGTGAAAGCAATCGCAAAAGTCCAGCAGCTGCTGACTCCCAAACACAAGGCGCTGGCTATGTTCTTGCTTCTCGACAACTCAACGCAGCCGTTCATTTCTGCAGTTGCCATCGAGGTCTCTGCATGTCGGAGACTGAGAGGACGAGCACGAGTTTCCCAGGAGGGGCTGCATCAGGAGGAATTCAAAACTCCAGAAAATTGTCCTGGAACACCTTCCATAAGGATGCTAGAAGGGAATTGAAGAGGCAGGCGAGCGGCCACCTGGGTCCTCTAGCAGTCCTTCGGGTGTGCGCAAAAGCCCGGTGCTCTTCGGCTTCGTTCTTCGCCCCCGTACAAGCTACCGCTCTGTCCGGCTCCCGGAGCAGGAGAAGCGGCTGCTTCGCGCACACAACAGCGGAGCGGCAGCCCTACGCTCCGAAGCGCTGCTTCAGCCGAAAGACGCCGGCCACCGGCGCTTCGCTTCGGACAGCTCCGGAGAGCCGTAGTGTGCGTCTGCAACTAGACTGCATCATAGCGAAAAGCTTTGGCAGTGTGTCTCGCAGGGAGATAGCTTAGGAGCGCAGCGCACTTATGCCTCCCTTGTCCAGAAACACGATTTTACTGCACACTCCAAAAACAGTACTCTTCGAGGGCAATATATAAGCTGCTTTCTGACGGCCGTGATCTTTCGATTACTCTTGCGCAGCTCGTTGTTTTAACGTGCACGTGCCGTCCTGGAATTCAGTGCACAGTGAAAGCAATCGCAAAAGTCCAGCAGCTGCTGACTCCCAAACACAAGGCGCTGGCTATGTTCTTGCTTCTCCACACTTCAACAGAGTCCTTCATTTCTGCAGCTGCCATCGAGTTTTCTGCATCTCGAGCCTTCTGGGACGAGCACCAATTTCCCAGGAGGGGCTGCATCAGGACGAAGTCAAAACCCAGGAAAGTTGTCTCGGAACACCTTCAATAAAGCATGCCAGCAGTGCATTGAAAAGGCAGGTAGCTTTAGCCACCGTCGTCTAGCAGTCGCAAGGCTGTGCACACAATGTCGTCTGCCTGCGGCAACGTTCTTCGCCCTCGTGCAAGCTACCGCTCTGTTCGGCTCCCGGAGCAGGAGAAGCGGCTGCTTCGCGCACACAACAGCGGAGCGGCAGCCCTTCGCTCCGAAGCGCTGCTTCAGCCGAAAGACGCCGGCCACCGGCGCTTGGCTTCGGACAGCTCCGGAGAGACGTAGTGTGCGTCTGCACTAGACTGCATCATAGCGAAAAGCTTTGGCAGTGTGTCTCGCAGGGAGATAGCTTAGGAGCGCAGCGCACTTATGCCTCCCTTGTCCAGAAACACGATTTTACTGCACACTCCAAAAACAGTACTCTTCCCAGGGCAATATGCCAGATGTTCTCTGATGCCCGTGCCCCCTTCCTACTCTTGCCCAGCTCGTTGTTGTAACGTGCACATGCCGTCCTGGCATTCAGTGCACAGTGAAAGCAATCGCAAAAGTCCAGCAGCTGCTGACTCCCAAACACAAGGCGCTGGCTATGTTCTTGCTACTCGACGACTCAACGCAGCCCTTCATTTCTGCAGTTGCCATCGAGGTCTCTGCATGTCGGAGACTGAGAGGACGAGCACGAGTTTCCCACGAGGGGCTGCATCAGGAGGAATTCAAAACTCAGCGAATTTGTCCTGGAACACCTTCCATAAGGATGCTAGAATAGAATTGAAGAGGCAGGCGAGCGGCCACCACCGTCCTCTAGCAGTCCTTAGGGTGCGCGCAGAAGCCCGGTGCTCTGCGGCTTCGTTCTTCGCCCTCGTGCAAGCTACCGCTCTGTCCGGCTCCCGGAGCAGGAGAAGCGGCTGCTTCGCGCACACAACAGCGGAGCGGCAGCCCTACGCTCCGAAGCGCTGCTTCAGCCGAAAGACGCCGGCCACCGGCGCTTGGCTTCGGACAGCTCCGGAGAGCCGTAGTGTGCGTCTGCACTAGACTGAATCATAGCGAAAAGCTTTGGCAGTGTGTCTCGCAGGGAGATAGCTTAGGAGCGCAGCGCACTTATGCCTCCCTTGTCCAGAAACACGATTTTACTGCACACTCCAAAAACAGTACTCTTCCCAGGGCAATATATAAGCTGCTTTCTGACGGCCGTGATCTTTCGATTACTCTTGCGCAGCTCGTTGTTGCAGAGTGCACGTGCCTTCCTGGAATTCAGTGCACAGTGAAAGCAATCGCAAAAGTCCAGCAGCTGCTGACTCCCAAACACAAGGCGCTGTCTACGTTCTTGCTTCTCCACACTTCAACAGAGTCCTTCATTTCTGCAGCTGCCATCGAGTTTTCTGCATCTCGAGCCTTCTGGGACGAGCACCAATTTCCCAGGAGGGGCTGCATCAGGACGAAGTCAAAACCCAGGAAAGTTGTCTCGGAACACCTTCAATAAAGCATGCCAGCAGTGCATTGAAAAGGCAGGGAGCTTTAGCCACCGTCGTCTAGCAGTCGCAAGGCTGTGCACACAATGTCGTCTCCCTGCGGCAACGTTCTTCGCCCTCGTACAAGCTACCGCTCTGTCCGGCTCCCGGAGCAGGAGAAGTGGCTGCTTCGCGCACACAGCAACGGAGCGGCAGCCGTACGCTCCGAAGCGCTGCTTCACCCGAAAGACGCCGGCCACCGGCGCTTGGCTTCGGACAGCTCCGGAGAGCCGTAGTGTGCGTGTGCAACTAGACTGCATCATAGCGAAAAGCTTTGGCAGTGTGTCTCGCAGGGAGATAGCTTAGGAGCGCAGCGCACTTATGCCTCCCTTGTCCAGAAACACGATTTTACTGCACACTCCAAAAACAGTACTCTTCCCAGGGCAATATGCCAGATGCTCTCTGATGCCCGTGCTCCCTTCCTACTCTTGCCCAGCTCGTTGTTTTAACGTGCACATGCCGTCCTGGAATTCAGTGCACAGTGAAAGCAATCGCAAAAGTCCAGCAGCTGCTGACTCCCAAACACAAGGCGCTGGCTATGTTCTTGCTTCTCGACAACTCAACGCAGCCCTTCATTTCTGCAGTTGCCATCGAGGTCTCTGCATGTCGGAGACTCAGAGGACGAGCACGAGTTTCCCAGGAGGGGCTGCATCAGGAGGAATTCAAAACTCCAGAAAATTGTCCTGGAACACCTTCCATAAGGATGCTAGAAGGGAATTGAAGAGGCAGGCGAGCGGCCACCTGGGTCCTCTAGCAGTCCTTCGGGTGTGCGCAAAAGCCCGGTGCTCTTCGGCTTCGTTCTTCGCCCCCGTACAAGCTACCGCTCTGTCCGGCTCCCGGAGCAGGAGAAGCGGCTGCTTCGCGCACACAACAGCGGAGCGGCAGCCCTACGCTCCGAAGCGCTGCTTCAGCCGAAAGACGCCGGCCACCGGCGCTTGGCTTCGGACAGCTCCGGAGAGACGTAGTGTGCGTCTGCACTAGACTGAATCATAGCGAAAAGCTTTGGCAGTGTGTCTCGCAGAGAGATAGCTTAGGAGCGCAGCGCACTTATGCCTCCCTTGTCCAGAAACACGGATTTGCTGCACACTCCAAAAACACTGCTCTTTCCATGGTACTATGTAAGCTGCTGTCTGACGCCCGTTCTCTTCTGCCCACTCTTGCTCAGCTGGTTGTTGCAGCGTGCACGTGCCTTCCTGGCATTAAGAGCACAGTGAAAGCAATCGCAAAAGTCCAGCAGCTGCTGACTCCCAAACACAAGGCGCTGGCTTTGTTCTTGCTTCACCACACTTCAACAGAGTCCTTCATTTCTGCAGCTGCCATCGAGTTTTCTGCATCTCGAGCCTTCTGGGACGAGCACCAATTTCCCACGAGGGGCTGCATCAGGACGAAGTCAAAACCCAGGAAAGTTGTCTCGGAACACCTTCAATAAAGCATGCCAGCAGTGCATTGAAAAGGCAGGGAGCTTTAGCCACCGTCGTCTAGCAGTCGCAAGGCTGTGCACACAAAGTCGTCTGCCTGCGGCAACGTTCTTCGCCCTCGTACAAGCTACCGCTCTGTCCGGCTCCCGGAGCAGGAGAAGCGGCTGCTTCGCGCACACAGCAACGGAGCGGCAGCCGTACGCTCCGAAGCGCTGCTTCAGCCGAAAGACGCCGGCCACCGGCGCTTGGCTTCGGACAGCTCCGGAGAGCCGTAGTGTGCGTGTGCAACTAGACTGCATCATAGCGAAAAGCTTTGGCAGTGTGTCTCGCAGGGAGATAGCTTAGGAGCGCAGCGCACTTATGCCTCCCTTGTCCAGAAACACGATTTTACTGCACACTCCAAAAACAGTACTCTTCCCAGGGCAAGATGCCAGATGTTCTCTGATGCCCGTGCTCCCTTCCTACTCTTGCCCAGCTCGTTGTTGTAACGTGCATATGCCGTCCTGGAATTCAGTGCACAGTGAAAGCAATCGCAAAAGTCCAGCAGCTGCTGACTCCCAAACACAAGGCGCTGGCTATGTTCTTGCTACTCGACGACTCAACGCAGCCCTTCATTTCTGCAGTTGCCATCGAGGTCTCTGCATGTCGGAGACTGAGAGGACGAGCACGAGTTTCCCACGAGGGGCTGCATCAGGAGGAATTCAAAACTCAGGGAATTTGCCCTGGAACACCTTCCATAAGGATGCTAGAAAAGAATTGAAGAGGCAGGCGAGCGGCCACCACCGTCCTCTAGCAGTCCTTAGGGTGCGCGCAGAAGCCCGGTGCTCTGCGGCTTCGTTCTTCGCCCTCGTGCAAGCTACCGCTCTGTCCGGCTCCCGGAGCAGGAGAAGCGGCTGCTTCGCGCACACAACAGCGGAGCGGCAGCCCTACGCTCCGAAGCGCTTCTTCAGCCGAAAGACGCCGGCCACCGGCGCTTCGCTTCGGACAGCTCCGGAGAGCCGTAGTGTGCGTCTGCAACTAGACTGCATCATAGCGAAAAGCTTTGGCAGTGTGTCTCGCAGGGAGATAGCTTAGGAGCGCAGCGCACTTATGCCTCCCTTGTCCAGAAACACGATTTTACTGCACACTCCAAAAACAGTACTCTTCGAGGGCAATATATAAGCTGCTTTCTGACGGCCGTGATCTTTCGATTACTCTTGCGCAGCTCGTTGTTTTAACGTGCACGTGCCGTCCTGGAATTCAGTGCACAGTGAAAGCAATCGCAAAAGTCCAGCAGCTGCTGACTCCCAAACACAAGGCGCTGGCTATGTTCTTGCTTCTCCACACTTCAACAGAGTCCTTCATTTCTGCAGCTGCCATCGAGTTTTCTGCATCTCGAGCCTTCTGGGACGAGCACCAATTTCCCAGGAGGGGCTGCATCAGGACGAAGTCAAAACCCAGGAAAGTTGTCTCGGAACACCTTCAATAAAGCATGCCAGCAGTGCATTGAAAAGGCAGGTAGCTTTAGCCACCGTCGTCTAGCAGTCGCAAGGCTGTGCACACAATGTCGTCTGCCTGCGGCAACGTTCTTCGCCCTCGTGCAAGCTACCGCTCTGTTCGGCTCCCGGAGCAGGAGAAGCGGCTGCTTCGCGCACACAACAGCGGAGCGGCAGCCCTTCGCTCCGAAGCGCTGCTTCAGCCGAAAGACGCCGGCCACCGGCGCTTGGCTTCGGACAGCTCCGGAGAGACGTAGTGTGCGTCTGCACTAGACTGCATCATAGCGAAAAGCTTTGGCAGTGTGTCTCGCAGGGAGATAGCTTAGGAGCGCAGCGCACTTATGCCTCCCTTGTCCAGAAACACGATTTTACTGCACACTCCAAAAACAGTACTCTTCCCAGGGCAATATGCCAGATGTTCTCTGATGCCCGTGCCCCCTTCCTACTCTTGCCCAGCTCGTTGTTGTAACGTGCACATGCCGTCCTGGCATTCAGTGCACAGTGAAAGCAATCGCAAAAGTCCAGCAGCTGCTGACTCCCAAACACAAGGCGCTGGCTATGTTCTTGCTACTCGACGACTCAACGCAGCCCTTCATTTCTGCAGTTGCCATCGAGGTCTCTGCATGTCGGAGACTGAGAGGACGAGCACGAGTTTCCCACGAGGGGCTGCATCAGGAGGAATTCAAAACTCAGCGAATTTGTCCTGGAACACCTTCCATAAGGATGCTAGAATAGAATTGAAGAGGCAGGCGAGCGGCCACCACCGTCCTCTAGCAGTCCTTAGGGTGCGCGCAGAAGCCCGGTGCTCTGCGGCTTCGTTCTTCGCCCTCGTGCAAGCTACCGCTCTGTCCGGCTCCCGGAGCAGGAGAAGCGGCTGCTTCGCGCACACAACAGCGGAGCGGCAGCCCTACGCTCCGAAGCGCTGCTTCAGCCGAAAGACGCCGGCCACCGGCGCTTGGCTTCGGACAGCTCCGGAGAGCCGTAGTGTGCGTCTGCACTAGACTGAATCATAGCGAAAAGCTTTGGCAGTGTGTCTCGCAGGGAGATAGCTTAGGAGCGCAGCGCACTTATGCCTCCCTTGTCCAGAAACACGATTTTACTGCACACTCCAAAAACAGTACTCTTCCCAGGGCAATATATAAGCTGCTTTCTGACGGCCGTGATCTTTCGATTACTCTTGCGCAGCTCGTTGTTGCAGAGTGCACGTGCCTTCCTGGAATTCAGTGCACAGTGAAAGCAATCGCAAAAGTCCAGCAGCTGCTGACTCCCAAACACAAGGCGCTGTCTACGTTCTTGCTTCTCCACACTTCAACAGAGTCCTTCATTTCTGCAGCTGCCATCGAGTTTTCTGCATCTCGAGCCTTCTGGGACGAGCACCAATTTCCCAGGAGGGGCTGCATCAGGACGAAGTCAAAACCCAGGAAAGTTGTCTCGGAACACCTTCAATAAAGCATGCCAGCAGTGCATTGAAAAGGCAGGGAGCTTTAGCCACCGTCGTCTAGCAGTCGCAAGGCTGTGCACACAATGTCGTCTCCCTGCGGCAACGTTCTTCGCCCTCGTACAAGCTACCGCTCTGTCCGGCTCCCGGAGCAGGAGAAGTGGCTGCTTCGCGCACACAGCAACGGAGCGGCAGCCGTACGCTCCGAAGCGCTGCTTCACCCGAAAGACGCCGGCCACCGGCGCTTGGCTTCGGACAGCTCCGGAGAGCCGTAGTGTGCGTGTGCAACTAGACTGCATCATAGCGAAAAGCTTTGGCAGTGTGTCTCGCAGGGAGATAGCTTAGGAGCGCAGCGCACTTATGCCTCCCTTGTCCAGAAACACGATTTTACTGCACACTCCAAAAACAGTACTCTTCCCAGGGCAATATGCCAGATGCTCTCTGATGCCCGTGCTCCCTTCCTACTCTTGCCCAGCTCGTTGTTTTAACGTGCACATGCCGTCCTGGAATTCAGTGCACAGTGAAAGCAATCGCAAAAGTCCAGCAGCTGCTGACTCCCAAACACAAGGCGCTGGCTATGTTCTTGCTTCTCGACAACTCAACGCAGCCCTTCATTTCTGCAGTTGCCATCGAGGTCTCTGCATGTCGGAGACTCAGAGGACGAGCACGAGTTTCCCAGGAGGGGCTGCATCAGGAGGAATTCAAAACTCCAGAAAATTGTCCTGGAACACCTTCCATAAGGATGCTAGAAGGGAATTGAAGAGGCAGGCGAGCGGCCACCTGGGTCCTCTAGCAGTCCTTCGGGTGTGCGCAAAAGCCCGGTGCTCTTCGGCTTCGTTCTTCGCCCCCGTACAAGCTACCGCTCTGTCCGGCTCCCGGAGCAGGAGAAGCGGCTGCTTCGCGCACACAACAGCGGAGCGGCAGCCCTACGCTCCGAAGCGCTGCTTCAGCCGAAAGACGCCGGCCACCGGCGCTTGGCTTCGGACAGCTCCGGAGAGACGTAGTGTGCGTCTGCACTAGACTGAATCATAGCGAAAAGCTTTGGCAGTGTGTCTCGCAGAGAGATAGCTTAGGAGCGCAGCGCACTTATGCCTCCCTTGTCCAGAAACACGGATTTGCTGCACACTCCAAAAACACTGCTCTTTCCATGGTACTATGTAAGCTGCTGTCTGACGCCCGTTCTCTTCTGCCCACTCTTGCTCAGCTGGTTGTTGCAGCGTGCACGTGCCTTCCTGGCATTAAGAGCACAGTGAAAGCAATCGCAAAAGTCCAGCAGCTGCTGACTCCCAAACACAAGGCGCTGGCTTTGTTCTTGCTTCACCACACTTCAACAGAGTCCTTCATTTCTGCAGCTGCCATCGAGTTTTCTGCATCTCGAGCCTTCTGGGACGAGCACCAATTTCCCACGAGGGGCTGCATCAGGACGAAGTCAAAACCCAGGAAAGTTGTCTCGGAACACCTTCAATAAAGCATGCCAGCAGTGCATTGAAAAGGCAGGGAGCTTTAGCCACCGTCGTCTAGCAGTCGCAAGGCTGTGCACACAAAGTCGTCTGCCTGCGGCAACGTTCTTCGCCCTCGTACAAGCTACCGCTCTGTCCGGCTCCCGGAGCAGGAGAAGCGGCTGCTTCGCGCACACAGCAACGGAGCGGCAGCCGTACGCTCCGAAGCGCTGCTTCAGCCGAAAGACGCCGGCCACCGGCGCTTGGCTTCGGACAGCTCCGGAGAGCCGTAGTGTGCGTGTGCAACTAGACTGCATCATAGCGAAAAGCTTTGGCAGTGTGTCTCGCAGGGAGATAGCTTAGGAGCCCAGCGCACTTATGCCTCCCTTGTCCAGAAACACGATTTTACTGCACACTCCAAAAACAGTACTCTTCCCAGGGCAAGATGCCAGATGTTCTCTGATGCCCGTGCTCCCTTCCTACTCTTGCCCAGCTCGTTGTTGTAACGTGCACATGCCGTCCTGGAATTCAGTGCACAGTGAAAGCAATCGCAAAAGTCCAGCAGCTGCTGACTCCCAAACACAAGGCGCTGGCTATGTTCTTGCTACTCGACGACTCAACGCAGCCCTTCATTTCTGCAGTTGCCATCGAGGTCTCTGCATGTCGGAGACTGAGAGGACGAGCACGAGTTTCCCACGAGGGGCTGCATCAGGAGGAATTCAAAACTCAGGGAATTTGCCCTGGAACACCTTCCATAAGGATGCTAGAAAAGAATTGAAGAGGCAGGCGAGCGGCCACCACCGTCCTCTAGCAGTCCTTAGGGTGCGCGCAGAAGCCCGGTGCTCTGCGGCTTCGTTCTTCGCCCTCGTGCAAGCTACCGCTCTGTCCGGCTCCCGGAGCAGGAGAAGCGGCTGCTTCGCGCACACAACAGCGGAGCGGCAGCCCTACGCTCCGAAGCGCTTCTTCAGCCGAAAGACGCCGGCCACCGGCGCTTGGCTTCGGACAGCTCCGGAGAGCCGTAGTGTGCGTCTGCAACTAGACTGCATCATAGCGAAAAGCTTTGGCAGTGTGTCTCGCAGGGAGATAGCTTAGGAGCGCAGCGCACTTATGCCTCCCTTGTCCAGAAACACGATTTTACTGCACACTCCAAAAACAGTACTCTTCGAGGGCAATATATAAGCTGCTTTCTGACGGCCGTGATCTTTCGATTACTCTTGCGCAGCTCGTTGTTTTAACGTGCACGTGCCGTCCTGGAATTCAGTGCACAGTGAAAGCAATCGCAAAAGTCCAGCAGCTGCTGACTCCCAAACACAAGGCGCTGGCTATGTTCTTGCTTCTCCACACTTCAACAGAGTCCTTCATTTCTGCAGCTGCCATCGAGTTTTCTGCATCTCGAGCCTTCTGGGACGAGCACCAATTTCCCAGGAGGGGCTGCATCAGGACGAAGTCAAAACCCAGGAAAGTTGTCTCGGAACACCTTCAATAAAGCATGCCAGCAGTGCATTGAAAAGGCAGGTAGCTTTAGCCACCGTCGTCTAGCAGTCGCAAGGCTGTGCACACAATGTCGTCTGCCTGCGGCAACGTTCTTCGCCCTCGTGCAAGCTACCGCTCTGTTCGGCTCCCGGAGCAGGAGAAGCGGCTGCTTCGCGCACACAACAGCGGAGCGGCAGCCCTTCGCTCCGAAGCGCTGCTTCAGCCGAAAGACGCCGGCCACCGGCGCTTGGCTTCGGACAGCTCCGGAGAGACGTAGTGTGCGTCTGCACTAGACTGCATCATAGCGAAAAGCTTTGGCAGTGTGTCTCGCAGGGAGATAGCTTAGGAGCGCAGCGCACTTATGCCTCCCTTGTCCAGAAACACGATTTTACTGCACACTCCAAAAACAGTACTCTTCCCAGGGCAATATGCCAGATGTTCTCTGATGCCCGTGCCCCCTTCCTACTCTTGCCCAGCTCGTTGTTGTAACGTGCACATGCCGTCCTGGCATTCAGTGCACAGTGAAAGCAATCGCAAAAGTCCAGCAGCTGCTGACTCCCAAACACAAGGCGCTGGCTATGTTCTTGCTACTCGACGACTCAACGCAGCCCTTCATTTCTGCAGTTGCCATCGAGGTCTCTGCATGTCGGAGACTGAGAGGACGAGCACGAGTTTCCCACGAGGGGCTGCATCAGGAGGAATTCAAAACTCAGCGAATTTGCCCTGGAACACCTTCCATAAGGATGCTAGAATAGAATTGAAGAGGCAGGCGAGCGGCCACCACCGTCCTCTAGCAGTCCTTAGGGTGCGCGCAGAAGCCCGGTGCTCTGCGGCTTCGTTCTTCGCCCTCGTGCAAGCTACCGCTCTGTCCGGCTCCCGGAGCAGGAGAAGCGGCTGCTTCGCGCACACAACAGCGGAGCGGCAGCCCTACGCTCCGAAGCGCTGCTTCAGCCGAAAGACGCCGGCCACCGGCGCTTGGCTTCGGACAGCTCCGGAGAGCCGTAGTGTGCGTCTGCACTAGACTGAATCATAGCGAAAAGCTTTGGCAGTGTGTCTCGCAGGGAGATAGCTTAGGAGCGCAGCGCACTTATGCCTCCCTTGTCCAGAAACACGATTTTACTGCACACTCCAAAAACAGTACTCTTCCCAGGGCAATATATAAGCTGCTTTCTGACGGCCGTGATCTTTCGATTACTCTTGCGCAGCTCGTTGTTGCAGAGTGCACGTGCCTTCCTGGAATTCAGTGCACAGTGAAAGCAATCGCAAAAGTCCAGCAGCTGCTGACTCCCAAACACAAGGCGCTGTCTACGTTCTTGCTTCTCCACACTTCAACAGAGTCCTTCATTTCTGCAGCTGCCATCGAGTTTTCTGCATCTCGAGCCTTCTGGGACGAGCACCAATTTCCCAGGAGGGGCTGCATCAGGACGAAGTCAAAACCCAGGAAAGTTGTCTCGGAACACCTTCAATAAAGCATGCCAGCAGTGCATTGAAAAGGCAGGGAGCTTTAGCCACCGTCGTCTAGCAGTCGCAAGGCTGTGCACACAATGTCGTCTCCCTGCGGCAACGTTCTTCGCCCTCATACAAGCTACCGCTCTGTCCGGCTCCCGGAGCAGGAGAAGCGGCTGCTTCGCGCACACAGCAACGGAGCGGCAGCCGTACGCTCCGAAGCGCTGCTTCAGCCGAAAGACGCCGGCCACCGGCACTTGGCTTCGGACAGCTCCGGAGAGCCGTAGTGTGCGTGTGCAACTAGACTGCATCATAGCGAAAAGCTTTGGCAGTGTGTCTCGCAGGGAGATAGCTTAGGAGCGCAGCGCACTTATGCCTCCCTTGTCCAGAAACACGATTTTACTGCACACTCCAAAAACAGTACTCTTCCCAGGGCAATATGCCAGATGCTCTCTGATGCCCGTGCTCCCTTCCTACTCTTGCCCAGCTCGTTGTTTTAACGTGCACATGCCGTCCTGGAATTCAGTGCACAGTGAAAGCAATCGCAAAAGTCCAGCAGCTGCTGACTCCCAAACACAAGGCGCTGGCTATGTTCTTGCTTCTCGACAACTCAACGCAGCCCTTCATTTCTGCAGTTGCCATCGAGGTCTCTGCATGTCGGAGACTCAGAGGACGAGCACGAGTTTCCCAGGAGGGGCTGCATCAGGAGGAATTCAAAACTCCAGAAAATTGTCCTGGAACACCTTCCATAAGGATGCTAGAAGGGAATTGAAGAGGCAGGCGAGCGGCCACCTGGGTCCTCTAGCAGTCCTTCGGGTGTGCGCAAAAGCCCGGTGCTCTTCGGCTTCGTTCTTCGCCCCCGTACAAGCTACCGCTCTGTCCGGCTCCCGGAGCAGGAGAAGCGGCTGCTTCGCGCACACAACAGCGGAGCGGCAGCCCTACGCTCCGAAGCGCTGCTTCAGCCGAAAGACGCCGGCCACCGGCGCTTGGCTTCGGACAGCTCCGGAGAGACGTAGTGTGCGTCTGCACTAGACTGAATCATAGCGAAAAGCTTTGGCAGTGTGTCTCGCAGAGAGATAGCTTAGGAGCGCAGCGCACTTATGCCTCCCTTGTCCAGAAACACGGATTTGCTGCACACTCCAAAAACACTGCTCTTTCCATGGTACTATGTAAGCTGCTGTCTGACGCCCGTTCTCTTCTGCCCACTCTTGCTCAGCTGGTTGTTGCAGCGTGCACGTGCCTTCCTGGCATTAAGAGCACAGTGAAAGCAATCGCAAAAGTCCAGCAGCTGCTGACTCCCAAACACAAGGCGCTGGCTTTGTTCTTGCTTCACCACACTTCAACAGAGTCCTTCATTTCTGCAGCTGCCATCGAATTTTCTGCATCTCGAGCCTTCTGGGACGAGCACCAATTTCCCACGAGGGGCTGCATCAGGACGAAGTCAAAACCCAGGAAAGTTGTCTCGGAACACCTTCAATAAAGCATGCCAGCAGTGCATTGAAAAGGCAGGGAGCTTTAGCCACCGTCCTCTAGCAGTCGCAAGGCTGTGCACACAAAGTCGTCTGCCTGCGGCAACGTTCTTCGCCCTCGTGCAAGCTACCGCTCTGTCCGGCTCCCGGAGCAGGAGAAGCGGCTGCTTCGCGCACACAGCAGCGGAGCGGCAGCCGTAGGCTCCGAAGCGCTGCTTCAGCCGAAAGACGCCGGCCACCGGCGCTTGGCTTCGGACAGCTCCGGAGAGCCGTAGTGTGCGTCTGCACTAGACTGCATCCTAGCGAAAAGCTTTGGCATTGTGTCTCGCAGAGAGATAGCTTAGGAGCGCAGCGCACTTATGCCTCCCTTGTCCAGAAACACGATTTTACTGCACACTCCAAAAACAGTACTCTTCCCAGGGCAAGATGCCAGATGTTCTCTGATGCCCGTGCTCCCTTCCTACTCTTGCCCAGCTCGTTGTTGTAACGTGCATATGCCGTCCTGGAATTCAGTGCACAGTGAAAGCAATCGCAAAAGTCCAGCAGCTGCTGACTCCCAAACACAAGGCGCTGGCTTTGTTCTTGCTTCACCACACTTCAACAGAGTCCTTCATTTCTGCAGCTGCCATCGAGTTTTCTGCATCTCGAGCCTTCTGGGACGAGCACCAATTTCCCAGGAGGGGCTGCATCAGGACGAAGTCAAAACCCAGGAAAGTTGTCTCGGAACACCTTCAATAAAGCATGCCAGCAGTGCATTGAAAAGGCAGGGAGCTTTAGCCACCGTCGTCTAGCAGTCGCAAGGCTGTGCACACAATGTCGTCTCCCTGCGGCAACGTTCTTCGCCCTCGTACAAGCTACCGCTCTGTCCGGCTCCCGGAGCAGGAGAAGCGGCTGCTTCGCGCACACAGCAACGGAGCGGCAGCCGTACGCTCCGAAGCGCTGCTTCAGCCGAAAGACGCCGGCCACCGGCGCTTGGCTTCGGACAGCTCCGGAGAGCCGTAGTGTGCGTGTGCAACTAGACTGCATCATAGCGAAAAGCTTTGGCAGTGTGTCTCGCAGGGAGATAGCTTAGGAGCGCAGCGCACTTATGCCTCCCTTGTCCAGAAACACGATTTTACTGCACACTCCAAAAACAGTACTCTTCCCAGGGCAATATGCCAGATGTTCTCTGATGCCCGTGCTCCCTTCCTACTCTTGCCCAGCTCGTTGTTGTAACGTGCACATGCCGTCCTGGAATTCAGTGCACAGTGAAAGCAATCGCAAAAGTCCAGCAGCTGCTGACTCCCAAACACAAGGCGCTGGCTATGTTCTTGCTACTCGACGACTCAATGCAGCCCTTCATTTCTGTAGTTGCCATCGAGGTCTCTGCATGTCGGAGACTGAGAGGACGAGCACGAGTTTCCCACGAGGGGCTGCATCAGGAGGAATTCAAAACTCAGCGAATTTGCCCTGGAACACCTTCCATAAGGATGCTAGAATAGAATTGAAGAGGCAGGCGAGCGGCCACCACCGTCCTCTAGCAGTCCTTAGGGTGCGCGCAGAAGCCCGGTGCTCTGCGGCTTCGTTCTTCGCCCTCGTGCAAGCTACCGCTCTGTCCGGCTCCCGGAGCAGGAGAAGCGGCTGCTTCGCGCACACAACAGCGGAGCGGCAGCCCTACGCTCCGAAGCGCTTCTTCAGCCGAAAGACGCCGGCCACCGGCGCTTGGCTTCGGACAGCTCCGGAGAGCCGTAGTGTGCGTCTGCAACTAGACTGCATCATAGCGAAAAGCTTTGGCAGTGTGTCTCGCAGGGAGATAGCTTAGGAGCGCAGCGCACTTATGCCTCCCTTGTCCAGAAACACGATTTTACTGCACACTCCAAAAACAGTACTCTTCGAGGGCAATATATAAGCTGCTTTCTGACGGCCGTGATCTTTCGATTACTCTTGCGCAGCTCGTTGTTTTAACGTGCACGTGCCGTCCTGGAATTCAGTGCACAGTGAAAGCAATCGCAAAAGTCCAGCAGCTGCTGACTCCCAAACACAAGGCGCTGGCTATGTTCTTGCTTCTCCACACTTCAACAGAGTCCTTCATTTCTGCAGCTGCCATCGAGTTTTCTGCATCTCGAGCCTTCTGGGACGAGCACCAATTTCCCAGGAGGGGCTGCATCAGGACGAAGTCAAAACCCAGGAAAGTTGTCTCGGAACACCTTCAATAAAGCATGCCAGCAGTGCATTGAAAAGGCAGGGAGCTTTAGCCACCGTCGTCTAGCAGTCGCAAGGCTGTGCACACAAAGTCGTCTGCCTGCGGCAACGTTCTTCGCCCTCGTGCAAGCTACCGCTCTGTCCGGCTCCCGGAGCAGGAGAAGCGGCTGCTTCGCGCACACAGCAACGGAGCGGCAGCCCTACGCTCCGAAGCGCTGCTTCAGCCGAAAGACGCCGGCCACCGGCGCTTGGCTTCGGACAGCTCCGGAGAGCCGTAGTGTGCGTCTGCACTAGACTGAATCATAGCGAAAAGCTTTGGCAGTGTGTCTCGCAGGGAGATAGCTTAGGAGCGCAGCGCACTTATGCCTCCCTTGTCCAGAAACACGGATTTGCTGCACACTCCAAAAACACTGCTCTTTCCATGGTACTATGTAAGCTGCTGTCTGACGCCCGTTCTCTTCTGCCCACTCTTGCCCAGCTGGTTGTTGCAGCGTGCACGTGCCTTCCTGGCATTAAGAGCACAGTGAAAGCAATCGCAAAAGTCCAGCAGCTGCTGACTCCCAAACACAAGGCGCTGGCTTTGTTCTTGCTTCACCACACTTCAACAGAGTCCTTCATTTCTGCAGCTGCCATCGAGTTTTCTGCATCTCGAGCCTTCTGGGACGAGCACCAATTTCCCAGGAGGGGCTGCATCAGGACGAAGTCAAAACCCAGGAAAGTTGTCTCGGAACACCTTCAATAAAGCATGCCAGCAGTGCATTGAAAAGGCAGGGAGCTTTAGCCACCGTCGTCTAGCAGTCGCAAGGCTGTGCACACAATGTCGTCTCCCTGCGGCAACGTTCTTCGCCCTCGTACAAGCTACCGCTCTGTCCGGCTCCCGGAGCAGGAGAAGCGGCTGCTTCGCGCACACAGCAACGGAGCGGCAGCCGTACGCTCCGAAGCGCTGCTTCAGCCGAAAGACGCCGGCCACCGGCGCTTGGCTTCGGACAGCTCCGGAGAGCCGTAGTGTGCGTGTGCAACTAGACTGCATCATAGCGAAAAGCTTTGGCAGTGTGTCTCGCAGGGAGATAGCTTAGGAGCGCAGCGCACTTATGCCTCCCTTGTCCAGAAACACGATTTTACTGCACACTCCAAAAACAGTACTCTTCCCAGGGCAAGATGCCAGATGTTCTCTGATGCCCGTGCTCCCTTCCTACTCTTGCCCAGCTCGTTGTTGTAACGTGCACATGCCGTCCTGGAATTCAGTGCACAGTGAAAGCAATCGCAAAAGTCCAGCAGCTGCTGACTCCCAAACACAAGGCGCTGTCTATGTTCTTGCTACTCGACGACTCAACGCAGCCCTTCATTTCTGCAGTTGCCATCGAGGTCTCTGCATGTCGGAGACTGAGAGGACGAGCACGAGTTTCCCACGAGGGGCTGCATCAGGAGGAATTCAAAACTCAGGGAATTTGCCCTGGAACACCTTCCATAAGGATGCTAGAAAAGAATTGAAGAGGCAGGCGAGCGGCCACCACCGTCCTCTAGCAGTCCTTAGGGTGCGCGCAGAAGCCCGGTGCTCTGCGGCTTCGTTCTTCGCCCTCGTGCAAGCTACCGCTCTGTCCGGCTCCCGGAGCAGGAGAAGCGGCTGCTTCGCGCACACAACAGCGGAGCGGCAGCCCTACGCTCCGAAGCGCTTCTTCAGCCGAAAGACGCCGGCCACCGGCGCTTGGCTTCGGACAGCTCCGGAGAGCCGTAGTGTGCGTCTGCAACTAGACTGCATCATAGCGAAAAGCTTTGGCAGTGTGTCTCGCAGGGAGATAGCTTAGGAGCGCAGCGCACTTATGCCTCCCTTGTCCAGAAACACGATTTTACTGCACACTCCAAAAACAGTACTCTTCGAGGGCAATATATAAGCTGCTTTCTGACGGCCGTGATCTTTCGATTACTCTTGCGCAGCTCGTTGTTTTAACGTGCACGTGCCGTCCTGGAATTCAGTGCACAGTGAAAGCAATCGCAAAAGTCCAGCAGCTGCTGACTCCCAAACACAAGGCGCTGGCTATGTTCTTGCTTCTCCACACTTCAACAGAGTCCTTCATTTCTGCAGCTGCCATCGAGTTTTCTGCATCTCGAGCCTTCTGGGACGAGCACCAATTTCCCAGGAGGGGCTGCATCAGGACGAAGTCAAAACCCAGGAAAGTTGTCTCGGAACACCTTCAATAAAGCATGCCAGCAGTGCATTGAAAAGGCAGGTAGCTTTAGCCACCGTCGTCTAGCAGTCGCAAGGCTGTGCACACAATGTCGTCTGCCTGCGGCAACGTTCTTCGCCCTCGTGCAAGCTACCGCTCTGTTCGGCTCCCGGAGCAGGAGAAGCGGCTGCTTCGCGCACACAATAGCGGAGCGGCAGCCCTTCGCTCCGAAGCGCTGCTTCAGCCGAAAGACGCCGGCCACCGGCGCTTGGCTTCGGACAGCTCCGGAGAGACGTAGTGTGCGTCTGCACTAGACTGCATCATAGCGAAAAGCTTTGGCAGTGTGTCTCGCAGGGAGATAGCTTAGGAGCGCAGCGCACTTATGCCTCCCTTGTCCAGAAACACGATTTTACTGCACACTCCAAAAACAGTACTCTTCCCAGGGCAATATGCCAGATGTTCTCTGATGCCCGTGCCCCCTTCCTACTCTTGCCCAGCTCGTTGTTGTAACGTGCACATGCCGTCCTGGCATTCAGTGCACAGTGAAAGCAATCGCAAAAGTCCAGCAGCTGCTGACTCCCAAACACAAGGCGCTGGCTATGTTCTTGCTACTCGACGACTCAACGCAGCCCTTCATTTCTGCAGTTGCCATCGAGGTCTCTGCATGTCGGAGACTGAGAGGACGAGCACGAGTTTCCCACGAGGGGCTGCATCAGGAGGAATTCAAAACTCAGCGAATTTGCCCTGGAACACCTTCCATAAGGATGCTAGAATAGAATTGAAGAGGCAGGCGAGCGGCCACCACCGTCCTCTAGCAGTCCTTAGGGTGCGCGCAGAAGCCCGGTGCTCTGCGGCTTCGTTCTTCGCCCTCGTGCAAGCTACCGCTCTGTCCGGCTCCCGGAGCAGGAGAAGCGGCTGCTTCGCGCACACAACAGCGGAGCGGCAGCCCTACGCTCCGAAGCGCTGCTTCAGCCGAAAGACGCCAGCCACCGGCGCTTGGCTTCGGACAGCTCCGGAGAGCCGTAGTGTGCGTCTGCACTAGACTGAATCATAGCGAAAAGCTTTGGCAGTGTGTCTCGCAGGGAGATAGCTTAGGAGCGCAGCGCACTTATGCCTCCCTTGTCCAGAAACACGATTTTACTGCACACTCCAAAAACAGTACTCTTCCCAGGGCAATATATAAGCTGCTTTCTGACGGCCGTGATCTTTCGATTACTCTTGCGCAGCTCGTTGTTGCAGAGTGCACGTGCCTTCCTGGAATTCAGTGCACAGTGAAAGCAATCGCAAAAGTCCAGCAGCTGCTGACTCCCAAACACAAGGCGCTGTCTACGTTCTTGCTTCTCCACACTTCAACAGAGTCCTTCATTTCTGCAGCTGCCATCGAGTTTTCTGCATCTCGAGCCTTCTGGGACGAGCACCAATTTCCCAGGAGGGGCTGCATCAGGACGAAGTCAAAACCCAGGAAAGTTGTCTCGGAACACCTTCAATAAAGCATGCCAGCAGTGCATTGAAAAGGCAGGGAGCTTTAGCCACCGTCGTCTAGCAGTCGCAAGGCTGTGCACACAATGTCGTCTCCCTGCGGCAACGTTCTTCGCCCTCGTACAAGCTACCGCTCTGTCCGGCTCCCGGAGCAGGAGAAGCGGCTGCTTCGCGCACACAGCAACGGAGCGGCAGCCGTACGCTCCGAAGCGCTGCTTCAGCCGAAAGACGCCGGCCACCGGCGCTTGGCTTCGGACAGCTCCGGAGAGCCGTAGTGTGCGTGTGCAACTAGACTGCATCATAGCGAAACGCTTTGGCAGTGTGTCTCGCAGGGAGATAGCTTAGGAGCGCAGCGCACTTATGCCTCCCTTGTCCAGAAACACGATTTTACTGCACACTCCAAAAACAGTACTCTTCCCAGGGCAATATGCCAGATGCTCTCTGATGCCCGTGCTCCCTTCCTACTCTTGCCCAGCTCGTTGTTTTAACGTGCACATGCCGTCCTGGAATTCAGTGCACAGTGAAAGCAATCGCAAAAGTCCAGCAGCTGCTGACTCCCAAACACAAGGCGCTGGCTATGTTCTTGCTTCTCGACAACTCAACGCAGCCCTTCATTTCTGCAGTTGCCATCGAGGTCTCTGCATGTCGGAGACTCAGAGGACGAGCACGAGTTTCCCAGGAGGGGCTGCATCAGGAGGAATTCAAAACTCCAGAAAATTGTCCTGGAACACCTTCCATAAGGATGCTAGAAGGGAATTGAAGAGGCAGGCGAGCGGCCACCTGGGTCCTCTAGCAGTCCTTCGGGTGTGCGCAAAAGCCCGGTGCTCTTCGGCTTCGTTCTTCGCTCCCGTACAAGCTACCGCTCTGTCCGGCTCCCGGAGCAGGAGAAGCGGCTGCTTCGCGCACACAACAGCGGAGCGGCAGCCCTACGCTCCGAAGCGCTGCTTCAGCCGAAAGACGCCGGCCACCGGCGCTTGGCTTCGGACAGCTCCGGAGAGACGTAGTGTGCGTCTGCACTAGACTGAATCATAGCGAAAAGCTTTGGCAGTGTGTCTCGCAGAGAGATAGCTTAGGAGCGCAGCGCACTTATGCCTCCCTTGTCCAGAAACACGGATTTGCTGCACACTCCAAAAACACTGCTCTTTCCATGGTACTATGTAAGCTGCTGTCTGACGCCCGTTCTCTTCTGCCCACTCTTGCTCAGCTGGTTGTTGCAGCGTGCACGTGCCTTCCTGGCATTAAGAGCACAGTGAAAGCAATCGCAAAAGTCCAGCAGCTGCTGACTCCCAAACACAAGGCGCTGGCTTTGTTCTTGCTTCACCACACTTCAACAGAGTCCTTCATTTCTGCAGCTGCCATCGAGTTTTCTGCATCTCGAGCCTTCTGGGATGAGCACCAATTTCCCACGAGGGGCTGCATCAGGACGAAGTCAAAACCCAGGAAAGTTGTCTCGGAACACCTTCAATAAAGCATGCCAGCAGTGCATTGAAAAGGCAGGGAGCTTTAGCCACCGTCCTCTAGCAGTCGCAAGGCTGTGCACACAAAGTCGTCTGCCTGCGGCAACGTTCTTCGCCCTCGTGCAAGCTACCGCTCTGTCCGGCTCCCGGAGCAGGAGAAGCGGCTGCTTCACGCACACAGCAACGGAGCGGCAGCCCTTCGCTCCGAAGCGCTGCTTCAGCCGAAAGACGCCGGCCACCGGCGCTTGGCTTCGGACAGCTCCGGAGAGCCGTAGTGTGCGTCTGCACTAGACTGCATCATAGCGAAAAGCTTTGACAGTGTGTCTCGCAGGGAGATAGCTTAGGAGCGCAGCGCACTTATGCCTCCCTTGTCCAGAAACACGATTTTACTGCACACTCCAAAAACAGTACTCTTCCCAGGGCAAGATGCCAGATGCTCTCTGATGCCCGTGCTCCCTTCCTACTCTTGCCCAGCTCATTGTTGTAACGTGCACATGCCGTCCTGGAATTCAGTGCACAGTGAAAGCAATCGCAAAAGTCCAGCAGCTGCTGACTCCCAAACACAAGGCGCTGGCTATGTTCTTGCTACTCGACGACTCAACGCAGCCCTTCATTTCTGCAGTTGCCATCGAGGTCTCTGCATGTCGGAGACTGAGAGGACGAGCACGAGTTTCCCACGAGGGGCTGCATCAGGAGGAATTCAAAACTCAGGGAATTTGCCCTGGAACACCTTCCATAAGGATGCTAGAATGGAATTGAAGAGGCAGGCGAGCGGCCACCACCGTCCTCTAGCAGTCCTTAGGGTGCGCGCAGAAGCCCGGTGCTCTGCGGCTTCGTTCTTCGCCCTCGTGCAAGCTACCGCTCTGTCCGGCTCCCGGAGCAGGAGAAGCGGCTGCTTCGCGCACACAACAGCGGAGCGGCAGCCCTACGCTCCGAAGCGCTGCTTCAGCCGAAAGACGCCGGCCACCGGCGCTTGGCTTCGGACAGCTCCGGAGAGCCGTAGTGTGCGTCTGCAACTAGACTGCATCATAGCGAAAAGCTTTGGCAGTGTGTCTCGCAGGGAGATAGCTTAGGAGCGCAGCGCACTTATGCCTCCCTTGTCCAGAAACACGATTTTACTGCACACTCCAAAAACAGTACTCTTCCCAGGGCAATATATAAGCTGCTTTCTGACGGCCGTGATCTTTCGATTACTCTTGCGCAGCTCGTTGTTGCAGAGTGCACGTGCCTTCCTGGAATTCAGTGCACAGTGAAAGCAATCGCAAAAGTCCAGCAGCTGCTGACTCCCAAACACAAGGCGCTGGCTATGTTCTTGCTTCTCGACAACTCAACGCAGCCCTTCATTTCTGCAGTTGCCATCGAGGTCTCTGCATGTCGGAGACTCAGAGGACGAGCACGAGTTTCCCAGGAGGGGCTGCATCAGGAGGAATTCAAAACTCCAGAAAATTGTCCTGGAACACCTTCCATAAGGATGCTAGAAGGGAATTGAAGAGGCAGGCGAGCGGCCACCTGGGTCCTCTAGCAGTCCTTCGGGTGTGCGCAAAAGCCCGGTGCTCTTCGGCTTCGTTCTTCGCCCCCGTACAAGCTACCGCTCTGTCCGGCTCCCGGAGCAGGAGAAGCGGCTGCTTCGCGCACACAACAGCGGAGCGGCAGCCCTTCGCTCCGAAGCGCTGCTTCAGCCGAAAGACGCCGGCCACCGGCGCTTGGCTTCGGACAGCTCCGGAGAGACGTAGTGTGCGTCTGCACTAGACTGCATCATAGCGAAAAGCTTTGGCAGTGTGTCTCGCAGAGAGATAGCTTAGGAGCGCAGCGCACTTATGCCTCCCTTGTCCAGAAACACGGATTTGCTGCACACTCCAAAAACACTGCTCTTTCCATGGTACTATGTAAACTGCTGTCTGACGCCCGTTCTCTTCTGCCCACTCTTGCCCAGCTGGTTGTTGCAGCGTGCACGTGCCTTCCTGGCATTAAGAGCACAGTGAAAGCAATCGCAAAAGTCCAGCAGCTGCTGACTCCCAAACACAAGGCGCTGGTTTGTTCTTGCTTCACCACACTTCAACAGAGTCCTTCATTTCTGCAGCTGCCATCGAGTTTTCTGCATCTCGAGCCTTCTGGGACGAGCACCAATTTCCCACGAGGGGCTGCATCAGGACGAAGTCAAAACCCAGGAAAGTTGTCTCGGAACACCTTCAATAAAGCATGCCAGCAGTGCATTGAAAAGGCAGGGAGCTTTAGCCACCGTCGTCTAGCAGTCGCAAGGCTGTGCACACAATGTCGTCTCCCTGCGGCAACGTTCTTCGCCCTCGTACAAGCTACCGCTCTGTCCGGCTCCCGGAGCAGGAGAAGCGGCTGCTTCGCGCACACAGCAACGGAGCGGCAGCCGTACGCTCCGAAGCGCTGCTTCAGCCGAAAGACGCCGGCCACCGGCGCTTGGCTTCGGACAGCTCCGGAGAGCCGTAGTGTGCGTCTGCAACTAGACTGCATCATAGCGAAAAGCTTTGGCAGTGTGTCTCGCAGGGAGATAGCTTAGGAGCGCAGCGCACTTATGCCTCCCTTGTCCAGAAACACGATTTTACTGCACACTCCAAAAACAGTACTCTTCCCAGGGCAATATGCCAGATGCTCTCTGATGCCCGTGCTCCCTTCCTACTCTTGCCCAGCTCGTTGTTTTAACGTGCACATGCCGTCCTGGAATTCAGTGCACAGTGAAAGCAATCGCAAAAGTCCAGCAGCTGCTGACTCCCAAACACAAGGCGCTGGCTATGTTCTTGCTTCTCGACAACTCAACGCAGCCCTTCATTTCTGCAGTTGCCATCGAGGTCTCTGCATGTCGGAGACTCAGAGGACGAGCACGAGTTTCCCAGGAGGGGCTGCATCAGGAGGAATTCAAAACTCCAGAAAATTGTCCTGGAACACCTTCCATAAGGATGCTAGAAGGGAATTGAAGAGGCAGGCGAGCGGCCACCTGGGTCCTCTAGCAGTCCTTCGGGTGTGCGCAAAAGCCCGGTGCTCTTCGGCTTCGTTCTTCGCCCCCGTACAAGCTACCGCTCTGTCCGGCTCCCGGAGCAGGAGAAGCGGCTGCTTCGCGCACACAACAGCGGAGCGGCAGCCCTACGCTCCGAAGCGCTGCTTCAGCCGAAAGACGCCGGCCACCGGCGCTTGGCTTCGGACAGCTCCGGAGAGACGTAGTGTGCGTCTGCACTAGACTGAATCATAGCGAAAAGCTTTGGCAGTGTGTCTCGCAGAGAGATAGCTTAGGAGCGCAGCGCACTTATGCCTCCCTTGTCCAGAAACACGGATTTGCTGCACACTCCAAAAACACTGCTCTTTCCATGGTACTATGTAAGCTGCTGTCTGACGCCCGTTCTCTTCTGCCCACTCTTGCTCAGCTGGTTGTTGCAGCGTGCACGTGCCTTCCTGGCATTAAGAGCACAGTGAAAGCAATCGCAAAAGTCCAGCAGCTGCTGACTCCCAAACACAAGGCGCTGGCTTTGTTCTTGCTTCACCACACTTCAACAGAGTCCTTCATTTCTGCAGCTGCCATCGAGTTTTCTGCATCTCGAGCCTTCTGGGACGAGCACCAATTTCCCACGAGGGGCTGCATCAGGACGAAGTCAAAACCCAGGAAAGTTGTCTCGGAACACCTTCAATAAAGCATGCCAGCAGTGCATTGAAAAGGCAGGGAGCTTTAGCCACCGTCGTCTAGCAGTCGCAAGGCTGTGCACACAAAGTCGTCTGCCTGCGGCAACGTTCTTCGCCCTCGTGCAAGCTACCGCTCTGTCCGGCTCCCGGAGCAGGAGAAGCGGCTGCTTCGCGCACACAGCAACGGAGCGGCAGCCCTTCGCTCCGAAGCGCTGCTTCAGCCGAAAGACGCCGGCCACCGGCGCTTGGCTTCGGACAGCTCCGGAGAGCCGTAGTGTGCGTCTGCACTAGACTGCATCATAGCGAAAAGCTTTGGCATTGTGTCTCGCAGGGAGATAGCTTAGGAGCGCAGCGCACTTATGCCTCCCTTGTCCAGAAACACGATTTTACTGCACACTCCAAAAACAGTACTCTTCCCAGGGCAAGATGCCAGATGCTCTCTGATGCCCGTGCTCCCTTCCTACTCTTGCCCAGCTCGTTGTTGTAACGTGCACATGCCGTCCTGGAATTCAGTGCACAGTGAAAGCAATCGCAAAAGTCCAGCAGCTGCTGACTCCCAAACACAAGGCGCTGGCTATGTTCTTGCTACTCGACGACTCAACGCAGCCCTTCATTTCTGCAGTTGCCATCGAGGTCTCTGCATGTCGGAGACTGAGAGGACGAGCACGAGTTTCCCACGAGGGGCTGCATCAGGAGGAATTCAAAACTCAGGGAATTTGCCCTGGAACACCTTCCATAAGGATGCTAGAATGGAATTGAAGAGGCAGGCGAGCGGCCACCACCGTCCTCTAGCAGTCCTTAGGGTGCGCGCAGAAGCCCGGTGCTCTGCGGCTTCGTTCTTCGCCCTCGTGCAAGCTACCGCTCTGTCCGGCTCCCGGAGCAGGAGAAGCGGCTGCTTCGCGCACACAACAGCGGAGCGGCAGCCCTACGCTCCGAAGCGCTGCTTCAGCCGAAAGACGCCGGCCACCGGCGCTTGGCTTCGGACAGCTCCGGAGAGCCGTAGTGTGCGTCTGCAACTAGACTGCATCATAGCGAAAAGCTTTGGCAGTGTGTCTCGCAGGGAGATAGCTTAGGAGCGCAGCGCACTTATGCCTCCCTTGTCCAGAAACACGATTTTACTGCACACTCCAAAAACAGTACTCTTCCCAGGGCAATATGCCAGATGCTCTCTGATGCCCGTGATCTTTCGATTACTCTTGCGCAGCTCGTTGTTGCAGAGTGCACGTGCCTTCCTGGAATTCAGTGCACAGTGAAAGCAATCGCAAAAGTCCAGCAGCTGCTGACTCCCAAACACAAGGCGCTGGCTATGTTCTTGCTTCTCGACAACTCAACGCAGCCCTTCATTTCTGCAGTTGCCATCGAGGTCTCTGCATGTCGGAGACTCAGAGGACGAGCACGAGTTTCCCAGGAGGGGCTGCATCAGGAGGAATTCAAAACTCCAGAAAATTGTCCTGGAACACCTTCCATAAGGATGCTAGAAGGGAATTGAAGAGGCAGGCGAGCGGCCACCTGGGTCCTCTAGCAGTCCTTCGGGTGTGCGCGAAAGCCCGGTGCTCTTCGGCTTCGTTCTTCGCCCCCGTACAAGCTACCGCTCTGTCCGGCTCCCGGAGCAGGAGAAGCGGCTGCTTCGCGCACACAACAGCGGAGCGGCAGCCCTTCGCTCCGAAGCGCTGCTTCAGCCGAAAGACGCCGGCCACCGGCGCTTGGCTTCGGACAGCTCCGGAGAGACGTAGTGTGCATCTGCACTAGACTGCATCATAGCGAAAAGCTTTGGCAGTGTGTCTCGCAGAGAGATAGCTTAGGAGCGCAGCGCACTTATGCCTCCCTTGTCCAGAAACACGGATTTGCTGCACACTCCAAAAACACTGCTCTTTCCATGGTACTATGTAAACTGCTGTCTGACGCCCGTTCTCTTCTGCCCACTCTTGCCCAGCTGGTTGTTGCAGCGTGCACGTGCCTTCCTGGCATTAAGAGCACAGTGAAAGCAATCGCAAAAGTCCAGCAGCTGCTGACTCCCAAACACAAGGCGCTGGCTTTGTTCTTGCTTCACCACACTTCAACAGAGTCCTTCATTTCTGCAGCTGCCATCGAGTTTTCTGCATCTCGAGCCTTCTGGGACGAGCACCAATTTCCCACGAGGGGCTGCATCAGGACGAAGTCAAAACCCAGGAAAGTTGTCTCGGAACACCTTCAATAAAGCATGCCAGCAGTGCATTGAAAAGGCAGGGAGCTTTAGCCACCGTCGTCTAGCAGTCGCAAGGCTGTGCACACAATGTCGTCTCCCTGCGGCAACGTTCTTCGCCCTCGTACAAGCTACCGCTCTGTCCGGCTCCCGGAGCAGGAGAAGCGGCTGCTTCGCGCACACAGCAACGGAGCGGCAGCCGTACGCTCCGAAGCGCTGCTTCAGCCGAAAGACGCCGGCCACCGGCGCTTGGCTTCGGACAGCTCCGGAGAGCCGTAGTGTGCGTCTGCAACTAGACTGCATCATAGCGAAAAGCTTTGGCAGTGTGTCTCGCAGGGAGATAGCTTAGGAGCGCAGCGCACTTATGCCTCCCTTGTCCAGAAACACGATTTTACTGCACACTCCAAAAACAGTACTCTTCCCAGGGCAATATGCCAGATGCTCTCTGATGCCCGTGCTCCCTTCCTACTCTTGCCCAGCTCGTTGTTTTAACGTGCACATGCCGTCCTGGAATTCAGTGCACAGTGAAAGCAATCGCAAAAGTCCAGCAGCTGCTGACTCCCAAACACAAGGCGCTGGCTATGTTCTTGCTTCTCGACAACTCAACGCAGCCCTTCATTTCTGCAGTTGCCATCGAGGTCTCTGCATGTCGGAGACTCAGAGGACGAGCACGAGTTTCCCAGGAGGGGCTGCATCAGGAGGAATTCAAAACTCCAGAAAATTGTCCTGGAACACCTTCCATAAGGATGCTAGAAGGGAATTGAAGAGGCAGGCGAGCGGCCACCTGGGTCCTCTAGCAGTCCTTCGGGTGTGCGCAAAAGCCCGGTGCTCTTCGGCTTCGTTCTTCGCCCCCGTACAAGCTACCGCTCTGTCCGGCTCCCGGAGCAGGAGAAGCGGCTGCTTCGCGCACACAACAGCGGAGCGGCAGCCCTTCGCTCCGAAGCGCTGCTTCAGCCGAAAGACGCCGGCCACCGGCGCTTGGCTTCGGACAGCTCCGGAGAGACGTAGTGTGCGTCTGCACTAGACTGCATCATAGCGAAAAGCTTTGGCAGTGTGTCTCGCAGAGAGATAGCTTAGGAGCGCAGCGCACTTATGCCTCCCTTGTCCAGAAACACGGATTTGCTGCACACTCCAAAAACACTGCTCTTTCCATGGTACTATGTAAGCTGCTGTCTGACGCCCGTTCTCTTCTGCCCACTCTTGCTCAGCTGGTTGTTGCAGCGTGCACGTGCCTTCCTGGCATTAAGAGCACAGTGAAAGCAATCGCAAAAGTCCAGCAGCTGCTGACTCCCAAACACAAGGCGCTGGCTTTGTTCTTGCTTCACCACACTTCAACAGAGTCCTTCATTTCTGCAGCTGCCATCGAGTTTTCTGCATCTCGAGCCTTCTGGGACGAGCACCAATTTCCCACGAGGGGCTGCATCAGGACGAAGTCAAAACCCAGGAAAGTTGTCTCGGAACACCTTCAATAAAGCATGCCAGCAGTGCATTGAAAAGGCAGGGAGCTTTAGCCACCGTCCTCTAGCAGTCGCAAGGCTGTGCACACAAAGTCGTCTGCCTGCGGCAACGTTCTTCGCCCTCGTGCAAGCTACCGCTCTGTCCGGCTCCCGGAGCAGGAGAAGCGGCTGCTTCGCGCACACAGCAACGGAGCGGCAGCCCTTCGCTCCGAAGCGCTGCTTCAGCCGAAAGACGCCGGCCACCGGCGCTTGGCTTCGGACAGCTCCGGAGAGCCGTAGTGTGCGTCTGCACTAGACTGCATCATAGCGAAAAGCTTTGGCATTGTGTCTCGCAGGGAGATAGCTTAGGAGCGCAGCGCACTTATGCCTCCCTTGTCCAGAAACACGATTTTACTGCACACTCCAAAAACAGTACTCTTCCCAGGGCAAGATGCCAGATGCTCTCTGATGCCCGTGCTCCCTTCCTACTCTTGCCCAGCTCGTTGTTGTAACGTGCACATGCCGTCCTGGAATTCAGTGCACAGTGAAAGCAATCGCAAAAGTCCAGCAGCTGCTGACTCCCAAACACAAGGCGCTGGCTATGTTCTTGCTACTCGACGACTCAACGCAGCCCTTCATTTCTGCAGTTGCCATCGAGGTCTCTGCATGTCGGAGACTGAGAGGACGAGCACGAGTTTCCCACGAGGGGCTGCATCAGGAGGAATTCAAAACTCAGGGAATTTGCCCTGGAACACCTTCCATAAGGATGCTAGAATGGAATTGAAGAGGCAGGCGAGCGGCCACCACCGTCCTCTAGCAGTCCTTAGGGTGCGCGCAGAAGCCCGGTGCTCTGCGGCTTCGTTCTTCGCCCTCGTGCAAGCTACCGCTCTGTCCGGCTCCCGGAGCAGGAGAAGCGGCTGCTTCGCGCACACAACAGCGGAGCGGCAGCCCTACGCTCCGAAGCGCTGCTTCAGCCGAAAGACGCCGGCCACCGGCGCTTGGCTTCGGACAGCTCCGGAGAGCCGTAGTGTGCGTCTGCAACTAGACTGCATCATAGCGAAAAGCTTTGGCAGTGTGTCTCGCAGGGAGATAGCTTAGGAGCGCAGCGCACTTATGCCTCCCTTGTCCAGAAACACGATTTTACTGCACACTCCAAAAACAGTACTCTTCCCAGGGCAATATGCCAGATGCTCTCTGATGCCCGTGATCTTTCGATTACTCTTGCGCAGCTCGTTGTTGCAGAGTGCACGTGCCTTCCTGGAATTCAGTGCACAGTGAAAGCAATCGCAAAAGTCCAGCAGCTGCTGACTCCCAAACACAAGGCGCTGGCTATGTTCTTGCTTCTCGACAACTCAACGCAGCCCTTCATTTCTGCAGTTGCCATCGAGGTCTCTGCATGTCGGAGACTCAGAGGACGAGCACGAGTTTCCCAGGAGGGGCTGCATCAGGAGGAATTCAAAACTCCAGAAAATTGTCCTGGAACACCTTCCATAAGGATGCTAGAAGGGAATTGAAGAGGCAGGCGAGCGGCCACCTGGGTCCTCTAGCAGTCCTTCGGGTGTGCGCAAAAGCCCGGTGCTCTTCGGCTTCGTTCTTCGCCCCCGTACAAGCTACCGCTCTGTCCGGCTCCCGGAGCAGGAGAAGCGGCTGCTTCGCGCACACAACAGCGGAGCGGCAGCCCTACGCTCCGAAGCGCTGCTTCAGCCGAAAGACGCCGGCCACCGGCGCTTGGCTTCGGACAGCTCCGGAGAGACGTAGTGTGCGTCTGCACTAGACTGAATCATAGCGAAAAGCTTTGGCAGTGTGTCTCGCAGAGAGATAGCTTAGGAGCGCAGCGCACTTATGCCTCCCTTGTCCAGAAACACGGATTTGCTGCACACTCCAAAAACACTGCTCTTTCCATGGTACTATGTAAGCTGCTGTCTGACGCCCGTTCTCTTCTGCCCACTCTTGCTCAGCTGGTTGTTGCAGCGTGCACGTGCCTTCCTGGCATTAAGAGCACAGTGAAAGCAATCGCAAAAGTCCAGCAGCTGCTGACTCCCAAACACAAGGCGCTGGCTTTGTTCTTGCTTCACCACACTTCAACAGAGTCCTTCATTTCTGCAGCTGCCATCGAGTTTTCTGCATCTCGAGCCTTCTGGGACGAGCACCAATTTCCCACGAGGGGCTGCATCAGGACGAAGTCAAAACCCAGGAAAGTTGTCTCGGAACACCTTCAATAAAGCATGCCAGCAGTGCATTGAAAAGGCAGGGAGCTTTAGCCACCGTCGTCTAGCAGTCGCAAGGCTGTGCACACAAAGTCGTCTGCCTGCGGCAACGTTCTTCGCCCTCGTGCAAGCTACCGCTCTGTCCGGCTCCCGGAGCAGGAGAAGCGGCTGCTTCGCGCACACAGCAACGGAGCGGCAGCCCTTCGCTCCGAAGCGCTGCTTCAGCCGAAAGACGCCGGCCACCGGCGCTTGGCTTCGGACAGCTCCGGAGAGCCGTAGTGTGCGTCTGCACTAGACTGCATCATAGCGAAAAGCTTTGGCATTGTGTCTCGCAGGGAGATAGCTTAGGAGCGCAGCGCACTTATGCCTCCCTTGTCCAGAAACACGATTTTACTGCACACTCCAAAAACAGTACTCTTCCCAGGGCAAGATGCCAGATGCTCTCTGATGCCCGTGCTCCCTTCCTACTCTTGCCCAGCTCGTTGTTGTAACGTGCACATGCCGTCCTGGAATTCAGTGCACAGTGAAAGCAATCGCAAAAGTCCAGCAGCTGCTGACTCCCAAACACAAGGCGCTGGCTATGTTCTTGCTACTCGACGACTCAACGCAGCCCTTCATTTCTGCAGTTGCCATCGAGGTCTCTGCATGTCGGAGACTCAGAGGACGAGCACGAGTTTCCCAGGAGGGGCTGCATCAGGAGGAATTCAAAACTCCAGAAAATTGTCCTGGAACACCTTCCATAAGGATGCTAGAAGGGAATTGAAGAGGCAGGCGAGCGGCCACCTGGGTCCTCTAGCAGTCCTTCGGGTGTGCGCAAAAGCCCGGTGCTCTTCGGCTTCGTTCTTCGCCCCCGTACAAGCTACCGCTCTGTCCGGCTCCCGGAGCAGGAGAAGCGGCTGCTTCGCGCACACAACAGCGGAGCGGCAGCCCTACGCTCCGAAGCGCTGCTTCAGCCGAAAGACGCCGGCCACCGGCGCTTGGCTTCGGACAGCTCCGGAGAGACGTAGTGTGCGTCTGCACTAGACTGAATCATAGCGAAAAGCTTTGGCAGTGTGTCTCGCAGAGAGATAGCTTAGGAGCGCAGCGCACTTATGCCTCCCTTGTCCAGAAACACGGATTTGCTGCACACTCCAAAAACACTGCTCTTTCCATGGTACTATGTAAGCTGCTGTCTGACGCCCGTTCTCTTCTGCCCACTCTTGCTCAGCTGGTTGTTGCAGCGTGCACGTGCCTTCCTGGCATTAAGAGCACAGTGAAAGCAATCGCAAAAGTCCAGCAGCTGCTGACTCCCAAACACAAGGCGCTGGCTTTGTTCTTGCTTCACCACACTTCAACAGAGTCCTTCATTTCTGCAGCTGCCATCGAGTTTTCTGCATCTCGAGCCTTCTGGGACGAGCACCAATTTCCCACGAGGGGCTGCATCAGGACGAAGTCAAAACCCAGGAAAGTTGTCTCGGAACACCTTCAATAAAGCATGCCAGCAGTGCATTGAAAAGGCAGGGAGCTTTAGCCACCGTCGTCTAGCAGTCGCAAGGCTGTGCACACAAAGTCGTCTGCCTGCGGCAACGTTCTTCGCCCTCGTGCAAGCTACCGCTCTGTCCGGCTCCCGGAGCAGGAGAAGCGGCTGCTTCGCGCACACAGCAACGGAGCGGCAGCCCTTCGCTCCGAAGCGCTGCTTCAGCCGAAAGACGCCGGCCACCGGCGCTTGGCTTCGGACAGCTCCGGAGAGCCGTAGTGTGCGTCTGCACTAGACTGCATCATAGCGAAAAGCTTTGGCATTGTGTCTCGCAGGGAGATAGCTTAGGAGCGCAGCGCACTTATGCCTCCCTTGTCCAGAAACACGATTTTACTGCACACTCCAAAAACAGTACTCTTCCCAGGGCAAGATGCCAGATGCTCTCTGATGCCCGTGCTCCCTTCCTACTCTTGCCCAGCTCGTTGTTGTAACGTGCACATGCCGTCCTGGAATTCAGTGCACAGTGAAAGCAATCGCAAAAGTCCAGCAGCTGCTGACTCCCAAACACAAGGCGCTGGCTATGTTCTTGCTACTCGACGACTCAACGCAGCCCTTCATTTCTGCAGTTGCCATCGAGGTCTCTGCATGTCGGAGACTGAGAGGACGAGCACGAGTTTCCCACGAGGGGCTGCATCAGGAGGAATTCAAAACTCAGGGAATTTGCCCTGGAACACCTTCCATAAGGATGCTAGAATGGAATTGAAGAGGCAGGCGAGCGGCCACCACCGTCCTCTAGCAGTCCTTAGGGTGCGCGCAGAAGCCCGGTGCTCTGCGGCTTCGTTCTTCGCCCTCGTGCAAGCTACCGCTCTGTCCGGCTCCCGGAGCAGGAGAAGCGGCTGCTTCGCGCACACAACAGCGGAGCGGCAGCCCTACGCTCCGAAGCGCTGCTTCAGCCGAAAGACGCCGGCCACCGGCGCTTGGCTTCGGACAGCTCCGGAGAGCCGTAGTGTGCGTCTGCAACTAGACTGCATCATAGCGAAAAGCTTTGGCAGTGTGTCTCGCAGGGAGATAGCTTAGGAGCGCAGCGCACTTATGCCTCCCTTGTCCAGAAACACGATTTTACTGCACACTCCAAAAACAGTACTCTTCCCAGGGCAATATGCCAGATGCTCTCTGATGCCCGTGATCTTTCGATTACTCTTGCGCAGCTCGTTGTTGCAGAGTGCACGTGCCTTCCTGGAATTCAGTGCACAGTGAAAGCAATCGCAAAAGTCCAGCAGCTGCTGACTCCCAAACACAAGGCGCTGGCTATGTTCTTGCTTCTCGACAACTCAACGCAGCCCTTCATTTCTGCAGTTGCCATCGAGGTCTCTGCATGTCGGAGACTCAGAGGACGAGCACGAGTTTCCCAGGAGGGGCTGCATCAGGAGGAATTCAAAACTCCAGAAAATTGTCCTGGAACACCTTCCATAAGGATGCTAGAAGGGAATTGAAGAGGCAGGCGAGCGGCCACCTGGGTCCTCTAGCAGTCCTTCGGGTGTGCGCAAAAGCCCGGTGCTCTTCGGCTTCGTTCTTCGCCCCCGTACAAGCTACCGCTCTGTCCGGCTCCCGGAGCAGGAGAAGCGGCTGCTTCGCGCACACAACAGCGGAGCGGCAGCCCTACGCTCCGAAGCGCTGCTTCAGCCGAAAGACGCCGGCCACCGGCGCTTGGCTTCGGACAGCTCCGGAGAGACGTAGTGTGCGTCTGCACTAGACTGAATCATAGCGAAAAGCTTTGGCAGTGTGTCTCGCAGAGAGATAGCTTAGGAGCGCAGCGCACTTATGCCTCCCTTGTCCAGAAACACGGATTTGCTGCACACTCCAAAAACACTGCTCTTTCCATGGTACTATGTAAGCTGCTGTCTGACGCCCGTTCTCTTCTGCCCACTCTTGCTCAGCTGGTTGTTGCAGCGTGCACGTGCCTTCCTGGCATTAAGAGCACAGTGAAAGCAATCGCAAAAGTCCAGCAGCTGCTGACTCCCAAACACAAGGCGCTGGCTTTGTTCTTGCTTCACCACACTTCAACAGAGTCCTTCATTTCTGCAGCTGCCATCGAGTTTTCTGCATCTCGAGCCTTCTGGGACGAGCACCAATTTCCCACGAGGGGCTGCATCAGGACGAAGTCAAAACCCAGGAAAGTTGTCTCGGAACACCTTCAATAAAGCATGCCAGCAGTGCATTGAAAAGGCAGGGAGCTTTAGCCACCGTCGTCTAGCAGTCGCAAGGCTGTGCACACAAAGTCGTCTGCCTGCGGCAACGTTCTTCGCCCTCGTGCAAGCTACCGCTCTGTCCGGCTCCCGGAGCAGGAGAAGCGGCTGCTTCGCGCACACAGCAGCGGAGCGGCAGCCCTTCGCTCCGAAGCGCTGCTTCAGCCGAAAGACGCCGGCCACCGGCGCTTGGCTTCGGACAGCTCCGGAGAGCCGTAGTGTGCGTCTGCACTAGACTGCATCATAGCGAAAAGCTTTGGCATTGTGTCTCGCAGGGAGATAGCTTAGGAGCGCAGCGCACTTATGCCTCCCTTGTCCAGAAACACGATTTTACTGCACACTCCAAAAACAGTACTCTTCCCAGGGCAAGATGCCAGATGCTCTCTGATGCCCGTGCTCCCTTCCTACTCTTGCCCAGCTCGTTGTTGTAACGTGCACATGCCGTCCTGGAATTCAGTGCACAGTGAAAGCAATCGCAAAAGTCCAGCAGCTGCTGACTCCCAAACACAAGGCGCTGGCTATGTTCTTGCTACTCGACGACTCAACGCAGCCCTTCATTTCTGCAGTTGCCATCGAGGTCTCTGCATGTCGGAGACTGAGAGGACGAGCACGAGTTTCCCACGAGGGGCTGCATCAGGAGGAATTCAAAACTCAGGGAATTTGCCCTGGAACACCTTCCATAAGGATGCTAGAATGGAATTGAAGAGGCAGGCGAGCGGCCACCACCGTCCTCTAGCAGTCCTTAGGGTGCGCGCAGAAGCCCGGTGCTCTGCGGCTTCGTTCTTCGCCCTCGTGCAAGCTACCGCTCTGTCCGGCTCCCGGAGCAGGAGAAGCGGCTGCTTCGCGCACACAACAGCGGAGCGGCAGCCCTACGCTCCGAAGCGCTGCTTCAGCCGAAAGACGCCGGCCACCGGCGCTTGGCTTCGGACAGCTCCGGAGAGCCGTAGTGTGCGTCTGCAACTAGACTGCATCATAGCGAAAAGCTTTGGCAGTGTGTCTCGCAGGGAGATAGCTTAGGAGCGCAGCGCACTTATGCCTCCCTTGTCCAGAAACACGATTTTACTGCACACTCCAAAAACAGTACTCTTCCCAGGGCAATATGCCAGATGCTCTCTGATGCCCGTGATCTTTCGATTACTCTTGCGCAGCTCGTTGTTGCAGAGTGCACGTGCCTTCCTGGAATTCAGTGCACAGTGAAAGCAATCGCAAAAGTCCAGCAGCTGCTGACTCCCAAACACAAGGCGCTGGCTATGTTCTTGCTTCTCGACAACTCAACGCAGCCCTTCATTTCTGCAGTTGCCATCGAGGTCTCTGCATGTCGGAGACTCAGAGGACGAGCACGAGTTTCCCAGGAGGGGCTGCATCAGGAGGAATTCAAAACTCCAGAAAATTGTCCTGGAACACCTTCCATAAGGATGCTAGAAGGGAATTGAAGAGGCAGGCGAGCGGCCACCTGGGTCCTCTAGCAGTCCTTCGGGTGTGCGCAAAAGCCCGGTGCTCTTCGGCTTCGTTCTTCGCCCCCGTACAAGCTACCGCTCTGTCCGGCTCCCGGAGCAGGAGAAGCGGCTGCTTCGCGCACACAACAGCGGAGCGGCAGCCCTTCGCTCCGAAGCGCTGCTTCAGCCGAAAGACGCCGGCCACCGGCGCTTGGCTTCGGACAGCTCCGGAGAGACGTAGTGTGCATCTGCACTAGACTGCATCATAGCGAAAAGCTTTGGCAGTGTGTCTCGCAGAGAGATAGCTTAGGAGCGCAGCGCACTTATGCCTCCCTTGTCCAGAAACACGGATTTGCTGCACACTCCAAAAACACTGCTCTTTCCATGGTACTATGTAAACTGCTGTCTGACGCCCGTTCTCTTCTGCCCACTCTTGCCCAGCTGGTTGTTGCAGCGTGCACGTGCCTTCCTGGCATTAAGAGCACAGTGAAAGCAATCGCAAAAGTCCAGCAGCTGCTGACTCCCAAACACAAGGCGCTGGCTTTGTTCTTGCTTCACCACACTTCAACAGAGTCCTTCATTTCTGCAGCTGCCATCGAGTTTTCTGCATCTCGAGCCTTCTGGGACGAGCACCAATTTCCCACGAGGGGCTGCATCAGGACGAAGTCAAAACCCAGGAAAGTTGTCTCGGAACACCTTCAATAAAGCATGCCAGCAGTGCATTGAAAAGGCAGGGAGCTTTAGCCACCGTCGTCTAGCAGTCGCAAGGCTGTGCACACAATGTCGTCTCCCTGCGGCAACGTTCTTCGCCCTCGTGCAAGCTACCGCTCTGTCCGGCTCCCGGAGCAGGAGAAGCGGCTGCTTCGCGCACACAGCAACGGAGCGGCAGCCGTACGCTCCGAAGCGCTGCTTCAGCCGAAAGACGCCGGCCACCGGCGCTTGGCTTCGGACAGCTCCGGAGAGCCGTAGTGTGCGTCTGCAACTAGACTGCATCATAGCGAAAAGCTTTGGCAGTGTGTCTCGCAGGGAGATAGCTTAGGAGCGCAGCGCACTTATGCCTCCCTTGTCCAGAAACACGATTTTACTGCACACTCCAAAAACAGTACTCTTCCCAGGGCAATATGCCAGATGCTCTCTGATGCCCGTGCTCCCTTCCTACTCTTGCCCAGCTCGTTGTTTTAACGTGCACATGCCGTCCTGGAATTCAGTGCACAGTGAAAGCAATCGCAAAAGTCCAGCAGCTGCTGACTCCCAAACACAAGGCGCTGGCTATGTTCTTGCTTCTCGACAACTCAACGCAGCCCTTCATTTCTGCAGTTGCCATCGAGGTCTCTGCATGTCGGAGACTCAGAGGACGAGCACGAGTTTCCCAGGAGGGGCTGCATCAGGAGGAATTCAAAACTCCAGAAAATTGTCCTGGAACACCTTCCATAAGGATGCTAGAAGGGAATTGAAGAGGCAGGCGAGCGGCCACCTGGGTCCTCTAGCAGTCCTTCGGGTGTGCGCAAAAGCCCGGTGCTCTTCGGCTTCGTTCTTCGCCCCCGTACAAGCTACCGCTCTGTCCGGCTCCCGGAGCAGGAGAAGCGGCTGCTTCGCGCACACAACAGCGGAGCGGCAGCCCTTCGCTCCGAAGCGCTGCTTCAGCCGAAAGACGCCGGCCACCGGCGCTTGGCTTCGGACAGCTCCGGAGAGACGTAGTGTGCGTCTGCACTAGACTGCATCATAGCGAAAAGCTTTGGCAGTGTGTCTCGCAGAGAGATAGCTTAGGAGCGCAGCGCACTTATGCCTCCCTTGTCCAGAAACACGGATTTGCTGCACACTCCAAAAACACTGCTCTTTCCATGGTACTATGTAAGCTGCTGTCTGACGCCCGTTCTCTTCTGCCCACTCTTGCTCAGCTGGTTGTTGCAGCGTGCACGTGCCTTCCTGGCATTAAGAGCACAGTGAAAGCAATCGCAAAAGTCCAGCAGCTGCTGACTCCCAAACACAAGGCGCTGGCTTTGTTCTTGCTTCACCACACTTCAACAGAGTCCTTCATTTCTGCAGCTGCCATCGAGTTTTCTGCATCTCGAGCCTTCTGGGACGAGCACCAATTTCCCACGAGGGGCTGCATCAGGACGAAGTCAAAACCCAGGAAAGTTGTCTCGGAACACCTTCAATAAAGCATGCCAGCAGTGCATTGAAAAGGCAGGGAGCTTTAGCCACCGTCCTCTAGCAGTCGCAAGGCTGTGCACACAAAGTCGTCTGCCTGCGGCAACGTTCTTCGCCCTCGTGCAAGCTACCGCTCTGTCCGGCTCCCGGAGCAGGAGAAGCGGCTGCTTCGCGCACACAGCAACGGAGCGGCAGCCCTTCGCTCCGAAGCGCTGCTTCAGCCGAAAGACGCCGGCCACCGGCGCTTGGCTTCGGACAGCTCCGGAGAGCCGTAGTGTGCGTCTGCACTAGACTGCATCATAGCGAAAAGCTTTGGCATTGTGTCTCGCAGGGAGATAGCTTAGGAGCGCAGCGCACTTATGCCTCCCTTGTCCAGAAACACGATTTTACTGCACACTCCAAAAACAGTACTCTTCCCAGGGCAAGATGCCAGATGCTCTCTGATGCCCGTGCTCCCTTCCTACTCTTGCCCAGCTCGTTGTTGTAACGTGCACATGCCGTCCTGGAATTCAGTGCACAGTGAAAGCAATCGCAAAAGTCCAGCAGCTGCTGACTCCCAAACACAAGGCGCTGGCTATGTTCTTGCTACTCGACGACTCAACGCAGCCCTTCATTTCTGCAGTTGCCATCGAGGTCTCTGCATGTCGGAGACTCAGAGGACGAGCACGAGTTTCCCACGAGGGGCTGCATCAGGAGGAATTCAAAACTCAGGGAATTTGCCCTGGAACACCTTCCATAAGGATGCTAGAATGGAATTGAAGAGGCAGGCGAGCGGCCACCACCGTCCTCTAGCAGTCCTTAGGGTGCGCGCAGAAGCCCGGTGCTCTGCGGCTTCGTTCTTCGCCCTCGTGCAAGCTACCGCTCTGTCCGGCTCCCGGAGCAGGAGAAGCGGCTGCTTCGCGCACACAACAGCGGAGCGGCAGCCCTACGCTCCGAAGCGCTGCTTCAGCCGAAAGACGCCGGCCACCGGCGCTTGGCTTCGGACAGCTCCGGAGAGCCGTAGTGTGCGTCTGCAACTAGACTGCATCATAGCGAAAAGCTTTGGCAGTGTGTCTCGCAGGGAGATAGCTTAGGAGCGCAGCGCACTTATGCCTCCCTTGTCCAGAAACACGATTTTACTGCACACTCCAAAAACAGTACTCTTCCCAGGGCAATATGCCAGATGCTCTCTGATGCCCGTGATCTTTCGATTACTCTTGCGCAGCTCGTTGTTGCAGAGTGCACGTGCCTTCCTGGAATTCAGTGCACAGTGAAAGCAATCGCAAAAGTCCAGCAGCTGCTGACTCCCAAACACAAGGCGCTGGCTATGTTCTTGCTTCTCGACAACTCAACGCAGCCCTTCATTTCTGCAGTTGCCATCGAGGTCTCTGCATGTCGGAGACTCAGAGGACGAGCACGAGTTTCCCAGGAGGGGCTGCATCAGGAGGAATTCAAAACTCCAGAAAATTGTCCTGGAACACCTTCCATAAGGATGCTAGAAGGGAATTGAAGAGGCAGGCGAGCGGCCACCTGGGTCCTCTAGCAGTCCTTCGGGTGTGCGCAAAAGCCCGGTGCTCTTCGGCTTCGTTCTTCGCCCCCGTACAAGCTACCGCTCTGTCCGGCTCCCGGAGCAGGAGAAGCGGCTGCTTCGCGCACACAACAGCGGAGCGGCAGCCCTTCGCTCCGAAGCGCTGCTTCAGCCGAAAGACGCCGGCCACCGGCGCTTGGCTTCGGACAGCTCCGGAGAGACGTAGTGTGCGTCTGCACTAGACTGAATCATAGCGAAAAGCTTTGGCAGTGTGTCTCGCAGAGAGATAGCTTAGGAGCGCAGCGCACTTATGCCTCCCTTGTCCAGAAACACGGATTTGCTGCACACTCCAAAAACACTGCTCTTTCCATGGTACTATGTAAGCTGCTGTCTGACGCCCGTTCTCTTCTGCCCACTCTTGCTCAGCTGGTTGTTGCAGCGTGCACGTGCCTTCCTGGCATTAAGAGCACAGTGAAAGCAATCGCAAAAGTCCAGCAGCTGCTGACTCCCAAACACAAGGCGCTGGCTTTGTTCTTGCTTCACCACACTTCAACAGAGTCCTTCATTTCTGCAGCTGCCATCGAGTTTTCTGCATCTCGAGCCTTCTGGGACGAGCACCAATTTCCCACGAGGGGCTGCATCAGGACGAAGTCAAAACCCAGGAAAGTTGTCTCGGAACACCTTCAATAAAGCATGCCAGCAGTGCATTGAAAAGGCAGGGAGCTTTAGCCACCGTCGTCTAGCAGTCGCAAGGCTGTGCACACAAAGTCGTCTGCCTGCGGCAACGTTCTTCGCCCTCGTGCAAGCTACCGCTCTGTCCGGCTCCCGGAGCAGGAGAAGCGGCTGCTTCGCGCACACAGCAACGGAGCGGCAGCCCTTCGCTCCGAAGCGCTGCTTCAGCCGAAAGACGCCGGCCACCGGCGCTTGGCTTCGGACAGCTCCGGAGAGCCGTAGTGTGCGTCTGCACTAGACTGCATCATAGCGAAAAGCTTTGGCATTGTGTCTCGCAGGGAGATAGCTTAGGAGCGCAGCGCACTTATGCCTCCCTTGTCCAGAAACACGATTTTACTGCACACTCCAAAAACAGTACTCTTCCCAGGGCAAGATGCCAGATGCTCTCTGATGCCCGTGCTCCCTTCCTACTCTTGCCCAGCTCGTTGTTGTAACGTGCACATGCCGTCCTGGAATTCAGTGCACAGTGAAAGCAATCGCAAAAGTCCAGCAGCTGCTGACTCCCAAACACAAGGCGCTGGCTATGTTCTTGCTACTCGACGACTCAACGCAGCCCTTCATTTCTGCAGTTGCCATCGAGGTCTCTGCATGTCGGAGACTGAGAGGACGAGCACGAGTTTCCCACGAGGGGCTGCATCAGGAGGAATTCAAAACTCAGGGAATTTGCCCTGGAACACCTTCCATAAGGATGCTAGAATGGAATTGAAGAGGCAGGCGAGCGGCCACCACCGTCCTCTAGCAGTCCTTAGGGTGCGCGCAGAAGCCCGGTGCTCTGCGGCTTCGTTCTTCGCCCTCGTGCAAGCTACCGCTCTGTCCGGCTCCCGGAGCAGGAGAAGCGGCTGCTTCGCGCACACAACAGCGGAGCGGCAGCCCTACGCTCCGAAGCGCTGCTTCAGCCGAAAGACGCCGGCCACCGGCGCTTGGCTTCGGACAGCTCCGGAGAGCCGTAGTGTGCGTCTGCAACTAGACTGCATCATAGCGAAAAGCTTTGGCAGTGTGTCTCGCAGGGAGATAGCTTAGGAGCGCAGCGCACTTATGCCTCCCTTGTCCAGAAACACGATTTTACTGCACACTCCAAAAACAGTACTCTTCCCAGGGCAATATGCCAGATGCTCTCTGATGCCCGTGATCTTTCGATTACTCTTGCGCAGCTCGTTGTTGCAGAGTGCACGTGCCTTCCTGGAATTCAGTGCACAGTGAAAGCAATCGCAAAAGTCCAGCAGCTGCTGACTCCCAAACACAAGGCGCTGGCTATGTTCTTGCTTCTCGACAACTCAACGCAGCCCTTCATTTCTGCAGTTGCCATCGAGGTCTCTGCATGTCGGAGACTCAGAGGACGAGCACGAGTTTCCCAGGAGGGGCTGCATCAGGAGGAATTCAAAACTCCAGAAAATTGTCCTGGAACACCTTCCATAAGGATGCTAGAAGGGAATTGAAGAGGCAGGCGAGCGGCCACCTGGGTCCTCTAGCAGTCCTTCGGGTGTGCGCAAAAGCCCGGTGCTCTTCGGCTTCGTTCTTCGCCCCCGTACAAGCTACCGCTCTGTCCGGCTCCCGGAGCAGGAGAAGCGGCTGCTTCGCGCACACAACAGCGGAGCGGCAGCCCTTCGCTCCGAAGCGCTGCTTCAGCCGAAAGACGCCGGCCACCGGCGCTTGGCTTCGGACAGCTCCGGAGAGACGTAGTGTGCGTCTGCACTAGACTGCATCATAGCGAAAAGCTTTGGCAGTGTGTCTCGCAGAGAGATAGCTTAGGAGCGCAGCGCACTTATGCCTCCCTTGTCCAGAAACACGGATTTGCTGCACACTCCAAAAACACTGCTCTTTCCATGGTACTATGTAAACTGCTGTCTGACGCCCGTTCTCTTCTGCCCACTCTTGCCCAGCTGGTTGTTGCAGCGTGCACGTGCCTTCCTGGCATTAAGAGCACAGTGAAAGCAATCGCAAAAGTCCAGCAGCTGCTGACTCCCAAACACAAGGCGCTGGCTTTGTTCTTGCTTCACCACACTTCAACAGAGTCCTTCATTTCTGCAGCTGCCATCGAGTTTTCTGCATCTCGAGCCTTCTGGGACGAGCACCAATTTCCCACGAGGGGCTGCATCAGGACGAAGTCAAAACCCAGGAAAGTTGTCTCGGAACACCTTCAATAAAGCATGCCAGCAGTGCATTGAAAAGGCAGGGAGCTTTAGCCACCGTCGTCTAGCAGTCGCAAGGCTGTGCACACAATGTCGTCTCCCTGCGGCAACGTTCTTCACCCTCGTACAAGCTACCGCTCTGTCCGGCTCCCGGAGCAGGAGAAGCGGCTGCTTCGCGCACACAGCAACGGAGCGGCAGCCGTACGCTCCGAAGCGCTGCTTCAGCCGAAAGACGCCGGCCACCGGCGCTTGGCTTCGGACAGCTCCGGAGAGCCGTAGTGTGCGTGTGCAACTAGACTGCATCATAGCGAAAAGCTTTGGCAGTGTGTCTCGCAGGGAGATAGCTTAGGAGCGCAGCGCACTTATGCCTCCCTTGTCCAGAAACACGATTTTACTGCACACTCCAAAAACAGTACTCTTCCCAGGGCAATATGCCAGATGCTCTCTGATGCCCGTGCTCCCTTCCTACTCTTGCCCAGCTCGTTGTTTTAACGTGCACATGCCGTCCTGGAATTCAGTGCACAGTGAAAGCAATCGCAAAAGTCCAGCAGCTGCTGACTCCCAAACACAAGGCGCTGGCTATGTTCTTGCTTCTCGACAACTCAACGCAGCCCTTCATTTCTGCAGTTGCCATCGAGGTCTCTGCATGTCGGAGACTCAGAGGACGAGCACGAGTTTCCCAGGAGGGGCTGCATCAGGAGGAATTCAAAACTCCAGAAAATTGTCCTGGAACACCTTCCATAAGGATGCTAGAAGGGAATTGAAGAGGCAGGCGAGCGGCCACCTGGGTCCTCTAGCAGTCCTTCGGGTGTGCGCAAAAGCCCGGTGCTCTTCGGCTTCGTTCTTCGCCCCCGTACAAGCTACCGCTCTGTCCGGCTCCCGGAGCAGGAGAAGCGGCTGCTTCGCGCACACAACAGCGGAGCGGCAGCCCTTCGCTCCGAAGCGCTGCTTCAGCCGAAAGACGCCGGCCACCGGCGCTTGGCTTCGGACAGCTCCGGAGAGACGTAGTGTGCGTCTGCACTAGACTGCATCATAGCGAAAAGCTTTGGCAGTGTGTCTCGCAGAGAGATAGCTTAGGAGCGCAGCGCACTTATGCCTCCCTTGTCCAGAAACACGGATTTGCTGCACACTCCAAAAACACTGCTCTTTCCATGGTACTATGTAAGCTGCTGTCTGACGCCCGTTCTCTTCTGCCCACTCTTGCCCAGCTGGTTGTTGCAGCGTGCACGTGCCTTCCTGGCATTAAGAGCACAGTGAAAGCAATCGCAAAAGTCCAGCAGCTGCTGACTCCCAAACACAAGGCGCTGGCTTTGTTCTTGCTTCACCACACTTCAACAGAGTCCTTCATTTCTGCAGCTGCCATCGAGTTTTCTGCATCTCGAGCCTTCTGGGACGAGCACCAATTTCCCACGAGGGGCTGCATCAGGACGAAGTCAAAACCCAGGAAAGTTGTCTCGGAACACCTTCAATAAAGCATGCCAGCAGTGCATTGAAAAGGCAGGGAGCTTTAGCCACCGTCGTCTAGCAGTCGCAAGGCTGTGCACACAAAGTCGTCTGCCTGCGGCAACGTTCTTCGCCCTCGTGCAAGCTACCGCTCTGTCCGGCTCCCGGAGCAGGAGAAGCGGCTGCTTCGCGCACACAGCAACGGAGCGGCAGCCGTACGCTCCGAAGCGCTGCTTCAGCCGAAAGACGCCGGCCACCGGCGCTTGGCTTCGGACAGCTGCGGAGAGCCGTAGTGTGCGTCTGCAACTAGACTGCATCATAGCGAAAAGCTTTGGCAGTGTGTCTCGCAGGGAGATAGCTTAGGAGCGCAGCGCACTTATGCCTCCCTTGTCCAGAAACACGATTTTACTGCACACTCCAAAAACAGTACTCTTCCCAGGGCAATATGCCAGATGTTCTCTGATGCCCGTGCTCCCTTCGTACTCTTGCCCAGCTCGTTGTAGTAACGTGCACATGCCGTCCTGGAATTCAGTGCACAGTGAAAGCAATCGCAAAAGTCCAGCAGCTGCTGACTCCCAAACACAAGGCGCTGGCTATGTTCTTGCTACTCGACGACTCAACGCAGCCCTTCATTTCTGCAGTTGCCATCGAGGTCTCTGCATGTCGGAGACTCAGAGGACGAGCACGAGTTTCCCACGAGGGGCTGCATCAGGAGGAATTCAAAACTCAGCGAATTTGCCCTGGAACACCTTCCATAAGGATGCTAGAAAAGAATTGAAGAGGCAGGCGAGCGGCCACCACCGTCCTCTAGCAGTCCTTAGGGTGCGCGCAGAAGCCCGGTGCTCTGCGGCTTCGTTCTTCGCCCTCGTGCAAGCTACCGCTCTGTCCGGCTCCCGGAGCAGGAGAAGCGGCTGCTTCGCGCACACAACAGCGGAGCGGCAGCCCTACGCTCCGAAGCGCTTCTTCAGCCGAAAGACGCCGGCCACCGGCGCTTGGCTTCGGACAGCTCCGGAGAGCCGTAGTGTGCGTCTGCAACTAGACTGCATCATAGCGAAAAGCTTTGGCAGTGTGTCTCGCAGGGAGATAGCTTAGGAGCGCAGCGCACTTATGCCTCCCTTGTCCAGAAACACGATTTTACTGCACACTCCAAAAACAGTACTCTTCCCAGGGCAATATATAAGCTGCTTTCTGACGGCCGTGATCTTTCGATTACTCTTGCGCAGCTCGTTGTTTTAAGGTGCACGTGCCGTCCTGGCATTCAGTGCACAGTGAAAGCAATCGCAAAAGTCCAGCAGCTGCTGACTCCCAAACACAAGGCGCTGTCTACGTTCTTGCTTCTCCACACTTCAACAGAGTCCTTCATTTCTGCAGCTGCCATCGAGTTTTCTGCATCTCGAGCCTTCTGGGACGAGCACCAATTTCCCAGGAGGGGCTGCATCAGGACGAAGTCAAAACCCAGGAAAGTTGTCTCGGAACACCTTCAATAAAGCATGCCAGCAGTGCATTGAAAAGGCAGGGAGCTTTAGCCACCGTCGTCTAGCAGTCGCAAGGCTGTGCACACAATGTCGTCTCCCTGCGGCAACGTTCTTCGCCCTCGTACAAGCTACCGCTCTGTCCGGCTCCCGGAGCAGGAGAAGCGGCTGCTTCGCGCACACAGCAACGGAGCGGCAGCCGTACGCTCCGAAGCGCTGCTTCAGCCGAAAGACGCCGGCCACCGGCGCTTGGCTTCGGACAGCTCCGGAGAGCCGTAGTGTGCGTCTGCAACTAGACTGCATCATAGCGAAAAGCTTTGGCAGTGTGTCTCGCAGGGAGATAGCTTAGGAGCGCAGCGCACTTATGCCTCCCTTGTCCAGAAACACGATTTTACTGCACACTCCAAAAACAGTACTCTTCCCAGGGCAATATGCCAGATGCTCTCTGATGCCCGTGCTCCCTTCCTACTCTTGCCCAGCTCGTTGTTTTAACGTGCACATGCCGTCCTGGAATTCAGTGCACAGTGAAAGCAATCGCAAAAGTCCAGCAGCTGCTGACTCCCAAACACAAGGCGCTGGCTATGTTCTTGCTTCTCGACAACTCAACGCAGCCCTTCATTTCTGCAGTTGCCATCGAGGTCTCTGCATGTCGGAGACTCAGAGGACGAGCACGAGTTTCCCAGGAGGGGCTGCATCAGGAGGAATTCAAAACTCCAGAAAATTGTCCTGGAACACCTTCCATAAGGATGCTAGAAGGGAATTGAAGAGGCAGGCGAGCGGCCACCTGGGTCCTCTAGCAGTCCTTCGGGTGTGCGCAAAAGCCCGGTGCTCTTCGGCTTCGTTCTTCGCCCCCGTACAAGCTACCGCTCTGTCCGGCTCCCGGAGCAGGAGAAGCGGCTGCTTCGCGCACACAACAGCGGAGCGGCAGCCCTACGCTCCGAAGCGCTGCTTCAGCCGAAAGACGCCGGCCACCGGCGCTTGGCTTCGGACAGCTCCGGAGAGACGTAGTGTGCGTCTGCACTAGACTGCATCATAGCGAAAAGCTTTGGCATTGTGTCTCGCAGGGAGATAGCTTAGGAGCGCAGCGCACTTATGCCTCCCTTGTCCAGAAACACGATTTTACTGCACACTCCAAAAACAGTACTCTTCGAGGGCAATATATAAGCTGCTTTCTGACGGCCGTGATCTTTCGATTACTCTTGCGCAGCTCGTTGTTTTAACGTGCACGTGCCGTCCTGGCATTCAGTGCACAGTGAAAGCAATCGCAAAAGTCCAGCAGCTGCTGACTCCCAAACACAAGGCGCTGGCTATGTTCTTGCTTCTCCACACTTCAACAGAGTCCTTCATTTCTGCAGCTGCCATCGAGTTTTCTGCATCTCGAGCCTTCTGGGACGAGCACCAATTTCCCAGGAGGGGCTGCATCAGGACGAAGTCAAAACCCAGGAAAGTTGTCTCGGAACACCTTCAATAAAGCATGCCAGCAGTGCATTGAAAAGGCAGGTAGCTTTAGCCACCGTCGTCTAGCAGTCGCAAGGCTGTGCACACAATGTCGTCTGCCTGCGGCAACGTTCTTCGCCCTCGTGCAAGCTACCGCTCTGTCCGGCTCCCGGAGCAGGAGAAGTGGCTGCTTCGCGCACACAACAGCGGAGCGGCAGCCCTTCGCTCCGAAGCGCTGCTTCAGCCGAAAGACGCCGGCCACCGGCGCTTGGCTTCGGACAGCTCCGGAGAGACGTAGTGTGCGTCTGCACTAGACTGCATCATAGCGAAAAGCTTTGGCAGTGTGTCTCGCAGGGAGATAGCTTAGGAGCGCAGCGCACTTATGCCTCCCTTGTCCAGAAACACGATTTTACTGCACACTCCAAAAACAGTACTCTTCCCAGGGCAATATGCCAGATGTTCTCTGATGCCCGTGCCCCCTTCCTACTCTTGCCCAGCTCGTTGTTGTAACGTGCACATGCCGTCCTGGCATTCAGTGCACAGTGAAAGCAATCGCAAAAGTCCAGCAGCTGCTGACTCCCAAACACAAGGCGCTGGCTATGTTCTTGCTACTCGACGACTCAACGCAGCCCTTCATTTCTGCAGTTGCCATCGAGGTCTCTGCATGTCGGAGACTGAGAGGACGAGCACGAGTTTCCCACGAGGGGCTGCATCAGGAGGAATTCAAAACTCAGCGAATTTGCCCTGGAACACCTTCCATAAGGATGCTAGAATAGAATTGAAGAGGCAGGCGAGCGGCCACCACCGTCCTCTAGCAGTCCTTAGGGTGCGCGCAGAAGCCCGGTGCTCTGCGGCTTCGTTCTTCGCCCTCGTGCAAGCTACCGCTCTGTCCGGCTCCCGGAGCAGGAGAAGCGGCTGCTTCGCGCACACAACAGCGGAGCGGCAGCCCTACGCTCCGAAGCGCTGCTTCAGCCGAAAGACGCCGGCCACCGGCGCTTGGCTTCGGACAGCTCCGGAGAGCCGTAGTGTGCGTCTGCACTAGACTGAATCATAGCGAAAAGATTTGGCAGTGTGTCTCGCAGGGAGTTAGCTTAGGAGCGCAGCGCACTTATGCCTCCCTTGTCCAGAAACACGATTTTACTGCACACTCCAAAAACAGTACTCTTCCCAGGGCAATATATAAGCTGCTTTCTGACGGCCGTGATCTTTCGATTACTCTTGCGCAGCTCGTTGTTGCAGAGTGCACGTGCCTTCCTGGAATTCAGTGCACAGTGAAAGCAATCGCAAAAGTCCAGCAGCTGCTGACTCCCAAACACAAGGCGCTGTCTACGTTCTTGCTTCTCCACACTTCAACAGAGTCCTTCATTTCTGCAGCTGCCATCGAGTTTTCTGCATCTCGAGCCTTCTGGGACGAGCACCAATTTCCCAGGAGGGGCTGCATCAGGACGAAGTCAAAACCCAGGAAAGTTGTCTCGGAACACCTTCAATAAAGCATGCCAGCAGTGCATTGAAAAGGCAGGGAGCTTTAGCCACCGTCGTCTAGCAGTCGCAAGGCTGTGCACACAATGTCGTCTCCCTGCGGCAACGTTCTTCGCCCTCGTACAAGCTACCGCTCTGTCCGGCTCCCGGAGCAGGAGAAGCGGCTGCTTCGCGCACACAGCAACGGAGCGGCAGCCGTACGCTCCGAAGCGCTGCTTCAGCCGAAAGACGCCGGCCACCGGCGCTTGGCTTCGGACAGCTCCGGAGAGCCGTAGTGTGCGTCTGCAACTAGACTGCATCATAGCGAAAAGCTTTGGCAGTGTGTCTCGCAGGGAGATAGCTTAGGAGCGCAGCGCACTTATGCCTCCCTTGTCCAGAAACACGATTTTACTGCACACTCCAAAAACAGTACTCTTCCCAGGGCAATATGCCAGATGCTCTCTGATGCCCGTGCTCCCTTCCTACTCTTGCCCAGCTCGTTGTTTTAACGTGCACATGCCGTCCTGGAATTCAGTGCACAGTGAAAGCAATCGCAAAAGTCCAGCAGCTGCTGACTCCCAAACACAAGGCGCTGGCTATGTTCTTGCTTCTCGACAACTCAACGCAGCCCTTCATTTCTGCAGTTGCCATCGAGGTCTCTGCATGTCGGAGACTCAGAGGACGAGCACGAGTTTCCCAGGAGGGGCTGCATCAGGAGGAATTCAAAACTCCAGAAAATTGTCCTGGAACACCTTCCATAAGGATGCTAGAAGGGAATTGAAGAGGCAGGCGAGCGGCCACCTGGGTCCTCTAGCAGTCCTTCGGGTGTGCGCAAAAGCCCGGTGCTCTTCGGCTTCGTTCTTCGCCCCCGTACAAGCTACCGCTCTGTCCGGCTCCCGGAGCAGGAGAAGCGGCTGCTTCGTGCACACAACAGCGGAGCGGCAGCCCTACGCTCCGAAGCGCTGCTTCAGCCGAAAGACGCCGGCCACCGGCGCTTGGCTTCGGACAGCTCCGGAGAGACGTAGTGTGCGTCTGCACTAGACTGAATCATAGCGAAAAGTTTTGGCAGTGTGTCTCGCAGAGAGATAGCTTAGGAGCGCAGCGCACTTATGCCTCCCTTGTCCAGAAACACGGATTTGCTGCACACTCCAAAAACACTGCTCTTTCCATGGTACTATGTAAGCTGCTGTCTGACGCCCGTTCTCTTCTGCCCACTCTTGCTCAGCTGGTTGTTGCAGCGTGCACGTGCCTTCCTGGCATTAAGAGCACAGTGAAAGCAATCGCAAAAGTCCAGCAGCTGCTGACTCCCAAACACAAGGCGCTGGCTTTGTTCTTGCTTCACCACACTTCAACAGAGTCCTTCATTTCTGCAGCTGCCATTGAGTTTTCTGCATCTCGAGCCTTCTGGGACGAGCACCAATTTCCCACGAGGGGCTGCATCAGGACGAAGTCAAAACCCAGGAAAGTTGTCTCGGAACACCTTCAATAAAGCATGCCAGCAGTGCATTGAAAAGGCAGGGAGCTTTAGCCACCGTCCTCTAGCAGTCGCAAGGCTGTGCACACAAAGTCGTCTGCCTGCGGCAACGTTCTTCGCCCTCGTGCAAGCTACCGCTCTGTCCGGCTCCCGGAGCAGGAGAAGCGGCTGCTTCGCGCACACAGCAACGGAGCGGCAGCCCTTCGCTCCGAAGCGCTGCTTCAGCCGAAAGACGCCGGCCACCGGCGCTTGGCTTCGGACAGCTCCGGAGAGCCGTAGTGTGCGTCTGCACTAGACTGCATCATAGCGAAAAGCTTTGGCATTGTGTCTCGCAGGGAGATAGCTTAGGAGCGCAGCGCACTTATGCCTCCCTTGTCCAGAAACACGATTTTACTGCACACTCCAAAAACAGTACTCTTCCCAGGGCAAGATGCCAGATGCTCTCTGATGCCCGTGCTCCCTTCCTACTCTTGCCCAGCTCGTTGTTGTAACGTGCACATGCCGTCCTGGAATTCAGTGCACAGTGAAAGCAATCGCAAAAGTCCAGCAGCTGCTGACTCCCAAACACAAGGCGCTGGCTATGTTCTTGCTACTCGACGACTCAACGCAGCCCTTCATTTCTGCAGTTGCCATCGAGGTCTCTGCATGTCGGAGACTGAGAGGACGAGCACGAGTTTCCCACGAGGGGCTGCATCAGGAGGAATTCAAAACTCAGGGAATTTGCCCTGGAACACCTTCCATAAGGATGCTAGAATGGAATTGAAGAGGCAGGCGAGCGGCCACCACCGTCCTCTAGCAGTCCTTAGGGTGCGCGCAGAAGCCCGGTGCTCTGCGGCTTCGTTCTTCGCCCTCGTGCAAGCTACCGCTCTGTCCGGCTCCCGGAGCAGGAGAAGCGGCTGCTTCGCGCACACAACAGCGGAGCGGCAGCCCTACGCTCCGAAGCGCTGCTTCAGCCGAAAGACGCCGGCCACCGGCGCTTGGCTTCGGACAGCTCCGGAGAGCCGTAGTGTGCGTCTGCAACTAGACTGCATCATAGCGAAAAGCTTTGGCAGTGTGTCTCGCAGGGAGATAGCTTAGGAGCGCAGCGCACTTATGCCTCCCTTGTCCAGAAACACGATTTTACTGCACACTGCAAAAACAGTACTCTTCCCAGGGCAATATATAAGCTGCTTTCTGACGGCCGTGATCTTTCGATTACTCTTGCGCAGCTCGTTGTTGCAGAGTGCACGTGCCTTCCTGGAATTCAGTGCACAGTGAAAGCAATCGCAAAAGTCCAGCAGCTGCTGACTCCCAAACACAAGGCGCTGGCTATGTTCTTGCTTCTCGACAACTCAACGCAGCCCTTCATTTCTGCAGTTGCCATCGAGGTCTCTGCATGTCGGAGACTCAGAGGACGAGCACGAGTTTCCCAGGAGGGGCTGCATCAGGAAGAATTCAAAACTCCAGAAAATTGTCCTGGAACACCTTCCATAAGGATGCTAGAAGGGAATTGAAGAGGCAGGCGAGCGGCCACCTGGGTCCTCTAGCAGTCCTTCGGGTGTGCGCAAAAGCCCGGTGCTCTTCGGCTTCGTTCTTCGCCCCCGTACAAGCTACCGCTCTGTCCGGCTCCCGGAGCAGGAGAAGCGGCTGCTTCGCGCACACAACAGCGGAGCGGCAGCCCTTCGCTCCGAAGCGCTGCTTCAGCCGAAAGACGCCGGCCACCGGCGCTTGGCTTCGGACAGCTCCGGAGAGACGTAGTGTGCGTCTGCACTAGACTGCATCATAGCGAAAAGCTTTGGCAGTGTGTCTCGCAGAGAGATAGCTTAGGAGCGCAGCGCACTTATGCCTCCCTTGTCCAGAAACACGGATTTGCTGCACACTCCAAAAACACTGCTCTTTCCATGGTACTATGTAAGCTGCTGTCTGACGCCCGTTCTCTTCTGCCCACTCTTGCCCAGCTGGTTGTTGCAGCGTGCACGTGCCTTCCTGGCATTAAGAGCACAGTGAAAGCAATCGCAAAAGTCCAGCAGCTGCTGACTCCCAAACACAAGGCGCTGGCTTTGTTCTTGCTTCACCACACTTCAACAGAGTCCTTCATTTCTGCAGCTGCCATCGAGTTTTCTGCATCTCGAGCCTTCTGGGACGAGCACCAATTTCCCACGAGGGGCTGCATCAGGACGAAGTCAAAACCCAGGAAAGTTGTCTCGGAACACCTTCAATAAAGCATGCCAGCAGTGCATTGAAAAGGCAGGGAGCTTTAGCCACCGTCGTCTAGCAGTCGCAAGGCTGTGCACACAAAGTCGTCTGCCTGCGGCAACGTTCTTCGCCCTCGTGCAAGCTACCGCTCTGTCCGGCTCCCGGAGCAGGAGAAGCGGCTGCTTCGCGCACACAGCAACGGAGCGGCAGCCGTACGCTCCGAAGCGCTGCTTCAGCCGAAAGACGCCGGCCACCGGCGCTTGGCTTCGGACAGCTGCGGAGAGCCGTAGTGTGCGTCTGCAACTAGACTGCATCATAGCGAAAAGCTTTGGCAGTGTGTCTCGCAGGGAGATAGCTTAGGAGCGCAGCGCACTTATGCCTCCCTTGTCCAGAAACACGATTTTACTGCACACTCCAAAAACAGTACTCTTCCCAGGGCAATATGCCAGATGTTCTCTGATGCCCGTGCTCCCTTTCTACTCTTGCCCAGCTCGTTGTAGTAACGTGCACATGCCGTCCTGGAATTCAGTGCACAGTGAAAGCAATCGCAAAAGTCCAGCAGCTGCTGACTCCCAAACACAAGGCGCTGGCTATGTTCTTGCTACTCGACGACTCAACGCAGCCCTTCATTTCTGCAGTTGCCATCGAGGTCTCTGCATGTCGGAGACTGAGAGGACGAGCACGAGTTTCCCACGAGGGGCTGCATCAGGAGGAATTCAAAACTCAGGGAATTTGCCCTGGAACACCTTCCATAAGGATGCTAGAATGGAATTGAAGAGGCAGGCGAGCGGCCACCACCGTCCTCTAGCAGTCCTTAGGGTGCGCGCAGAAGCCCGGTGCTCTGCGGCTTCGTTCTTCGCCCTCGTGCAAGCTACCGCTCTGTCCGGCTCCCGGAGCAGGAGAAGCGGCTGCTTCGCGCACACAACAGCGGAGCGGCAGCCCTACGCTCCGAAGCGCTTCTTCAGCCGAAAGACGCCGGCCACCGGCGCTTGGCTTCGGACAGCTCCGGAGAGCCGTAGTGTGCGTCTGCAACTAGACTGCATCATAGCGAAAAGCTTTGGCAGTGTGTCTCGCAGGGAGATAGCTTAGGAGCGCAGCGCACTTATGCCTCCCTTGTCCAGAAACACGGATTTGCTGCACACTCCAAAAACACTGCTCTTTCCATGGTACTATGTAAGCTGCTGTCTGACGCCCGTTCTCTTCTGCCCACTCTTGCGCAGCTGGTTGTTGCAGCGTGCACGTGCCTTCCTGGCATTAAGAGCACAGTGAAAGCAATCGCAAAAGTCCAGCAGCTGCTGACTCCCAAACACAAGGCGCTGGCTTTGTTCTTGCTTCACCACACTTCAACAGAGTCCTTCATTTCTGCAGCTGCCATCGAGTTTTCTGCATCTCGAGCCTTCTGGGACGAGCACCAATTTCCCAGGAGGGGCTGCATCAGGACGAAGTCAAAACCCAGGAAAGTTGTCTCGGAACACCTTCAATAAAGCATGCCAGCAGTGCATTGAAAAGGCAGGGAGCTTTAGCCACCGTCGTCTAGCAGTCGCAAGGCTGTGCACACAAAGTCGTCTGCCTGCGGCAACGTTCTTCGCCCTCGTGCAAGCTACCGCTCTGTCCGGCTCCCGGAGCAGGAGAAGCGGCTGCTTCGCGCACACAGCAACGGAGCGGCAGCCCTTCGCTCCGAAGCGCTGCTTCAGCCGAAAGACGCCGGCCACCGGCGCTTGGCTTCGGACAGCTCCGGAGAGCCGTAGTGTGCGTCTGCACTAGACTGCATCATAGCGAAAAGCTTTGGCATTGTGTCTCGCAGGGAGATAGCTTAGGAGCGCAGCGCACTTATGCCTCCCTTGTCCAGAAACACGATTTTACTGCACACTCCAAAAACAGTACTCTTCCCAGGGCAAGATGCCAGATGCTCTCTGATGCCCGTGCTCCCTTCCTACTCTTGCCCAGCTCGTTGTTGTAACGTGCACATGCCGTCCTGGAATTCAGTGCACAGTGAAAGCAATCGCAAAAGTCCAGCAGCTGCTGACTCCCAAACACAAGGCGCTGGCTATGTTCTTGCTACTCGACGACTCAACGCAGCCCTTCATTTCTGCAGTTGCCATCGAGGTCTCTGCATGTCGGAGACTGAGAGGACGAGCACGAGTTTCCCACGAGGGGCTGCATCAGGAGGAATTCAAAACTCAGGGAATTTGCCCTGGAACACCTTCCATAAGGATGCTAGAATGGAATTGAAGAGGCAGGCGAGCGGCCACCACCGTGCTCTAGCAGTCCTTAGGGTGCGCGCAGAAGCCCGGTGCTCTGCGGCTTCGTTCTTCGCCCTCGTGCAAGCTACCGCTCTGTCCGGCTCCCGGAGCAGGAGAAGCGGCTGCTTCGCGCACACAACAGCGGAGCGGCAGCCCTTCGCTCCGAAGCGCTGCTTCAGCCGAAAGACGCCGGCCACCGGCGCTTGGCTTCGGACAGCTCCGGAGAGCCGTAGTGTGCGTCTGCAACTAGACTGCATCATAGCGAAAAGCTTTGGCAGTGTGTCTCGCAGGGAGATAGCTTAGGAGCGCAGCGCACTTATGCCTCCCTTGTCCAGAAACACGATTTTACTGCACACTCCAAAAACAGTACTCTTCCCAGGGCAATATATAAGCTGCTTTCTGACGGCCGTGATCTTTCGATTACTCTTGCGCAGCTCGTTGTTGCAGAGTGCACGTGCCTTCCTGGAATTCAGTGCACAGTGAAAGCAATCGCAAAAGTCCAGCAGCTGCTGACTCCCAAACACAAGGCGCTGGCTATGTTCTTGCTTCTCGACAACTCAACGCAGCCCTTCATTTCTGCAGTTGCCATCGAGGTCTCTGCATGTCGGAGACTCAGAGGACGAGCACGAGTTTCCCAGGAGGGGCTGCATCAGGAGGAATTCAAAACTCCAGAAAATTGTCCTGGAACACCTTCCATAAGGATGCTAGAAGGGAATTGAAGAGGCAGGCGAGCGGCCACCTGGGTCCTCTAGCAGTCCTTCGGGTGTGCGCAAAAGCCCGGTGCTCTTCGGCTTCGTTCTTCGCCCCCGTACAAGCTACCGCTCTGTCCGGCTCCCGGAGCAGGAGAAGCGGCTGCTTCGCGCACACAACAGCGGAGCGGCAGCCCTTCGCTCCGAAGCGCTGCTTCAGCCGAAAGACGCCGGCCACCGGCGCTTGGCTTCGGACAGCTCCGGAGAGACGTAGTGTGCGTCTGCACTAGACTGCATCATAGCGAAAAGCTTTGGCAGTGTGTCTCGCAGAGAGATAGCTTAGGAGCGCAGCGCACTTATGCCTCCCTTGTCCAGAAACACGGATTTGCTGCACACTCCAAAAACACTGCTCTTTCCATGGTACTATGTAAGCTGCTGTCTGACGCCCGTTCTCTTCTGCCCACTCTTGCCCAGCTGGTTGTTGCAGCGTGCACGTGCCTTCCTGGCATTAAGAGCACAGTGAAAGCAATCGCAAAAGTCCAGCAGCTGCTGACTCCCAAACACAAGGCGCTGGCTTTGTTCTTGCTTCACCACACTTCAACAGAGTCCTTCATTTCTGCAGCTGCCATCGAGTTTTCTGCATCTCGAGCCTTCTGGGACGAGCACCAATTTCCCACGAGGGGCTGCATCAGGACGAAGTCAAAACCCAGGAAAGTTGTCTCGGAACACCTTCAATAAAGCATGCCAGCAGTGCATTGAAAAGGCAGGGAGCTTTAGCCACCGTCGTCTAGCAGTCGCAAGGCTGTGCACACAAAGTCGTCTGCCTGCGGCAACGTTCTTCGCCCTCGTGCAAGCTACCGCTCTGTCCGGCTCCCGGAGCAGGAGAAGCGGCTGCTTCGCGCACACAGCAACGGAGCGGCAGCCGTACGCTCTGAAGCGCTGCTTCAGCCGAAAGACGCCGGCCACCGGCGCTTGGCTTCGGACAGCTGCGGAGAGCCGTAGTGTGCGTCTGCAACTAGACTGCATCATAGCGAAAAGCTTTGGCAGTGTGTCTCGCAGGGAGATAGCTTAGGAGCGCAGCGCACTTATGCCTCCCTTGTCCAGAAACACGATTTTACTGCACACTCCAAAAACAGTACTCTTCCCAGGGCAATATGCCAGATGTTCTCTGATGCCCGTGCTCCCTTCCTACTCTTGCCCAGCTCGTTGTAGTAACGTGCACATGCCGTCCTGGAATTCAGTGCACAGTGAAAGCAATCGCAAAAGTCCAGCAGCTGCTGACTCCCAAACACAAGGCGCTGGCTATGTTCTTGCTACTCGACGACTCAACGCAGCCCTTCATTTCTGCAGTTGCCATCGAGGTCTCTGCATGTCGGAGACTGAGAGGACGAGCACGAGTTTCCCACGAGGGGCTGCATCAGGAGGAATTCAAAACTCAGCGAATTTGCCCTGGAACACCTTCCATAAGGATGCTAGAAAAGAATTGAAGAGGCAGGCGAGCGGCCACCACCGTCCTCTAGCAGTCCTTAGGGTGCGCGCAGAAGCCCGGTGCTCTGCGGCTTCGTTCTTCGCCCTCGTGCAAGCTACCGCTCTGTCCGGCTCCCGGAGCAGGAGAAGCGGCTGCTTCGCGCACACAACAGCGGAGCGGCAGCCCTACGCTCCGAAGCGCTTCTTCAGCCGAAAGACGCCGGCCACCGGCGCTTGGCTTCGGACAGCTCCGGAGAGCCGTAGTGTGCGTCTGCAACTAGACTGCATCATAGCGAAAAGCTTTGGCAGTGTGTCTCGCAGGGAGATAGCTTAGGAGCGCAGCGCACTTATGCCTCCCTTGTCCAGAAACACGATTTTACTGCACACTCCAAAAACAGTACTCTTCGAGGGCAATATATAAGCTGCTTTCTGACGGCCGTGATCTTTCGATTACTCTTGCGCAGCTCGTTGTTTTAAGGTGCACGTGCCGTCCTGGCATTCAGTGCACAGTGAAAGCAATCGCAAAAGTCCAGCAGCTGCTGACTCCCAAACACAAGGCGCTGGCTACGTTCTTGCTTCTCCACACTTCAACAGAGTCCTTCATTTCTGCAGCTGCCATCGAGTTTTCTGCATCTCGAGCCTTCTGGGACGAGCACCAATTTCCCAGGAGGGGCTGCATCAGGACGAAGTCAAAACCCAGGAAAGTTGTCTCGGAACACCTTCAATAAAGCATGCCAGCAGTGCATTGAAAAGGCAGGTAGCTTTAGCCACCGTCGTCTAGCAGTCGCAAGGCTGTGCACACAATGTCGTCTGCCTGCGGCAACGTTCTTCGCCCTCGTGCAAGCTACCGCTCTGTCCGGCTCCCGGAGCAGGAGAAGCGGCTGCTTCGCGCACACAACAGCGGAGCGGCAGCCCTTCGCTCCGAAGCGCTGCTTCAGCCGAAAGACGCCGGCCACCGGCGCTTGGCTTCGGACAGCTCCGGAGAGCCGTAGTGTGCGTCTGCACTAGACTGCATCATAGCGAAAAGCTTTGGCAGTGTGTCTCGCAGGGAGATAGCTTAGGAGCGCAGCGCACTTATGCCTCCCTTGTCCAGAAACACGATTTTACTGCACACTCCAAAAACAGTACTCTTCCCAGGGCAATATGCCAGATGTTCTCTGATGCCCGTGCCCCCTTCCTACTCTTGCCCAGCTCGTTGTTGTAACGTGCACATGCCGTCCTGGCATTCAGTGCACAGTGAAAGCAATCGCAAAAGTCCAGCAGCTGCTGACTCCCAAACACAAGGCGCTGGCTATGTTCTTGCTACTCGACGACTCAACGCAGCCCTTCATTTCTGCAGTTGCCATCGAGGTCTCTGCATGTCGGAGACTGAGAGGACGAGCACGAGTTTCCCACGAGGGGCTGCATCAGGAGGAATTCAAAACTCAGGGAATTTGCCCTGGAACACCTTCCATAAGGATGCTAGAATAGAATTGAAGAGGCAGGCGAGCGGCCACCACCGTCCTCTAGCAGTCCTTAGGGTGCGCGCAGAAGCCCGGTGCTCTGCGACTTCGTTCTTCGCCCTCGTGCAAGCTACCGCTCTGTCCGGCTCCCGGAGCAGGAGAAGCGGCTGCTTCGCGCACGCAACAGCGGAGCGGCAGCCCTACGCTCCGAAGCGCTGCTTCAGCCGAAAGACGCCGGCCACCGGCGCTTGGCTTCGGACAGCTCCGGAGAGCCGTAGTGTGCGTCTGCACTAGACTGCATCATAGCGAAAAGCTTTGGCATTGTGTCTCGCAGGGAGATAGCTTAGGAGCGCAGCGCACTTATGCCTCCCTTGTCCAGAAACACGATTTTACTGCACACTCCAAAAACAGTACTCTTCCCAGGGCAATATATAAGCTGCTTTCTGACGGCCGTGATCTTTCGATTACTCTTGCGCAGCTCGTTGTTGCAGAGTGCACGTGCCTTCCTGGAATTCAGTGCACAGTGAAAGCAATCGCAAAAGTCCAGCAGCTGCTGACTCCCAAACACAAGGCGCTGTCTACGTTCTTGCTTCTCCACACTTCAACAGAGTCCTTCATTTCTGCAGCTGCCATCGAGTTTTCTGCATCTCGAGCCTTCTGGGACGAGCACCAATTTCCCACGAGGGGCTGCATCAGGACGAAGTCAAAACCCAGGAAAGTTGTCTCGGAACACCTTCAATAAAGCATGCCAGCAGTGCATTGAAAAGGCAGGGAGCTTTAGCCACCGTCGTCTAGCAGTCGCAAGGCTGTGCACACAATGTCGTCTCCCTGCGGCAACGTTCTTCGCCCTCGTACAAGCTACCGCTCTGTCCGGCTCCCGGAGCAGGAGAAGCGGCTGCTTCGCGCACACAGCAACGGAGCGGCAGCCGTACGCTCCGAAGCGCTGCTTCAGCCGAAAGACGCCGGCCACCGGCGCTTGGCTTCGGACAGCTCCGGAGAGCCGTAGTGTGCGTCTGCAACTAGACTGCATCATAGCGAAAAGCTTTGGCAGTGTGTCTCGCAGGGAGATAGCTTAGGAGCGCAGCGCACTTATGCCTCCCTTGTCCAGAAACACGATTTTACTGCACACTCCAAAAACAGTACTCTTCCCAGGGCAATATGCCAGATGCTCTCTGATGCCCGTGCTCCCTTCCTACTCTTGCCCAGCTCGTTGTTTTAACGTGCACATGCCGTCCTGGAATTCAGTGCACAGTGAAAGCAATCGCAAAAGTCCAGCAGCTGCTGACTCCCAAACACAAGGCGCTGGCTATGTTCTTGCTACTCGACGACTCAACGCAGCCCTTCATTTCTGCAGTTGCCATCGAGGTCTCTGCATGTCGGAGACTCAGAGGACGAGCACGAGTTTCCCACGAGGGGCTGCATCAGGAAGAATTCAAAACTCAGGGAATTTGCCCTGGAACACCTTCCATAAGGATGCTAGAATGGAATTGAAGAGGCAGGCGAGCGGCCACCACCGTCCTCTAGCAGTCCTTAGGGTGCGCGCAGAAGCCCGGTGCTCTGCGGCTTCGTTCTTCGCCCTCGTGCAAGCTACCGCTCTGTCCGGCTCCCAGAGCAGGAGAAGCGGCTGCTTCGCGCACACAACAGCGGAGCGGCAGCCCTACGCTCCGAAGCGCTGCTTCAGCCGAAAGACGCCGGCCACCGGCGCTTGGCTTCGGACAGCTCCGGAGAGCCGTAGTGTGCGTCTGCACTAGACTGAATCATAGCGAAAAGCTTTGGCATTGTGTCTCGCAGGGAGATAGCTTAGGAGCGCAGCGCACTTATGCCTCCCTTGTCCAGAAACACGATTTTACTGCACACTCCAAAAACAGTACTCTTCCCAGGGCAATATATAAGCTGCTTTCTGACGGCCGTGATCTTTCGATTACTCTTGCGCAGCTCGTTGTTGCAGAGTGCACGTGCCTTCCTGGAATTCAGTGCACAGTGAAAGCAATCGCAAAAGTCCAGCAGCTGCTGACTCCCAAACACAAGGCGCTGTCTACGTTCTTGCTTCTCCACACTTCAACAGAGTCCTTCATTTCTGCAGCTGCCATTGAGTTTTCTGCATCTCGAGCCTTCTGGGACGAGCACCAATTTCCCACGAGGGGCTGCATCAGGACGAAGTCAAAACCCAGGAAAGTTGTCTCGGAACACCTTCAATAAAGCATGCCAGCAGTGCATTGAAAAGGCAGGGAGCTTTAGCCACCGTCGTCTAGCAGTCGCAAGGCTGTGCACACAATGTCGTCTGCCTGCGGCAACGTTCTTCGCCCTCGTGCAAGCTACCGCTCTGTCCGGCTCCCGGAGCAGGAGAAGCGGCTGCTTCGCGCACACAACAGCGGAGCGGCAGCCGTACGCTCCGAAGCGCTGCTTCAGCCGAAAGACGCCGGCCACCGGCGCTTGGCTTCGGACAGCTCCGGAGAGCCGTAGTGTGCGTCTGCACTAGACTGCATCATAGCGAAAAGCTTTGGCAGTGTGTCTCGCAGGGAGATAGCTTAGGAGCGCAGCGCACTTATGCCTCCCTTGCCCAGAAACACGATTTTACAGCACACGCTAAAAACACTGCCCTTTCCAGGGCAAGATGCCAGATGCTCTCTGATGGCCGTGCTCTCTCCCTGCTCTTGCCCAGCTCGTTGTTTTAACGTGCACATGCCGTCCTGGCATTTAGAGCACAGTGAAAGCAATCGCAAAAGTCCAGCAGCTGCTGACTCCCAAACACAAGGCGCTGTCTACGTTCTTGCTTCTCGACAACTCAACGCAGCCCTTCATTTCTGCAGCTGCCATCGAGTTTTCTGCATCTCGAGCCTTCTGGGACGAGCACCAATTTCCCAGGAGGGGCTGCATCAGGACGAAGTCAAAACCCAGGAAAGTTGTCTCGGAACACCTTCAATAAAGCATGCCAGCAGTGCATTGAAAAGGCAGGGAGCTTTAGCCACCGTCGTCTAGCAGTCGCAAGGCTGTGCACACAATGTCGTCTCCCTGCGGCAACGTTCTTCGCCCTCGTACAAGCTACCGCTCTGTCCGGCTCCCGGAGCAGGAGAAGCGGCTGCTTCGCGCACACAACAGCGGAGCGGCAGCCGTACGCTCCGAAGCGCTGCTTCAGCCGAAAGACGCCGGCCACCGGCGCTTGGCTTCGGACAGCACCGGAGAGCCGTAGTGTGCGTCTGCACTAGACTGCATCATAGCGAAAAGCTTTGGCAGTGTGTCTCGCAGGGAGATAGCTTAGGAGCGCAGCGCACTTATGCCTCCCTTGCCCAGAAACACGATTTTATTGCAAACTCCAAAAACATTGCTCTTTCCAGGGCAATATATAAGCTGTTTTCTGACGGCCGTGATCTTTCGATTACTCTTGCCCAGCTCGTTGTTTCAGCGTGCACGTGCCGTCCTGGCATTCAGTGCACAGTGAAAGCAATCGCAAAAGTCCAGCAGCTGCTGACTCCCAAACACAAGGCGCTGGCTATGTTCTTGCTTCTCGACAACTCAACGCAGCCCTTCATTTCTGCAGCTGCCATCGAGGTCTCTGCATGTCGGAGACTCAGAGGACGAGCACGAGTTTCCCAGGAGGGGCTGCATCAGGAGGAATTCTAAACTCAGGGAATTTGTCCTGGAACACCTTCCATAAGGATGCTAGAAAGGAATTGAAGAGGCAGGCGAGCGGCCACCACCGTCCTCTAGCAGTCCTTAGGGTGTGCGCAGAAGCCCGGTGCTCTGCGGCTTCGTTCTTCGCCCCCGTACAAGCTACCGCTCTGTCCGGCTCCCGGAGCAGGAGAAGCGGCAGCTTCACGCACACAGCAGCGGAGCGGCAGCCGTACGCTCCGAAGCGCTGCTTCAGCCGAAAGACGCCGGCCACCGGCGCTTGGCTTCGGACAGCACCGGAGAGACGTAGTGTGCGTCTGCACTAGACTGCATCCTAGCGAAAAGCTTTGGCAGTGTGTCTCGCAGGGAGATAGCTTAGGAGCGCAGCGCACTTATGCCTCCCTTGCCCAGAAACACGATTTTATTGCAAACTCCAAAAACATTGCTCTTTCCAGGGCAATATATAAGCTGTTTTCTGACGGCCGTGATCTTTCGATTACTCTTGCCCAGCTCGTTGTTTCAGCGTGCACTTGCCGTCCTGGCATTCAGTGCACAGTGAAAGCAATCGCAAAAGTCCAGCAGCTGCTGACTCCCAAACACAAGGCGCTGTCTACGTTCTTGCTTCTCCACACTTCAACAGAGTCCTTCATTTCTGCAGCTGCCATCGAGTTTTCTGCATCTCGAGCCTTCTGGGACGAGCACCAATTTCCCAGGAGGGGCTGCATCAGGACGAAGTCAAAACCCAGGAAAGTTGTCTCGGAACACCTTCAATAAAGCATGCCAGCAGTGCATTGAAAAGGCAGGGAGCTTTAGCCACCGTCCTCCAGAATTGCCAAGGCTGTGCACACAATGTCGTCTCCCTGCGGCAACGTTCTTCGCCCTCGTACAAGCTACCGCTCTGTCCGGCTCCCGGAGCAGGAGAAGCGGCTGCTTCGCGCACACAGCAGCGGAGCGGCAGCCGTACGCTCCGAAGCGCTGCTTCAGCCGAAAGACGCCGGCCACCGGCGCTTCGCTTCGGACAGCACCGGAGAGCCGTAGTGTACGTCTGCACTAGACTGCATCATAGCGAAAAGCTTTGACAGTGTGTCTCGCAGGGAGATAGCTTAGGAGCGCAGCGCACTTATGCCTCCCTTGTCCAGAAACACGGATTTGCTGCACACTCCAAAAACACTGCTCTTTCCATGGTACTATGTAAGCTGCTGTCTGACGCCCGTTCTCTTCTGCCCACTCTTGCCCAGCTGGTTGTTGCAGCGTGCACGTGCCTTCCTGGCATTAAGAGCACAGTGAAAGCAATCGCAAAAGTCCAGCAGCTGCTGACTCCCAAACACAAGGCGCTGTCTACGTTCTTGCTTCTCCACACTTCAACAGAGTCCTTCATTTCTGCAGCTGCCATCGAGTTTTCTGCATCTCGAGCCTTCTGGGACGAGCACCAATTTCCCAGGAGGGGCTGC